>NC_142650.1:94582000-95245000 GCF_055504915.1 Nelumbo nucifera | reverse complement strand
ATTCTTGTTAGGAGAGATTTCTGTAAGTTGTTCTACCAATTTGCAACTACCGCCACTAGATCTGATCAACCATTCCTTTCTTTACTTTTTTTCTTTTCTATTATTTTTATTTCAGCATTTTGTTAGTTTTAATTCATGTTTGTTTCTTTGTTTTATAGATCTGAATTCGCCTAGTTCAAGGCTAAGGTGTTTCGAGGGGTTCGAGAGATAAAGAAAGGATGGACGCCCAGTTCTTGTTAGGAGGGATTTTTGCAAGCTATCCGGCCAATCTACAACTACCGCCATTGGATATGAATTTTGGATTACTTTTCTTTATTTTCTTTAGTTAATTTCAATACTCTATTAATTTCTAAATTCTAGTTATTGTCTTGTTTGAATTTCAAACCTTTAATTTTAGTGTTAATAAATTCTACTTTTTTATTTTCTGCAATTCCCAATTGTATTCTCTCTCCTGGATTTAAGAAAATAGTGATTTTTCCCTCGCTTCCCTGTGGATTTGACCCATTCTCATCAACTACACAGACCTAAATAGAGTCTGCCCAAAGGACTACTTCCCCCTTACTAGAATTGACTATCTGGTATATGCGATCTCGGGGCACGAGTTGCTGAGTTTCATGGACACCTACTCCAGCTACAACTAGATTAGAATGGACATAGCTGAAAAGGATAAGATTGCTTTTGTAACTGAGCTCAAGCTGTAATATTATAAAGCCATGCCCTTTGTTTTGAAAAATGCTGGGGCAACTTTCCAGTGACTTGTAAACAAGATTTTTGAACCTTTGATTGGAAATAAAGTAGAATGTTATGTTGACAATATGGTCGTGAAGATCCAGTTTTCTAGTTCATTAATTGATGATTTAAACGTAGTTTTTCAAATTCTAAGAAAATTTAGTATGAAACTTAACCCGAATAAGTGTGTCTTCAGGGTCACATTGGGCAAGTTCCTCGGTTACATAGTGAACTAACGTGGCATTGAAGCCAACTCAGACAAAATCAAGGCTATTTTAGATCTAAGACTGCCCCAAAAAATAAAGGAGCTTCAAAGACTCACTAGTAGAGTAGTCACCCTTAGCAGGTTTATGTCTAAATCGGTGAGTCAATGCCTACCTTTCATTAAGGCAATTAAAAAGAATGAAGACTTGAGTGGACCGAAGAGTGCCAGCTCGCGTTTAATGAGTTAAAAAGGTACCTAAGCACCACCTCGATTTTGACCCGACTTGAGGAACGTGACGAACTAAAGCTACCTCTCCATGAGTGATGAGGTGGTCAACTCGGTACTAATCAGAGAAGACTGGGTCCAACAACCAATCTACTATGTAAGCAAAATTTTGCAGGATGTAGAAACAAGATATCCCGACATCGAAAAGTTGGCATATGCACTGGTAGTAGCAGCTTGAAAACTACGCCTATACTTCCAAGCACACACCATCATCGTCCTTACCAACAAACCTTTGAGGCACATTCTACTTAAGCTTGAGGTGTTAGGAAGATTTATGAAATGGTCCATCAAGCTGAGCGAATACGACATCTAGTTTGAACCACAATCAGTGATCAAAGCCCAAGTCTTGGCAGACATCGTAGTAGAATGCACATTCAACATGCTGGCCCCTAAACTGACTGAGCCCACTAACGTGTTAGAGGTGTCAACCAGTGCAACGCCAGTCCCGGTTAGAGCAGTACCGACTTGGGACGAGGAGCCCTGGATTCTCCACATAGACAACTAGTCTAACCAGCGAGGAAGCGGTGTTGGACTAATTCTATATGGCTCGAGCGAGGTGAAACTGGAGTATGCTCTCTAGTTTGGATTCGAGGTATCGAACAACAAGGAAGAGTATGAGCCACTAATTGTCGAGCTTAACTTAGCCAAAGAAATGGGTGTAAAACAACTCGTCATATGCAACAACTATCAACTAGTGGTAAATCAAGTCAACGATGAATGCGAAGCTCGCGACTCAACCATGGTAGCATACTTAGCCAAAGTCAAAGAAATCTTACTGAGCTTCCAATCATGTTTCATCAGGTGGGTACCAAGCTCCAAGAATGTTGAGGCCGACTCCTTGTCACAATTGGCAAGAACAAGCGACAACACTATGCGAATTGTGTACATAGAAGACTTACCTCGGCCTAACATTCTTGAGGGGGAGCAGAAGAGGTCGCTCCTGTGTTGTAAGCAAAACCAAGCTGGATCGACCCACTCATTGATTATCTGCTCCACGGGAACCTACCAGTGGAACACAATGTAGTTCGGAGGGTAGAGCATCAAGCAGCTTAGTACATCCTTATACATGGATGACTGTACAAGAGATCCTTCATGCTCCCCTACTTACATTGCTTGCGAAATTCAAAAGCCGAACTAGTACTTTGCGACATACATGAAGAACTATGTGGAGGACACTTGAGGGGTAGAGCACTTGCCCAAAAGGCATTAAGGCAGGGTTACTACTAGCCCACCATGAAGGCAGATGCAAGCGAGCGCGTAAAGAAATGCAACAAATGTTAGAGGCACACCAACATCCTCCATCAACCAACTGCCAATCTAAAGCACCTAACTAGCCTGTGAGCCTTCGTGCAGTGGGGGATTGACATCCTTGGACCATTTCCTTTGGCAACTGGGTAGAGGAAGTTCTTGGTTGTAGCAATGGACTATTTCACAAAGTGGGTAGAGGTTGAGCCGTTGGTGAACATTACATCTCGAAACGTGCAGAACTTCTTCTAGAAGAATACTGTGTTCCATTTTGATCTACCCAAGGTGTTGATCTCGAACAATGGGAAGCGGTTCGAAGATATCAAGTTCTAGAACTGGTGTGACAAGATGGAGATTCGGCAAAATTTCACTTCGATGGCACACCTGCAAGCAAATAGACAGACCGAAGTGAGAAATAGGGCTATCCTCTGTAGACTAAAAGCTCACTTAGTGCGAGCTAAAGGTTTGTGGGTGGACGAGCTACCCAGTGTCCTTTGGGCCTATCGAACGACAATTAAGACCGCAACTGGTTAAACACCTTCTAACCTGACGTATGGAATGGAGGTTGTAATTCTGGCATAGATCAAAGTACTAACATTGCAACTCGAAGCATATGATAGAGAAGCAAATGACAACGAGCTCTAGACTAACTTGGACCTGATTAAAGAGGTATGTGACCTGGTATATATTCGGATTGTACCCTACCCACAGTGGGTAGCTCAATAGTATAATGCCTGGGTTAAAAAATGGCAGTTATGAGTCGGCGACCTAGTACTCTGCATGGTAATGGTACCTAAGCCCGGCGTGGGTATGCTCGGACCGAATTGGGAGGGCCCGTACCGAGTAAGACAAGTGTTTAGTGAAGTTACATATGAGCTCAAGACCATGGAAGGGAAACAAGTACCTCGAGCTTGGAACGTCGACAACTTGTGGAGATATTACCTATGATCTCGCGATTTCAACACAACCAAAAATCCACTAAGTCCACAAGACCATCGAGTTGGTCAAAAGGACATTGAACTGGAGAGAGGAGTATGAGTCACTCTCAGAGCCTAAGGGCTATGGTGCCGAGCTGAAAAAATAGTTTGACACAATATAAGTCCCAATCACCTCTTCGGCCTGTGCGAACAAGTCCTAGTCGCCTCTTTGGCATAGGCATGTTAAGATCCAGTCGCCACTTCAGCATGGGCTGATAAGTCGTAGTCGCCTCTTTGGCATAGGAGAACCAAGAACCTAGCCACTTTGGCATATAAAAAGTAGCTTGTACGAAGACAAGTCAGTTACATACCCTATAGTGTTTGCTCCCTTCGGCGTACACCAAGATTGGGTTATTCACATTCGAGTCTAGGTCGCTAGGTTGGGACTTTGGGAATAATCCATACTTAGAAAAATTTTGGAAAAAACAACGCCATTGTATTGATAAAGGAAAGTTCAAAGTACATGAAAGTTTGATGGGTCCAAGAAAAGAGGCAATGAAACATTCAATCTATTTGGGGGTCCTCATCCCCAGCAAGTTCGGCGGTTGGCTGATCAGTCTTCATGTGGTCCTTGCCTACAGCATCCTCACCTCCCTCTTTTGTTGTCTCCTCACCTAGAAGGTTTTCGTCATTCTTCTCCTTGGAGTCCGGGTCTTGGGCAACCTTGATGGTCATCTCATTGGTGATTTGGGTTGTGGTGATTGCGCTCAGGGCGAGCTCGGGAAACTTGTGCCATGTTAGCCACCTACTAAGCTTGAAGCCCTTATGGTAGGCCGTTGTGCCAATTTCAATTAGAAGCTCATGTTGCTCAACCAAAGACTTGTACTCCTCGATGGCTTGGACTTTGGCTCTTGATCTTGTTATCGAAGATCTCCTTGCGCTCCTTCATATGTAACTCGAGATTCTCATTCTCCATCTCAAGTTGCTTCTTCTACTCCATTAGCAGTGTGAGCAACGCCTTCTGAGCTCGTGAATCCTTCCCTAGCTTATGGATCTCGCCACGAGCTAAGTCCATGGTTCAAAGTATTTATACAATATGCCCAACATAGGGCATATCGTATCGTATCTTTTGAAAAAGATACAGTCCGAAACGCTTATTTCCAAGTGTTTCGAACCCCCAATTTTTTTAATAATAAAAAGCATACTAATATCTTCCCAAAAAACCAAAATGTGAACAAAAACTAAAAAAAAATAAAGTTTTGGCCATTTCAAGGTATCGTATCAATACTTTGAACTTTGGCTAAGTCTAGTTCGCACCGGACATTCCGAGAAGACTCCTCAACATGCAGAGCCCATTTCAGGTGCACTAGCAAGCTAAAGTGTGAAGCGCGGAGTTCACCTATCAAGAAAATAACAAAATCTAAGTACCAAGAAAAAGATGAAGAAGAGCACAGCCTAAAGATCAGATACGTACCACCATGTTGTGAGTCACCGCTTTGGCCACGAGTTGGGTCACTAGCAAATCGGCCCACTGCATGACCATCTCAGGGTAAATCACATCTATACTCTTGTGGAGACTAGCCTTTGGGTTCATTATGCTCTGAGCCACCTAGGAGGAGCCTTCCCTAGAATGGATGGTTGCCTGGGTAGGCTGGGGCTCGGACATCGGAGTATCCTCGGGTAGGTAAGGTGGTGGAGCCCTACCTTGGTCTTCCTTGACCAAGTCAATTACTGGAGGATGCTCGTCGATGGGATGCTGCTTAGTGGTGTCGGCATCAACATCGGATACGGTGGCAGCCTCTTGAGGATGGGTCTTCTAGGAAGCCTTCCTCTTTTTTCCCTTCCTCATGCTCCCAAAGAGCTCAGTCACAAGGATATCAGCCATGGCTTCTGAAAAAGATAACGAATAGATTAGTTACAAGACAAATTGCAAGGAAGAAAGCAAGTGTGTGCACTGATGTGATGACCTACCAGGAGGACTCAAACTGGCCTCTATGAGCTTCTCCTCGGACATGAAGTTTTCGATCTTTAACCCGAGCTTTGCCCAAGTGCAGATTTCCTTCTAAGCCTCCTTGTCCAACTTGATGTTGGGGTCCTGAATTGTTGACATCTAGTGAGTGGGAAACAGCCACCCCGTAGTGTTACGAACTACAAAGTAGCGCTTCTCCCAGCCCAAGACTTTATTGGGGAGGTCATGCAAAATTTTGTAACCAAGTCGGGGAGATACATAATAAGTTTGCCTATGCTCTAGGAGAGCACAAGCAGAGTTTTTCTTTATGGAGAAAATCGAAAAAAAGATATCAAGGGTTAGAGGTAGGTTATATTCATGGAAGAGAGAGATGGTTCCTACAATGTTATGGATTGAGTTCGGATTAAGCTGATCGATGGCAATGTCAAAAAACTTGATGACCTTGACAATAAAAGGGTGAAGTGGGAAGCGTAGCCCGACAACAAGCTGCTCCTCGAAGACTATGATCTCGTCATGGCCGTGCTCCCAAGGAAATCTTCCCAAAGGAATGCTACAGACAAGGTTGTCGGGCAACCTGTACCGAGCTACAAGTGACAGAAGTCTATCCGCTTTCATAGTGGAGGGACTGAAGCTATTTAGGTCCCGAGACTGGTGTGAAGTGGAGGTTCCCTTACTGGAGGCCTTGTGCTCCTTCCTTGGTGTGTCGGCCTTGGACTGGTTGGAATCAAAACCCCACATTGAAGCATTCACCTCGGCAGGATGAGACTCCACAACCTGTGTCGAGGTCCCCATCTCAACATTGGTAGACTCCTCACTAAGGTCGAACAAGCTATTTGTACTAAAGCTCGACATACTAACTACTTAGACAAAGAACAAGAACTGGAAAGCAAGGACGAAGCAAACTCACCAAAGAAGAAAATGGAACAACCTCGAAAGCAAAGAGCAATTGACACTGACCTAGAGGATTTAAAATGCGACCTTAGCAAACTTGAGCACGCAACATAACGCAAGAAAATGGATACCCTAGGCCACTATTTATAATTAGCATGACCGGGACTCGACAATCGAGATCTAAGTAATTTGACGACTCTCTTAAAAACCAGTTGCACGCCACCCGAGACTAAAATCAGTTGATAGCATGTTTTGACGTCCTTAGGGTTTATAAAACAATGCGACATCTGCCCATTCCTAGTACATGATCTAGGGTAGCCCCTAGTCGAGCCAACAGGTCACAAATGTTTGACCAAAGAGCCACCCTTTGAACTACCAAGAACTCATGCCAAATTCACCTGGACATGCATGAACTCCTCGCATCAGGTTAGGACCCTTGAGATGAGGAGTGGGGGGCAATTGATGAGAGGTGATTTGGCCCGACCTAGTATGTGAAAGACACATGGATACAATCTTCTAGCAGGATGGCAAGATGGCGTATGGTTTCCCGTCAACAAATTGAGGGAGCTTGGGTACTTGGTCACTACGGGGCCAAAGCACCTTGGTACCCATGTATGCCAAAGTACCATATCGTCGAACTCAACAACCTGCTAGCTGTCTCTGAACTTTTCGAGATCACATCGTGTGATTATAGGTCTTATCCTCATCCCGTTTGGACCAGAGGGAAGTGATAAGCTCCATTAACGGATACATTACCCTTCTCCTAAAGCGGAATAGATCCTAATGTCAAAAGCTGAAGATCCCAGGAACGTTTCGTGAAGACCCATGACACCTCTGTTATAAAAGGGTATCAACCCTTAAGACCCAAGTACACACAATTATTTGCTCAGAGGCTCTCTAGCATATAAGCTTTCAGCTCGCAACCACAACAAAGATACTAACTTAAGCATCGGAGTGACCTCCCCGAGTCATCTGCCCCGGTCTCTCTGATCTCTATCTTGTAGTTTGGTCCAGCTCGCTTCATGAACAATGTCCAAGTGACCTAGCTAGGAGCTTCCAGATCACGCACCATCAGTTTCGAGGCGGGATGAACTGGAGACCAAGTCATACACATCAGATTGTAGGTTGGGTTACCTATCACAAGTGAACAAGCAATTGTTCATTGTGGGCACCATTTGTACGTGATAGATAGCCCAGCCAGGTGTGCATTATTTTGTCTCCATTCACTCCTGGCTCTTTTGGAGTGGTTTCTCTACGTGTTGATTTCTTTTTTTTTTTTGTCCTCTTAGGTATTGTATTTATTGGCTCTTTAAGTCAAAGTTCGAAAGATCGTTACGTATCGGCCCATATTGGCTAATACGTATCATGCTGGTTGCTCCTCAAGATGTCTTTACAGGGGTTGTATCGGGGTTCTCACCAGTTCAGGGGGTGGAGGAGCCCTAAACTGGCCCCTGAACCGATATCGATACATATCGGCCCATATTGGCTAATACGTATCATGCTGGTTGCTCCTCAATATGTCTTTACAGGGGTTGTATCGGGGTTCTCACCAGTTCAGGGGGTGGAGGAGCCCTAAACTGGCCCCTGAACCGATTTTAAAAAAAATAAAAAAAAAAGCATAAAACGATCTATCGATGTCACCCAATATATCTCGATATTTTGAACTTGCTTTAAGTTTAAATTATACTTTTTTGCAGCACATATATGATGAAATGATCATAAAGGATATTTTAAAAGAATTAAAGATTTAAAGTGGCGGTTTTTGATTTTTTGCAGCTTTGGTGGGTGAGGTAGTTTTCATGGGCTGGCATTTGTGAAATCAGGCTAGTCTTCGGCCCACCTTGCTTTTCAAGACTATTTAGCGGAATCAACCATTACTCTTTGAACCCGTTAATGTTTTGAAGGTCGGATTTTTCATGTTCAGTTTGCGAGAGATCCGCTAGTGCTCTTTAAGATTCAATCTCTGTTGGAGGAAGAGATCCCTCCTTTTTGGCGTTTTCAGAAATTAAATGCAGATTGGTTTCAAAAGTTATCTTCTCCCAGTGCTCAGTTTTACTAATTTTTTTAGTTCAGCCATTTGGTCTACTACCTTTAGTTCTCTATTTTTTCCATGGTTATATGCATGGCCTTTATTGCTGTTTTGTATTCTCTTTGGATTGTATCTCTGCATTGCTTAATGGATTATGCCTGGTTAGGCTTCAAAAAAGAAAAATCGGCTTTTGAGTTTTTTAGATAAACATTGTAGCTTTCAGATTTTGTTTAAATGTAGTTCATTGGATTCATTGATAGAAAATTCCAAAAGTTTGACTGATCCGAGTTTTGAAGATGAACACCTGATTATTCTTCAAGTTTTCAAAACGTGTGTGCACTGCTTAAAAGATTTAGAGGCCCAAACGCCAGACAGAACAAGTGATTTGTCATCCCAACTCCATTTGTAGTCAAAATCTGTCCCCTTCTCTCTATTTAGTATTTACCTGCCACCTTTCTTTCTATCCATTATATGATTGTATCGGATTGGAGGGCTTTGACGTGCTCAGGATTGTAGAGGTGTAAGATGAAACCGTAAACCCAGAAAGAAGCAACTTGTTGCACGATGAGAAAGCTAGAGCCTAGAGGATATCATAGATAGGCTTACTGTTGAGTGTGATCGAAAATTATATGAGCTCTTAAGCATCTAGATGATGAGAAAGGTAAAACTACAATTGACAGTGTCAAGGAGATGTTGAAGGAAATGTAGGGAAATCTTTACAAATCTTGTATTGGCTTTTCTGTCTTTCCTTTTCTTTCCCTGCCTTTTCCTTCAAACTAAACATAGCCTAAAGGTGAAAGAGTCTTTTTATCCAATTTGATGTGAAATTTTGAAAAGGGTAAAAACCATAAAATTGAGTTTTTAAACATAGGGTAAATTGCTGAAACTTCCACTGAAGTTCAGTGCAATTACTGCCACTGAACTTTTTCAGATATTTGCAAACATGAAAATGTCCAAAATACACATGCAAGGTTGGTTTTTACAAAAAAAAAAAAAAATGATTGCAGATTTACCATTAAGCGATTGATGTGAACTGTGAATGAAAAATTTGGAAAATAAATCATTTTTAAGAAAAAAGAGAGATTGAAAGGATTTGGCATAACAATTAATATGAAGTGAAAATTTGGAAAATAAACATTTTGGTCAAAATATAATAACTGATGTAGCATGATCTGGCTACTCTCACGTGTTTGGTGACTCGGATGCTGATTCAGATGCTTGCCATGTCAGGGGCCGAGATGTGTTAGGCCGAGCTATAGATGGTCGAGCTCTTTGGTTCTGCAAGAGAGACAAAATTAGAGTGCCTGGGTTGTTTTTACCCGAGGTGGGCACTTCAATGTTTAAGTCAGAGAATTGTTTGATAGTTCTTTAGGAGATAAGAGAGTCTGAGAGCTTAATCGCATGTACCTTCATTGGTAAGAATGATGGCTTTATATAGATATGAGCAGCCTTGGTCTTCTCATCACAACGGGTCTCATGTTCTCACGGAGCCGTTTTCGCTTAATCAGGGGAGTAATTACGTCAATTACATAATCTACACGAGGGTTATGGTTCGTACGATTAACTTTGATGCGTGCGATGCAGTAGGTCAGCCTAATGGTCGATTCATTAGCACTCCGGAGACCTCGGATTGATAATGTATCTATGAGACAAGTCATCTAACTCGCCTTGTAGGTCGCCATAGGTCCTTACAACTCGGCCGGTCTCTAAAGTAGGTCGCAATATGTTGGGAGACCTATTAACCCGACCCGACCAAGGCAATTAAGGTCGGCCCGGGTGAGGTATTTCAGGCTGACTTGCCAAGTTGATTTACTTGCTCAGCACCAAAGTGTTGCTTGAAGGCCACGTGTCATAATGTAATTCGGAGGACCAAATTACCCCTCATTAACAACAATCATGTATTATCACATGCGAGAGTGGAATGCCATGGCATGCTAGGATAGAATTACTCATTTTTTAAAAAAAAGTTGGAGGTAGCTTAAGTATTTTATAATAATAGTAATAATAAAATTTTTGAAAAGAGACAATATAGAAGTCAATAAAATAAATTAACGTTATTGGTATGCTAAGTAAGTTACTTAACCCCTTTTGAGGAGGGTATCAAATACTTGAATAATTGATATACTATCTTGATTTACTATAGGATTCAATATAGTAGGAGTAGGGTTTTTTTTGAAAACGAATTGGTCCTAACAATTTTTCTATCTTCCCAAACCGATACCACTGGTTTCAGATTTTTAGTTTTAGTTTTTTTTTTTATTTTTATAACATATATTATAAATAAATGTATATAAAATATTATATTATAAATACTATATATAATATATGTAATATATTTTAAATAGATATGCATATAAATAAATAAGTATAAATATAATTTTTAAAAATATATATTTATATATATAATACATATATGATATATTAAAAATATATATAAATTTTATATATAAATACATATATCGATCGATTCAGTAAATCGACGATTTTTTAAGCTTAACCAAAAACCGAACTTGTTCCTCCGTTTTCAAAAATGAGGAACCAAAACCGAATAAATCGATTCGATTAACCGCATATTTCGATTTTATTTCCTGCACCCGTAAGTAAGAGAAAGATCGTAGGAATTGTGATACCTGAAAACAAACGGGACCTAAGAGAAAATGTATGATGCAAAAGAGGTGTAATAGTGGAAGCATTAATTGCTTCGTCTTCCTGTGACTCCTGAGAAGAATACTTGAGGGGTAAGTCTTGGGCCACCTCTGTAAGATTGGAGATGGAGACGCCTCGAAGTCTCTTCCTTGCTTGTCAGAGCCTAGAGAGTCAAACCCCAATCCAGTTCTTTTCTTCATTCCTATCGTACCAGTTTCCTTGCAAATTCCCTTCTTCCAATAGTTTACTACTGTTTATTTGTTTTGATTTTTAAATTATTACAAAACGAGGGCCCATAATTCTGGACGGATCAAATGGCTTATCCTACCTTCTCCGACCGTTGAACCAAGACACCTATCCAGAAACCCCACATGTGACGTGATGAACACGTAAATATCTCTCTCAGTCTCTCTCTCAATTCTCAAACACTTGTTAAACTTTACTTATCAAAACACTTGCAAATGGGAATTTTGGGGTATAAATTAATTGTCCATCTCCAATTCATTTCAACGGAAAGTTAATCAGAAATTGTGTTGTCAGCCTCCGATGGAGATTTGGTTCATCATCCTCGCCTCTCTCTGCATCTCTGCAGCCCTGAAATCCCTCCTGGATCTACTCTCCCTCAACCACAACCACAATAAGCTCCCACCAGGTCCCTTTACTGTCCCCATCATAGGCGACTTCTTATGGATTCGCAAATCCCTCTATGATATTGAAACCAGTGTTCGCAATCTATGCACCAAGTACGGCCCCATCATCAAGCTTCAAATTGGCTTCCGCCCAGTTATCTTCATCGCCAACCACGACCTCGCTCACAAAGCCCTCATCCAGCACGGCTCCACCTTCGCTGATCGACCTCCAGCTCTCGCACCCAGAAGCATCATTACCAGCAACCAACACCACATCGGTGCAGGCGCCTATGGCCCCCTCTGGCGCCTCTTCCGACGTAATCTTACCCACGAGATTCTCCACCCTTCACGGATTAAGTCTTACGGCAACGCCCGCATCTGGGTTTTGGAGATACTGACCAACAAGCTCAGAGAACAAGCCAATTCCGGACAACCCGTTCGCGTCATGGATCACTTCCAGTATGCCATGTGCTGCTTGTTGGTGCTCATGTGCTTCGGAGAAAAGCTCGACGAGAAGGTAATCAAGGAAGTCGAATCCGTTCATAGGAAGCTTATAACCAGTTTCGGTCGATTCAACGTGCTAGGTTTCATGCCAAGATTGGGAAAGATTGTGTTCCGAAAGAAGTGGGAGGAGCTCTATCAGCTCAGGCACAACCAAGAAAGCGTTCTCATTCCTCTAATCAGAGCCCGGCAAGAGCAACAGAAGAAAAACCAGAAGGGCGAATCCATCCTCTGCTACGTCGATACGCTGCTCAGCCTTCAACTCCCAGATGGAGGAAGAAAGCTGACGGAGGACGAGATGGTGACCTTGTGCTCGGAGTTTCTAAACGCGGGCACTGATACAACATCCACCGCGTTGCAGTGGATCATGGCGAATCTGGTGAAGCATCCACACATCCAAGCAAAGCTGGTCTCAGAGATCGAAGGAGTGGTAAAATCCGGCGAAGAGATCAAAGAGGAAGATCTGCAGAAGATGCCATATCTGAAGGCGGTAGTATTAGAGGGTCTGAGAAGGCACCCACCTGGACACTTCGTGCTACCACACGCCGTCACAGAGAACATCACCATAGATGGGTATGTCATACCGAAGAACGCCACGGTGAATTTCACGGTAGCAGACCTGGGATGGGACCCAAAAGTGTGGAAGGACCCGATGGAGTTCAAGCCGGAGAGGTTCTTGACCGGTGACGTTGATGGAGGGGAAGTGTTTGATATAACGGGGACCAGGGAGATTAAGATGATGCCGTTTGGTGCTGGAAGGAGGATCTGCCCTGCTCTTGGATTGGCCTTGCTTCATCTCGAGTATTTTGTAGCCAATTTGATCAGGGATTTTGAGTGGACGGCTGGCGATGGAGAAGAAATCGATTTGTCTGAGAAAATGGAGTTCACCGTGGTTATGAAAAATCCTCTGAGGGCTCATATATCTCCAAGGATCAAATAGAGTAGACCATATCTTTTGGGGGCCCATATGGAAATTAAATAACTTCTGTGTTAATATATTGGGCCCATCACATGTGGTTGTATGTTAAGTGAAAGCAGGCCCCTTATTCCTGTTAAATGTTAATTATATCCATTGTCAATTAAAATCAAAACAAAGTAGAAGAGATTTTTTGAAAGATAAGCTGGTAGAACTGTAGAAGTAGAACTGGGTCAGCTGGCACCTTCACAAGAAGGGAGCTTCCTCGCAAAACCTACGCTACTCCAGGTGGAGAAATCTCCGTGGCTAATTTATCTGATTGGTTGGGAACCATTAAGACCAAAATTAACCCACATAGGTCTTGTCTCTTTCTCTACGGTTGATTTAGCCTTGTTTTGCATTTATTACTATCACTTGTACATATTTTTAATGCATTCTTAACTCATAAATTGGACTATAAGTCCCAATAATAATTAAAAACAGATGTGCAAAAGAAATTAATAAACTGGCCAGCCCATTCGAGACTGACTCAAGCCTGAGCCCAGCCCAGCCCAAGTTGGGTTGGGTTAAGCTTAGGTTGGGCCTAAGTTGGATTGTGCCCAAATCCAAGGTTTGAACCTTAGGGTATGGGCTGACCCTCAACCCGACCCAACCCAACTAAGTTGCAATCCTAAATTTTGTCTAATTTAAATAAGATGATTTCAAATTGAATTTGGATATTAAATAAAGTTAAAATAATGAAAATATTACGTATTATAAATATAATGAATTATAAATAACTAATATTTTATATCATAAATTAAATGAGTTGTAAATAACTTCCTTGAGACTTGAACCTGCTGCTCTTTATTAAATATGAAAACATTGAAACTAACTTTACTACTAGACATAATATAAATCTTATGTGGACATGGCATTTTTAAATAGAAAATGATGATCCCACAACCATTAACCTAGAATGCAGTTGTCCAACTCGACAGCCGCTCTCCACTCTTATATTCCGCTAAGTTGTTTTTTAATCTTAAAAGATAAAAAGTAACAACAAGGCATTAGCTACGAAATTATCATTAATTAATTGCAAGAAACTTTAGGAATTCAATTATCATTAATTAAAATATCTATCAATAGAGGGGGTTCTAGAATGGTTGAGATCGCCTCAAGTGCAGTTTGGAGATGGGTTTAAAAGTGGTGGAGTATTTGAGGAGGGGGTTTATAATTCTTTCAAAAATGGGTTTAAAAGTAAAGGGATATTTTAGTAATTTTAGGGGAAATTTGAATGATGGAGGGATTTAGAACAAAAATGATTTTTAAGAATGGAAGAATGTTTTGGATATTCTCCAGGAAAAGGCTCAAAGGAGGGAGGGGTGCTTCTGTAAATTTTTCAGAAGAAAGGTTTTAAAAAAAAGGGGTGTTTCAGTAATTTCTTGGCTTATGATAGAGGGGTGTTTCTATAATTATTGAAAATTATGCCTGGCTTCAGTCAAAAGAGCATTGCATTGCGAATATCTCCACATTTATGTACTTTATTTTATGAGGAGATACTCTCAATGCAAGGCATCTTAGGATAGAAGGTCTAATGACTCGAGGCATCTTAGGTCTAATGGCTAAATGGCTAATGGAGTATTGGGACCGGATCTGTTCCTCACACATGGCACCTCACAATGACCACACTAACGCATCCCACCATGCATTGGGAATATCTTCCGTTAATAATAAACACATAAGTACTGGAAATGTAGGATGTGCTTGTGAGGTTGTTGCAAGAAACCCTGTGTAAGGAGCAGATTCCAATTCTCAATTACTTGGGAAATGAGGGTTTTGGAATTTACGGGCCCAATTGGGCCTGTAACATCATAAAAATTATAATAAAAATATAAAATTTTAATAAACATATAAAAATACAAAAAATAAATTTATAGAAAAAATTGTCCATGTCTTTGACGTTGTATTTGGGTTGGATTCGGATTGGGTCCAACACATTTGAACTCTATCTAATCATTGAAACTCCAAATTTGAATTCGATATATTGGAATTGGATCGAATTTGGATTTAACCCGAGTGCACTTTGTCTATTTGTTTGTGTTTAAAGTAAAGAAAAATAAAAGGTTTTAAAAAAATAGATTTTAACTCATTCATATATAATAATTAATAATAAAATACTCTATTCAGAAGAGGAATGGGGTAGACCGTTGGAAATGGAAGATTAATAAATTTTTAGAACAGGTGAGTGGGGGATTCTACTATAGAGAAATGACAAAATAGATCCAGTCAGAAGAGCTAAAAGTGGGAGACTGTATCAACCAAGAAAGAATGGTATGGAAGGAAAGCCAAATTCATAATTTAGTTCCTAGTCATGTTTGGAGAAAAATAAAAACCATCTTCCTCCCTTCAAACCCAAAAGAAGACAAGATAATTTGGAGATTCGACCCGAGGCTTTTTGATTGATGGAGGGCATGCAGGGCCTTTCTCTTTCCAGCTCACAAGTTTAAATGCAATTAAGGCTCCGTTTGGTGCATTTTTTCGTGCAGTTTGTCGTTTATTTATAAGTCCAGTAGATTGTGATTTAGTCTTTTTTTATTTGGTTTGTGATAGGTTTAATTATCAAAAGCTAATGCATCGAAAAGATGCGGAAAGCCCAAAACAGGTGAATTTTTGAAAATTCCAAGTGGAACTTTTATACTTTTTTTTTTCTATTTTTCTTTTAATGAAAAAACATCCCTTAACCAAACAAACTTTAAACTGCTCAAATCTTAATGCAAAATGCATCTTTTAGATGTCATAACTACTAGAAAATCTTTCTAAAAAAGATTTGTCAAACGACCCCTAACTTATAAATGGAGGATGATCAAAATTAATTTTAACGCATTCCAAAGAGGATGGGTCATGTACTATGAGTGTGTGTTTAGCCAGAAATCTCTTGGAGAAGTTTTGGACGAGAAAGCCTATCCTATCAATTCCACTGCTATGCATGGGGCTGCATAAAAGCTCAGAAATGGCACTAAATTTCAGGAATCAAGCCATCTATATAGAAAGAGATTTGCTTATTGTCATATCCCCCCCTCACCAACTCGTCTTCCTCCCTCCAGTCTTATAGAATTCATATATTGGTTTAAACTTTGGGATTGAGCGACAGCCCTAATCTTGTGTAGCACTTTTTTTTATTTTAACGAAAAAAAAGGACTTAGATGAGAAACTAATCGCCATGTGTGTATGCATGAAATTATTACATATTCATCATATATATCAAATAAAAATAACGTATGTAAATGAATTTGTTATTAATGTTGGTCCACTCCCCTAGTTTAACTATCGAGAGGGGGAATGCTCGGCCAGACTATTGTGCGGCCTTGTGGCCTAAGCTACTTAGTCCGAAGATTTGAGTGGCCTAGCTGAGGATTTGTATCGAAGGCTATACCAATACGGCAGGTCTCCGCGTCGAAGGTTGGACCGATACAGTAGTTGAACCGGTGCAATTAATGCGTGCAACTGCTGCCTGCCAAAGGTGTCGCTTCAGTTTCTAAGGCTTCCTGTCATACGTTATTGGTAGCATTGATTGGTCTTCTGAGGCATTGTTAGGGGTGCTTCATCTACACCATTGATCTCTCATCGGTTTGTGCCCTTGATAGTAATAAAAGGGAAAAGGGCCCCCTCGCTATCCTCAGTATCGCTTGCAAGGGTTTGGCATCCACTGCTCGACAGATTCATCGGTCACACAGTTTGGCAGATAGCTTGGTAGACAGCTCGATGGATAGCTCAGTAGCTTTCATTCTTCAGCTCCGCAAATTGCCCGGTATGTCCTCTTCATCTCGTCGTTCCTCTTTCTCATCTGGGTCCTCAAGTAGTTCAAGTTCCAGCTCTTCTCGTGGCTCAACCTATGAGCTTGAGTTGAGAGACTTCATGGCTACCGAAATTGACGCCCAGGGATATGGCTAAGATCCGAGCTACGTATGCCGTTCCCGTAGAATACCAAATGAGGTGTCCTGTGCCCGGGGAGATGGTCACTGATGCTTAGCTCAGTGAGCTATGTGTTTATGAACACAACTTAGAGGCTGGGCTAAGGTTCCCAATAAGCGAGGGGTTCGGCGAGGTGCTAAATTGGTACAGGGTGTTGCCAATGCAGTTGTTGCCGAACTCCTTTATATTTTTTATCAGCTTTATGTCCTATTGTGCCTTCCACGATATCGAACTAACTCTAGGGATGGTGAGCTTTATGCTCAAAATGAAACACCACTAGCAGGGGTACTATTACTTCTCCACCCAGCGGAATATTCGATCGTTGGTTGGGGCCCCTTGTTCTATGAAGCACTAGAAGGAGTCGTTCTTCTTTGTGCGAATCCCTGGGGGTCTTCCATTTCTTGTTGAGCTACGGGGGCCGAGGACATCTCTACGGCAGCCCCAATGGTCGACGCTTACTTGGGAGGAGAGGTCGGCCCTGAGCATGATCCACGGAATCAATGTTATTGCATACACATGCTCAGATATCCTGATGCTCGCCGGGCTGATGGAAAGGATGGCTGGTCTGTTTCCTTTTACTTTTGTTTGCCAAGTTGAATTTACCTTGCCTGCTTTGTACTTATCTTGGGTATCCTACGTTGCAAGTGTGAGCATGGCCAGCGAGGAAGAAATTGTTCGTCGGATGAAGGCACTCTAACAAAGGTAGGAACAAGCCAGTATGCAACCAGAGGCTCGTCCTGAGGCAGAAGAGCGGCCACGATCCAAAGATAGGGCGGCTCATCATCAAAGAAGAGTTCGGCAATGAGAGGTCGAGGAGGACGACGTTTTCGTGGTTGACCCCGAAGGGGTCCATCATCCTACTGGTGCATCGGTAATTGAGGCAAGAAGCAGCTCGGGTCTGCACGTGCTGAGGTGGTGGTCGGTTCGCATGGATGATAATGTAGAGATGCCCAGGATTCCCGAGCAGTTACTACGGGGAATCATGACCATGTCCATAGCTCGAGAATCGGTTGGGGTTGGTAGCGGAGCCTTGGAGTGTGCACTACTTTGGTCTACTGCCCAGGTAAATCCTCTTCTTCTTATTTCTTGTGTTTTGCTCTCCTTTTTAGTATACTTATCATATTTGTCTGCAAAATGCTTGTGCGGCGGTCACGCTGGTTAATCATCTCTGAGACGTTCAATCATCGTACGAGTGGGAACACTTTGAGTATCTGCGGCAAAAGGCCCAGTTGGCCGAGCCCCAGGCTGTTGGGGAGCAGTTGGTTGCGTTTGAGAGGGAGGTGACCGAGCTAAAGTCGCACCTAGCTGAGCAGGCTGGTCTTGTTTGGGAGTTAAAGCGGGAGATCATCGAGCTCAAGGCTGAGCAGGAGGCCGCTGAGGAAGCCATCAACGAATACAAGGCATTGGAGGATATGCAACTGCACATGGACGAGTATGCCGAGGCTTCCTTTATGACTGGGTTTAACCTTTTCTGACGAAGGATCCTTTGCCGTCACCTAGAGTTGGCCATTGAGTCACAAGGATAGGATGCCCTTGATCCAAATTCTCCGCAAGGGTCTGCTGAGGGAGTTGAGGATGAGGCCGAAGTTGCTGTTGGTGCTACTGATTTTTCTACGGAGGACTGATCAACGACCTCCATTTTGTGTTGATCGAGGTGTCATTGGCCGAGGTGTAGCCAGTCGGGCTATGCCTCGATGTCCCCACTCCTGTGCTGACCTAGGTGTCATTGGCCAATGTGTAGCCGACCGGGCTCTTGGCATCCCCAATCTTGTATTGACCAAGGTGTCATTGTCTGAGATCTTTCAGTTTTCGAGCTCTTAGCCATAGGACGATCAATTTCTGGTCTTGGGAGCCTTTGGGGCCCTTCTAGGGCTAGCCATTTCCCAGTTAGCTCAGTTGTTAAGTCGGTGGTAGTTTAGAGTTCCTCGACCGCCTTCAGGCCTTGGTGGGTGGGGGCGTTCTTCCTCCACGTTTAGGCTCAGCTGTTGGCAACTCAGTCGGGTAGTTTGCTTGGCAATGTGCTACCGAGCTAGGAGTAATGGGCTCAACCATTTGGGGATTGGCAGAGTCAGCTCAGTTGGCAGTGTGACTTAGCATGTGCGTGTGTAGCATGCGCGGTGTAGGGCGACTATGTAGTACGATTGCGTGTGGTTGTCCGGCTCGCGGGAGTGGGCTATGGAGGTAAACCACCTTACTGTGTCTTGCTTCTCACACTTGGACCGCACTCCCCTCCTTTCCAACCGACACATTTTGGGGTCCTCGAGATGAGGGTCGTCCTTTGTACGTGGAGGGGCGTGGAGGGGGGATGGCACGGCTGGGCGGTGTCGTGCATCCTAGTGTCTACATCATCTCGAAGATCTTATCGACTCTTACATTGCTTGGAATTGTACAAGATCAACCGCAGTTGGAGGCTGTGGAATTTCTTGATGCGAAGGGTTGTGATGCCGAGATTCCCAAGATGGGGATCGACCTATTGATCATTCGGGCTAGTTCTTTGGCATTTTGATCGTTTTCTTGATTGCGCAGTGAAGAATGAAAGATTTTCAAGAAAGGCTTTTTGTGCGTTTCCCACAGACTGTACCAATCTGATGCTGCTCAATGCTAGGTAGTGCACGAACTGAGGAGGGCAATCAGATTGTCCTTGCTGGCAGATCGGGGCTGAGCTTCTGTGCTTTAAGATCTGCAATTAAGGAAGAAGTCAGAGGCCCGAGGATTTACCCTCGGGTAAGATCTCTGACGCTCAACTCAGTAGGAGGTTGTAGGATGGTCGGGCTGAGCTATAAGGATGTCGATCCGAGCCGAGTAGCAGTGTAGGTCTCAGAATTTGGATTCCTTACCTCGAGCATGGAGTACTTTTTATAGCCGAAGATCTGTGTCCTGGTCGGAATGGGCTTCCGGGGTTGTCAGGATAAGGTTAGCCGCCGGGGTATTTGGGATAGAGCCCCATTCCCCAATGGAGTCGTCTTCCTTATTCCTCTTTATCCGTAGTTGTGCTCATCCATATGACATGTAGTTGACGTGGCTGGAAGGATAAGATGGGGTGCCACAGTAATAGCGTAGTTTGGCCGAACTAGCCGAACGTGACCGGGCTAGGCCGACATGGCTGAGCTATGCCGACATGGCCGAGTTAGGATGACGTGACAAGGTGACACTTGGGCAGCCACGTGTCTAGTAAGACCATCTCAGCCATGACCCAAACACCTAATAAATTTTAGGGGCTCCTCTTGATATAATAATATTTTAAATAATTCTATTTGACAATTAAAAAACTTTGGAGTTTCATAAATCTTCTTCTTCATCAATTTTTTTTAACAAATCACATATGTCACATGCATCACGACGACTAGTAGTCTAGTATCATGCAGAAAAATAAAGAAGACAAGGATGAAACGGAAGAAAAGCAAAAAATTAAAATTATATAAAATTCAACAAATGGATTGCATTAACTTTAAAATTCTTAATCCGATGGTTTCTAGAAATAATGACCTAATCTTGTGTTCCCTAAAAATTACCCCCAATGAAATATAAACATGCTGGCTCGTTTGTGTCAAACTTTCCACCATTAGGTCCACTCTGACGGTGTTGAAAATGAATGGGCAGTTACAAAATTGCTCGTTTGTTGTATATATTTATACTTCACTTGGAGTATTGAAAATATTTTTTTAATAATATTAATGGCAGGTAAAAGCATCTTACAAACAAAGAAGATGACATATTCTCTTTGCACTATTTTAGGCCACTAAACTATCTCAGCTTTTGTATTACTTAATGAAATAAAATAGATTTTATTAACTTTTGTCTTCATCAAAATGATCAATATATATATATATATATATGATTAATAATATCAACTAAAAATTAAAAGTTAAAATTAGTATTTTATAACTTAATGGAATAAACAATCTATGAAATCCAAATTTACATCAAACGATGATTTTAATCCCAAGAAATTTATATAAATAAAATATTAATAATAGAATAATTCTCTTAGTACTTAAAATTTATAAATTTGTGCATGATATTATAATATAATAGGTTTATATTTATGCACTCTGGGTATGAATACAGATACCCTAAAATCAAAACCCAAATCTTATTAATTTTTAGTCTAAAGTCCCAAACTCTATAAGGTTTTGATAAATGAGTCCCATTAAATTCTAGTCAAATACCCAAAAACTCCCGTGAAATTGCAATCCCTATCCCAAAACATAAAAGGAATAACTGTACATAAAGAATAAATAAATAAAATGAACCTTTATAGTTGGAGTACAAGAATACTCGATGGGCAAGGTAAGAACTTGGGAAAAATACGAGTAGGCCCATTGCAGAAATCTGAACACCAGGCCAGCCCATACATAATTTACAATGACTCTCGAGTTCAACTTTTGAAATTATAAGACTGATTCCCACGCCATGTAAGTGTCACATTTCTACCTATGCTTTTCCTGTGAGGTGGCAATCCAATTCGGGTTACATGTCACAATAACATTTATTTAAAAATTTATTTTGAAATTTACCCTTAAATTGCAAAGACTAAAATGACCCTGTTAGGGCCCACGGCCATTGTTCTCTCCCGCCATCCCTATTCTCTCTCTTTCGTTCTCTCACACTCAACTCTCTTCTCTTTGACTACTTCTCCAACTGTAACTTTCGTTCTCTCACACTTTCAACTCTCTTCTCTTCGACTGCTTCTAAAATTGCAACTGCAAGTTCTCCTCCCAAGTGTCGCTCCTCTTTCTCACCCTTATTTTCTCCTCCCTCGCTCCTCCCTCGCTCCCCCTCAGTCTCCCCAGCAACGCTCCTCTTCTCTTACTGTTTTTCCCTGCAACTTTTCCCTTGGCCTTTGACTGATTTGATTGATCCTTGACTGAACTTCGGCTGCTCTCCCTCTCCTTCAATGGTTTTTCCCAATGCGTTAAAGACAATCCTTACTAAAGAAGCATACTAACAGGTACTTGATAATTTCTTTGTACATAGTTCATTTTGTTTTAGTTTATGAAGAAGTCCATTCAATACATTTGTTTATTGATTCTCCTTGCATGCCTGTTGTACTAAATGGATAGTTGTTTCTAATTCACTTTCTAACATTGGTTAGTTGGCGTGGAATTCCCAAATCTGAAATGGGCCAAATTCACCAATCTAACAATTTCGTTAAGTTAGGTATGAGTGAGGATGCATGACAATGACATGAGCTAACCTATATTGGTACCCATTTACCAGTTTAGGGAATTAGAAGATATTTACTCTGTTTCTAATTCATTTTCTAACATTGGTCTTTTAAGGTTTGAATGCCCAAATTATTCATTTCCTATCATTGGTCTTTAAAGTAAAAATTATAATACACCCCACTTCAATGAATAAATGGGTTTTAATGACTGGAGTGTTGCATGAAGCATATGTTGCAAACAATATTCCATGTACTTAACAATTACATATTGCCTTCTTCAATTTAAAAATTATTCGTTCCTTGTTGTGAAACCTCAAATCTTTCTCAGGCTAGACTAGACAAATCATTATTCATTTATTAATTGTGAAGCCAAATACACTAACTTGTTTTACTATTATTAGCAGAACATTGGGGACTATGTTGTCTCTAAAACTTCATTCATAGTGTCTTCAGTCCAATTTAGATGACATAAGTATCAGTCTACAACTCTACACTATTTGTCTCGTGTTCAAGCAGTACAAATACAAAGCACTAAACTTTGATCCAAGTTCCACAAGCACATGAACACACAACAAGAAAAAGTTAAAAGAATTGTGAAGATTTACTGTGAAAACTTGCACATGGCACTCTGATTCTGAACCCACCAGGTCTATCCCAGCCTTTGATGCCCTTAAATGCTAAATATTTCTTGGTGTGACCCAGTTTTGAATCTTTTGAACCAGAATGCTGAGAAGAAAAAATCAACTAAATTTAAAGCGGTGCAAACTGCAAACCATAATTAAATAAGGCCTTACCATCATTTGCCCAGAAAAGTGACAGATGACATAAAGGTGATTCTTACTTCATAATTTCATACTTCTAGATTTCATCAGACAAAATTCCCAACCTGAAATCTTCAATGGTTGGGTTCATTTGATCAAAATGGTCATGACTCATGAAAGCAAAAAACATGGATAAAGGGAAATTACAGATATATGACTATAGAACAATTTTCAGTTGATTTGAAAAATGATTTATTCCCTTGAACTATCTTATTGAATTAAGATTACAGGAATACCACAAGGCTTCAAAAATCAAATAAAAGGCACCACAAATTAAGAATAAGATCTCAAGTCAAAGGCATTGATAATTCAGATATAGTGCAAAAGAACAGGTAACCTATAATATTGATCCAAGTCTATGGAACCTAACTTAAGAAAAGAATAACAGGAAAAAGTCACATTAAACAAAAGGACAAAATGTTGAGCATGCACCCAAGAACAACCAAGAAAGTATACTTTTTAATTGTAAATTGAGAATGGAATTAGGTATTGAGGTAATAAAAGGGCCAGAAATGAAAAATACTGCTCCTTGGGCCAGCCTACCCATCAACCCCTATCCTTGGAGGTATGACAGCTTCAGGAGCATTGCAACTTTAACTATTTTCAAACCAAAACAACCAATCTTTATTTCCAGTTCAGATTTTCAGTGATAGGGAGCTCTACTTCAATGTCATCATCATGATCATCCATGCTTTGTCCCAACTATATGAATTCCATTTCGTCAATCCGTTCTATTTAAATCCATATTCACTATTGAATTATTGGTGCTTATATCATTTCTTATTACTTTTGCCCATGTCCTTTTTGACTATCCAAGCTCTTTTATTTGTGAAAGAAAAACATTGTTTTCATGATTGATACTCAGCAATGGGTTCTATAGTGTGGCAACAACTACCATCTTCCTAATAAGTAGAACAAATTACTTCTTTAACTCCAGATCTGAAATCATAGGAGAAAAAGTAGGTCAATGGACACATCAATATGTTGGCTAATGGGTCATATCCTAAAAGTGGTGTAAAAAATTAGACCACCAATGATTTAGTTCTGGAGGTTATAAAAATTCACCATGACGTATTCCGAGAAAGTCATTAATAAATTAACGGGGTGTTTGACAACGTGGTTGATTTTGTTTTTAAAAAAAAATTATAAGTAAACCCTATATAATACATTACAATGTGGATGTATATTTTTAAACAAAGGGTGAATCAAAGAAAGAACTAGGATGTTTATTTCTAAACAAAGGGTGAACTGTCAACCAAGAATGAGCCACCCCTAGAATTTTACGTAGGATTTCTTCCTTTAAAGCCTGAATCCCTTCAAACAATCTCCTGTTTCTTTTACTGCACACAGTCCATAACACTACTGAAGGAAGTATGCTCCATGCTACCTTTCCAGCTCTACTTAAACCTTCTAGATGCCTTGCCTCAATGAGACCCTTCTCTACAGCTAGGAAGCACCATTTGGCATAAAAAAACACATAATATCCTTAACCAACTCCAATGAGTGAATTTAGTTCTCATTGAATCAGTAAGTGACCAGAAGACTCCACATTACCATTGCATAAGAGGCAATCCAAATCTGCCAACTATAGACCTCTTTTGACTAGATTCTACTTTGTTAGGATCTTGTCCAGTACTATTGACCAGAAGACTCGACCCTCTCAGGCCTGATTTAGAATTCAAGCATGGTGGGTTGGTTAGGGCTGATCTTGATGGCATAAGTCATGGAGTTTAGTATGTAAATGAAAAGGGCTAACTTCAATTCCACAAGTATTAAGATGATCTTATTCCTGGAAAGAACCTAAGAATTTCTAAGTATTAGACACTATGCATATTATTAAGCTTATGCATATAATTAGGAGCAGGACATTATAATTTAATTCTAATGCTGTTTTTTTCCTCACTGTATGGTCATTTGTTCTCAGTACCTAAATCTAACTAACCTCCTTAATGGAAAGTTCTTATTGTTAAATGCTTCAAATTAACTCTTAAGGTTAATCATATAAACATATGCCAACTTCTCTTTTTGAGACTATTCCCTTTGACTAACTGGAAGCTCTACTCAAAGGTCTGGGCTAAGGACCTAG
Source organism: Nelumbo nucifera (assembly GCF_055504915.1). Classification (NCBI taxonomy): domain Eukaryota; kingdom Viridiplantae; phylum Streptophyta; class Magnoliopsida; order Proteales; family Nelumbonaceae; genus Nelumbo; species Nelumbo nucifera. The sequence goes on along the minus strand of NC_142650.1, from coordinate 95,220,010 downwards.
GCTAGATGTTGTATAGAAGTTCTTTAGATTGTTTGATAGAATACGTGCCATTACTTTTTTTGATAGATTAACCTTGCCACTTCAGTTGAACAGGCTGACTCAAAGGCCAGAAAACAAAAAGGAAAATCTCCTTTCAAGTGGTTTGGGAAACACCATTTTCTGAACTATTTTTACATTAGAAGTGGGTGAACTTAAAGTTGAACAGATTTCTATAACCTATCTAATGGACTGATTCAAATAGTTAAAGAGCTAGTAATATCCACCACTAGATAAACCTATTCAATATATCAATTCAAAGAGTTTAATAGCTGGTAAATTCTATCAAACTTGTACCGTTCATTCATATATACTAGCATAATCTATCCATTGACAAACCTTAACCTGAAAGATTTGTTAATTCCTGAAATAACTATTTCTATTAGCTGCATAAATCCAATTAAAACATTGATGATATTTCTCTAAAATGCCAATAAAATATTGAACTGAAACTTACATGGGATCTCCATGAACAGAGCTGCAATGTCCCTAGAAGACCCAAACTTTCTAATGGAAGTATTCTTTAGAATAAAAATAATTTGTATTAAATGTCAAATTAAGATGACAGTAACTACCAAAGCTAGGTTCTGTCATCGTTAATAAGAAATAGCTAATTTAGGAAATTATAAAAAGACTCTTAGCAAATGGAATTTCACTAAAACTTACATCCTGTAACCATAGAAATTTTGTTATCATTCTCACCATTTAGAACCAAATTTGGTACTGATAAGGACACAACTCATTATGGTCATTTTACAAATAATGGTGTACCTAAGGACATATTAGAATATCAATGCAACTTTTTGGAATATATTTCAGTTGATTCCAAGGTTGGCATTCTCAAGAACTCAGAACCATATAAGTAGAAGACACTTGTACAAGGTTTCAGATATGGAATTCACACTCAACACTTAAGTTTTAGATTGAACAAGACTGATTTTGATTGCAACATTTTTTTCCTATTTCAGACTTGCTTAAATTCCAATAATCCCACATTAAATCAGCAAAATGCAGCAAATAAAGAGAGTGCAAATGCTAAAATATAGAATATGTATAAATTATATATTAAAGAAATGAAAAGAAGGATGATAGTGCTTTTCCTTTCCAATTTATAAATTATCTACCTTATAAATCATATTTGAAGAGAATGCAAATGCTGAAATGCAGAGTATGTGACATTTTTTTATTGAATTACAATTTAAGCATATATATTGTGATGATTAATGATTCACATCCCTACAACCACCATCATGTTTTCTAATAGATGTTTAAGCATCATAATTAACACATTTTATAGTGTACTATGAAATATGTATAGAGGAAAATGATGGGATAAAAGATTGATATGGATTGAATAATTCACAGTGATAAAATTAGATACACGATTTGTAATATTTATAAGATCGTATAGCTTTTTTATTTAAATTTATATGTTCATGTCTTTATTCTGATTTATGACAAGGTTTTCATATTGTTTATTGTGTAGAAACAACAACAACTCCATGCAAGGTCTTATTATGTTATTGCACTTTTGAGTATACTATAATTGGGGTTTGTGTTGGCAGTCAAACAGATTTTAATGAATTTGTTGATGAAGTGTGTGGTGGTTTGAAAGTTCATGCTAATAGCGTGAGCTTACATTATACAACGCATCTCAACAAAATATGCTTCTTACCACTAAATGGGCCACGTGATCTTTCAAATCTATTGGAGCTTAATAATGAGAGTGCAAAGGTGCATGTGTTTTGGAAGGGCATAGAGCAAATTAATGTTGAAACTCAGCCAAGTCCACATGCACATATTATACATGATTTGACAACATCTTCTAGACAATCAACAAATGAGCTTAACATCAGCAATCATGCCAATTTGTTAGCAGTTTGAGAGCATGAGATAATTGGAGTGGGGCAAACATTTGACAGTGGAGATGATTTTCAAAATGCATTAAATAAAATTTTCATTACTAGAAGATTTACATATAAGTTTCTAAAGAATGATAGAGAATACATACAATGTAGATGTGTTGTCAACACTTATGGATGGGAAATTCTCGCAAGTGCAGTTAGTGGTGGACCAACATACAGGGTGTATAAGTATAGTGCCGTACATACACATTCAGCTGGTGATGAATCAAGTTGTCAGTTTCGTATATTAAATAAATTCATAAGTTCCGTTTTGTTGGAAAAGCTTCGTGATTCTCCTTAGTATCTTCCATCAGATATAATAAAAGATTTTAGTCGTGATCATGCCATTTCACTGACTTATAAACAAGCATGGTGGGGGAAAGAGAGAGCTAAAGAATTGCTTAATGGGTTTGCAAATGATTCGTATAAGCTTATTCCTTGGTTGTGCAAAAAGTTGGTTGAGACTAATCCAGGAATAGTTGCTACTTTTACTGTTGATGATTCAGGTAGATTTAATCAATTATTTGTTGCTTTTCACTCATCCCTACATGGCTTTCAAGTTGGTTGTCGTCCAATGCTATTTATTGAAGCATCCCATTTAAAGGGTAACTATCAAGGTCAATTATTAGCTACCAGTGCATATGATGTGAATAATCAAATGTTTCCAGTTGCATTCGCAGTTGTTTCATCCAAGTCAATTCCAGATTGGACTTGGCTTTTAGAAAATTTGAAAGTTGCATTGAATGATGATCATAAGGTAATAATTGTTTCTGACCGTAATACTAGCATTCGACATGCAGTAGAAACCGTGTTTGATTCTAAATATCATGCTTTTTGTTCAAGACATTTGATGGAGAACCTTAAGGGATACATGCGCTGTTTACGCTTATTAAAGGCTGAAAAAGAGGTAATCGAGGATTATGTGAATCAATTAATTTATACAAAGGATACTGTGAAGTTTGATATCTATTTCAGTAAAATACATAATCAGAATTTGGCTATCTATGATTGGATAATGGGTAGTGATCCGCCACATTGGGCAAATTCTCTATTCAAGGGTAGATGGTATGATAAGTTTACATCTAATCTTGTAGAGTCATTTAATGCATGGGTGTTAGAGGCATGAGAACAACCTATCATGTCCTTAGTCAACATAATTCGATTGAAAATGACAGAGTTGACATTTAGGGTACACACAATGTGGGGATGATAAATTTGAAATTCGCTATAAAGGAAAACAAGAAATGGTGCACCTGATTTCTAGAAGTTGTTCATGTAAGGCATGGCAAATGGTTGGATTAACATGTGTGCATGCATGTCGTGCCATTGGTCTATCGGGCCTAAACATTTATGATTTTGTTGAAGAGTGCTATTTAAAAGAAACTCAACAAGCAATTTACTCCGAGCACATACATGCGATACCTAATTCAGATATCCTTGATTTCAGTAATGAGTCAGTTTCCTTTATGAGTAGTGGTGTTAATCATAATGTTGTGAACTTGTTGCCACCAAAGAAAAAACGTCAACCTAGTCGACCTAGGACTAAAAGAATTGAATCACAACCAATTGCAAGAAAGGAAATCCATTGTAGTCAGTGTGGAGAAAGTGGTCACTATCACGCACCTGTCGAGCTGCAATCGATTAGTTTGATGCATTCCCAAGTATTATAAGCATAGGTATAGGTTTTTGTCTTATCTTTTGGTATTGTAAATGTCTTACACTTTGAATTTTTTGTGTAGTAATTATATTTTTTGTAAGTAGTGGTGTAATATTTTGCAAGTTGTGCCAAAAATAGAACTTGGAATTAGCAATGAAAACACCAACTTTATTTTGCACTAGTGGTTGTGGCTTGACCTGCTTCAAGATTTGGTGATGTGGCAAAACATTGATAAAGAGCAAATCAAATCTGAGTAGTAGTTTTCTTAGGGCCATTTGATAACATCTGAAGATAATGCTAGATTGAAAAGTGTTAGATGTCAATCCGGAAGTTCATTCATTTGGGAGAGTCAAGCTGCTTTTAGAACCCTCTTGTACCTCTAATTTTGATCTTTCTTTAGAAACATGCCTAGTGTGTCACCAGGTGAGAAACTTGCACCAACTTTTAGGCTGATCCCTTAAAAGTTAATTTTAACTGAGTAATAGCATATTCAATCCCATCATTAATTTGATAACACAAGTATTTGGATAGCATAAAGTTGTTACCAAGAATTTGCAAGCAGCATAATCTATAGTATAAATTAAACCTAGAATCACCTGTCACTCAAAGCTTGCATCTTCTTGGATGCTAGTAAATGGAGGTTGGTCCCTTAAAAGTCAAGCGACTTTTAGAACCATCAACCTGTAGGACACAACAAACCTAGAATTACACAAAATCTTCTCAAATTGGTGGTCAACCAAATTGAATCATCCACCAAAATCTGGTAAGCAGTAATTATATGCTTGCAAAAATTCCTCATTGTGCTTAAACTCATATGGGATCAGATAAATAGGACCATGCATAACAATGATTGTCTATAGCTAATACAGATATTGGAGTTAATAAAATCGTATCTCTTCTCCACACAACCTCTGTCAGAGTCCAAAAAATAAATTAAGATATTCCTTTATTGTCAAATGATGTTGCTTTTTTTCTATGGCTTTTGAATGCCTTTATATTAAAAATTGTCATTTAAACTCCATCTCGGTAAATGTTTACCAAGTTAGTTGATGGTTAATAGGTTGGCACATTTGGCACATTATTTGCCAAGGGGCCATTAAGATTTGTTTTTTCTTGTTGAAGAATAAGATAAAATTCATTAGGAAAAAGAATACATTAGGATGGTGATAATCCATAAAGAATTCCAAAAGCACAACGTTGATATCACAGATCCCATACTAATACCCATAGAACCGAATGGCAAAATCTTATCATATTTTCTCTAAACAACCTCTATCACAATCCAAAAAACAAACCAAAATATTCTTTTATTATCACAAGATCTTGCTTCTTTTCTATGGTTTTTACATGCCTTTATATTTCAAATTGTCATTTTAATTCTATCCTAGTAAAGTTTTACGAAGTTAGATGATGCTTACCAGGTTGACACATTTGGCCTCGTCTCTGCCAATGGGCCCTTAAGATATATTTTTTTTTTCTGAAAAATAAGATAAAATTCATTTGAAAAAACAATACCTTAGGAAAGTGATAAAGCATCACCCAAAGATGAAATAAACCCAATAGCCCCACAATCATCCCACTGGTCCCATACTAACACCCCTAGAACCAAATGGCAAAATTTGATAATCTTTTCTCTAAAGAACCTCCCTCACAGTCCGATAATACAAACCAATTTATTATTTTATTGTCAAAAGATATTGTTTGTTTTCAAAAGCTTTCGGATTTCTTTATATTAAAAATAGTCATTTTAACTCCATCTTGGTAAATTTTTACCAAGTTAGGTGATTGTTAGTAGGTTGGCACATTTGATACCTTATTTTCCAAGGGGCCATTAAGATTTGTTTTGTTTTTTGTTGAAGAATAAGATAAAATTCATTAGAAAAAAGAATGCATTAGGATGGTGACAAGCCATCACCCAAAGAAGAAATAATTTTAAAAGCCCAACATTGATCTCACAGATCCCATACTAATACCCGTAGAACCGAAAGACAAAATCTTATCATCTTTTCTCTAAACAACCTGTATCACAATTCAAAAAACAAACCAAAATATTCTTTTATTGTCACATGATATTGCTTTTTTTCTGTGGCTTTTGCATGCCTTTATATTTCAAATTGTCATTTTAATTCTATCGTAGTAAAGTTTTACCAAGTTAGATGATGCTTACCAAGTTGGCACATTTGGCCCTGTCTCTGCCAATGGGCCATTAAGATATCTTTTTTTTTTTGAAAAATAAGATAAAATTCATTTGAAAAAACAATACCTTAGGAAGGTAATAAAGCATCGTCCAAAGAGGAAATAAACTCAAGAAACCCACAATCATCCCACTGGTCCTATACTAATGCCCCTAGAACCGAATGGCAAAATCTGATAATCTTTTCTCCAAACAACCTCCATCACAATCTGATAATACAAACAGAAGTATTATTTTTAAACTCTGTGCCTGGTTGATTAAATTAGTTACATTTTATATAAACAAAAAATAAGATTTTGAATGACTAATGATAATTTCCAAAAATAATATTACAAGGTGGACATATAACTGATATAGATTGTTCAATTGAATATATGTTTCCAATTTAATGACCCCCTTTCCAATTAAGGCTGTCAATGTCTAATCAAATCCATGTTTATTATGTCAAATGGATTTTACATCATAATATTTTTAAAACTATCCATTTATATTTGTTCTTGTATTTAATTTTTTTTATTTTTATTAGTGTTTATTAAGTTTGATTTTTAAGTGCAATTGAAATATTTTTAATTAACATCTTAAGAAAATTAAATTTCTTATTTTTTATTAACTATTGTAAGATAAAATTTATTGTTTTTAAGTTAAATTTAGTGGGTTCTAAATTAATAATTATTTATAATAATACTTTTATTTGTGTTGTTTTACATTTTAATGTTTAACCAGCCTCAATTTATTAGGTTATTTGATTTATTAATTATTAATAGTTATTATATTTAGGTATAAGTTTAGTGGAAGTTATCCTTTTTTTAGGGTATTACTTTTATTTTTTAGCCTCAACCTATTTAGATTAATATTTTATTATAGTATGTTGTGTTATTATTCCCTCTCTCTCTCTCTTAAATGTCTCTCTATATCCTTATATGTCTTTCTTAGATGTATAATCAGTTGCATTAATATGAGATTTGTGACTCAATTCAAATTACCCTATAGCTTGAGATGAGGCCTCTATATGTAATATGTACAATACTGTGTAGTTACAATGCAAGGGACAAGGGATGCATCTTAGGCAAGCCCAACTTGAGCCTGAACTGGCACAACCCACATTTTTGCATGGATTGGGCTTTCATTTTCAGTCTTTAGGTTAGGCTTGGACCAAAAGCCATTGTCTTTTTTATTTTTGGTGTTGGACTTAGAACTACCCTCTAGTTAGCTCTAGATCAGCTTAAATCCAATTTGACCTTACACTAATCCGAGCCTAGACCAACTATACAGAAACAATTTTTTTGTTACTTGCTCGACTTAAACCTAACATGTTTATTAATAAAACAAGCTTAAATCCAATTTGACCTTAGACTAATCCGAGCCTAGACTAACTATACAGAAACAATTTTTTTGTTACTTACTCGACTTAAACCTAACATGTTTATTAATAAAACAACAAACTAAAGAGAAAATTTTAGTTTCAAAATTAGATCATATAATTTGATATCCATTTAAATTTCATTTAAAAAATAAGATGATACTACAAATTTGCTGACAAATTAAAAAATTAATAAAATTATTAGTTTTAAATTTAATTATTATTAATTTAAAATCTCATAGTCTATTAGAAATGTCACAGTTCTCCTTCTTGGGGTGAAATTTGTGTGTGTTGGGTCAAGTTGAGGGCCAACCCAAGTCCATCCTAAGTTTCAAATCTCAAACTCAGGCTTGGCCCAATTCAAGGTTAAGCCCAAGTTTACCAACCCACCCTAACCTAAGATTAACCCAACATCTCGAGTTGGGCTTGCGGTAAGGTGTGTTTAGATTTGTAGCCCAATTTCTAGGTAGAATAAATTGACAATATGTAGATATGTATATCATAAAATATTGGGCAGCCTTAGGTTGAGTCAGATGGAGCTTGGGCTAATCAATACCACAATTTAAACCCAACCTAAGTTTATGTTAGGCTTGATTATTTTGGCCCGAGCCAGCTTGATGTTTGAAAAATCAACCCCAACCCATGCAAAAGCTTAGATTGAGTCAAGTTTGGCCCAGTTTAGGCCCATACAAGTTGCATCCCTAGCTCCTTTGGACTAAAACTCTTTTAACAATGCATTACATGGGTCCCCACTAGTACATGCAAAATAAACCCTAAAGCAAAAGTAAACCCTAAAGCAAAAATATAAAATACTTCATGTATCTATCGAGCTATTTTTTATTTTTTATCTATTTTTAATTTGATTAATGGCATTTTCGACCATAGTCATAGTTATTTGTGCTTCCCATTGGACCCAACTTCCAAGCCATAGTGAAGGCAAGGTATGGCAGGCAACTAAAAACCAAAGGTTATGCAGGTTGTCTATATTGTTGTAAAAATAGGTAGAGAGTCTAGAGACAAAAAGCGAGGGGGTTGATGGCTATTGTAAGGATTTTAGGGTCCATTTGTTTTTCGGGAATAGGCGCCTTCCAATTCCTATCGTTTGTTTGACAGGAACGGGATTCTTATTCCTATTCTTAGGGGAATTGCCATACCAAGCCCCCTTAGGGTATGGAATTCCCATTCCAGAGTCTCTCAACAGTAAACAATTCATGAAAAAAAATGCCCCAAGCCCTATTATTAATAAAACAATAAAATAGTATTAAATTATAATAAACTATTAACAAAAAAGTAGTGAAATACTAACAAAATAATAGTATTATAATCAAATATTAATACAATATCATTAAAACAATAAAAAATAATAACAATTTATTAATAACATATAATAATAAATATTATTAAAGTAGTAGTAGCAATAATAATAATAATAAATATTATTAAAGTAGTAGTAGCAATAATAATAATAATAAATATTATTAAAGTAGTAGTAGCAATAATAATAATAATAATATAATGATATATTAATGAAACATTTATAAATTAATAATAAACACTAAGATATTAATTATGAAATACTAATAAAATAATAACTATATGTTCAAAAAATATTAATAAAGTAATAAAAAAATAATAAATAGACTAATACAAAATTGAAAATTTTTTATTGATTCAGGTTCCAACTTCTAATGAACTAAAGATCAGAATCCGATTCCAATTCCTACTTAAACCAAAGAGGCATCAGGAGTAAGCTGTTCAGATTCTGATTCCGATTACTATTCTGGCCCTGTCCACAAACTAAACAGACCCTTATCCTTATTCTACCATATAGAGTTGTTGACGGATCAGGTCTAATCTAGAACAGAGTGAACCAACCCAGAACCAGATCCTTTTGGTTCTATAAAATCAGACCTAGAATCGAACCCATTATTAATCTGCATAATTGGGTCTAATTAGATCCATTACACTTGAGTCTTGACATCCATAATTACCTATAATATAACAACTTAATGATTTATTTTATAATATTTAACCTAAACAAAAAATTGTAAATTGTAAACTGTTTATATGTACATAAAAAAGTATGCTTTATCTAAACTTATCCTATATATTGCCTTTGAAATTTAACCCTTTTAAACTTGAAGTATTAAAAATTACAAAAAAGAAAAAAAAATCATGAGACCTTTATATACTATTAATTACATAATTGGTTTGGAATAGCAAAATTGGTTCCAACCCAATTATAATTTGGAAACAAAATTCATAACTAAAACCAGTATATCTGGTTTGGTTCAGTTCAATCAATAATCCGATCCATTGGCTGCTCCAAAATTTTCCATCTTTCATGTCTAGGGTACAAATTGGGCTGGGTTAGGTCGGATTGAGTTCAACACTAACCCAACTCGAAGTTTTTGGGCAGAATTTAGGATGAAGTTGAGTTGGGTTCAAGATGGGCTTGGTTGGGCTGGTATCATTGTTCCTTAATTCAAGGCTAGAGATTAATTGAATTTTAGCATTATTGTATGTAAAAAGGATATAATTTTCTTGCTTTTGAAAAATATTACCTTCAAACTTAATATTATTGACATATACATATTGATAAAATTAATTTGTACACTTACATACATGCAACATGCATATATACATACATTAAGTAACTAATTAATTTTAATTAACAATAGTTAAATTTATTCAAAATTAAGATCAATTAACATAAAATTAACAATAATAAATTTAATTTAATTGCAAATTGTTAAATTGGCAACTGGTGGATCTGACGATATTTTTCCGTGCAATGCACGTCCCCGATAGTATTTTAATTATTGACAACTGGTGGATCTGACGATTCCCGAGTTGAATAGAATACTTATTTAAGTGTAGATATGAAATTAATTTTTTAAGTCTAAGAAATTAAATTAATTAATACCTGAGGTGAATTGAATCACCCGAAGTTTTATCTGTGAAGGTGGAGGAGGGGTGCAACCACGCCCATCTCTTCTTCCGTCACCCTCCATACCAGATGGGCAAGAGCAATTATAACTCCCTGGCGTATTTGTGCAAATCCCAGATGGAGATGGTAAGCAGTCATTCTTAGTTGAATCCGCGCATTCATCTATGTCTGTGAAGTGTGAACAACAATTTATAAAATAAAAAGATCGATCAAACCAAATCAGTAAGAATGATGGGAAAAGGAAGGTGTTGCTGTAATATTAGCTACGTACCCTGGCATCCATCTTGGAGATAAGGGTTGCCTTGATAGCCTTTCAAACATTTGCAGAGATATCCCATGCCGTTGGGGGACTTGTAGCAGTTCCCACATTCATAAATTTTACTCTGTTTCTCTTATAAAAATCAAAGCCCAAGAGATCTGCCACAGAGAAGTTGTACCACTGCTTATCAGCGATGAAAGAGTATTTGCATGTATTGAAATCCCAAGTGTCCCACGAATCGTTTCGTCTGAGATCCAGATTCATAGATATAAATTTTACTCCCTTGGGGATGGGGGTGTGGCAATAACCCATGCCGGTGAAATTCCCACACAGCGTTTCCGCTTTGTCGTCGCGACCAACCATACAGCCGTATTGGAGGGATCCATACCATCCGGTAGTCTCATCATTCATGTGCATGAAGTAGGCTTTAGCGTCGCATCCGGCAGCGACGAACATGTTGCCGGTGTCGGAATAGGTATAGGGCGTATCCGTCAAATCACGGTTGAAAACTGTGGCATTGACGGAGCTAACAGAGGAATCGTTGTGGCAAATGTAGTTCATGACAAGGTAGGCGTGCACTTGACCTTCTAAAGATATTTCTGCAACTTCAATGTAATCAGAATATATTGACACATGTCTTCCGGACCTGGGTTGAACATGATACAATGTGGGAGGAGTGGAAGTTTCGTTGCAGAATAATTGGAAGCCTGGTCTGTAACACCTTGGATCGTCTTCGATGGGGAACGGTCCTCCTAGGCCGAACGGGTAGGGAATGGTGATGTTTCTATAGAAACAGACCAATACAAAGAATATACAAAGAACAAGAAACTTTGTTGCACCCAAAATACATCATGCTACATTTATCAAGGAAATTTCAATATAAATACCTGTATCCATCCCAGCAGTCGAACTTTGTGGAATGAATAAGTGACTGTATAGACAGGTGTGGTTTTCCTCAATTAAATCCTTGCTTTGCCTTATGTTCTCTTAACTCTCTATCTCTCACGAGGAGAAATAGAGGGCGGCTGAATGATTTAACTTATTGGGAACCATAACCTAGGAGTCTTTATATTTTGACCTAATAGGATCCCATTAAGCCTATATGGGTCAAAATGTGGTATCCACTCATTAAACCCCATACCTTCTTATTAAAATCTATGGGCTTTGCGTAAATGAATCACTTAATTAAGCCCACTTACAAAATAGCCCATCAATGCAATTGTTTCACTGAATATGTAAGCCCACTTAATAGAGATTAAAACCTAACAATCTCCCACTTGGGCTACATATGAAATCTGAAACAATTATATTGAACAAATTCATTATGTGTACACCTCTTATGCTATTTTCTTTAGATTTCTCCCCGGTTTCAATCTGGTCCATCTCTTGTACTAATATAAGATCATGATGGCTTTTGTCGCATACAAGCGTGACTAAACCTTTCATGCTCACCATATCAATGCATTCAATGACATAAATCAATTATAGATGAGTGGCATGGAAATTACATGCAATGTGATTTCAAAACATGCCTATTTCCAACTGGTTCTACTTTATTCTTTAGAGGGATCATTCAAAAATTCACAAACATATTCAGAGATGTAGATGATGAAAAGAATCATAAAACTTTATTATGTATAAATGTAGACATGCATAACATGCCTTAATCCATAGAACATCCAAAAGTAAAAGAAAAACTCCCACTAAATCAAGATATCACAAAACATGCCTATACCCATACGAGCAGTGTGCTCATGAAAGACCTTACGTGGCAATCCCTTGGTCAACGGATCCGCTATCATGGAGTTTGTCCCTACATGCTCTATGCAAATCTGACCACTCTGAACTCTCTCCTTAATAGATAGAAACTTGATGTCAATATGTTTTGATTTCATAGAGCTTCTGTTGTTGTTGGAATACAAAACTGCAGATTAATTGTCACATAATAATTTTAATGGCCTTTCAATGCCATTAACTACACGCAGCCCAGTGACAAAGTTACATAGCCATATCCCATGATTGGATGCCTCAAAACATGCTATGAACTCTGCAGCCATGGTTGAAGAAGCTATGACCGTCTGTTTGGCACTTTTCCAAGATATAGCTCCTCCAACTAACATGAAAACATAGACTGAAGTGGATCGTTTGTTGTCTTGGCATCCCGCAAAATCAGAATCAGAATACCCAATGATCTCCAAACTGTTCGATTTCCTATAGATTAACATGAAGTCCTTTGTTCTCTGTAAATACCGCATGACCCGTTTGGCTGCTTTCCAATGATCCAATCCTGGGTTACTCAAATATCTACCCAACAGTCCCACTATAAATGCTATATCGGGATGGGTACAAACTTGAGCATACATCAGACTTCCTATTGCCGAGGCATAGGGAACCTTTTGCATCTCCTTTATTTCAAGGTCTGTTTTGGGGCACTGATTGAGACTGAACTTGTCTCCTTTAGCAACAGGCGTATCACCCGGCGAACAACTTTTCATGCCGAATCTGCTTAGCACCTTTTCGATATAGCCCTTTTGTGACAATCCAAGAATACCTCGAGAGCGATCTCGTAGTATTTGTATGCCTAGCACAAAAGAGGCATCCCCAAGATCTTTCATCTCAAAATTCTTAGTGAGAAATTTCTTGGTTTCGTGTAGCAAGCATATATCGTTACTCGTCAGCAGTATGTCATCGACATATAGCACCAAGAAGATAAACTTGCTCCTACTGAACTTGTGGTATACACAGTCATCAACCACATTTACCTCAAAACCATATGAGGTAATTACTTGATGAAATTTGTGATACCATTGACGAAAAGCCTGTTTGAGACCATAGATGGATTTCTTTAATTTATAGACCATAGACTTTGAATCTTTGGATTCAAAATTTTATGGCTGAACCATATAAGTCGTTTCATCAATGTCTCCATTGAGAAACGTTGTCTTTACATCCATCTGATGTAGCTCTAAATCAAAATGAGCTACAAGTTCCATTATTGTCCTAAAAGAGTCATTTGAAGAAACCGGAGAAAATGTCTCTTTATAATCAATGCCTTCCTTTTGAGTGAATCCTTTGGCGACTAGACGAGCCTTATATCTTTCGACATTGCCTTTTGAATCCCTTTTGGTTTTAAATATCCATTTGCAACCAATGGATTTCGAACATTCAGGCAACTCGACAAGATCCCAAACGTCATTGTCTTTCATGGATTTCATCTCTTCTTGCATGGCATTGATCAAACGTTGAGAATTAGAACTTTGAAGAGCTTTGCGAAGGTTGATTGGATCATCTTCCGCTAATCCTACAGAATCTTCTTGTTCTAGGAGGAACACGATATAGTCATGTAGAATCGCACTTCTCCTTTGTCTGTTGGATCTCTTCAATGGCACTTCTTGAGGTTGTTGAGTTTGCTCTACGGGAGGAACTTCATTGTTGTCTTGAACCAGAATTGCTTCTTGAACAATGTCAGGAATTATTGTCTGATCACTGTCAATAATAATATCAGGAAGAGAAATGAATTTCTCTTCTTCCAAGACAACTGTTTCGTCAAAAGAGACGTTCCTTAATTCTTCCCCCCCAAATTCTACATCCTCAAAAAATAAAAAATCTGGCATTTCCCGTCTCAAAGAAGGACCGAGTAGTGGGATCAAAAAACCTAAATCCTCGAGAGCGTTTTGCGTATCCAACAAAGTAGCAGCTAACTGTCTTAGAGTTCAATTTCCTTTCATTAGGCCTATAAGGCCTTGCTTTAGCTAGACATCCCCATATGTGTAGGTGCCTTATACTGGGCCTTTTTCCAGTCCACAATTCATATGGGGTTTTAGTTACTGCTTTGTTGGGTACTCTGTTAAGGATATACACTGCAGTTTTTAATGCTTCTCCCCAAAGTGATTCAGGTAAAGAAGAATGACTAATCATGCTTCTTACCGTGTCCTTAAGCGTCCTGTTTCGTCTTTCAACAACACCATTCATGCTGGGCATGCCCAGCATAGTATACTGTGGGACGATACTGCATTCCTTTAGGAAGTTAGCAAAGGGTCCTGGACGTTGTTCTCTTGATCCATCATATCTGCCATAGTATTCTCCGCCATGGTCAGATTTGATAGCTTTAATTTTCTTACCAAGTTGAAGTTCGACTTCAGATTTATAAAACTTGAAAACATCTAGGGATTGAGACTTCTCACTTATTAAATATAGGTACCCATACCTTGAGTAGTCGTCTATGAACGTAATGAAGTACTGTTGACCATTCCACGCTGGTGTAGGGAATGGCCCACAGATATTTGTATGTATTAGTTCTAAGACTTCTGTGCACCTGTTGGCACCTGTTTTCTTTGTTCGTTAATTTTCCCTTAATTTACTCAATGCAGACTTGGAAATCTGTTAAAATGAGGGAATCAAGAATTCCGTCCGACACAAGCCTCTGTATTCTCTGCTTAGAGATGTGACTTAAACACTTATGCCATAAGGAAGCAGAATTCTTAGCTAATTTACGCTTTGCACCTTTAGAACTTGCATGTAGGATTTCATTATGGGAAGCAATGGCTTCCAACATATAAAGACGATCAATTAAAATACCGGTATCAATAACATTTGAATTTAAAGAGATACTAACTTTATTATTTCCAAAACCACAAAAGTAACCACATTTGTCCAAATAGGAAATAGAAATAAATTCCATTTAAATGACAGAGCTACAAAAGTCTCAACTAAATTCAAATAACAACCAACTTTTAAAAATATTCTAAAGTGTCCTACAGCTTCCACAGGAACTTTATTGCCATTGCCTACATAGATGAATCTTTCAGCATTAGTTGGTGGTCGGCTCCAAAGGCAACCTTGCATAGACATACTTATATGAGTAGTAGCGCCAGAATCTATCCACCAAGTGTCTATAGGTACAGAAGCTAAATTAGCCTCAAAACAAACTAAAGTGAGAGACGTACCCTTCTTTACACGCCAAGCGGCGTATTTGGAACACTCTTTCTTCATGTGTCCTGCCTTCTTGTAGAAAAAACAAGTGAGTTCGTCACCTTGCTTCTTCCCCTTTTTCTGTAAGGGTTTTCCATTTGTAGTATCCTTAGCCCTCTTCCTTTTATTATTCTGAGAGCTTGATGCTAAGTGAGCACTTTCAGTCTTTTACCTTTGGATCCTTTCTTCTCTTGCACACATTGGGAAATGAGCTCATTATGAGTCCATTTATCCTTCTGAGTACTATAACTCACCTTAAATTGACTAAATTGTGTAGGAAGAGAAATGAAAGCTAAATGCATGAGTAAGTCATCATTTATCTCTAACTTTAGTGCTTTTAACTTTCCAACAAGGTTTGACATCTCCAGTATGTACTCCCTTATGTTTCCCTTTCCCTTGTACCTCATAGAAATTAGAGTAGCCAAAAGGTTGCTAGTTTCTGCTTTCTCATTTTTGGCGAAATACTATTGTATTGCCACAAGGGATTCCTTAGCATTATTGCTCTCAGAAATAGAGCCCCGAAACGCTTTCGATATGGAACGTTTCATAATCATTAGACTCATGCGATTAGAGCGATCCCATTTCTCAACTTTGGCCTCATTGGAATTATCCTCAACTGGAATGGGTCGCTCGGTCCTTAACGCAAGGTCTAAATCCATGCGGCCGAGAACGATTTCCACATTCTCTTTCCAGACCTTAAAGTTTGTACTATTCAGCATAGGAATGGCATTGATTTGAGCATAAACATTATTTGCAGTTGCTGAAACTGAATAGAGAACAAAAACAACATATAATCAATAATACAAATTACAAAAGCAAGATACCTAGCACAACTTGACATTTAGTGTTTGCATAGAAATATCAATTGTAAATGGTACTCTCAACGCAACAATCAAACATTGATAATAAATCCTGTCAAACAGTAGCCTTTCTTTGGACCGACTATTATTCACATGGATAATAACTTTACAATATCAATATTTATCATCACATGTGTGTTCACTGCTTGGCCAAACATCAACCTTCCTTTGGGCAAATCAATGTCCGCATAGACAATGAACACACAAAATCTTTATATTTCAAATCAAATTAATTTTACACAGCAGAAGCTACTTTGGTAACATGTTGCTTCAATCAACTTAATTTGAAAAACTGTATCCAGCCAGTGAAAAAAAAAAAAAGAAAAACTTAGTATCGCATGCATGACAAAACCAAAACAATTCAATGTTACATCCATACAAAACTGACGCACGTAAATCGCTTGCGTACATGTATATCATGATCTAATTTTTTTTTTTTTTGGTTCTGGAGACGCATCGAGTCACTAATGCGTTTTTTTTTTTGTCAAAACAGCCTTACTTCATGGCTGTTCGGCATGCACACAACCAAACGACTGTGCAACCTCAAACAAGATGCAATCCCAAATATAAATTTTGTTTCTAACAGAAAAAGAAAATAATCCTAATAACCCAACATGATTTATGCTCTGATACCACTTGTAGAAACAAACCAATACAAAGAATATACAAAGAACAAGAAATTTTGTTGCACCCAAAATACATCATGCTGCAGTTATCAAGGAAATTTCGATATAAATACATGTATCCATTGCAGCAGTCGAACCTTGTGGAATGAATAAGTGACTGTGTCGACAGGTGTGGTTTTCCTCAGTTAAATCCTTGCTTTGCCTTAGGTTCTCTCAACTGTCTATCTCTGATGGGGAGAAATAGAGGGCAGTTGAATGATTTAACCTATTGGGAACCATAACCTAGGAGTCTTTATATTTTGACTTAATAGGATCCCATCAAGCCCATATGGGTCAAAATGTGGTATCCACTCATTAAATCCCATACCTTCTTATTAAAATCTATGGGCTTTGCATAAATGAATCACTTAATTAAGCCCACTTACAAAATAGCCCATCAATGCAATTGTTTCACTGAATATGTAAGCCCACTTAATAGAGAATAAAACCTAACAGTTTCCACATTTGTCTCGGCAGCCGGTTCTGCCAGCTGCATTTACATAGCCAACGATGGTGTCGTAGTTGCTGGATACGAAGAACAGAACAGCAGGAGGCAGCACGACCAGAGGAGGAACCATTGGTGATGGCGGCCGGGGATATCGACTTATTCTTCCAATTCTCATTTCTCACTAATATTTATAACTACCTCGCTCAATCCCTAGGCACACGAAATAGTATGGGTGGAGTTGGTTTTCAGGCAAAAGGTAGATCGCAAGGTTCAAGGCTTTTGGCGAGTGAGCTGTGTGGGTTTGTCTCACATTTTTATAAGTTTTTATGGTGATTTTAATAAAATTCGACTCCGGATCTCCCGTCCACTATAACTCTACCTACATTTTAGGCAATCACACATGAGGAATATCTCATCCTCTGCATAGTGTTATGCAGGGGAGATATTCTCAATTCACGGGGATAGTGTATGTGGGTAGGCGTGGGCAGAGTACCCGTGGACAGGAGATCCCGTGTCATAAAATTCACCCAGTGGAGATAATGTGGGGATTGGGGAGTGTTTTATTGATAGCAGATGGTAGATCTTAGATCTTAGATGGAAAAATCTATATATAAATTAGGGGAGTCAAATCATATAATTATTATACAATCCATATAATTGCTTAAATTTATCATATTTATATATTTTTTTACTTGTGCACTTATCTTAACATAAATTTTTTATTTAAAAAATATTGTTGCATCAGTTTTTTCTTAAATGAAATTAATTAAGATACTTTTTTTGCTGGTTCAGTTCGGTTCTAACCTTGGTGGTTTTGGAGTTGGTTCCAGGTCTACACATGAAATCTATACTTTATTTATTCTCCCCCTTCACAAAAAAGCATGTTCTTTATAAACTTGATTTTTAATAAATATAATACATAGTATAAAACTTGTATTATCTTTATTGATTAAATTAGATAATTTAATATGTAGATTATCATTATATGATTAAAAACTTATAAATTAAATTTAAATTTTGTACATATAACCTTTTACACTTCTTATTGTACACATTCAGATATTAAAAGAAAAACAAATAAACAAATAACTTAAGTAACTCAATAGTCAAGTGAGACCATGTCCTTTGTACCATGAGTGCTTGGGCTCAAACCTTTACATCCCAAAAGTATTATGGGGTTTATTTCAAGGAAAATTCAGTTCCAAGGCAAGTTCCAACAAGGTTGGTTCCACCAAGGCCAACCAAAGTCAATTCATCGAGTCAGTTCAGGTAGGATAAAACCCTAGACCCTGGAACTAGCCTTGGTGGGGGTTGATTCCAAGAATTTGAAACCAAACCCTATCTTATAACAGGTTAGATAGGGCTGATTCAAGGGTAGTTTGAAATTGGTTCCATTCTGATGGAGGTGATTTGACCCGACCCTTGAGAAGGCGACACATGGATCTGACTCAGCACACGCAACAACTCAGCGTACAACCTGGCTGTGCCTAAGTAACAAGTTTGTAGGGCAGCTCGCTACATCGCAACTTGCCACAGGATGAGCTCGCTACACTACGAGCTCAAGGACCCCGGTGCATTGAAAGGGAATATTCTAAGGCTTATCCCTACGAGCTCGCGAGCTAGGATAACTAGCTCGTGAGCTAGGATAACCATCTCGCGAGCTAGGACAACTAGCTCGTGAACTAGCTCGCTCCAATACTCAGGCTGTCTCAAAGGTAACACTAGAACCACCCTGAAGCCTCTCTAAGAGCTCGTTGGTAAGCGACGCGACGTTTTCAGGAAGCTTCCATCTGACAAGACCATACCCGCCAGATTGCGCCACGTCTCCTGACTAACGGCGTAGTCCCTGCTAGCCCGACAGACTGCACCCACATCCCTCGGTAGATGGTGGCGTGCCTGTCCTTTCTGTGATGTGTCACCCGTCTGATTGGACAGTACTCTGTAACGGTTGCCTATGCAACCCTGGCCAGTAATGGCTGCAACAGAAGCCCAGTGGCGGTTACGCCCGATTTGCTGGTAGTTGATTTCAATCATTGAAATTTTGTTTTACAAATTTTATATAAAGATATACATATATGTTACGGTTTCTAAATGTTTGCAAAAGGTTTTAATTCCCGAGATCCATGTGAGTAGAGAGTACAACACTGTTCCTTGCAGCTGAGGGAGAGGTCTTCTCTTGTCGGGTAATGTTTGATCATTATGGGCTGAGAGGTTAAGTGTAAGATCATTGAGGGTAACATTTGATGGGCTAATCTTGCATCTGCCCATAGTCCCTGGGATTTTATAAGGTGGCTTGGCCTAGGGACCACTTAGTGTAAGTGTTGGGCCCATTAGAAGTCCATGTGTTGGGCTTCAAGGGGTTCACTGTCATTTCAGTAAATTTGGCCAGGCCTTATAACAGAGGGTGGGTTGAATCCATGTGACTGATGTGTAGATCAATGTTTGGGTCCCATGCCATACAAAAAAGCCCAATTGGGCAGCAGTTTGGAAGCAGTTTGAGCATTTAGACTTATTGAGCCTAAAGCTCATTTCAAACTAGCCTAATTTGATTAGTTAAATAGATGGGGCGGATCTGGGATTAAATCAGCAGATAAGATAGGGTCTTACCCTATCCACTCTGAGAGTCAAATCTGAATTCTGATATGGAAACCTCTTGATAAGATCAGGAGTTGGCTGATCTAATCTGTAGATAAGATAAGGGTCTATCCTTATCACTTAAAGAGAGTTAAGATTGAAATAAGGGTTTGAATCAGGGAACTCGTAATGGGATTAGGAGTTGATCCCTTTAAGTATATAAAAGTAGGAGGGGCGAACCATTCAGCTTACACCCCAGAAATCACAGAAATACAAGATCTCAGAGCACAAAGAGAAATATAGTGTGACTGCGCCTTTTCCCTTTGTTCTCCTCCTGCCGCCGCCATACTGCTAGTTCGATCTCCACTGTAGGAGCGATCACGATTGGATCTTGATATTAGCCTTTGGGAAAGGCAGATCAAAAGTCGTGCTCACTGCCTCCATTGAATTCTTGCTGAAGAATTCGGTTCGTTGGACGGACCCTGCTGATTCTGCTCCACCCTTCACTGTGTCATCTTCAGTGGGAGCAGTCTTTAGAATCTTTCTTTGTTAAAAGGGATAAGTCAATTTATTTGAATAATTTCAATTACATTAGACTCTAGTTAAGATTTGGGTTCATTGAATATTTAATAAATTCCCAATGTAACCGGACCTAAGTTGCAGATCTAATCGTCTAATCGTCTAGAACAGCATGTTATTAGGGCTATGGAGGTATTGGTGTCTAATTTATTAGGAGACGTGGTTTTGTTCACTAAACAAAAACGATATACATTGGGGGACTAAATAATTATTAGAAAACCCAAAACTCTCAAACCAGCTTTTGCAATTTTTTTCCTGGGTTTTTCCTATTTATTTACCTCGACTTATGGATATAAACCCTTTGTTATGTCACATGTCCCATTTGCAGGGAGAGTCCTTAACTAACAAGGATAATTAAGAATGGATTATAGACTGGACTCAAGTTGATACTCACAGGCTACACGACCTCGACTTGATTTGAGCCAATTATAAATAAATTAATATTAAAGTTATAAATAAATCAATATTAAATATATTAAAATATTAAAAATAAAAATATATTAAAAATTACGGATAAATTAATATATAGCACATTATGAATAAGTTAACATAAGTCCGCCTGAACCTTGGTGGATGGTATTTGACAATTTGGGAAAGCCATCAACTCTAAAGAAATCCATACATCGAACCTAACAACCGGTCACAACAGCCTTGTTGGGATTAGATTCGGTATATTGTTGGAGTTTTAGTAGGTTTCCCCTTCCAAGGTCATAATTAGCTTAATGCCCATTAAAAATAAATGATGGGAAATACAAACATTACGTTACAAAATATACAATTTCTAACTCCAAACATAAAGAATTGTAGCATAAACTGGTTTTATTTTTTAATATTAATTTTACTTTCATTATTTTAAAAGTAAATTTATTAATAATATCAATTTTTAGTACTATTTTATTATTTACAAATATAATTAAGTTTTCTATTTTTAACAATTTTATTAGTTAAAATGAAAATTATCAATTAAGTTTTATTCATTTTACTAACTTCATTAAAATTTCACTACATTTTATTAATTTTGGTTAATATTTATAACTTTTAAATGAAATTTAAATGGATTCGAATGGATTTAAGCTGCTGACCGAAGCTAGAAACTTTTCTGAAACCATAGGCACGCAAAATAGGATGGCGTGGAAAGGGTATATCTAATGAGTATTACCTTACTTTTGTGTGATACTACTTGTGATATCCAACGTATTGGATAATTTAGCTTTAAAATTCTCAATTAGAAAATCCCATTACTTGATATGAGAGCCATTTTTTAGTATGCGTTCACCCAAGTAGAGGTGCCAATTGTACTGGATTTGGTCTAATCCGACCTGGTCCAATGTGAGTATTATAAATGGACCAGGTCTAATCCAGTTTAATGGACCGGTCTAATTCAATGTCTGGATCATTCAATCTGTTCAAATTTGTTTTGATTTAGATTGGTTTAATCCAATCCAATTCAATATAAATTTATTACCGTTGGACCAAATCCAATCCAATCTAATAAATATTTTGGACCAGATTGATCCAATCCAATAAGTCTTATTGATCCATCCAATCCATCCAAATTAATTTTGGACTGAACCGGTCCAATCCAAAATCAGTCCATTGATACCCCTACACCCAAATATATTTCATTTGGGGCACTTCTTTCACACCAAAACCTGCAACAAAGTCTTTTTATTCCTTCAATGTAAATTGTTGTTGAAATAGATGCTAAAATTGGCATCATTAACCAAGTCTGGATCTGCTGACCACAGCATATTGCTGGCCACGCGCATCAGCTGTACATCGGGAACACTGGTGATGTAAAGTACAACCAATGTTCCCGATGTGCGGCAGGATGTGAGTGGCCCGCAATTTGTCATGATCAGTAGATACGAACTCTGTTTCGTTTAACCTGCCATCCCAACCAATTACAACTCATCAAATTGAGTGTTAACCCCTAATTCACGGTGCAATTTTCAGATAAGAGGAAATCATCAACGAACAGAGGCTTTGTTTGGGTGTAATGCAATTTTATTTGCACTAGAAAAAATGCATGGGAGTGCTTATTTAATTTTCTTTTGGGTTTTACTTTATTCTACTTCATGTTTTAATTTATTTCATGTGTACTACAATCAAACAAGATATGCTAAAATTTGAAACAAAAATAGGTCAAAATTTAAACTCAACATTTGTATTGCTATAACAGGAAGACTAGATCCTTCTTTGGTAGGAAAACTAGAGCTCTCTTTAGTGAGAGATCTAGAGCTCTCTTTAGTAGGAAGGTTATAGTTGTTTTTGGTAAGATGAGGAGGGCTAGGGTTAGCCGATTCCTCAATATGCCCCCTCAAGAGAAAGTGACCTAGAAGCACACGAAGCTTGGACCGAAACCACTCGAACTGGTGAGAGGAGAGTGGCTTAGTGAAAATAATAGCAACCTGGTCCTAAGTGGGAAGAAGCTGCACCACTAGAGACTTCTTAATAATAAGATCCTCAAAAAAAATGACAATTGACCTTAATGTGTTTAGTGTGAGCACAAAAAATGGGATGAGCTACAAGGTATGTGGCTCCAATATTACCATAGTATAACACTGATGGTGGCTGGATCTTGACCCTCAAATCAGAAAGTAGAGAGTTTAGCCATAAGAGTTCTGTGGGGGCATTAGCTAGGGCTCGAAATTCAGCCTTTGTGTTTGAGCAAGCAATAGTAGGCTGTTTCTTAGCACTCCAAGAGATCAAGTGAGAGCCAAGAAAAATGCCATATCCGCTAGCAGATCATCTGTCATCTGGGCATCCAACCCAATCAGCATTGGAGTACACATTCAAGTTATTGGATGTGTGTGCTAAGAAAAATAACCCATTGTCAATGGGACCTTTAAGATACTATAGAGTACGCTTAACTGCACCCCAATGCTCTTCAGTAGGAGCATGTAAGAATTGGAAAAATTTATTTACTACAAAAGCAACATCTATCTTAGTAAGAGTAACATATTGAAGAGCACCTACAATGCTCTAGTACTAACTGGGATCAGGTAAGTGTTTGCCATTAAACCATGAGAGGAGCAAAGATGTAGCCATGGGGCTAGAGACCACTTTGGCCGCAACAAGGTTAGTCTTCAGCAAGAGATCCAAGATGTACTTACGCTGATAGAGAAATAACCCTGTGGCATTATGGTGTGATTCAATACCAAGATAATAATGCAACGGCCCCAAATCCTTTAGTGCAAATGTCTGATATTAACTGCTAATAAGTTGAGAAACATGAGTAGAAGAAGAGCTAGTAATAATAATATCATTAACGTAAACAAGAATGTAAATGATAATCTGCTCTTGGTTGTAGATCAATAGAGAGGGGTCACATTGTGAACCACAAAAAGCAAGGTCATATAAGTAACTTCCTAAATGAGAGAACAAAGCTCGAGGAGCTTGTTTGAGTCCATTGAGGGCTTTGTGGAGCTTGCGAACATGACGAGGATAATTGCTATCATCAAAACCCTTCGATTGACACATATAAATAGTTTTGGTGATAAAACCATTGAGGAAAGCATTATGGACGTCCAACTAGAGAATGTCCCATCCACGGGAAACTAAAAGTGAGATAGCAGTAGCATTGTCACAAGTTTAACCACAAGACTGAAGGTCTTAGTGAAGTCAAACCTTGGAACCTGAGTAAAGCCTTGTGCAACAAGGTGAGCCTTTTAGCGATCAATTGAACCATCAGGGTGCCATTTGATTTTAAACACCTGACGGGTTGTCGAAGCCCTCAAAATTAGTACTAGTCCCACAATAAAATATTTGTAGTAAAAGTGGTTCTAGGTCGAATCCCACAGGGAGCAAATCAGTAATCTCTTAGCCTAATGGATAAAGTAATTGTGTGGGAAAATTTAATAACTAAAATTAAATGAATAACAATCTAAACAAACAAGAGAAAATCAGTCTTACCGAATTCTGGTTCAAGGGTTCGGGTTGAATCGATTGGCCATCGATCCTAGGTACATTTCAGCATTCTTGCAATTCAAGCATTTAACCTTAGATTTATTAGGATAGCCATAATAAACCTTGTATTTTCCTAATTCAGTTGACCAAACCCAGCATTCGATCAACACTTATCACTACTCAACTGGGTACGATAGCGTTCCATGTTAAACAATGATAGCATTAAGATTTGTGAAAACAGTTAAACCAAAATAACAATAATTGAGATAGCTGCAATTACTGAATTTTGTTCCATTGATTCCTTTAGGTTGAACCATGTTAAAACATTGGTCAAAGGCTGTCACGAACAATTGACCCAAAAAGATATCAACCTAATTGCTACTTCTACCATTATTCGTGACAATTATGGATCACCAAAATCATGGATAGCAATAGGAAGATCAACATTAATTCAGTTTGTCAAACTAATTAACATCAACATCCAATAAAAATATGCACAAGAATCAATGAATACTTGAATTAAAAAGCAAGAAAATAAATTAACTATAGAACCTCACAATGACACAATCGAACCTCCCCCCTTGAACTAGAAAAAGAAGCTTAGCTACTCATGATCTGCGTAATCTCCATGCCTTTCTTCTCCATAGCCGAACTGCTTTCTTGAGCTTCTTGGCCTCTTGATGATCTCTTGGATCTTGGAATGAGTGATGCTAGAGCTGGTTCGCCCCCCTCTTTATATAGCCAAAGGAGAGGGCTGTTTTCCAACTCCTTCTAGGAGATCATCTTATCTTTAGGGAGTCTTGATCTTCTTTGAACTAATCCTATCCTATCTCTTATCTAATCCCCAACCTTCTTATACATATAGGATTACATTCAAAGTTTAGATCTAATAAGACTCTCTCCCTCTAGGGAGATTACATTCGAATTAGGACTCTAGACTCTTGCATCCGAGTTGGGCTTCTCTGCTACTTGGGCTGCTTTCAGGTTCTTCTGCGAATTGGGCTTCAGCTGTTAAATGGGCCTGGCTACGAATTTGCTCCGACTTCGGGCCCGGTTTCGTACTCGATGCGGGCCGAATCAGTCAAAACCCAAAATAGTAAAGTTGTGGGCCTTTCTTTCTTCTTTCTAATGCTTCTTGAATTTCCCAATTCGGAGTCCGGAACTGTGAGTTAGGCCCAGATCACTGACTGTCGCCGAAACTGTGCAAAATCACCCGAATTGGCCTGTTTTCTTCCAATTGCCTTCTTTATTGCCCTGAATCGAAATACAAGAATAATGAGTGCATTTAAGTGCTAAAGTAGTGTAAAAAGGATGAAATTAAGGGGACAAAATAAGGTTCTTCTAAGTCTCATCAAATCCCCCCACACCTAAACTTTGCCCGTCCTCGGGCAAGGCAAAATTCAAGCAAAACAGGAGAACCTAACTAATGAATCTCTCTTCTTTTCCTCTCTACGAGGCCTGGTCCAATGCATGCTTCAGTCCAGTCTTGGTAACATTTTCCCTTTTCATCTCTTTCTCCCCTTTTTCTTGTCCTAGAGTGATCGCAAATCACCATTCCTCATGGTCCCAAGTTAAATAGATAGTCAAGGAGACAAGCCTTCCAGGGCTGAAACTCCTTGGATTGCACGGGTGTTCATTGCTTTTAACAAACCAATTCGGCCAGATGCAATTACTTTTCTTTGAATCGAAACAAGGTGTGCTTATTGCCATAAGCTTGCTATGTATCACATCTCCACCACTTAGTGTGAATTCCTAGGATCTGAAGGTGAGAATGGGGTTGGGGTTACAGGGTGAGTGCATTTTATGCTCCATCTCACCCTTGCCTTCTTTTCAAGATGTGAGTGCATTTTATGCTCCATCTCACACTTGCTTTCATTTGTAGATGTGAGTGCATTTTATGCTCCATCTCACACTTGCTTTCGTTTCTAGATGTGAGCGCATTTTATGCTCCATCTCACATTAGTCACGATTTTATTTTCAAACTCCTTTTTTTTTTCACAAGAATCACAAGGTTTCACCATCTGATCCATGAATTCATTGATCGTGGTCTCTATATGCCTAACACAGCAAGTTCTAGAATAATCAACCCATGTTTGACGGATAATTATGTGAAAATCAATCAAACCCTTATGCATCTTGCCTATTGATCGATTAAAATCATGAGGTACCATATGCAGCCAAAAAGATTCAATTAGTCATGCTTGCATCCTATCTTATCTATTCAGCCTAAGCACATGATTCCTGATAAGTTGAAATCATTCAAGGATAAGTTTCCGGGAGCAGAAATTTCAAGAAGGTAAGGTATCCCAAATTTCCATCAGATTTCCCTAATCCCCCCACACTTAAGTTATACATTGTTCCCAATGTATGTGATTATGCATAAAGTAGAAGGATTTGGGGTACTTGTTTGTCTTGTTGGGTTCCTACTAAACACAAAAATCAAAACCAAACAAAATAACAAAATTAACTAAACACAATGGGTTCCCTCCCAGAAGCGCAATTGTTTAACGTCGTTATGCTCGACGTCCTCCTTTGCTACTTTAACTCTCGTGGTTGCTGCTTTCGGTGTGCTCCCCTTCCATCCATCATGGGTGGGTTCAAATATGGAATAGGGGCCTTGGTACCCAATTGTGCACTCGATTCTAACTCATCATTCATATCTTTTTCAAAAGTTTCCTGCACAGTTGGATCAAAAGTGTCAACCAAATAGATCGAATGGTCTTCAATTGGGTACTTCATAGCTTCAAAAATATTAAATTTAATAGTCTCTCCATCACATTCGACGGAGAGGGTACCCTCATCCACATCTATTTTGGTCTTGGCCGTTTTCATGAATGGCCTACCTAATAGAAGTGGGGCTGAACCTTCGATCATGTTCTCTTCCATCTTCAGAATGTAAAAATCAGCTGGGAAAATTAAATCGTTAACTTGCACCATTACATTCTTAACAATCCCTTCTGGGTAGGCGTTAGAACGATCTGCTAATTGTATAACAACTTTAGTTTCCTTTAAAGGACATAATCTCAAAGCATAGTAAATCGAGTATGGCATGACATTGATAGATGCACCTAAGTCTAGCATGGCACGCTCGATTTGCTTATTGCCAATCACACAAGGTAGGGTGAACATACCTGGATCAGCATGTTTTTCTGGTAAGGTCCTCTTGATCACGGCTGAAACATTCTCTCCAACTCCTACCTTAATGGGGTTCTCGTTTGAGTCCTGTACCTCCTCTTGTCCTTTATCAGCCTTCATTGGTGAGGTAGGTTCTAGTTGCAGTTCCTTCCCGCTTCTTAGCACCACTGCACTTACATTCTCCTTGGGGTTGACTACCGTTTGTGATGGTAATTTCCCGGAGCTCTGCGCCTCCAACTTGCTAATGGAAGTGGCAAGTTGGCTGATTTGGTTCCCCAAATTCTGAATGCTGGCTCTTGTTTCCTGTTGAAATTGCTGAGTATTAGTAGCTAGAGCCTTAACTATATCTTCTAATGACATACCTGAATTCGGGGGTTGGCCTTGCGTTGTGATGGGTGTTGAAAACTGGGGTTGTCGACTAAAAAAATGGGGTTGATATTGCTGCTGTCCTCCTTGGTTCCCGTAGCACAGGTTTGGATGATCTCTCCACCCCGGATTGCAGTAATTGGAGTAGGGATCATACTTTCGTTGGGGCTGGCCCGGGAATCCTCCTACGACATTGACTTGCAGCATCGAACCATCTTGCAATGATGGACACATGTCCGTAGGATGGCCAGGAATCGAACAGATACCACACACCCTAGTAGTTTGTAATTGTCCTACAGCGAGTTGTCTTACCAAAGTAGTTAAGTCAGAAATCTGATTTTCTAAATTTACATGGCTAACCTCATTAACCCTTCTAACGGTACCGTCTGTCCTTGCACCAAACTGCTGTGAATTTTCGGCCATGTTGGAGATTAACTCCCTGGCTGCTTCGGGTGTCTTGTTCAAAGCTCCTCCACTGGCTGCATCGACCATACTTCTATCCATGGGCTGAAGCCCTTCATAGAAGTATTGGATTAACAGTTGTTCAGGTATTTGGTGGTGTGGACAGCTAGCAACAAGTTGTTTAAACCTTTCCCAATATTCATATAGCGTCTCACCACCAAATTGCCGAACTCCACATATTTCTTTTCTTATATTTGCAGCCTGGGACGCAGGAAAATATTTATCTAAAAATATCCTATTCATTTCATCCCATGTGCGTACTGAACCGGGAGGGAGAATATACAACCAATCCTTTGCTTTATCTCTTAAAGTAAATGGAAAGGCTATGAGTTTTACCTGGTCCTCGGTCATACCGTGGGGTTTCATGCTTGAACAGATGACATGAAATTCCTTTAGATGTTTGTGAGGGTCCTCACCTGGGAAACCATGAAACAGAGGTAATAATTGAATCAAACCAGATTTGAGTTCAAAGGATACCTCAAGAGTGGGGTACGTGATGCATAAGGGTTGTTGGTTCATAATTGGTGCAGCCAACTCCCTTAATGTCCTCTCTCTGTCAGCCATTCTTTCTACTTCTTCGAAGATGGGAAAATCACAAGTGGGTAGATCGAAATCTGAGTTCACCCTTTTAGGTGAACGATCCTTCCTTTGCTTCGCCTCCTTCCTTAAACGACGGGTGGTCCTCTCAATTTCGGGGTTGTATTGAAGTTCACCTCGTTGAAAAGCACGAGTCATAAACAAGAAGGTTAACAAAAGAAGGTCACTGTGAGAAGCTATAGGATCTTCTGGATGCGAGCTGCTTTCTCCTTGATATGAGAGGTCATGCCTTTTGTAACACTTTAGGGATTCATGGCCTGGTTTGTTACAAAGTTGATAGACAATGCAATTTCCTTTTCCATGACCTTGTCCATGGCCTGAGGACTAACCACCATGCTCCCTGCCTCTTCCACGGTTGTTGCCACCCCTGTTTTGATTATAGGAGTTTTGAGGGAATTGAAAACTATTAGTCACATTTTTATTATTCATAGCAACATTCGCATTGAGAAAAATATGTTGTAAAGCCAAGATTCATGACTCAAAAGCAACCCAAGAACATCACTAATGTTGAGTTGATCTCCATCAGTTCGATTGGTGATGGCTGTAATGAAGGATTCATACTCACTTCCCAAACCGGATAAAATATATAGAACTAGATCTTCTTTTGCTACTAGTTCTAAAACTGCAGAAAGATTATCTGCAATGGTCTTGGCTTTTTGAACATAATCACTAATGGAGAGATTTCTCATCTTGAGATTTTGAAGCTGGCGCCTAAGTTGTAGTAGCCTAGATCGAGAATGAAAAGAGAATAGCCTTTCAAGAGCACTCTAGACTTTGACAGCTATGGAAAGTCCAACAACTTGTGCCAGGACTCCCTCAGTTAGAGAAGCAACAACCTAGCTTAGAACTAGGTGATCTAACTGTACCTAGGTAGAGAATTCCGGGTTCAGAATTTTCTTACTATTGATATAAAGATCAGGTATCTCTTTTGAAGGTGGATTTACTGATCCATCAATTAGCCCCATTAACTTGTGAGTTCGAAGTACAGGAAGCAATTGGGCCTTCTAGAGGAGAAAGTTGTTGCCATTAAGCTTGACTGTCAGGTAATGAATGATGTTGGGAATTGAGTTGATTCTCATAGGCAGAGAAGAGGTTTGGGAAAGGGATGAGCTCGTGTTCATTGCTTAAGACACAATGGAGGTGTTGTAAGCCATGGATCTGATACCAAGTTAAAAAAACAATATGAAGAAGATGGTCTTAAAAGAATGGGCTAAAGATCTAGAGCTCTCTTTAGTAAGAAGGCTAGAGTTGTTTTTGGTAAGAAGAGGAGGGCTAGGGTTGGCCGATTCCTTAATACCTTCTAACAGCCACCTACACTACCAAGTGTTGCTCCTTGAGAGCCATAAGAGCGGCTTGGAAGATTCTATAGGTGTCGACGAAGTGATGCAAATCTTGTTCTAAAGTTCTGATGTATCCATTCGAATGTAGAGATCTTACCCACTGCCACTGTTAGAAAACCGTCTAATATCGATTAAATCACCAAACCAAACAGCATAGCCACTGCCTCCACTAATATCAGAGTTTGCATATGTTGTACAAGAGCAGTTCTTTAGGCATTCTACTTCACAATCTTTAAGATTAATGTTCTTGTCCACCCAAGTATACCTAGTATCCGGCAATTTGACCCTTGTAAACTTCACAAATCCTTCTCCCTTTTGGCAATCCAGAGATGCTTGGTGTACACATCCCCTCGAACCAATCCATTAAGTTCCAATCAGTTAGAGATTTTGGTTTAAATCCTTTCAAACATTGGAAAACCGGAGATTCGTTCATGTCACAATCACTGTACGCACTACAAAGACCATAAGTGTCACAGTAGTCTCTCAGCACCGACAAGAAAAGTTGCCAATTATGACTCATGGCATTCCATGTATAGCATTGAAGCTCACCACCGTTGTCAGTGCTTTGGTTCAAGACCAACCTTGAAATAATTGAATTGTCATTCAGTAGATGGTACGTGTAAGAAACCTCCTCGTTATTCCAAGTAAAATTGAAACTGAAAATAATATTGGTCTTCAGCTCGGATGCCCCACTATATCGAAGCCCATTCCATGGTCTAGCCCGATAATGCTCCTTTGATCCTTTCTGCATCACTATTTCCGGGTATTCGTTATTCTCTATCCCATAAGTAAGATCTCCAGTAGGAGGACCATCGACACTCTTCCACGATGATAAGCACCGGTTCATTCCCATCTTCAGGTGAAAGAATGGTAGGATCCATCCAATGGACGCCATAAAGGTTGCGGAATGGGTGGGCGAATTTCAAAAAATTTCCTACCTTCTCCCAACTGGGAATCATATTCCCTAAATTTAGAATATATTATTCAAGGATCCTACTTGAACCATAATCTAACCAGATCTGTACCAAAAGAAAATGGGAGGAATATACCTGATCCGGAGAAGCAGTATCTCCCAAAGTTGGTGTTCACGCCCAAAGAATGCTCCAAGATCTGTTCCTGCTGAAGATGACACAGCTGTGGATGGAACAGAACCAGTAGGGTGCGTCCTACACACTGGATCCTTCACAAGAATCCTCTGGAAGAACTAAACACTATAACCTTTTCAATCTTTCTTGCAAGACTGATGTCAAGAACAAATTTCTTGACTTTCTTTTCTGCAAAGATCCAATCTTGCAATAGCAGATGGCGGCGACAGGAGGAGAGAACCAAAACCGAAAAAGCTGAACTGCTTTTTCTTCTTTTCCGGAGAGTATGAGATCTGATCTCAAAATTCGCAGAAGGTATCCCTTGTGTATCCAAAAAGGGTGGTTCGAAATCTGATGTATTTTCTTAGGGTTTCTCCTCTTTTCTTCTTGATTAAGAAACCTCCTAATCAGGAATTATCCCAATCCAAATCAGTATCTGGATAGAGGATCATCTTAATCCTATCTGCAGATAAAGTTAGTTTATTCCTGATCTTATCAGGAGGTTACCAGATTCAAATCTGATTTGAATTTGGTCTCCCAGAGTGGATAAGGTTAAAAGCCCCATCCTTTTCACTAACATTAATCTCAGATTCGCCCCATCTTTGGGTGATCATATCAGCCCAGTTCGAAATGGGCTTTTGGCCCATTAAGTATTCAGTGTTTAATTAGTTTCCAATCTGCTGCCCAGTTGGGCTTCTTTGTATGGCGTGGGACCCAAGCACTGATCTACACACCAGCCACATGGGTTCGGCCCAGCCTTTAATACAAGTTCCAGCCGAATTCACTAAAAAGCTCAATGAACCCCTTGAGTCCATCATATGGACCCTATGGGCCCAACACTTACATTAAGTGGTCCCTGGGCCAAGCCATCTTATAAAAACCCAGGGACTGTGGGTAGGTGCAAGATTAGCCCATCAGGTATTATCCTAAATGGTCTTACACTTAACCTCTCAGCCCTTAATGATCAAGCACTGCTCGACAAGAGAGGACCTCTCCCTCGGCTGCAAGGAACAGTGCCGCACTCTCCTCTCACATGGATCCTGGGAATTAAAACCATTTGCAAACATTTTGAAACCGTACATATAATATAAGTATATTAATTTTGCAAAACAAAATTCCAACGATTGAAATCAACTGCCGGCAGTTTGGTTTCCATCAGAGAGAGTGCATTCCCAATCATTACCCTTTGTCCGACAAAGTGGCTGATTCTGTCACTATGACCACCTACTCAGATGAATTCTCAAACTGCCCCAACATACCCAAGTTTTGATCCCCGCTAAGGATCTCACTGATTGGCATATCAAAGGCAGCCTGATCCAGCACCTAGTGAAGTGTCATAATCGAGTCTAGGGGTCAGGTGTAACTTTCCAGTTTTGCCCATCTATCTCCAAGGTCCAGGGCAAGACTGGAAATCTGGTCTGGTTCAAGGATTCAAGTAATCCCATACTGCATGTGCCTCGGGTCTTACCCTGATGGCTGAGACAGGCCATCCCAACACTTGGTGGCACACCAGCATCAGCCTTGGCAGGATAAATCTCCCCAGACTTATCCAACGGCTGTGAACATTTAAAACTAACATGAATCTCTATAAATGTCCAGTTTTAGGGTTTTACACAGAATCAAACCAAACAACATGAATCAAACATGCACTTTATTTATTTCCACTAAATAACAAGTACATCAAATCAGATTGAAGCTAAGGGCATACATAAACTGTCTAACAGGTTCCATCATAGTTTCATCCCGGGTAATAATGTATCACATGGATAATCAAAGCTCTGCCATAGGAAGCTTTCTGAACTGCCATCTTTCCCATCCTTCAGAACCAATACCACCCTCCATCCAACTACGACGACAGAGACAACCACCACCAGCTCCCCGATCACCCTCACAATGGTATCGCCAGTGGCATCAGTGGGAAGCGAGTGAGTTACTAACTGTCGGCAGTATCCCAGACTGACCATGGGAGAGGGGATAGGGATTGGATGATACCCATGTTCTGAGCTCATTGATGGCATCCTTGAGTTGAGAGATGAGGGGATGGTATGATCTGTAGGGGAAACTGGTGGATCTGATGTGTTAGGATTTCTCCCGTGGTGATGGCCGACTAGGATTGGGAGCTGAGAAGGAAAGAGTAGGATTGGGAGCTGGTGGATCTACTCACCATATCTTCCTTTTTCTTCTTCTTCTTATTCATATTTTTCTTTCGAGTTGCATTTGTTTGTCCCATCGGGGAGTTTATAAAGGGAGAGGGGAGAGAGAGTGAGGAGAGACGAGACGGGGAATAGGCGGCATTTCCAGTTTGATTTTATTGGATGGTTGATAAAGAAAATTAGATGACACTTGAAGGGCAGTTTTATCTTTATGAATTTCGCTTAACACCTAGTTAATGCTAGGTACTAGATTGTCACAAAATCAAAGTTCGGATACTAGATTGTCGTGTTTTAAAGTTCAGGTATTAAATTTGCACTTGACCTAAAGTATAGGGTACCTATCAGGAATTTTCCCATAATAAAATTATAAAAAATAATTTATATAATAAAAATATTATAATTCTTAATTTTTTAAATATCAAATAAAAATATTTTTTATATATAATTTTTATTTTTATAAAACATTTTTTCTCAAGTCGAGCTTGAGCTCGAGTTGAGCCGAACTCGAACTT
This sequence comes from Nelumbo nucifera, assembly GCF_055504915.1. Lineage (NCBI taxonomy): Eukaryota > Viridiplantae > Streptophyta > Magnoliopsida > Proteales > Nelumbonaceae > Nelumbo > Nelumbo nucifera. The sequence goes on along the minus strand of NC_142650.1, from coordinate 95,185,994 downwards.
ATGAGTTTTTGACTTGATCCAAACTAGAAGTCAAGGTTCTAGCTCAAACTAAACTCAAGCCTTGTACTACCTTGACAAACCGAGCTCCAACCTCGTAGTATTTGGCTCAGCTCAGCACGAATCCACAAGGACTTAAAAGGACTGCCCTATTGAATAATTGAATGCCCCTTTGATGATAAAAAGATCTACTTGGCTGGTTCACCCGAATTGACCTGTAGGAGTAGAATAAGTTAATAATTATTATTTTGATTTAAATAATTAGTCATCTCATGTTTATTAAATTTATTAATTATTTAATACCATTATAGTTAACTAATTCTTATTATTATTTAAAATTTTTTTCATACTTTACCAAGTCTTTGCCATACTTAATAGGCCTATTCACATGCTTGTCAGCCTAAGATGTTATCATTAAGCCAAGCTGAGGAATGGTAATGGCATGATCATTATCATGTTTTATTTTATTACTTTAGTCTTGCAAAAATTAAACGCGATAAGCGAAAAGAGCTGAATTTATACAAACATACAACCCAGTTCATGGTCTACTTCCTAAAACGATCCAACAATTTGCAAATCTATGTGCTTCATGAAGGTTTCTATTTACAATATATATTCCAATAGATTTCAGGACCTTGTCTTTTATAGCTTCCAGCGGTTTTAGGCAGGTTAGGCTTGGGCCTAAAGTATCAAGTAGGTTTAGTTGGATTGGGCTTGGGGCCTTGGGCCTAGTTTCTACATGTTAGACAAATGAAAGGAGTTAGATTGTCAGGTAATCTTGCATTCCTACTGAAAGGGGTTTCCTTTTTAAGGGAAAACAATGCTTTCGGCCCTTCTGACTTGTTTTGATGTAAGGAAATGAAAATAGAGTTTTAAACATAAAAGGGGCAAAGCATAACTGAGAAAAATTTTCACCTGTTTTATGTTGCAACAAATGGAGCTTTTAAGAAAATTTCCTAGATGATCTTGGAAGGAAAGAATAAGATACTAATGATGTAATTAGGGCATTCTTTCATAATGAAATTGGGTGTTTGAATTTCTAAATGAGGATGCTTGAAGTCATTTAGTACTATGAGATTGCATTTAAGGGTCCGTTTGGTTTGTAATTAGAATCGGAATTGGAATTGGAATTGGAATCGGAATTAAATCAAAATCCTTTGGAGTCAAAATGGTCAAATTTCATAATCTGTTCGGTTCAGATAGGAATAGGAATGGGAATTAAAATCAGCAGGAATGGGATTTCATTCCCATGGGAAGGGTAGGGAATGACCATTCCCTCAAATGGGGGAATAACATTCCAACAGGAATGGGAATGAGATTCCAATTTTGCCCAACCAAATAGTTGGAATAAGGAATAGCCCATTCCGATTCCGATTCCAAACCCCTATTCTCGTGAAACAAATGGAGCCTTAGATTAAACTTTTAAACTAGCCAACCTATGAAGTGAGATCTCTATGATAGAATACTGATAAATGATTGAAAAAGAACCAATGCTGTAAATCATCACCATCATAACTCAAATAAAGATCATATGACATCCATAACCATCATAAAGTAGCAATCGTTGTAAATTAAGCATGAGCAACAAAGACTACATAATGCATTACATAGACTACAAAGGCATAACACGGCAACATAATAACCAAAAATGCGGTACTTTCAAACATTCATACCTGGATGCAAAAACGAGTTAAAAATTGAGACCTTGGGAAGTTTACGTCTTTTTATTCACTTTCTGACCTCTTTTTAACATACGCCACGCACTCCAGCTAGGAAGTCCCCTATAACCTATTCTTGCATCAATATCTTATTTAAGATGACTGAGAGGATGGATTAAGCAATAGTGGTTGTTCAGCTAGTGGCAATGTGACATTACTCTCCAAACATTTACATCTAGTACTTGATGTGGAGCCTGTATCCCATAAACCTATTGGTTCATTTACCTTTCTCTAACTGTTTCTCGACCTCTTGTCTGAACTCTTTGAACTTTTTAAAGGATTCGGACTTATGTCTCATTAGGTACACGTAACCATACCGAGAATAGTCATCGGTAAATGTAATGAAATACACGTGCTGGTTACGGGTCCTAACACTCAGGGGACCACATACATCAGTATGTATAAGGTCAAGCGTGCCTGTACATCTTTCAAGCTTACCGTTAAATGGCCTCTTTGTCATCTTACCCTGAAGGCAAGACTCACAAGTGGGAAGATCTTCTATAGTTAGAAAATCCAAAGGACCATCCTTTACCAGTGTTGTGATTGGGTCAATACCGATATGGCCAAGTCGGTAATGCCACAGGTTCGTGGGATTAACTGTATTACACACTCTTTTCTTGGGGATATCAGACGACGTAGTTTCGGCTATGTTAGTTTCTAGAGAAGGATGTAGAACATAGAGACCATTCTCCAATTCCCCGTATGCGATGAATTTATTGTTTCTTTTAATAGTAATCGTATTACTGAAAAAGACAGAATATCCATCCACACACAGTTTTGAGACAAAAATCAAATTTCTCCTTAAATTTTGCACAAAAAGAACATCTTTAAGTACAATATATCCTTCTCTAAATTTTAACTCTACGGTGCCTATCGCCGTAGCTGCAATGCTTGCAGAAGTCCCCAAATAGAGCATTACCTCTCCATCATTCAGCCTTCTGCTTACCTTGAACCCCTGTAGTGAGTTACATGCATGAGTTGAAGCCTGGAGTCAATACACTAGGATGTAGAAGCCACCAATAAGTTGGTTTCTATGACACAAGATTCGAAATTACCTTTCTTGGATTCTAGGTACTGAGGACAATTCCTCTTCCAGTGGCCGGTTTGTTTACAGAAGTGACACGCATCTGATGCCATGTCCTTCCTCTGCTTCTTAGGCTTGGTAGTCTTCTTCTAAGGCTTCTTTGCCTTCCTCTTTTTCTTGCTTGTTTTGTTAGGTTCGACAAGCATAACTACAAGCTCATCCTTCTTGAGTAAGTCCTTGGCCCTCTGCAACATGCTGTTGAGCTCTTGGACGCTGACATTCAGCTTGTTCATATTATAGTTCAGTATGAACCCACTGAAGGAAGAGGGCAAAGAATTCAGAATGGCATCCACTTGTGTGCCAAGATCTAGCCCGATCCAAGGGCTTCCAGCTTGTTAATATATCCCATCATCCGAAGACAATGGTCGTGAACTTTCTGCCCCTTGGACATCTGAGCGGTCATGAACATTTTCAAGACCTTCTGCCAAGTAGAACGGTTCTGCTCTTCGTACATTGTCTTCAGACTGTCCAATATGTCCTTAGCGAGTTTGATCTGATCGAACTACCTCTGTATTGAGTTGTCTAAAGAAGCAATGACATAGCAGTGGGCTAGGGAGTTCTTATCCTCCCAATCTTGGTAGTCCCTCTTTCGGGCCTCAGAAGCCCTCTCACCCGAACGCTTCGGGGCAGGTTTCTTAACTACCTTGTCCAGTTTTTTTGATGTTAATACCAGCATCAGGTTACGGTACCAGTCGGCATAGTTTGGGCCCTTAAGCTTGTAGTCGTCAAGAAGCTTTGCAAATTGTCCGTTTGCCATTTTCTGATAAAACAACAAACATTAGTCCACAACCTAATTTGATTCATGTTCATTACATAGACATGGCTTTTAATCTATGTTCCTTTCCCATTTGTTCATCTCTGAGATTTCCCTCTTTCTCAAAGACGGAGACAGCGACTTGCCTCTGGAAATGTGGGAAACCACATAGGGTGCATGGAGCCAACTGTTTCAGTTGCAAAACCCCACCACCTTTCTGTGAAGGATCATATCCACTCATCATATGAGTTTTCCCTTTGGCCTCTATTAGACAAGGTTCAGAGCCATTTTCAGGTAAACCTTTCTGTCCAGTGAGTGCTTACCCATCATATTCATGAACGCCAAGGTACCGTGAGAGAGTTCTCATTTTCTGGTGAAGCCCCTCCCACATCGGTCTATGACGCCCCTATCATCTTATGGAACACTCAGACAAGCCCAATAGCAAATGGATAACCCATTTTCTGGTGCATTTCCTCATTACTGAAGGACCCATCCTCATGCTAATGATGGAAGGCCTTTAGAGAGTTCAACATGAATCTCCCTATCACATGCACTCATATTTGCTAGAGGGAACAAGAATTACGCCCTAGTTTAATTTAGGTCAAACCAAAGTGACTCCCACTGACTTCCATAAAGCCAGGTTTCGGTGGGCCTAAATCGGCTAGGGTTCCGCACGTAACCTCTTCATGAGGTGTGGGGCCCACCACTAAGGGAGGTCATCCAATGACCAGGAGAGACACCATGGCAATGATGTGCATTCAGCCATGGTGTGCGCAAGAGCCACTATCGAATCTGCATGGGCCAAGTACTTATGGCCCATGTACATAGCACATCACACATCCATACATTACATGTAGGGTAGAATTGATCCAATCAATTAATTATCTGTAAAGCCCATTTGAAGCCCATTTTGATCCATAATATTAACCATTAATATTATGTAGGTATATGGGCTGAATTGGAATTGATCAATTTGGCCCATATAGCTTTATCCTTTGAAGTGGGCTTTTAGCAATTTTAATAATTTAAAACTGGGCCTTACAGGTTGGGCTGAATTAAGAATTTAATTAATTATCAATCCTCAGGCCCATTTTAGGAAAAAATTAGGGATGACATTCAGCCTTGATCGAACCCTAGATTTGGTCCAAACAATTTGAACCAAAAATAATCTGAAATTAAAAACTGATAAAAGAAAAGCAAGAATCAGTCAATCAGGGTTGTTTGCACAATCCTTCCTGCAAAACAGAGGTTAGATCACAGTATGCAGTTTCACAAACTGCAAATCGCAGATAGCGATTCTCCCATCTGCGAAATCTCCTTCCTTGCGCCACCATCTTCGATCCAAAATAAAATAAATTGAAATCCTAATTTCTATTAATATTACATCAGATCGAATACCTATACATTCAGTCTAAAAAAAAAAATTATTTACAGACCAAATGTAATAAAATAATCCAAGAAACTGCAAAATTGCAGGTTCCCTATGCCAATCAAGAATTTGATCTCCACTTGTACGAACAACCCATAAATCAATAAAATCATAAAGAACAATTCTAAACAATAATCAGATTTATATAAAATTAATTTCAGATTATTCAATCATAAAATTTTGGGAACAAATTCCCAAAAACCCTTATCTGTACAAATAAGGTAGAACGCCTTCTGCCCATTTGTGCAGGTTCAGATCTGAATTAAATTGGTTCAAGATTTGAACCTGGCTCTGATACCACTGAAGGGATGGGATATTCATCATATGGACGCCCAAATCTTGCGGAATGGACCGGGCGAGTTTCAAAAATTTCTTCCATTACTACTGGGAATCGAATTCCCTATTTTAGAAAAACATATTTTTCAAGGATTAATCTTGAACCAAGAACCAAACCAGATCTGAACTAGAAGGAGGAGAGAGGTATACCTGATACAGAGAAATACTTTCTCTCAATGGAGGTGTTCACGCCCAAGGAAGGATCCAAAGACTGCTCCCACTGAAAATGGCGCAGTGTAGGATGGAGCAAAATCAGCAGCATTCTCCAAGAACCTGATCCTTCGCAAGAATAGCTGGATGGCACATGAGCACTGCTTCCAATCAGCCCTTTCATAAAGGACTGATGTCAAGATTGAATATTGCTTTCTCCCACAGAGTTGGAGATCGAACTGGAGGTCTGGCTGGTGCAGGAAGGAGGCGGCAAGAAAGATTTTCGCAGGGATTGTAGAAATCTTTCTTCTGTAATTTCAGCTCTGAAGACTAGGGTGTTGTGTTGCATGTCTAAAGGCTGCCGCCCCCTCCTCCTTTTATAGGCTTAAAGAGATCAGCTCCTAATCCTATTAGGAGTTGCTGATCCAAATCATATTTGGACCAGAAATCCCTTTAAGTGATAAGGGAGAACCCTTATCTTATCTGTAGATTAGATCAGCCTTCTTCCAATCTTATTAGGAGGCTTCCAGATCTAAATCTTATTTATATCTTGGACTCTCTAAGTGGATAGGGTCAAGGCCCAATCCTATCAGCTGATCCAATCCCAGAATTTGCCCCTTAATTAACTGATCAAATCAGCCCAGCTCGAAATGGGCTTTAGTACCATTTATGTTATGTGCTCACTTTGTCTTCCAAACTACTGCCCAGTTGGGCTTCCTTGTTTGGCGTGGGACCCAAACATTGATCTACACATCAGCCACATGGGTTCAGCCCAGCCTTTGTTACAAGGCCTGGCCGAATACACTGTTATGGACAGTGCACCCCCTGAGACCCATCACATGGGTTCTATGGGCCCAACACTTACCTTAAGTGGTCCTTGGGCCAAGCCACCTTGTAACACCCAGGGACTGTGGGCAGATGCAAGATTAGCCCATCAGGTATTACCCTCAATGATCTTACACTTAACCTCTTAGCCCATAATGATCGAAAACTGCTCGACAAGAGAGGACCTCTCCCTCGGCTGCAAGGAATAGTGTTGCACTCTCCACTCACATGGATCCCGGGAATTAAAACCTTTTGCAAATCATTTCGAAACCATAACATATATATATATATATATCTGTATATATTTTGCAAAACAAAATTTCAACGATTGAAATCAACTGCTGGTAGTTTGGTTTCCATCAGAGAGAGTGCATCCCCGATCATTACCTTTGTCCGACAAAGGGTCTAATCCTGTCACTATGATCACCCACTCAGATGAATTCTCGGACTGTCCCAACATACCCAAGTTTTGACCCCTACTAAGGATCTCATTGATTGGCATATCAAAGACAGCCCAATCCGACACCTAATGCAGTATCATAATCGAGTCTAGGGGTCAGGTGTAACTTTCTAGTTTTACCCATCAATCTCCAAGGTCCAGGGCAGTATTGGAAATCTGGTCCGGTTTAAAGGTTCTATTAATCCTACACCGCATGTGCTTTGGGTCTCACCCTAGTGGTTGAGACAGGCCACCCCAACACTTGGCAGCACACTAGTGTCAGCCTTGTTAGGATAAATCTCCCCAGACTTACCCAATGGCTATGAACATTCTAAACTAACACGAGTCTCATTAAGTGTCCAGTTTAAGGGTATTACACAGAAACACACCACAAGAACATGAATCAAATATGTACTTTATTCATTTACAATAAATTCATAAGGTACATCATTCTGATTGAAGCTAAGGGCATACAACTGTCTAATAGGAAGTTGTGCTCACGTGCCGTCCTACTAATTCTTGCGAAGGATTAGGTTCTTGGGAAGAACACTGCTGATTCTGCTCCATCCTGCACTGTGCCATCTTCAGTGGGAGCAGTCTTTGGATCATTCCTTGGGCGTGAACACCTTCTTTGGGAGATATTATTTCTCCATATCAGGTATATCCCTCTCCTACTACTTTTGTTTAGATTTGGTTCAGTTCTTGGTTCAAGATAGATCCTTGAAAATTGTGAATTTTCTAAAATAGGGAATTCGATTCCCAGCAGAGATGGGAGAAATTTTTGAAATTTGCCCAGTCTTTTCCGCAAGATTTGGGCGTCCATACGATGGATATCCCATCCCTTCAGATGCACCTAGCTGGGGCTGATGAGTCCTTCATGTGTGTGGCCTTCTCTACTATGTTTAAGGGGGTAGCCCAAACTTGGTATCGAAATCTCGCACTGGACTCCATTAAAAGCTGATCGCAGTTCACTGACTTGTTCACTGCGCGTTTCATTACTAGAAAGAAGTGTTTGAAGTCATAGGAAAGCCTTCTAAATGTGGTTTAAAGGGAGGGAGAATTGATCAAAAGCTATATCAAGTGCTTCAACGACACTTGTCTGTAGATACCAGACCTTGTCCCGGCGGTATGACTCACTACAGTAAAGAAAAGTATCACCCACAAAGAGTTTTAAGTGGCATGTGGTAGCTAACAAACCAAAGGACATCACCGAATTCCTTAAGTTAGCAGATTAGTTCATCGGTACCAAGGAGGAGATCAATCGAAAGATCAACAACCCACCACTAGAAAAGAGGAAGAGAGGGAATAAAGGAACGAGCAATGGTCGAAAGAAAAGGAAGAAAAGCAAGTCGCTGAACAGGGGAAGAAACAATTCAAGAAGTCGATCTCCTTCGCGAACTCATAAATCAGGTCGGCACTCCAGGACCCCACCTATGGAGAGAACGAGTTACATGCCTTTGAACGCTAAGAGAGGAGAGATCCTAATGGTCATTAAGGACTCCTCTTTCATAAAATGACCATCTAGGCTAAGGGGAAACCCAACAACAAGAAATCCAAATATTTACTATCATTTTCATCGAGATCATGGACACAACATAGAGAATTGCAAGAATCTCCATGACGAGATCGAGGAACTTATCTGATGTAGATACCTGAAGAACTTCATCTTGCAAGAAGAGAGAGGACATATAGATCGCTAGGTAGATCAACAAGGGGAGTAGAGGAGGAATGGCCCCGATGTTAGCAGGTAGAATGACCAACCACCATGACAATTGCCAAAGGAAAGACTGATCCATGGGGTAATTAATATGATCACTGGTGGTCCATCATCATTGGGTGTACATCAGTAGCCGGAAGAACCTTAGTTCGCGAGTTAGAGAACGAAGACAAAAACCCTCCAAAGCGACTTCAGCTCAAAGAACCAATATACTTCACCGAGGACAATGCACGCGGGATCTAGTACCCTTACAATGATGCCCTAGTAGTGAAGTTACAAATTAATGACTTCGAGATAAAGCACATCTTGGTAGACTCAGGTAGCTTGGCTGATATACTCTTCAAGGATACCTTTGACAAATTACAGTTACGATAGAGTGACTTGAAACTGGCAGATACTCCTTTGGTAGGGTTTAGCGGCGAGGAGGTCAGACCTCTTGGTTGAATCACAGTACCTGTAGAAGCTAGCACATGGCCAAACATTGTGCGATTTGAGTACACATTCCTGGTAGTCGTGACTCCCTCCCCCTACAACGCCATAATAGGTCGACCATCACGCATGTTCTACGTGCGATGGTATCCACTTACTATTTGGTGATAAAGTTCCCAACTAATTATGGAGTAGGAGTCGTGCGAGGCAACCAGCTCGAATCATGCAAGTGCTATGTGGCTGCTCTAAAAGGGAAAGCAAAGATAGTAGAGGATGTTGACCTCGAGCGACTAGTGGAGTATACCAACGAGCGAGCTGCCCCGAAAGAGTAGACGATCCACATATCTGTCTCTATTTTTGAACCAACCAAGACTCTCCAGATCGGTGCCTCAATCAACGAACCACTTCGCTCCCAGCTAGTAAGTTTCTTACTCAAAAACTTAGATGTTTTTGCTTGGTATGCGGTAAAAATGTTTGGAATTGATTTAAAAACTATAACTCACAAAATGAATACCTACCCTTTAGTCAGGCCAATAAGGTAGAAGAAGAGCAACCTCACCCCAAAACGTTGGAAGGTAATCGATGAAGAGGTTAGGAAGCTCCTTGCAGCAAACTTCATTATGGAAATCCATTACCTGAGTTGGGTGGCTAACTTGATTCTGGTGAAAAAAAGCCAATGGCAAGTTGCACATGTACGTCGATTATACTAACCTGAATAGAGCCTGCCTGAAAGACTACTTCCCGCTACCCAAGATCAACTGCCTAGTGGATGCAACCTTAGGGCATGATTTGTTGAGCTTCTTAGATACCTATTTCGGTTACAACCAAATTAGGATGGATCCTACTGACGAAGAGAAGACTGCCTTCATAACTAAGCTTGGGTTATACTGTTACAAGGTCATCCCCTTTGGATTAAAAAATGTTGGAGCAACATTCCAACACCTTGTAAATAAGATTTTTGAGTCGTTAATCGGCAATAAAGTAGAAGGTTATGTTGATGACAAGGTCGTGAAGATCCAATTTTCAAATTCATTGTTGAATGATTTAAGGAATGTTTTTCAAGTTTTATAAAGATATAATATGAAGTTGAATCCGAACAAGTGCGTCTTTGGAGTCACTTCAGGCAAATTTCTAGGTTATATAGTCAACCAACATGGCATCGAGGCCAACCCAAACAAATAAAAGTCATTCTAGATATGAGACTGCCCTACAAAATAAAAGAGGTTCAGAGGTTGACTAGCCGGATAGCTGCCCTGAGCCACTTCATCTCCAAATCAGCAGACCGATGCTTACCCTTTTTTAAAGCTATAAAAAAGAGTAAAGACTTTGAATGAACTGAAGAATTCCATCTTGTCTTTGACGAGCTGAAAAAGATATGTATGTACCACCACAGTTTTAAATGGACCCAAAGAAGGGGATGTGTTAAAACTATAACTCCCTACGAGCAACAAAATAGTTAGTTCGGTACTAATCAAAGAAGTAGATCGGGTCCAATGACCCATATACTATGTTAGCAAAATTTTGTAGGATGTAGAAACCAGGTAACCAGAGATCAAGAAATTAGCATATGCACTATTTATAGAAGCTCAAAAGCTTCACCCATACTTCTAGGCTTACACTATCGTCGTTCTCACCAATAAACCCTTGATGTAGATTCTACTCAAACCCGAGATGTTTGGGAGATTAATGAAGTGGTCCAATGAATTGAGCAAATACGATATCTGGTATGAGCCTTGGCCAGTAGTCAAAGCTCAAGTCTTGGCCGATTTTGTAACAAAATTCACACTCAGTGCCAGTGCGGCGCTAGTCCCAGTGCGAACTAAGCTCGATCACACGACGGGAGCTTCAACTAGTGTGGCGCCAGTCCCAGTTAGAGTGGAACCGATCTGGGACGAGGAGCCTTGGATCCTCCACATTAACGGCTCATCCAACCAATAGGAAAGCAGTGCAGGACTAATACTATACAGCCCAAGCAAGGTAAAACTGGAATGTGCTCTTTAGTTCAGACTTGAGGCATCAAACAACAAGGCAGAATATGAAGCATTGGTCGCCAAGTTAACCTTAGCAAGGGAAGTGAAAGCAAAGCACCTCATTGTATGTAGTGACTCACAAGTAGTGGTTAACCCAAGTTACTGGTGAGTACAAAGTCCATAACCCCACTATGAAAGCTTACTTGGCCAAAGTCAGAGAGATCCTATGCAACTTTGTCTCCTACTTCATCAGACAAATTCTGAGGTCCAAGAATACTGAGGCCGACGCCTTGTCACGAATAGCTAGCACGAGTAGCAACACCATGCGATTTGTGTACATAGAGAACCTACCACATTCTTGGGGGGCAGAAGAGGTCACTCCCGTATCACAAGCAAAACTGAGCTAGATCAACTCTACCTGCTGAACATAACACGGCCCGAAGGGTAGAGCGCTAGTCAGCTAAATATGTCCTTGTAGATGGACAGTTGTATAGAACGTCTTTCATGCTCTCTTACCTATGTTGCTTGCGACCCTCAGATGCTGAGCATGTACTTCGCGACACCCATGAAGGCTTGTGCAACAAGGAAAAGGAGGTTCTTGGTTGTAGTAGTAGATTACTTTACGAAGTGGGTGGAAGCTGAACCCTTGGTAACAATCACAGCCCGCAACATATAGAATTTCTTCTAGAATAGTATAGTATGTTGCTTTGGACTACCTCGAGTGTTGATATCCAACAATGGTAAACAGTTCGAAGATGTTAAGTTTCAAAATTGGTGTACCGAAATGGGTATTCAACAAAATTTTACCTCAGTGGCACACCCCAGGCAAATGGGAAAGCAGAAGTAACCAACACAGTGATACTTCATGGATTGAAAGCTCACTTAACTCAAACCAAGGGATTGTGGATAGACGAATTGCCCAGTGTCCTTTGGGCCTATCGAACTATTATTAAGACCGCAACGGGTGAGACCCTTTTCAACCTCACATATGATACAAAAGCGATGATCCCAACAGAAATAGAGGTGTCACATTATGACTAGAGGCTTATGATGAGAAAATGAACAGTGATGAGCTCCGTACCAACCTAGATCTGGTAGAAGAGGTATGAGACCTGGCTTACATTTGGATCACAGCTTACCAACAAAGAGTAGCTCGGTACTATAATGCCTGGGTAAGAAAATGACACTTTTGCGTCAGGAACCTGTTTCTTCGAAAGGTTATGGTACTTTTTCTCGACGTTGGTAATCTTGGACCGAATTGGAAAGGTCTATACCAAGTCAAGCAGGTAGGCACAAATGAGCCCGAGACTTTGGAAGGAAAGTAGGTACCTTGAGCAAGGAATATCGATAACCTAAGAAGGTACTACCTATGAACTTACAACTCAAAAGCAAGATTTCCTTAAGTCTATGTAACCATCGAACTGGTTGAAAAGGACGACTGAATGGAGAGTGGACTACAAGTCACTCCCAGAAGCCTAAGGGCTATGGTGTCGAGTTGATAGAAGACTTTGACACTACGACAAGTCCTAGCTGCCTCTTTGGCATATAGGTAGACAAGTCCTACTCGCCTCTTTGACATAGGCAGATAAGTCCTATTCGCCTCTTCAGCATAGGCAGACAAGTTTTACTCGCCCATAAGGCATAGACAACTCGGGTGCAAACCCTACGATGTCTAATTTACCTCAGCTTACAACAACATAAGATTAATCCCACTTAGGGTTAGGCTTGTTAGTTCGGCACTAAGGGATAACCAACACTTAAGCAAGTGAGTAGCCCGTGTACAGACAGGTCGGGTATATACCCTGCAATGTCTGCCCACCTCAGCGTACAACAATACGAGATTATTCCTACTTGGAGTCAAGCTCATTGTCTTGGGAGCAACCTATACTTAGGAACAAGTTCACTCCTATTTGGTTTAGTTCTCTAGCTTGGGAGTAATGTACACTTAGAAAAAATTTACACACAAAGATTGCAAAACACTTATATTTCATTGATGTAGAACTACGAGTACAAAAAAAATTACTATAACCGAGCTCGGAGGCCCAAGATGTACATTATATGTAAGGGGGTCCAAGAAAAGAGGCATGACTAAACATCCGATCTACCAGAATCCCATCCAATAGGTAGGTCGGTTACCATGTGGTCCTCCTACACATCCTCTTGGCCTGCCTCCCTTAACGGCCTTGCCTCAAGAATTTCACCATCACTCTCCCCTTCGGAGGAGTCGGGTTCCTCGTTAGCCTCCTTTTCCATCTTAGGAGTGACGTCCGACATGGAAATAGATCCGAAGTCAAGTTTGGGAAACTTCTACCACATCAGCCACTTGCAAAGCTTGAAGCCTGACCGATTTGACTTAGATCCATACTTAACCTAGAGTTTGTGAAACTCCGGGGACTCCTTGAACTCCTCGATGACATGATCTCTCTCTCTTGAACAAATTCCTCCTGGATGGTGGTGTCAAAGATCACAATGCGTTCCTTAATCATAGGAGTGCCTCCTTCTCCCCTTTGAGTTTCTTCTTCTCCTTCGTCAGTATGAGGATCAGCTCCTCATGGCTCTGAGCTCCCTTCTTGGATCAAAGAACCTCACCCCGATCTAAATCCAGCTCACAGTAAAGCATCTGAGCATTTTCTTCGGCCTCCTGGGCTTGCCACCTAGCAAATAGAAAGCAAATGTAAGTACTATTAACAGAAGAATAAGGAAGTAAACAAAGGGGCCGGTTACTCACCACCATACAGTAACTAGTCGCTCTTCCTCTGAGGTGACTTGTCGGCATGTCAGCCCACTCCATGACCTTTATAGGAAACATGGCATCCTTGCTCTTGAGAAGCCTGAGCCGCAGAGTCATTATGCACCGAAGTACACTCAGGTTCTTGAAACAATTGGAGGTTGGGGGCAAACCTCCTCCTTCGGGAGCTTAATCGAAATCGGCTCTAGCGCACCAACCTCAGGTTGGATAGGAACCAAAGGACTGACTCTTCTCGATGGGACCTCTTCAAGGCCTTCCTCTTCTTTCCCTTCTGAATGCTCCGCAGAAGGTTTGCTGCATCAACACCTGTCATAGCTTTTGTGAAAAAAAAGTTAGTTATGAACTAAAGTAAGTGCAAAAGTAAAAAATGAAAAGCAATGGGTGTGCCGAGGTGGAGGCCTACCAAGAGGACTCAGCCTAGCTCGTACAAGCTTTTCCTTAGCCAGGAAATCTTTCATTTCAAGGCCAAGGTCCCTCCAAGAATTAAAAACTACCCTAGTCTTAGCATACAGCCCCACCCCAAGGTCCTTAATGGCCACTAGCTAGTGAGTCATGAATGGCCATCCCTCAGGGCTCTGAACAAAGAAGTACCTTCTCTTCTAGGCCGGTACTTTGTTCGGGCTACCGAACAAAACTTTGAACCCAGGGTGAGAGGAAATGTACTAATTCTGCCAAGTGTCCCTGCGCAAGCAAGAAGAATTCTTGTTGATGGAGCATATCGAACTAAAGATGTCTAGGGTAAGAGGTTAGTTATACTCGTGGAACAGTGAGATCATGCCAACATGGTTCGGATGGAGTTTGGGTGTAAATGGTCAATGGTAATGTCGAAGAATTTAATGATTTCTATGACAAAAAGGTGGAGCTAGAAGCATAACCCATCTATGAATTACTCAAAAATTGTGAGCTTGTGGTGACCATGAACCCAAGGGTATTGACCCAAAGGAATACTGAAGGTAAGGATGTCGGGAAGACGGTAACGGGCTACCAAGGACAGCAATTTGTCAGAGGTCATCATAGAAGGGATGAAGTCATATGGATCCCGACCCCAAGAAGAAGATGAGACTCCCTCTCCAGAGGTCGATCATTCTACAGGTTTAGGTTCCTCAGGCCGAAATTGCTCAACATCAGGTAAAGGTGTTTCCCTTAAGAGGTGTAAAGATGAGCTCTCTAGCGAAGAGCTGACCTCACCGACGGGAGCTGAGGACCACACCTCGACACCTGATAGAGTGTAAAGTGTACACATTAAGTGTAGATAATTCCCTTTGATTTCGATAAAAGTTGTGCTAAATTTTATTTAAATTTCATATTCAATAAAGCCAAATTAATGTTGCAGGTAAGATGGGCTTGGAATTGAAGAATTGGTAGAAATTTCAATTCATGGAGCAATTTGAAGTGAAGATTAGTTGGCAGGCAGAAGACTCGAAGAGTTAAGGCACGGGCACACCCTACCAGTATAAGTCAGACGGTTTAATTCAAGAAAGGAGCAAATTTTCAGGCTGATTCACCTCAAGAAGTTCCTTTTATCTTGGGAAGGATAAGCTGCCAGATTCGATATATATCTGGGGTCCTATTTTTGTGCTGTGGAAGAGGAAGTTATTTAGGAGAATTCAAATCCTATCTTATAGGAGATAATTTATAGGGAATTCTTATCTTTCCAGCAATATATATAGAGAAAGTTCCTAAAGAAAAAGAGAGGAGGGAGGCGACGACGGAAAGAGAAGAAGGAGAGAAGCTAGACAGCTACAAGGAGGAAACAAGCTCATCGATCTCAATCTCAAGGGCGACATCATGAGTTCTTCCTTACACCTTGTTTGTTTAATTTCCTTTATCATGAACTAGTTTATTTGTAGCTAAGGATATACAAAGCCTAACCACGACAATGGATTGATTTTTATTTAATTTAATCAAGTTGTTTCTATTTTCATATTGTCTATGAGTTTTTGTGCGTAATGCAATTAGGAGCTTGGCCACCTCTTAGTTGATTTAGTTTATATGAATGAATCGGAAGAGGAATTCATATAATTGACTAAATAATTCATAGTGTGAATCAAATGGTACATAGGAATATATATACATGATTCATCTGATGATATAGGTTTTTCATAAAACTTAGTGCACTTTCTATCTCGAGAACTCTAATAGAGGAATCTAAGGATTACTTGATAGAAGTAGGTTTGATATATCTTGGAAGGGAATATTAAACAAATTAGGAAAAATTTCAGCTTATAAGAATGATGAATTATCTTGGTTAATTTAATAAATTGATGTTCACTGGAATTGTTAGGTGGACCAATAGTCCTAGCATTTTCAATTAGATCATTGCAAGTTCAGATATTGATTGTTTTTGTTTCTCTTTTAATCTTTAATTTTCAGTAGTTAAATTTCTTAGATTCAAAATTCGTTCGTCCAAATAATTAAGGGTAAACTATAGTTTTAGTACTTATTTTGTTAAATCCTCGTGGGAACGATATCTTTATACTACTTGATAACTAGTAAATTTGCTAGGGTTATACAATTATAGCTATCAGCACCCTCAGGCTCACTAGAATCACTAAGTAACAAATACATGCTACCATTAGACATACTGGACAGGAAAAGGAAAGGAGAACAACTAATGAAAGAAGATGAACTCACCAAAAGGACGACAATGACCTCGGACACAAAAGGAAGAGTGGCAAGCTGAAGGACTCTGACGCGATCTCAAGAGAGCACAATTACACGAGTTATGGCGAAGGTAATGGGATCTTCGACCCCCTATTTATAGTCCACCGCATTCGGCGATCATTGGTTGGGACCTATACGATCCGATAGCTCCCATGAAAACTGGCTGCACGCTACTCTATAAATAGTGTGACGTTCGTGCATGCCCGAGACATGACTCAGGTCATTACGTGGTTGAGCCAGATGATTGAGCAGGCTCGACCAATGGTTCACCCTCCAAATTGACTAAACCTCGCATCAAATCTACCTGGACTCTTCATGAACTCTCCACATCGGGTAGGATCCCTGGCACAAGGAGTGGGGGCAATTGATGAAGGGTGATTTGGCATGACCAGACAAGAAGGGGACATGTAGGCACAATCTAATCAAAAGATGACAACTCAGCTAGGCAAGCCTACTTCACAACATTTGGAGTTCGGGTATTCAGCCACCTCAACCCAAAACCCACCTCGGTGTAGAGTCACCTCAACACCCAATCCAGTTTAGGACTAAAGAATTGAAGTTCCAGCTTGGAGCTAATGACCCGAAATTCTACATAACCGATTCCAAAGGCTTCCCCAACAAATCCCGAATCTCTCAAGATCACGACGACCCAACAAATCCTAAATTTCCCAGGATCACGATGAGAACTTGTCCTAGCTCTGCTTGAATCGGAGGTAAATGATAAAACTTATGGACCCATAACTCTCCTTCAGAAATGGAACAAACCTTATCTCCATAACTCAGAGATTCCAGAGCTCTTTCATAAGGCCCACGACTAGGTGTAGTTAGATCACTGCCCAATTAGAGTTTGGATCGCCCACCAGCTAGGTGTAGCTAGATCACGCACTATCAGGTGTCAACTTCCCCAGTCTTAGTCTAATCCTCACCTCTCTCTACATTGTAGAAGTTCCCACCAGGTCCCTTTACTGTGCCCACCGTAGAAAACTTCTTATGGATTGCTAAATCCTTATAGGAGATTGAAATCATTCTTCATAATCTATGCACCAAGTACGACTCCATCATCAAGCATCAAATTGGCTCTCACCCAGCCATCTTCATTGCAACCATGAGCTCGCACATGAGGTTCTCATCCACCATGGTGCCACCTTCGCTAATCATCCTCGAGCTCTCGCACCCAACCGTGTAATTTCCAGCAACCAGCACAACATCAGTTCTACTGCCTACGGCCCAATTTTGGCATCTCTTCTGATGGAATCTCACCCACGAGATCCCCCACCCTTCACGAATCAAGTTCTAGGCAATGCTTGCATCTGGGTTTTGTCCAAGAAACGAGAGGAAGGGGCATGGCATCGGTCCTTGGCCCTCGAAGGGGAGCTGTGATGGCCCGATTGCCCGCCTTCATCCCAAGGGATTTCTCATTGGTGGCAGTGTCCTTGGTCTCGGAGGTGATCACGAGACTGTGTTGATTTGTCCCCTCATCTGTTAAGGGGTCGGGAGGTCCTTGGCCATTGACTAGCACATCGACTATTATTGGACTTTGCGGAGTTGGCCCTGTTGGAACTGACTGGGCCGATGGCTAATGGGTCTAGAGACAATCGTCCACCATGGTGCCCCAAGGCTTCCAATGGGGCAACCACACTAATGGCAGCCTTCTACTGGGCACCCCACATCGTCTAAACTCTATGCGAGGTTGTTGAGCTAGTTAAGGACTGCTTGGAATTGCTCCATCATGACCAAGTTATGAGCATTCTTGGTGTTTCTTGCCATCTTGGTTGAAGCTTAGGAGTTACTTTTTCAAGACAAGTTTTAGAGTATAAGTTCAGTTGAGGGAAGTCTTAGTGACATTCCCACAGACGATGCCAATTGTTGCTACCTAGGATGAGCTGAGGGCAACAAGGTAAATCCACTTCTAAGCTAAGGACTGATTGATGAGTCTAAGGACTGTTGTGACCAAGGGCTGGTACATCAGACTTGTGAAGAGAGAGAGAAGACGTCAGAGGCCCCAAGTGCTAACCCGAGACGGGGACTCCGATGGTCAAGTTAGTAAGGGTATGACGAGAAGTGGACGAGGCCTAAGGTTAGGATGCTCAGACGAAACCACAAGGGAGGCAAGGAAGTTCTTAGGAATAAGGAGTCTAGATCATTACCTTGAGAGGGTCACCCCCTATTTATGCTTGAGACCGCCTAGAGTAAGTGGATGCGGGTGGCCAGGATGTTGTCAGGCCTTGAGGGCATGACCATTCGAGGCCATTGTGTGCGATCGTGCTATTGGCCATGCATCGCATGCCAACCTCTTCTCTCATTGGATCCGCACTACGTGCTATGTTCCACCACATGCATGCGTGCCATTGCCTGAGCTATAAGCGCCTACATCACTAACCAACAAGCTTAGAGAACAAACTAATTTGGTACAACCGGTTCGTGTCTTGGATCACTTCCAATATGCATGTTTTGCTTGTTGGTGCTCATGTTCTTTGGAGAAAAGCTTGATGAGAAGATTATCAGACATTGAATCTGATGAAGGGAAATTTGGCCCGACCTCACGATCGCCCGACACGTGGCAAAGACAAGCAGCTCGGGACAGTAGAGCGCCCGAAGTGGACAACGGGAGCAAGTCCAAGCTCACTACCGAGCCCAAACTCCAGACCGCTATACTGAGTCCGAGCTCCCTGTTAAGAGCGAGCTCCCTGTTAAGGGTCCGAGCTCCCTAAGAATCCGAGCTCCCTAAGTAAGAACCCGAGCTCCCTAAGCCCGAGCTCCCTAAGTAAGAACCCGAGCTCCCTACTAGGAGCCCGAGCTCCCTATTAAGAGTGAGCTCCCTGTTAAGGGTCCGAGCTCCCTAAGTAAGAACCCGAGCTCCCTACGAGAAGCCCGAGCTCCCTATTAAGAGTGAGCTCCCTATTGAGAACCCGAGCTCCCTGCAAGGAGCACGAGCTATACTAGGCCCCAAGCCTCACGAAGCTAACCCGAGCTGACCCATGGCAGCTCGGAACACTCCAAACCGAACTCAAGACACCTCGCTCGCCACTCAACACTTCACTTCCGAAACACCAGGCCGACCAAACGTACCCGACACTAAGGACGTCCGTATCCGAGGGCGACGCACCTGACTGATTTGGGATCTGACGCCTGACAGCCGCATTTCGAACGGCTTCCTGCTACCGCCACCTGCAACCGTCGTCACTAGCCGTAGAGACGGCTCCGACAAAAGGAACAGTGGCGGTTCTGCCCGGCCAGAGGAAATGACATCCAAACTGGCAGGAGTTCCGAAGTAATCATGCCCGACCTGACGGAAGCCTGGAAGTGAGTGCGCGAGGTGGTTATAAAAGGCTCCCTACCCCCCAAGAACGAGGTATGCTAACTTTCGCGCTATCTGGTCTATCTTGCCTTTGAAGGATTCTAACTTGAGCTTCGGAGCCCTTACGCCGGGTTCTCCCCGGAGCTTCTCTTCTCCTTCCGTTTAATGTCCCTGTTACTCAGTTCAGAGGCAAGATCATCGAGAGCTAAGACCGGCCAGATTGTGCATCATCAATTGGCGCCGTCTGTGGGATCACTTCAAAAGGCCTCCCTCCAAAACTTTCATACCCTTTTCTTCTTCCCTAAGAAAACACTCATGGCCTCATCCAGCAACGTCGGATGCGGTATAGAAACAAACACCACCGGGGAACAGCCCCAAGTTCCCATGGTGTGTGTTGGGCAGTTCACCATCCCCCTCTCGGTGGATGGAATCCCCAATCTGACTACGCCACAAGCACTGGCGCCTTTAAGCATACCTTCCGCAAACATCCCCTTCCCTCTTCCCATCGAGACTACCTTCACTGAACCAACCGCCGTCCCCCTGGCAGCTAGTCAAAATTGGTTGGATGACTTAATGCAGTGCATGCGGGCAATGCAAGCCCAGATGCAGCAGTTCCAGCAACACCAGCTTCACCAGCACCAAGTGTTGCACAACCTCTCCCAATACCACTATCAACAGCAGTTCCCCCAACTGACACCGAACCAACCACTACATCCACCTCACCACCCTGCCCCGAAGCTAGTCAAGGCCTCTCCGCAGGATGGGCACCTCCACCAAGGAAAGGCCTCTAGGCCCCAGAATCCCCCAAACTGCCAGGCCTTGTCCCCAGGCCGGAGAGAAAGAAAAGTCATCCCCGCCTCGCGGCTCGTAGGCGGATCGGGAACCTCGCCCACGAGGTCGGCACCTCGGGCCTCCAAACCGGAGTCCCCACTGGTGGAAAACCGATTCGGCGCACTGGCAGCAGCGGACTACCAGCACTCCGGTCCCATCGAGCTCGGCAACACAGAGGCCAGCAGCGCCAGCACAAGGCTCACTCAGCAGCGAAGGCACCGTCGAAGTCGACGAACTGCCACCCGCATCCTATCCGAGCTCAGAGGCAAAGGCAAGACGAGCTCGGACGAGGTAGGATTCACCCCAATTCTCTCAGTTCCTTCCCCCCTCGCCTCAGAGCTCCTGGCCGTCCCCTTGCCCAGAGATTTCAAGCTCCCACCCCTAGACAAGTACGACGGGTCCTTCGACCCCAACGACCACGTGGACGCTTTCCAGTCCCAAATGCACCTCGCCAGAGCCAGCGAATCATGCATGTGCGTGGCCTTCACCACCACCCTCAAGGGGGTAGCCCGCACTTGGTACAGGAACCTGGCCCCCGGATCGATAAAGTGTTGGGCTCAGTTCGTGCAGGTCTTCACTACACACTTTGTCACCAGCAAACGGTGCCCCAGAGCAGAGGAAAGCATCTTCGGGGTAGTCCAGAGGGAAGGAGAACCCATACGGGACTACATCAAGCGATTCAATGAGGCATGCTTACAGATACTGTGGTTAGACCCCGTGGTGCAGCTCGCCGCAACAAAAAGAGGGGTGACGCACAAGGAGTTCAAATGGCACATGGTACCCAACCAGCCCGCGACCGTGGCCGAGTTCCTCAAGCTCGCGGACAAGTTCATGAGAACGGAGGAGGAAATCAACCAGCGAACCGAGGGCGGAAACGAGAAAAGAAAGAGGGATGGCGAGCCCTCTAGCTCGGCCGACTGAAGAAACCTGGCCCGGGACCCAAAACCGAACCAGTCATTCCGAGCTCCCCTGCCAGTTTGGACGGATTACACGCCCCTGAACACGAGGCAGACCGAGATCCTAATGACGATCAAGGATGCCCCGTACGTGAAATGGCCACCTCGCCTAAAGGGAAATCCGAACGAAAGAAACAAGAATTTGTATTGTAGTTTCCATAGGGACCACGGTCACAGTACCGAGCAGTGCAATAACCTCCGAGACGAGATAGAGGGGCTCATCCGTCGCGGATACTTAAGAAACATTGTACAGCACAACAATAATAGCAATAAAGCGGTTCAGCCGGGTGAACACTTAAAGGACACCCCCGAGACTAGCAGTAGGCCTACCGAACCGGTGTAGCGACAGCCTCCAGCAAAAAGGCCAGTTCGGGGAACCATCCATGTAATTGTGGGAGGTTCGATGGTGGTGGGATGCACATCAGCAGCAGCCCGGACCTCAGTTCGCGCAGCGGTCCTCGAGGAGCGGAACCCCCCGAAAAGGCCGAAGACCGAGGAGCCGATCCTCTTCACAGAAGACGACGCGCGGGGAGTTCGCTACCCTCACGACGACGCACTTGTCATAAAACTCAGGATCAGCGACTTCGAGGTTAGGTGAGTGCTCGTAGATTCAGGCAGCTCGGCAGACATCCTCTTCAAGTCGGCATTTGATCGGCTACAGCTGCCAAGGAGCGAACTAAAACCTGCAAGCACTCCCCTGGTGAGCTTCAGCGGGGAGGAAGTCAGGCCCCTTGGAAAAATAACAGTGCCCGTGGAAGTCGGCACGTGGCCTTGTGCGGTTAGACTCAACCACGATTTCCTGGTGGTCGCGACCCCCTCCCCATATCCTGTGGGCGGTGGTCTCCACCTACTATTTGGCCATGAAGTTCCCTACGGACTTCGGTGTGGAGGTAGTGCGGGGCAACTAGCTCGAGTCCCGCAAGTGCTACGTTGCCGCCCTGAAGGGCAAGTCCAAGCCGGCTGGCGACCTCGATTTGGAGCGGCCTACGGAGCAAGGTGAAGAACGAGCCTCGCCAACAGAAGAAACAGTCGCAATCCCGACCTCACCTACGAACCCAGCTCGCGCACTCCAGATTGGTGCTTCTGTCAAAGAACCCCTACGGATCGAACTGGTAAGTTTTTTACTCCAAAATTTAGATATTTTTGCATGGTCCGCGGCCGATATGCCCGGTATTGACCCTAGTCTTATAACTCACAAACTTAACACTGACCCCTTAGTCAGACCCGTTAGACAGAAGAAACAGAACTTAGCCCCGGAGCGCTGGAAAGCGGTCGACGAGGAAGTCGAAATGCTCCTCACGGCAGACTTCGTAAGAGAAGTCCATTACCCGAGCTGGGCGGCCAACCCTGTGCTGGTGAAAAAGGCGAACGACAAGTTGCGCATGTGCGTCGACTACACCGACCTGAACCGAGCTTGCCCGAAAGAATGCTTCCCCCTTCCTAGGATCGACCGCCTAGTGGACGCGACCTCAGGACATGAACTGCTAAGCTTCCTGGATGCCTACTCAGGCTACAACCAAATCCGGATGGACCAATCCGACGAGGAAAAAACTAGCTTCATAACCGAGTCCGGTCTATACTGTTACAAGGTCATGCCCTTCGGGTTAAAAAACGCCGGGGCGACCTTCCAAAGACTTGTAAATAGGCTGTTTCGGCCCCTAATCGGCACAAAGATAGAGTGCTATGTAGACGACATGGTCGTCAAAACACAGTTTTCACAAGAATTAATATGAGACTTAGATTCTGTCTTCCAAATCCTGCATCAATATAACATGAAATTGAACCCCAACAAATGTGTCTTTGGCGTCACCTCGGGCAAGTTCCTGGGCTACGTTGTCAATCGACGCGGCATCGAGGCCAACCCAGACAAAATAAAAGCCATCCTAGATATGAGACCACCTCAGAAAATAAAAGAAGTCCAAAGGCTAAACGGCCGCATAGCCGCTCTAAGCCGCTTCATGTCCAAGTCGGCAGATCGCTGCCTACCCTTCTTCAAAGCAATCAAAGGCAAAGGGTTCGAATGGACCCAAGACTGTCAGCTCGCGTTTGACGAGCTAAAAGGCTACCTCGCCAGTGTGCCAACCTTAGCTCGGCCCGAGGAAGGCGAAGTCTTAGAACTATACCTCTCGTCTAGCGACGAGGTGGTCAGTTCGGTACTAGTAAAGGAGGCAGATCGGGTCCAATCACCCATATACTATGTTAGTAAAATCTTGTAGGGAGCAGAGACAAGGTACCCGTAGATAGAAAAGCTAGCGTATGCCCTGGTGGTAGCGGCACGGATACTCCGCCCGTACTTCCAGGCCCACACCGTCATCGTCCTGACCGACAAACCTCTGAGACAAGTTTTACTCAAGCCCGAGGTTTTCGGCCGGCTGACGAAGTAGGCCATCGAACTCAGCGAGTACGATCTTCAGTACAAACCAAGAACTGCCATCAAGGCCCAAGCCTTGGCAGATTTTATCGCAGAATGCACGTTTAGCCTCGAAGCCCCTGAGCCGATCGAGCCCGAGATCCCCAGTTCGGGCGAACTCGGAGCTCCCAAGCCAAACGAGTCCGAACCCCGTGAAGTAGCAGCTAGTGTGGCATCCCTCCTGGTTAGGCCAAGCGCGAATTGGGATGAGGAAACCTGGATCCTTCATATAGATGGCTCCTCGAACCAACAAGGCAGCGGGGCTGGAATAGTGCTACGCGGCCCGAGCGGAACCAAACTGGAATACACACTACGCTTTGACTTTGCGGCATCCAACAACGAGGCGGAGTACGAGGCACTGATTGCCGGGCTAAACCTAGTGCACGAGGTCGGAGCAAAGCATATGGTCATCTACAGCGATTTCCAGCTCGTGGTCAACCAAGTTACAGGCGAGTACGAAGCATGCGAGCTCACTATGATTGCGTACTTGGCAAAAGTAAAGGAAGCTCTGCTCAACTTCCAGTCACACTTCATCAAGCAAATCCCAAGGTCAGAGAACGCTGAGGCCGACGCCCTGTCCCGACTGGCTAGCACGAGCAGCAACGCCAGGAGAACCGTGTACGTAGAGGACTTACCTCAGCCCAGCATTCTCGGTGGGGCAGAAGAGGTCGCTCCCGTCACCGAAGCAGAGCCGAGCTGGATCGACCCACTCGTGAACTTCCTATTAGACGGAACCCTCCCCACGGACCACAACGCAGCCAAGAAGGTGCAGTGCCAGGCAGCCAAATACGTCATGATAGACGAACGGTTGTACCGACGATCCTTGCGCCCAGCCGAAGCCGAAGCCGAAGCCGAGCTGGTACTCCGCGACATCTATGAAGGCTTGTGCGGCGGACAGCTGGGGGGCAGAGCCCTCGCCCAAAAGGCACTTCGACAAGGATACTACTGGCCAACGATGAAGACAGAGACAATCGAGCTCGTCAGAAAATGCGACAAGTGTCAGAAACATGCCAGCATCCACCATCAGCCCCCCGCCGACCTCAAATATCTCACCAGCCCATGGCCCTTCGCCCAATGGGGGATCGACCTCCTGGGGCCATTCCCACCAGCGACAGGCGGGAGAAAATTCCTAGTGGTGGCTGTAGATTATTTCACAAAGTGGATAGAGGCTGAACCCCTGGCAATAGTTACAGCCCGAAACATACAAAACTTCTTTTGGAAGAACATTTTATGTCGCTTCGGGCTACCTCGGGTATTGATCTCTGACAATGGCAAACAGTTTGAAGATATCAAGTTCCAAGAATGGTGCCGAAGTATGGGAATTAGTCAGAACTTCACATCGGTCGCACACCCACAGGCAAATGGCCAAACAGAAGTAATGAATAGAGCCATCCTCCGCGGACTGAAAACGCGATTGGACCGAGCCAAAGGTTTGTGGGCAGACGAACTACCAAGTGTTCTATGGGCACACCAAACCACGGAAAAAACCGCCACAGGTGAGACCCCCTTTAACCTCACATACGGCACCGAGGCAGTAATCCCGGCGGAAATCGAAGTATCTACGTTGCGACTAGAAGCGTACGACGAATAAAAAAACGAGGGCGAGTTACGCACCAACCTTGACCTACTGGACGAAGTGAGAGACCTCACGCACATCCGAACTGCGGCCTACTAGCAAAAGGAAGCTCGGTATTATAACGCGTGAGTAAAGAAGAGGAACTTCCGCGTCGGCGACCTGGTTCTCCGTAAGGTCATGGTGCCCGAACCCGGCGTAGGGAAACTTGGACCGAACTGGGAAGGTCCCTACAGAGTAAAGAAAGCACTCAGTGGAGGAGCATACGAGCTCGGAACCCTAGAAGGAAAACAAGTACCCCGAGCATGGAACGTTGTCAACTTAAGAAGGTACTACCTATAGGCCACAAAGTACCCCGAAGCCATTTCATGTCAAAAAATGAACTGAAGGACCGAAATGGTCAGTTCGGCAAAAATTATAGCTCGATGACAGGACAACCAGTACATGAACAAAAAAGCCATTTCATTTCAGAATAGATGTGTACATTCAAAAAAAAAAAAAAAAAAAAACCATTACAAGCCAGGGGCCACTTCATCGTTATCAGAAGCCACTTCGACAAAGCCCGAAGGACCTGCCTCCCCCTCGGAGTCCGGTTCGGCATCCGCAGCATTAGCCATCTCTTGAGTGATGCGCGAAGTGGATATGGCGCTGGTATCGAGGTCGGGGTACGTATTCCGGATCATCCACTGACTTAGCTTGAAACCCCTCCTGTAGGAGTCTACCATCAGATCATCGAAATCCGGCGAAGCAATGTAATCGCTGACAGCCTTCTTCTTCGTGTCTTCGATGCCTTGAGAGAAGATCTGAGTCCTCTCCCTGATATCCTCCTGAAGATACTCGACCTGGTGCTCCAGGTCCAGCTTCATTTCCGCCATACGCTTCACCACCACTCCCATGGCCTCGGCATCCCTCTGAGACCTCGCCTGCCTAGACCGCGCAAGGCGAGCAGCAGCATCAGCAGCACGAGCATTCTCCTCGGCAGTCCGAGCAGCCTCCTCGGCAGCTCGCGCCTGCCTCGAGCATTTCTCCACTTGGTTCGCCAAGGCGTGAATGGAAGAGTTCACCTATCAAAGGAAAACAGGATCAAAGAAACGAATAAAAGAATAAAAGCCGAGCTCTAAAGAAAGGATCACTTACCACCATGGCATGAGTAATGGCACGGCAGGCCACTTGGTGCAGAGGGAGCTCAGTCCACGCCGCAACTTCCTCGGGAAACATCGCCTCCTTACTCCGTTGAAGAGCATGAACAGGCGACAGCACGCTCCTAAAGTCCCCCGGGGCCTCCGAGCCCGACGGCCCAGCTCGCATATGAGCAGACTCGGAATAGGCGGGAGCCCCCGTGTGTGTGGTTTCGGCATAAGGAGCCCCCGCCGGCTCCTGCAGTGGAGGAACCATCTCAGGCTCCTGTGCCAGACATTCCGGCACCTCGGGCTCCGCACCCCGGGATTGCTCGGCACGAGCTCGCTTAGCCACCCGCTTTCTCCTCTTCATGCCCTCGAACAAGTGCCCACCTCGGGTCCCCCGAGAGTCCATCGTACCTGCGAAAAGGAGTTCGGCATCAGTAAGACACGTAAAGGAAGAGCAAGATAGGATCACTAGGGAAAGAACCTACCCGAACTCAGGCCCGCAGCACTAAGCTTGGCCTGCGTCAGATACCATTGACAATCCATCCCAAGCCGTGCCCATTGCCGGAGGCCCTTCGCCGTCTCCTCATCAAGTGTGATGCCGAAATTAGGAGCGGCCATCCCCCAGCCAGTCTGAAACAGCCACCCCAGCGCACTTCGCACCCTGAAATAGTCCCGCTTCCACGCCGGGACCTTATTGGGGAGTCCGTGTAAGAGCTTGAAGCCCGGGCGAGGGGACAGGTAGTATGCCCGCCTACGCCCAGGAAGGGGACCCACTTGCTTTTTCAGCATTAAGATGGAAGAGAAAATCTCCAGGTCCAGAGGAAAGTTCTCATCGCAAAATAAAGAGATCGTTCCCACTAAGTTCCTAATAGAGTTCGGGTGAAGCTGGCCAACCGTCACACCGAAGTGGTTTAGGACCTCGACAAGAAGAGGGTGGAAGGGCAGTCGCAGCCCCGCGGCGAGCTGTTCCCGGAAAATCACGATCTCATCAGGACCGTGTTCCCAAGGGAAGCTGCCCGTAGGGATAAAGTAACCGTACTCACTAGGCAAGTCGTAGTAGTCTACGAGGGTTTGAAGTTCCTCAGGCGTCATAGTTGAAGGGCCGAACTGATCTACAACCCGGCCACGACGGGACACGACGGGAGGTGGACGCCGACCTACCCGAAACACCTTGGGATGCAGGCCCGACCCCTTCCTCACGACCTACGTCGGGCACACTTGAACTACCGGGGGACGCAAACTGGTTCGTAGAACCTACATCAGACCCGCTTGAAAAGTCTGAACCCTCCAAACCAGACATCGGGAAGCGGAACGGGATTCTAAAAGCACTCACCCGGGAAGAAGATTGAAGCAGACCATGAAAGCTCGAACAAGCAAGGAAACCTGGGACGCGAGCTGAAAAGCCTGGACGCGAGCTGAAACTTAAGCGCGAGCTCGAGATGTACAACAGTAGCGAGGACGCCCCCCCCCCCCGGGCGCTATTTATATCCACAGCGGCCGGAAAGCGATGGCCCAGATCGAAGCCAATCCAACGGCCCACAGCCATGCTAAGCCGCACGTCTTCCAAGACCAATCAGCGCACGTCTTTCCGAAACTGACGGAGCGTCGCGCACGTCTTGTCAGAGGACAGGTGTCGGCATGCGTCTTCCCGAAACTGACGGGGTGTCGGCGCACGTCTCCTCGCAATAAAAGCGTCTGCAGCGCAACTCCCGAACAACCACCGTCACGACTCCCAAACACGCGCCCTTTTTTGAAAATCAAATTAGAACAAGCGCACTCGGCATGGACCAAAACCTTCCTGCTACCTTGCGAACTCCCCGCGCCAAGTGAAGGGATGAGAGATCCATCCTATGGATGCCCAAAGATTGCGGAATAAGGGGCGAATTTCAAAAATTTTATCTCTCCCTTCAACTGGGAATCGTATTCCCTATTTAGAAAATCATATTTTCAAGGATCAATCTTGAACCATAAACTGAACCAGATCTGAACCAAAAGGAGTGGGAGAGGATTATACCTGATACGGAGAAATACTATCTCCCAATGGAGGTGTTCACGCCTAAGGAAGGATCCAAAATCTGCTCCCACTGAAGATGGCGCAGTGAAGGATGGAGCAGAATCAGCAATGTTCTTCAAAAGAACTTGAACCTTCGCAAGAATCAACTGGACGGGTTGTGAGTACAGCTCCAACCAATCTTTTCCCAAAAGATTGAAATCAAGATCCAATCTTGATTGCTCCCAAGAACTGGAGATCGAACTGAAGGAATGGCAATGGCAGGAAGGTGGCGGCAGGAGAGAATTCGCAGTATGCAGGAAATCTCTCAATCTCTCTTTCTTTAAGAGAAGAATGCTGTTGATGATGTTAAAAGGCTGCCGCCCCCTTCCCCTTTTATAATCTCAAAGGGATCAGCTCCTAATCAGATTAGGAGTTGCTAATCCAAATCATATTTGGGTTAGAAGTCCCTTAGTGATAAGGGATAATCCTTATCTTATCTGCAAATCAGATCAGCTGTCTCCTAAACTAATTAGGAGGTTTCCAGATCTAAACCTTATTTAGATCTTGGACTCTTTGAGTGGATAGGGTCTAAGCCCAATCCTTTTAGCTGACCCACTTCAGAATTCGCCCCCTTTAAATGACTGATCAAATCAGCCCAGTTCGAAATGGGCTTAAGGCCCATTAAGGTTATGTACTCAAAAACCTTACAAATTGCTGCCCAGTTGGGCTTACTTGTATGGCGTGGGACCCAAGCATTGATCTACACATCAGCCACATGGGTTCAGCCCAGCCTTTGTTACAAGGCCTAGCCGAATGCACTGCTGAAGACAGTGTACCCCCTGAAACCCATCAAATGAGCTCTATGGGCCCAACACTTACACTAAGTGGCCCCTGGGCCAAGCCACCTTGTAACACCCAGGGACTGTGGGCAGATGCAAGATTAGCCCATCAGGTGTTATCCTCAATGGTCTTACACTTAACCTCTCAGCCCATAATGATCATACACTGCCCGACAAGAGAGGACCTCTCCCTCGGCTGCAAGGAACAGTGTTGCACTCTCCACTTATGTGGATCCCGGGAATTAAAACCTTCTTGCAAACAATTTAGAAACCATACATATATACTTTTATATCTTATATAAAATATATTTTGCAAAACAAATCTCAACGGTTGAAATCGGCTGCCGGCAGTCTTGGTTTCCATCAGTGAGAGTGCATCCCCGATTATTACCTTTGTCCGACAAAGGGGCTGATCCTGTCACTATGATCACCCACTCAGATGAATTCTCAGACTGTCCCAACATACCCAGGTTTTGACCCCCGCTAAGGATCTCACTGATTGGTACATCAAAGACAGCCCAATCCGACACCTAGTGTAGTATCATAATCGAGCCTAGGGGTCGGGTGTAACTTTACAGTTTTGCCCATCAATATCCAAGGTCCAGGGTAATACTGGAAATCTGGTCCAGTTCAAAGATTCAATTAATCCTACACTGTATGTGCCTAGGGTCTCACCCTGGCAGCTGAGACAAGCCACCCCAACCGACTTGGTGGCACTACAGTGTTAGCCTTGTCAGGATAGGTCTCCCCAGACCGACCCACTGGCTGTGAACATTCTAAACTAACACGAGTCTCATTAAGTGTCCAGTTTAAGGGTATTACACAGAAACATACCAAGGGAACATGAATCAAATATGTATCTTTATTCATTTATAGTAAACTCATAAAGTACATCATTCTGATTGAAGCTAAGGGCATACAAAACTGTCTAACAGCTCCCACTTGCACTTCGGTCCAATCAGGTACTAGCCGGAGTCCCATGCTTTCCACGTGTTTCTCAAACACTTTCTGTGATAGTGGCTTTGTCAATGGGTCTGCTACATTTTTGTTAGACAGTTTTGTATGCCCTTAGCTTCAATCATATTGATGTACTTTTGTTATTTAGTGGAAATAAATAAAGTACATGTTTGATTCATGTTGTTTGGTTTAATTCTGTGTAAAACCCTAAAACTGGACATTTGTAGAGACTCATGTTAGTTTTAAATGTTCACAGCCGTTGGATAAGTCTGGGGAGATTTATCCTGCCAAGGCTGATACTGGTGTGCCACCAAGTGTTGGGATGGCCTGTCTCAGCCATCAGGGTAAGACCCGAGGCACATACAGCATGGGATTACTTGAATCCTTGAACCGGACCAGATTTCCAGTCTTGCCCTGGACCATGGAGATAGATGGGCAAAACTGGAAAGTTACACCTGACCCCTAGACTCGATTATGACACTTCACTAGGTGCTGGATCAGGCTGCCTTTGATATGCCAATCAGTGAGATCCTTAGTGGGGATCAAAACCTGGGTATGTTGGGGCAGTTTGAGAATTCATCTGAGTGGGTGGTCATAGTGACAGAATCAGCCACTTTGTCGGACAAAGGGTAATGATCGGGAATGCACTCTCTCTGATGGAAACCAAACTGCCGGCAGTTGATTTCAATCGTTGGAATTTTGTTTTTGCAAAATTAATATATTTACATATATATGTACGGTTTCAAAATGTTTGCAAATGGTTTTAATTCCCGGGATCCATGTGAGAGGAGAGTGCGGCACTGTTCCTTGCAGCCGAGGGAGAGGTCCTCTCTTGTCGGGCAGTGCTTGATCATTAAGGGCTGAGAGGTTAAGTGTAAGACCATTTAGGATAATACCTGATGGGCTAATCTTGCACCTGCCCACAGTCCCTGGGTTTTTATAAGATGGCTTGGCCCAGGGACCACTTAATGTAAGTGTTGGGCCCATAGGGTTCATACGATGGACTCAAGGGGTTCATTGAGATTTTCAGTGAATTCGGCTGGGCCTTGTATTAAAGGCTGGGCCGAACCCATGTGGCTGGTGTGTAGATCAATGCTTGGGTCCCACGCCATACAAAGAAGCCCAACTGGGCAGCAGATTGGAAACTAATTAAACACTGAATACTTAATGGGCCAAAAGCCCATTTCGAGGTGGGCTGATATGATCACCCATCAATGGGGCGAATTTGAGATTGAAGTTAGCAAAAAGGATTGGGCTCTTAGCCTTATCCACTCTTAGAGACCAAATTCAAATCAGATTTGAATCTGGTAACCTCCTGATAAGATCAGGAGTAAGCTAACTCTATCTGGGAAAGGGATTAAGATTATCCCCTATCCAAATACTGATTTGGATTGGGATAACTCCTAATTAGGAGATTTCTTAATCAAGAAGAAAGGGAGGAGATTTTCGAATGAACCAAGAGAGAGAAATCAGATTTCGATCCAAGAGGTTTTGGTAAGCAGGAAGGGTTCCTGCGAATTGAGATTAGATCTCATTCTCTCCAGAAAAGAAAACAGTTCAGCCTTTTCGTTTCTGGAAATCTCCTCCTGCCGCCGCCATCTGCATTATTGCAAGATTTGATCTTTGCAGAAAAGAAAGTCAAGAAACCAGTTCTTGACATCAGTCTTGCAAGAAAGACTGAAAGAATTAAGTGTTTAGTACATCCAGGGGATTCTTGTGAAGGATCCAGTGTGTAGGACGCACCCTACTGGTTCTGTTTCATCCACAGCTGTGTCATCTTCAGCAGGGACAGATCTTGGAGCATTCTTTGGGCGTGAACACCAACTTTGGGAGATACTGCTTCTCCGGATCAGGTATAATCCTCCCATTTATCTTTTGGTACAGATCTGGTTTGATTAGGGTTCAAGTAGATCCTTGAATATTGTATTCTAAATTCAGGGAATATGATTCCCAGTTGGGAGAAGGTAGGAAATTTTTGAAATTCGCCCCACCCATTCCGCAACCTTTATGGCGTCCATTAGATGGATCCGACCATTCTTTCAATTTTCCGCTGACGCTACCTTCTGAATCAGGACGTCCCCTCTACCAACAATCTCCCGCAGTACGTGGTACTTCCTCTCGATGTGCTTCGACTTCGAGTGGGCTCGTGGCTCCTTAGCCTGAGCAATGGCTCCATTGTTGTCACACAACAATGGGATGGGTGATGTGCTGGACGGAACAACTCCCAACTCGTGAACGAACTTCTTCATCCACACAGCTTCTTTGGCAGCCTCACTTGCGGCAATGTATTCGGCCTCGGTCGTGGAGTCTGCAGTGGACCCCTGTTTTCTGCTTTTCCAGCAAATAGCACACGATCCTATCGTGAAAACATATCCAGATGTAGACTTTCTATCATCTGGGTCTGACTGGAAATCGGCATCTGTAAACCCCTGGATCTGTAGTGAGCTACCGTCGAACACCAGACAAAACTCTTTTGTCCTTCGAAGGTACTTAAGTATGTTTTTCACAGCAGTCCAATGCTCCTGCCCTGGGTTGGCCTGGAATCTGCTTACTACACTCACTGCCTGAGCTATGTCAGGACGAGTGCACAGCATGGCATACATGATGCTCCCTACGGCTGAGGCATAAGGAACGTCTTTCATGCCATCAATCTCCTCAGAAGTCTTGGGAGACATCTTCTTGGAGAGAGTGACTCCGTGCCTGAAAGGAACATTTCCTTTCTTGGAGTTTTCCATGCTGTATCTTTTGACTGTTTTGTTAATGTAAGCAGATTGGGATAATCCTATTATCCGCTTCGATCTATCTCTATAGAGTCGAAAACCCAGTATATAGGAGGCTTCTCCAAGATCTTTCATGGAGAATTGTTGCGAAAGCCATACTTTCACCGTAGTTAACATTCCCACATCATTCCCAATGAGTAGAATGTCATCTACATATAGAACCAAGAAGGTAACATTATCCCCACTGTACTTTCTGTAGACACAGGGTTCATCCGGATTCTACTCGAAGTCAAACGATTTGACAGCAGAGTTAAAACGGATGTTCCAACTTCTAGAAGCTTGCTTAAGCCCATAAATGGATCTGTTAAGTTTACATACCATGTTTTCCTGACCTGCAGCAATGAAGCCTTGCGGCTGCTGCATATAGATATCTTCAGTAAGATCTCCATTCAGGAATGCAGTTTTGACATCCATCTGCCAAATCTCATAATCATGGTATGCTGCTACAGCTAGTAGGATCCTAATGGATTTAAGCATGGCCACAGGCGAAAAGGTTTCCTCATAATCGATGCCCTCTTTCTGAGTGTACCCTTTCGCCACCAGACGAGCCTTGAAGGTCTCAACTTTACCATCGGGGCCCTTCTTCCTCTTGTAAATCCATTTGCAACCGATTGCCTTTACCCCGGAGGGCGGATCTACTAGAGTCCAGACTCCATTGGTCTCCATTGAGTCCATCTCTACCCTCATGGCCTCCACCCACTTTTGGGAATCTATGTCCAACATAGCTTCCACGTAAGTCACGGGATCCTCCTCACTAGTAAAGGTTTCCACCAGGTAACTATCCTGGTCATAACCATAACGGACTGGTGGCCTGGATGCCCGAGTGGATCTTCTAAGTTGGTCACTACCTGGAACTTGTGGGACATCTCCCACTGCTCCTGAGCTCTGCTCATCAAGAACAACTTCCTGACGATGGGTGTCCAGGATATAGTCGGTTTCCAAGAATTGCGCATTTCGGCTGCAGAACACTTTCTGCTCACTTGGGTCATAGAAAAGGTAACCTACAGAGCCTTTTGGGTAGCCTACAAATAGGCAATGGCTGGTCTTAGATTCCAACTTGTCTGCACTCGTTCTTTTAACATGTGCTGGACAACCCCAAATCTTCAAGTGACTGACACTTGGTTTCTTTCCGGTCCAAAGTTCATATGGAGTATTCGGAACCGATTTGGTTGGAACCCGATTCAGCACGTAAATCGTAGTCTCTAATGCGTAACCCCAAAAGGATGTGGGTAACTCTGAGTGTATGAGAAGTGTCCGGACCATATCTAATAAGGTCCTATTCCTCCTCTCTGAAACACCGTTAAGTTGTGGTGTAGCAGGAGGAGCTAATTGTGATACTATCCCATTGTCCTTTAAGTAGTCCCTGAATTCGTCAGAGAGATATTCGCCACCTCGATCGGATCGAAGGGCTTTAATTTCTCTCCCTAACTGTTTCTCGACCTCTTGTCTAAACTCTTTGAACTTTTCAAAGGATTCAGACTTGTGTCTCATTAGGTACACGTAACCATATCGTGAAAAATCATATGTGAAGGTGATGAAATACACGTGTTGATTTCGTGTCCTAACACTCAGGGGACCACATACATCAGTATGTATTAGGTCAAGTGTGCCTGCACATCTTTCAGGCTTACCACTAAATGGCCGTCTCGTCATCTTGCCTTGTAGGCAAGGCTCATTGGTGGGAAGATCTTCTACAGGTAGAAAATCCAAAGGACCATCCTTTACCAACCTTGTGATTCGGTCAACACCGATGTGGCCAAGTCGGTAATGCCACAGACACGTGGGATTAACTGTATCACGGGCTCTCTTCTTGGGGTTTTCAACCGACGTAGTTTCGGTTATGTTAGTTTCTAGAGAAGGATGTAGAACATAGAGACCGTTCTCCAGTTCCCCGTATGCGATGAATCTGTTATTTCTTTTAATAGTAATCGTATTACTAAAGAAGACAGAATAACCATCTGCACACAGTTTTGAGACAGAAATCAAATTTCTTCTTAAATTTTGTACATAAAGACAATCTTTTAGTACAATTTTTCCTTCTCTAAAATATAATTCCACGGTTCCTATGGCCGCGGCTGCAACAGTTGCAGTAGTCCCCAAGTAGAGTGTGACTTCTCCTTCACTCAGCCTTTTGCTTACCTTGAACCCCTGTAGTGAGTTACACGCATGAGTTGAAGCCCCGGAGTCAATACACCAGGATGCAGAAACTACCAATAAATTGGTTTCTATAACACAAGTTTCAAAGTTACCTTTCTTGGATTCCAGGTAGGCAGGACAATTCCTTTTCCAGTGGCCGGTCTTCTTGCAGAAGTGACAGGCATCCGATGCTTTGTCTTTCTTCCGCTTCTTGCTTTTAGTGGCTTTCTTCTAAGGCTTCTTTGCCTTCCTCTTTCTCTTGCCTGTCTTGCCAGCTTCAACAAGCATGGCTACAGGCTCATCCTTTTTAATCAGTTCTTCAGCTCTTTGTGACATATTGCTGAGCTCTTGTAAGCTGACATTTAGCTTGTTCATGTTATAGTTCATGATGAACGGATTAAAGGAAGGAGGCAAAGAGTTAAGGATAGCATCTATCTGGGTTGCAAGGTCCAGCCCGGATCCAAGAGCCTCCAGTTCGTTGATGTATCCCATCATTCGAAGACAATGGTCGTGAACTTGTTGACCCTTGGACATTTGTGTGGTCATGAACTGTTTCAAGACCTTTTGTCGAGTAGAACGATTCTGCTCTTCATACATTGTCCTGAGACTGTCCAATATGTCTTTGGCAAGTTCGATCTGATCGAACTGCCTCTGTATCGTATTGTCCAAAGAGGCAATGATGTAACACCGGGCAAGGGAGTTTTTCTCCTCCCATTCTTGATAGTCTCTCCTTCGGGCCTCAGAAGCCCTATCTCCTGGACACTCCGGGGCAGGATTCTTTGCCACTTTGTCAAGTTTTTCAGAAGCAAGGACCAGCATAAGGTTCCTATACCAGTCAGCATAGTTTGGGCCCTTCAACTTGTTGTCATCAAGTAGCTTTGCAAATGATCCGTTTGCCATTTTCTGATAAAAAGCAAACATCAGTCCACGACCTAATTTGATTCATGTTCATTTCATAGATATGGATTTTAATCTACGATCCATTTCCATTTATTCATCTCTGAGATTTCCCTCCTTTCTCAGTGACGGAGACTACGGGTTGTCTCTAGAAATGTGGGAAATCACATAGGGTGCATGAAGCCAACTGTTTCAGCTGCATAACCCCACCACCTTTCTGTGAAGGATCATATCCACTCATCATATGAGTTTTCCCTTTGGCCTCTGTCAGACAAGGTTCAGAGCCGTTTTCAGGTAAACCTTTCTGTCCAGTGAGTGCTTACCCATCATATTCGTGAATGCCAAGGTACCGTGAGAGAGTTCCCATTTTCTGGTGAAGCCCCTCCCACATCGGTCTATGACGCCCCTATCATCTTATGAAACACTTAGACAAGCCCAACAGCAAATGGATAGCCCATTTTCTGGTGCGTTTCCTCATTACTAAAGGACCCATCTTCGTGCTAATGATGGAAGGCCTTTAGAGAGTTCATCATATGAATCTCCCTATCACATGCACTCATATTATCTGGAGGGAACAGATAATTACGCCCTAGTTCTATCTTTAGGTCAAACCAAAGTGGCTCCCACTGACTTTCATAAAGCCAGATTTTTGTGGGCCTAAATCGGCTAGGGTTCCGCACGAGACCTCATGATGAGGTGTGGGGCCCACCACTGAGGGAGGTCATCCAATGACCAAAAGGGACACCATGGCAATGATGTGCATTCAGCCATGGTGTGCGAAAGAGCCACTGTAGATTGAGCATGGGCCAAGTACTTATGGCCCATGTACGTAGCACATCACACATCCATACATCACATGCAGGGATAAATTGAACCAATCAATCAATTATCTGTAAAGCCCATTTGAAGCCCATTTTAAATCCATAATATTAACCATTAACATTATGTAGGTATATGGGCCGAACGGTTCAACCCATATAGCTTTAAGGGTTAAGTGGGCTTATAGCAGTTTTAACTGTTTAAAACTGGGCCTTTACAGGTTGGGCCGAATTAACCATTTAATTAAATATCAATCCTTAGGCCCATTAGTGGGAAATTAGGGCTGACTTTCAACCTTGATTAAACCCTAGATTCGGTCCAAACAGTTTGAACCAATCTTGGTTCGAATGGGTCTAGGGTTTGATCTTTAATTAAATCTTTAATTCAAGAAAATAATCTGAAATTAAAAAAGAAAAACAACAATCAGTAAATCAGGGTTGTTCGCACAATCCATCCTGCAAAACAAAGGTTAGATCACAGAATGCAGTTTCACAAACTGCAAATTGCAGATGGGAGAATCGTCATCTTCTTCTCTGCGAAATCTCCCTTTCTGCGCCGCCATCTTCGATCCATAATTGAAATAAATAGAAATCCTATTTCTATTAATAATTACAACAGATCGAATACCTATACATTGAGTCTAGAAAATAAAAAAAATTATTTACAGACCAAATGTAATAAATAAATCAAGAAACTACAAATCTTGCAGGTTCCCTGCGCAAACCAAGATTTCGATCTCCTCTTGTACGAACAGCCCATAAATCAAGAAAATCATAAAGAACAATTCTAAATAATAATCAGATTTATATAAAATTAATTTCAGATTATTCGCCCATTAATTTTTGGAACAAAATTTCCCAAAACCCATATCTGCGCAAATCGGGTAGAACACCTTCTGCCCATTTGCGCAGGTTCAGATCTGAAACAAATTGGTTCAAGATTTGAACCATGGCTCTAATACCACTGAAGGGATGAGAGATCCATCCTATGGACGCCCAAAGATTGCGGAATAAGGGGCGACTTTCAAAAATTTTATCTCTCCCTTCAACTGGGAATCGTATTCCCTATTTAGAAAATCATATTTTCAAGGATCAATCTTGAACCATAAACTGAACCAGATCTGAACCAAAAGGAGTGGGAGAGGATTATACCTGATACGGAGAAATACTGTCTCCCAATGGAGGTGTTCACGCCCAAGGAAGGATCCAAAATCTGC
The DNA here is from genome assembly GCF_055504915.1 of Nelumbo nucifera. Lineage (NCBI taxonomy): Eukaryota > Viridiplantae > Streptophyta > Magnoliopsida > Proteales > Nelumbonaceae > Nelumbo > Nelumbo nucifera. The sequence continues at coordinate 95,147,901 of NC_142650.1, read as the reverse complement.
TCCCACTGAAGATGGCGCAGTGAAGGATAGAGCAGAATCAGCAATGTTCTTCAAAAGAACTTGACCCTTCGCAAGAATCAACTGGACGGGTTGTGAGTACAGCTCCAACCAATCTTTTCCCAAAAGATTGAAATCAAGATCCAATCTTGATTGCTCCCAAGAACTGGAGATCGAACTGAAGGAATGGCAATGGCAGGAAGGTGGCGGCAGGAGAGAATTCGCAGTATGCAGGAAATCTCTCAATCTCTCTTTCTTTAAGAGAAGAATGCTGTTGATGATGTTAAAAGGCTGCCGCCCCCTTCCCCTTTTATAATCTCAAAGGGATCAGCTCCTAATCAGATTAGGAGTTGATAATCCAAATCATATTTGGGTTAGAAGTCCCTTAGTGATAAGGGATAATCCTTATCTTATCTGCAAATCAGATCAGCTGTCTCCTAATCTAATTAGGAGGTTTCCAGATCTAAACCTTATTTAGATCTTGGACTCTCTGAGTGGATAGGGTCTAAGCCCAATCCTTTTAGCTGACCCACTTCAGAATTCGCCCCCTTTAAATGACTGATCAAATCAGCCCAGTTCGAAATGGGCTTAAGGCCCATTAAGGTTATGTACTCAAAAACCTTCCAAATTGCTGCCCAGTTGGGCTTCCTTGTATGGCGTGGGACCCAAGCATTGATCTACACATCAGCCACATGGGTTCAGCCCAGCCTTTGTTACAAGGCCTGGCCGAATGCACTGTTGAAGACAGTGTACCCCCTGAAACCCATCAAATGAGCTCTATGGGCCCAACACTTACACTAAGTGGTCCCTGGGCCAAGCCACCTTGTAACACCCAGGGACTGTGGGCAGATGCAAGATTAGCCCATCAGGTGTTATCCTCAATGGTCTTACACTTAACCTCTCAGCCCATAATGATCATACTCTGCCCGACAAGAGAGGACCTCTCCCTCGGCTGCAAGGAACAGTGTTGCACTCTCCACTTATGTGGATCCCGGGAATTAAAACCTTCTTGCAAACAATTTAGAAACCATACATATATACTTTTATATCTTATATAAAATATATTTTGCAAAACAAATCTCAACGGTTGAAATTGGCTGCCGGCAGTCTTGGTTTCCATCAGTGAGAGTGCATCCCCGATCATTACCTTTGTCCGACAATGGGGCTGATCCTGTCACTATGATCACCCACTCAGATGAATTCTCGGACTGTCCCAACATACCCAGGTTTTGACCCCCGCTAAGGATCTCACTGATTGGTACATCAAAGACAGCCCAATCCGACACCTAGTGTAGTATCATAATCGAGTCTAGGGGTCGGGTGTAACTTTCCAGTTTTGCCCATCAATCTCCAAGGTCCAGGGCAATACTGGAAATCTGGTCCAGTTCAAAGATTCAATTAATCCTACACTATATGTGCCTAGGGTCTCACCCTGGTAGCTGAGACAAGCCACCCCAACCGACTTGGTGGCACTACAGTGTCAGCCTTGTCAGGATAGGTCTCCCCAGACCGACCCACTGGCTGTGAACATTCTAAACTAACACGAGTCTCACTAAGTGTCCAGTTTAAGGGTATTACACAGAAACATACCAAGGGAACATGAATCAAATATGTATCTTTATTCATTTATAGTAAACTCATAAAGTACATCATTCTAATTGAAGCTAAGGGCATACAAAACTGTCTAACACCAAGACGGGACCGTTGTCGTAGGGAGTGGGGGGCAATTGATGAAGGGAAATTTGGCCCGACCTCACGATCGCCCGACACGTGGCAAAGAGAAGCAGCTCGGGACAGTAGAGCGCCCGAAGCGGACATCGGGAGCAAGTCCAAGCTCACTGCCGAGCCCGAACTCCAGACCGCTGTACTGAGTCCGAGCTCCCTGTTAAGAGCGAGCTCCCTGTTAAGGGTCCGAGCTCCCTAAGAATCCGAGCTCCCTAAGCCTGAGCTCCCTAAGTAAGAACCCGAGCTCCCTACTAGGAGCCCGAGCTCCCTATTAAGAGTGAGCTCCCTGTAAAGGGTCCGAGCTCCCTAAGTAAGAACCCGAGCTCCCTACGAGGAGCCCGAGCTCCCTCTTAAGAGCGAGCTCCCTACTGAGAACCCAAGCTCCCTGCAAGGAGCACGAGCTATACTGGGCCCCAAGCCTCACGAAGCTAACCCGAGCTGGCCCATGGCAGCTCGGAACACTCCAAACTGAACTCAAGACACCTCGCTCGCCACTCAACACTTCACTTCCGAAACACCAGGCCGACCAAACGTACCCAACACCAAGGACGTCCGTATCCGAGGGCGACGCACCTGACTGATTTGGGATCTGACGCCTGACAGCCGCATTTCGAACGGCTTCCTGCTACCGCCACCTGCAACCATCGTCACTAGCCGCAGAGACGGCTCCGACAAAAGGAACAGTGGCGGTTCTGCCCGGCCAGAGGAAATGACATCCGAACTGGCAGGAGTTCAGAAGTAATCATGCCCGACCTGACGGAAGCCTGGAAGTGAGTGCGCGAGGTGGTTATAAAAGGCTCCCTACCCCCCAAGAACGAGGTATGCTAACTTTCGCGCTATCTGGTCTATCTTGCCTTTGAAGGATTCTAACTTGAGCTTCGGAGCCCTTACGCCGGGTTCTCCCCGGAGCTTCTCTTCTCCTTCCGTTTCAAGTCCCTGTTACTCAGTTCAGAGGCAAGATCATCGAGAGCTAAGACCGGCCAGATTGTGCATCATCAGAATCCATCCAAAGGAAGATGAATACTAGTTTTGGTCGATTCAGTGTACTGGCTTACATACCAAGATTGGGAAAGATTATATTTAGAAAGAAGTGGAATGAGCTCTATTATCTAAAGCACAATCAGGAAAGCATTCTTATTCCTCTAATAAGAGCCCAACAAGAGCAAGAGAAGAAGTTATATTACAATGAAGGGAAAATGGATGAGATTGTTGTTTGCTATGTCGATACATTGCTCGGAATTTCTAACCATCGGCACTAATACATCATTTACCACATTGTAGTGGGTCATGGAAAACTTGGAGAAGTATCCACACATCCAAGCAAAGTAAAGTAGTTCTCAGAGATCGAAGGAGTGGTAAACTCCAATAGAGAGGTCAAAGAGGAAGACTTGTAGAAGATGTCATATCTGAATGGGAGTGGATTAGCTAGAGACAAAAACATGCACACCTAGCTGAATTACCTATCTTGGTTGAACACACCAGTTTTTAGTGCAACTGTGTCCCACATGGGGCCCATACTAAGCACCAATTTGGTGTTCAACTGTGATTGGTAGTTCAGCTGGGTGAGTATGATTTTGTCTCTAGCTCATCCGAGTCCATATGAAGGCACCCACTTGCACGCATGACAATTTTTTATTTGTTTTTATAGTTGGAATTTGGAAATAGTGAGGTGGGAGAATCTAACACACACAAGGGGGTAGAACTGTATTGTAGGTAGGATGTTGAATTTTAAACAATGTACGCCCTTAGCTCTAATCAGATTAATGTACATTGTGTCGTTTATTGTAAATGAGTAAAGTGCAAAATTGATTCGTGTTATATTGGTGTGTTTCTATGTGATACCCTTAAACTGAACACTTATGAGATTCGTGTTAGTTTAGAATCTTCACAACCATTAGATAGATTTGGGGAGATTTATCCTACCAAGGCTGACATTGATGTGCTGCCAAGTTGGTTGGGGTGGCTTGTCTCAGTTGCCATGGTGAGACCTGAGGTACATTTAGTGTGAATTTTCTTGAAACCCTGAACCTAACCAAATTCCAGTATTGCCCTGGACCTTCAAGAAAGATGGACGAAATTGAAATGTTACACTTGACCGCTAGACTCAATTATGGTACTGCACTTGGTGTCAGATTGGACTGCCTTTGATATACCAATTAGTGAGATCCTTAAAGGAGGTCAAAACCTAGGTATATTGGACAGTTCAAGAATTCACTTGAGTGGGTGATCATAGTGAAAGGATCAGCATCTTTGTCAAACAAAGTGAATGATTGGGGAATGCACTCTCTCTCATGGAAACCTAAACTGTCGGTAGTGGATTTGAAATGTGTTTGAAATTTGGTTTTGCAAAATATATTTATATAGAGATATATATTATGGCTTCAAATTGGTTTGCAAAAGGTTTTAATTCTCAGGATCCATGTAAGTAGAGAGTGTAGCACTATACCTTGCAGCCGAGGGAGTGGTCCTCTCTTGTCGGGCAGTGTTTGATCATTAAGGGCTAAGAGGTTAAATACAAGGCCATTGGGGGAAATACCTAATGGGTTAATCTAGCATCTGTCCACAATCCTTGGGTTTTCACAAGATGACTTCACCCAAGGACTATTTCGTGTAAATGTTGGGCCCATTAAGAGGCCATGGTGATGGACTCAGGGGTTTATTTTGACCTACAGTGAATTCAGCCAGACCTTGTAACAAAGGCTAGGTTGAACCTATGTAGCTGATGTGTAGATCAATGCTAGGGTCCCACACCATTCAAAGAGAACCAAAATAGCCAACACTTAATGGGTAAAGTAAGCAATATGACTTAATGGGCGTAAAGCCCATTTTGAGCTGAGCTTAAAAGGTTTAATTAAATTGGGCCATTCTAGGTTTATAATCTGACTAGGATTAGCAGTTGGATAAGATAAGTCTTATCAACTTAAGAGTCCAGATCTAAATACAAGATTTAGATTAGGAAATCTCATTCCTAATCAGATTAGGAAGCTAATCCTAAAGGGATTATAAATACGGGGTGAATTCCATAAAAGAAACACAATTTTCTCTGCATTCTTTTCGCTCTCTCAGTTCTTGGCGCCATTCCAGTTCGATCTCCATCTACTAGAGTGATCAAGAAGTGTTGTTGATATTGTTTCTTGGTGAAGAAACAATCAGAAGTTGTGCTCACACCACCCTACTCGATTCTTGGTAAGGAATCTCAAGTTCTTGTTGATCTTGCCTCAACATTTGTTGTATCATCTTCAATTGAGACAGATTTGGTATCCTCTTTGGGCATGAACACCTATGTTGGGAGTTCCTTTTAATTCCGTATCAAGTATTTTCCTCTCCCTTCTTTTGGTTTTAGATCTGGTCTGGTTTTGTTTCAAGAATGAACCTTGAAAATGTAGTTTTCTAAATTGGGGAATACGATTCTTGAATGGGAGAAAAAGAAAATTTTGAAAATTTGCCCAACCTTCTTGTAGGGTTCGGCCATCCATATGATGGATCTTCCATCCCTTCAGTGGTATCAGAGCTAGGATCACATTCTTGAATCAAATCAGACTTGATTAAAATCCTGCACAAATAGGTTGAATCATTCTACCCTATTTATGCAAATTATAGTTTCTCTGGGAATTGGTTCCTAGATTTTAGGAAAATTATTTGAAAATTAAATCTTTATTTATCTGCAATATTTATAAAATTGTTCTATTCATATTTCTTGGATCATGGGCTATTTGTATGGTGGAGATCGGAATCCTTATTTTGGCGCCAAGAATTTGCACCCCTGCTATATTATTCTATTCATTCTTGGTCTGTAAATATTTTTTTTTAATTTTTAGATGGAATGTACAAGATTTATTCTAATGTAATTAATAGAAGATTAGGCTTTTCTATTTTTTTTCATTGGAAGAAATGCTGGAAATGCGTGGAGGAGAAGTTTTGCATAATCGAATTCAGCCATTTGCATTTTGCAGATATGGAACTTGCAACCTATGAACTAACCTTTGTTTTGCAGGGTTGCAGCCTTAGCCCCCTGATTGTTGTTTGCTGATTCTTGATTGTCTTGTTTTCAGCCTTTTAATTTTCAGATCATCTTCGTGAATTAATCTTGCAATAGACACCAAACCCTATGCCTATTTAACACAGATTGGATCGAATCTATGGTTCAATAGGGACTGTTATTAGCCCTAAAATTTTTAGTATGAACCAGGGGTTTGATGGCCCATTGCAAGATGTAATTCAGCCCTACCTGTAAAACCACAGTTTAATTAAGTTAAATTTGCATCAGCCCTTATTCAGCATAAGAGCTATATGGGATGAATTGCCCTTTACAATTCAGCCCATATACCTAGATAATATTATATGATTATATTATGGGCTTTAATGGGCTGATACTAGTTTAACATAATTAATTTAGGGTTTTACAAATAATTAAATTGATTGGATCAATTGTGATGCATGTGATATAGGGATGTATGATGTGCTACATACATGGGCCATAAGCACTTGGCCCATGTTAATTCGATAGTGGCTCTTTTGTGCACCACGGTTGAATGTACATCATTGCTATGGTGCCCTTAAGATCATTGGATGATCTCCCTTTTTATGGGCCCTACATCATCTTCCTCCCGAAGAGGCACTGTGTGAAACCCTAGCCGTTTAGGGCCCATTTGAACTTGACTTTGAGAAAGTCAATGGGAGCCACTTTGGTTTAACCTAAATAAAACTAGCATGTAATTATTCATTCCCTCCAAAAAAATGTAAGTGCATGTGATAGGGAGATTTATATGATGAACTCTGTAAAGGCCTTCCATCATTATCATGAAAATGGGTCGTTCAATAATGAGGAGATGCACCATAAAATTGGGCTATCCATTTGCTATTAGATCTATTGGATTGTTTGATAAAATGATAGGGGCATCATAGACTGATATAAAATGGGCCTATCCTAAAATGGAAGACTCTCTCATGGTACCTTGGCATTCATGAATATGATGGGTAAGCACTTATTAGACAGAATGGTTTAACCTAAAATGACAATATACCTTGTCTGACAGAGGCCAAAGGGAAAGCTCATAAGATGAGTGGATATGATCATTCACAAAAGGTGGTGGGGTTATGCAGTTGAAACAGTTGGCTCTATGCATTGTATGTGGTTTCCCACATTTCCAGAGACATATTTCATAGTCTCCATTACTGAGATAGGAGGGAAATCTCAGAGATGAATAAATGAAAATGGAACATATATTAAAAGCCATATCTATGTAATAAACATGAATCAATTTAGGTTGTGGACTAATAATTTGCTTTGCCTTTTATTAGAAATGATAAATGAACAATTCACCAAGTTGTTGGATAATAATAAGCTTAAGAGCCCGAATTATGTTGACTGGTTCTGTAACCTTATGTTGGTGTTAACGTCCGAGAAATTGGACAAGGTTGCTAAGAAACCCTGCTCCGGATCGTCCAGGTGATAAGGCTTCTAAGGCACATAGGAGAGAGTATCAAGAATGGGAAGAAAAGAACTCTCTTGCCCAGTGCTACATCATAGCCTCCCTCAACAATCTGATATAGAGACAATTCGATCTGGTGAAAGTGTCAAAGGATATTTTGGATAGTCTAAGGACCATGTGTGATGAGCAAAATTGTTCTACTCATTAGAAGGTGTTGAAGCTGATCATGACCGCTAAAATGACCGAGAGCTAGATGGTTCATGACTATTGTCTTAAGATGATGGGTTACATTAACAAAATGGAGGCTCTCAAGTTAGGGCTAGATCATGTCACCAAGGTTGATGTCATCCTAAATTCCTTGCCTCCCTCCTTTAATCAGTTTATTATGAACTATAACATGAATAAGCTAAATGTTAGCTTTTAGGAACTCAACAATATGTTATAGAGGGCCAAAGAAATGATAAAGAAGGATAAGCTGATAGCCATGCTTGTGGAAAGTGACAATTCAGGCAAGAAAAAGCAAAAGGCCAAAAGGAAGCTTCAAAAGAATACTAGCAAGCCAAAAAAATAGAAGAACGACAAAGCATCGGATGCTTGTCACTTTTGCAAACAGACCGACCATTGGAAGAGGAACTGTTCTCAATATCTGGAAACTAAGAAATAAGGTAATTTCAAATCTTTTATCATAGAGACCAATTTGTTGTCACTTCTACTTCATAGTGTATTGACTCTATAGTTTTAACTCATGTATATAAAACATTGCAAGGGTTCAAGACAAACATAAGACTGAGTGATAGAGAAGTAACACTCTACTTGTAGACTTCTGCAATAGTTGTAGTTACAACTATAAGAACTATCGAACTAGCTTTTAGAGAATGAACAATTGTACTTAAAGATTGTCTTTTTCTACCTAATTTAAGAACAAATTTAATTTCTCTCTCAAAATTATGTTTGGATGATTATTCTATCTTATTTAATGATGTGATTACTATTAAACGGAATAACAAATTCCTCGCATACGGAGAACTTGAGAGCGGTCTCTATGTTCTCCATCATTCTCTAGAAACAAACATAACCGAAACTATATCAGAGTAATCCCCAAGAAGAGAACTCGTGATACAGTTAATCCCACATGCCTATAGAATTATTGACTTGGCCACATTAATATAAGTCATACCACAAGATTGGTAAAGGATGGTCCTTTGTATTTTCTAACTTTAAAAGATCTTCCAACCTGTGAACATTGCCTTTAGGGTAAGATGACGAAGTGACCATTTACGAGAAAGCCTGAAAGATTTACAAGCACACTTGACCTTATACATACTAATGCATATGGTCTCATGAATGTTAGGATACATAACCAACACGTTTATTTTATAACAATTACTAATGATTTTTCATGATATGGTTATGTGTACCTAATGAGACATAAGGTTGAATCCTTTGAAAAGTTCAAAGAGTTCAGATAAGAGGTCAAAAAATAGTTAGGAAGAGAAATTAATATCCTTCGATCAGATCGAGGCAGTGAGTATCTCTCTAACAAATTCAGGGACAATTTAAAGGAAGACAGGATTGTATCACAAATGGCTCCTCTTACTGCACCACAATTAAATGGTGTTTTAGAGAGGAGAAATTAGACTCTATAGATATGGTCCGTTCACTTCTTGTCCACTTAGACTTACACCCATCCTTATGGGGTTTCGCATTAAATACTGTAATTAACGTGCTGAATCAGGTTCCCACAAAATCCATTCCTAAGACTCCATATGAGCTATAGACCGGTAAGAAACCAAGTTTGAGACACTTGAAGATTTGGGATTGTCCAGCACATGTTAAAAGAACTAGTGGTGACAAATTGGAATCCAAGGCCCGCCATTGTAGGTTACATAAAAGGCTCTATAGGTTACTTATTCTATGATCCAAAAGAGCAAAAGGTGTTTTATAGTTGAAATGCCTAGTTCTTAGAAGAATATTACATCTTGGATATCTTCATTAGGAAATTGTTCTTGATTAGGAGAGCCTAGGGGTAGTGGGAGATGTCCCACCAGCTCCACAAAATAACCAACCTAGAAGATTTACCCAAGTTTCCAAGCTTCCATTTTGTTACAGCTATAACCAAGAAAGTTACTTGGTGGAAGCCATGACCAATGAGGAGGATACTGTGACTTATGCGGAATTTATGTTAGACATAGATTTCTTAAAGTGGGTAGATGCCATGAGAGCTGAAATAGACTCAATGGAGATCAATGGAGTCTGGACTCTAGTAGATCCGCCCCTTGGAGTAAAAGAAATTGGTTGCAAATGGATATATAAGAGAAAGAAGGGCCTCGATGGTAAGGTTGAAGCCTACAAGGCTCATCTTATAGAAAAAGGGTACACTCAGAAAGAGGGAATTGACAATGAGGAAACCTTTTCACCTGGTCACGCTTAAATCCCCATTAGGATCCTGCTAGCTGTAGTAGCATACCATGACTACGAGATTTGGCAAATGGATGTCAAAACCGCATTCCTAAACGGAGATCTTACTAAAGATATTTACATGCAGCAACCACAAGGATTCATTGTTGTAGGTTAGAAACACGTGGTATGTAAACTTAATCAATCCATATATGGACTTAAGCAAGCTTCTAGGAGCTAGAACATCTGGTTTAATTCAACTGCCCAATAGTTTGACTTTGAGCAGAATTTGGATGAGCCCTGTGTTTATAGGAAGGTAGTGGGAGATAAGGTTATGTTCTTGGTTCTGTATGTTGATGACATCCTACTCATTGGGAATAATGTAGGGATGTTAAATATAGTGAATGTGTGGCTTTCACAGCAATTCTCCATGAAAGAGGATAATAGGATTATCCTAGTGTACTTACAGGATCATCAAAAGATACAGTATGGAGAACTCCAAGAAAAGAAATGTTCATTTTAGGCACAAAGTCACTCTCTCCAAGGGAATGTCTCCCAAGACTCTAAGGAGATTGAGAGCATGAGAGAGACTCCCTATGCTTTAGCTGTAAGGAGCATCAAATATACCATGCTATGCACTTGGCCCGACATTGCTTGAGCAGTGAGTGTGCTAAGTAGTGTTTTAGTCTAACCCAGGTTAGGAGCACTAGACAACTGTGGAAACATATTGAGATACCTTCAAAGGTCAAAAAGAGTTTTGTCTAGTATTTTATGGTATTTCACTACAGATTGTCGGGTATATTGATACCGACTATTAGTCATCTGGTTACATCTTCATGATGGGGTCTTGTGTAGTAAGAATAGTAGATCCCACAACCTAAGCCGAGCGCATTGCCATAAGTGAGGCCGTATTGAATGAAGGTGTTCATTCTAGAATTTGAAATTTAGCACATCACTCATTTCACTATTGTATGACAACACTAGATCTACAGGAGACTAATGTTAAAAGGCAGCACTAGTGGAGAATGTGGTAGACCCATTGGTTAAGCTACTAACAAAGGAAGTGTTTGAGAAACATGTGGAAAGTCTAGGACTCCGACTTGTATCCGATTGGACCTAAGTGCAAGTGGGAGCTATTAGATAGTGTATGCCCTTAGCTTCAAGCAAATTGATTAACATTATGCCATTTATTGTAAATGAATAAAGTGAATAATTGATTCATGTTATATTGGTGTGTTTCTATGTGATACCCTTAAATTGGACACTTATGAGATTTGTGCTAGTTTAGAATCTTCACAGCGATTGGATAGATCTGGGGAGATTAATCCTACTAAGCCTAACACTGATGTACCGCCAAATTGGTTGGGGTGGTTTATCTCAACTATCAAAGTGAGACCTGAGGTACATGCAGTGTGGATTTTCTTGAAACCCTGAACTAGACTAAATTCCTGTATTACCCTAGATTTTAGAAATAGATGGACAAAACTAGAATGTTACATCTGACCCCTAGACTTAGTTATGGTACTACGCTAAGTGTCAGATTGGACTATTTTTGATATACCAATCAGGAAGATCCTTAGAGAGGGTCAAAACCTAGGTATGTTGGGATAATTCGAGAATTCACTTGAGTGGGTGATTATAATAATAGGATTAGCCCATTTGTTGGACAAAGTGAATGATCGAGGAATGCACTCTCTCTGATGGAAACCTAAACTACCGACAGCAGATTTCAAATGTGCTTGAAATTTGGTTTTGCAAAATATATTTATATAGAGATATACTTATATATTATGGTTTCAAATTGGCTGCAAAAGGTTTTAATTCCTAGGATCCATGTGAGTAGAGAGTGCAGCATTGCACCTTGCAACCGACGGAGAGGTCCTCTCTTGTGGGTAGTGTTTGATCATTAAGGATTGAGAGGTTAAGTATAAGGCCATTAAGGGTAATACCTGATGAGCTAATCTTGCATTTGCCCACAGTCCTTGAGTTTTTACAAGATGGCTCAACCCAATGACCATTTAGTATAACTGTTTGGCCCATTAAAAGCTCATGGCATTGGACTTAGAAGTTTAATGTGACTTATAGTGAATTTGGCTAGGCCTTGTAACAAAGGCTAGGCTGAACCAATGTGGTTGATGTGTAGATCAAGTTAGCATCCTGTGCCATACAAAGAGAACCAAACTAGTCAACACTTAATGGGTAAAGTAAGCAATATGACTTAATGGGCCTAAGACCATTTCGAACTAGGCTTAAAAGGTTTAATTAAATTGGGCCATTCTAGGTTTATAATCTGACTGGGATTAGCAGTTGGATAAGGTAAGTATTATCAACTTGAGAGTCCCAATCAAAATACAAGATTTAGATTAGGAAATCTCATTCATAATCAGATTAGGAAGCTGGCCCTAAAGGGGTTATAAATAGGGGTGAATTCCACAAAAGGAACACAATTCTCTCTGCATTCTTTTCACTTCCTCAGTTCTTGGTGCCATTCTAGTTCGATCTCCACCAACTGGAGTGATCAAGAAGTGTTCTTGATATTGTTTTTTGGTGAAGAAACAATCAAAAGTTGTATTGACACCACCCTACTTGATTCTTGGTGAAGAATCCCAAGTTCTTGCTAATCTTGCCTCAACATTTGCTATGTCATATTCAATGGAGGAGGATTTGGTATCTTCTTTGGGTGTGAACACCTATGTTAGGAGCTTTTTTTAATTCCATATTAGGTATTTCCCTTTCCATTCCTTTGATTTTGGATATAATTTAGTTTTGTTTCAAGAACAAACCTTGAAAATGCGTTTTTCTAAATTAGGAAATACAATTCCTACATGGAAGAGAAAGAAATTTTTAAAAATTTGCCCAACCTTCTTGCAGGGTTCGGCCATCCATATGATGAATCTCCCATCTTTTCATTAAAAACTAAAATTAGAAAACAAATAAAATTTTGTGAGGAGAGGTAAAGTGAAGATTTTTTCTCTCTCTCTTTCTCTATATATATATGTACACATTTAAATAATTTACTTAAAAGGCATGGCATATTTCCCCCCACTACTTTGTTTTGCAATAAAGACTCCCCTATACTATGACCGTGAGACAAACCCCCCCCCCCCTTTCATTAGCTTTCGGTTGAAATCCGCCATTACAATATTTTGTAACTCCATGTTAACGTTAACAATTGGGAGGAAAACACTATTCATCTTCCTGAACAGCGGTGGAAATAGGAGAGAGAAAGAGAGATCGGGGATTACCGCTGCTTTGCAAATGGGGTTCCACCAGCATTACCCCCCTATTCTTTTGTTTATTAACTTGCACTTTGCAGGGCGGCGATCTGACGATTAGGGATGGGAAAAAGTCTATTTGTAGATAATTGGTTCGCTTCTTGGAGTTCGTTGGTAGAATTTCCCTGAAAAGGCAGTAACATTCTTCCAAACTGATGAAGGTGCGCATAGGGAAGAGATCAAAGCACTGTCGCTGTGTTTTGGGATTTCTGTGGGTCAAGGATGAAGGTGCGCGTAGGGTGGACGGAGTTATAGCTACTTGGATCCGTTGACATCCTGGTTCTTTCAGGGGATTTCTGTTTGGTGGCAACATAACCGAACAGGGCTTCCATGGGATTGTTGTCAAACCTGTAGAAATATGGATTAGTGTGATGACTTGTTCATCTTTGGACGATGAAGAAACCTCTAGGCTTTGGTTGTGGTGCCGGTGGTGCTGGCATTTTCTTTAGCGATACTAGTGGAGGAGGAAGAAGAGGCACCGTAGGACTTTTCTTTGTTGGAATTGCCTCTGAATTTTGCGGCTGAGGAGGAGGAGGAGGTGTAGGACTTTTCTTTGTTAGTATCGCCTCTGAAGTTTGTGGAGAAGGACGAGGAGTGAGAGGAGGAGGAGGCGCTGCAGGGCTTCTATTCACTGGAATCACCTCTTAAATTTGTGGAGGACGAGGAGGAGGTGGTGATGGTGGTGCTGATGTTGATGACATGGGTGAGCACGCTGATAGTGGATGTAGTGATGGTGGCGGTGGTGGTAATGAAGGTGGGAGCGCTGATGCAAGAATTGGTCTAGGCGAGGGTGTTGATACTGGAGGTTATGCAGTTGAGGCTTCTTGCAGTGGAGTTGGTGGCGGAGTTGGTGTCAGTGGTCTGTCCACTTCGTGTAGAGGAATCCAATCATATATGGGTGAGCTAGCCTCATCTCAATGTGGATCTCATGCTCCTTGCCCAGTTTCCGAAGAGGAAGCTGAAGAGCTCTCATGAAGCAGAGGAATTTCTTGAATTGATTCAGTTCTCCTAGGTCGCTCTTGTTTACGGGCATCCAATGCTTCTTCTCCATTGTCGAGCTGTTGTCTAACCTTATGGAAACTTCTCCTTTTTTGTCCGCCCTCAAGCTTCCTCCAATACAACACATCCAATCCATTCTCATCAATAGTCACCCCTTTAATCACGACAAAAAACCATTTGGTTTTGGTCATCATGGGAACCCCATTTGCAGAGGTAGGGAACAGCAATGGCAGTAATCCCTAATCCCCCTTTCTCTCCCCTATTCACCACTGTTGTTTGAGAAGATGAGTATTGTTTTTCTACAAGGGTAATATAGGCATTAAAAAATATTGCAATGATAGATTTCAATGAAAAGCTAATAGAAGGGATTTTTTTGTCTCACGGTTATATTATAGGGGTTTTTGTCACAAAACAAAGTATAGGAGGTCTTTGTCACAGACCCCATAGCATGGGGGCTCTTTGGAGTTTAGCCTTAACTATATTGAACGAAGATAAGGCTCATCCCGGATTTGAAGGCTCATCGTCATCCCGGATTTGTATATTCCCTGTACAGTTAGGATTTAGAAAATATAGAAAGCTCTGTATTTCCGTTTTAGATTAGGAGTTGGATTTTAGAAATTTTTGAGGAGCAAGAACTCTGATCGAATTTGTGTATATATATCATAAGATATCAATGAAAGAGGAGGATCTTGGGGCTTCCAAAATTTTTCATGGTATCAAAGCCAGGTTAAGATGGGTTTTCTCTTCTAAATATGTGCTGAGACTGCCTCTGGTAAATCATCAGAAAGGAGCATCGCGGAGTTCCATGTGGCAACATAATCCAACCCCAGACCCACAGTAAACTCCCTGCTCCTCAGTAGCACCGCCTTCGATTCCGAGCACAGCCAATGGTGACTTCGCTGCAATCCCCTCAGCAATAGCTCTTATAAGTTCATCCATCTCCGTCTTGGAACAAAAAACTGTAGAGACCAGACCCATGCTCTTCGCCTCCAACGCAGAAAACCTCCAACCGGTAAGGGCCAACTCAACCGCATTTCCATATTCGACGATTCCCGGTAGCCTCTGAAGTGTCCCGAGATCAGCCGTGATCGCCAAATCAACCTCCTTCACCGAGAAGAACGCATCTTTTGTACAATGCTTGATATCGCAGACCGTCACGAGATCGATCCTGCTTCCTATGCACCCACCTTGTATTCCAACGATTATCGGTTTGCGGCATCATTCGAGGGCAGTTATCGCATCCTTTGCTTCTCTCCCTAATTAGTTCCTCTGAATCTACAGAGACGTAGGAGAACGATACCTAGTCCCACTCAGTCTGTATGAGTGGGGATGTCATTCATGCTTCAAATATCAGCACTCAGAGTCGTCGATAATAGGCTCTCAGTTGCTTGGCCACGACGAGCTCGAACGTGAACGGACTTTAACCTTCATTTCTCGGTCCTTCCGCTGGTTCTCGCTTGGCATTGCAGTATCGGAGGAAACCAGGCAGGAGCTCGGAATCGGCAGGCTCACTTGTTCTGATTTCTTCATGAGTGTCGTCAAGATCGTCCATCTACCTCTTAGAATCAAGCTCGACGTGTTACTTGCAATAATCAATCAGCTCGGACAAATCTGGCTGATTGGTTACCATGGCTGCCAACAATGAGAGGAATGGTGAGAGCTCGAGTAAGTCTGAATGGTGGGGAGACAGACCTCGCGGTACGTCAATCGGGCGTAGAGTAGGTCGAGGAAAAGGGGATGGACCCTCTGGCGGACGTGGCCAAGGTTCAGCAAAAACTCATGCTGCTCAGTCATCAGCAGGGTGTGAGGTGGCTGCTAATGCAGCCGTGACTGACGGAGATAGGACCGGACTGAATGGGCTCAATGACGAGCAATGGCAGACTCTTCTAAGCATGCTTAATGCTTACAAAACCAGGACTAATGAAAAACTCTCTGGTAAGAATTACTCTACTAAATGGATTGTTGACTCTGGGGCGTCACATCACATGACAGGGAATTTAAATGTGCTCATTGACACCTATGATGTTGCACCTTGTCTTGTTAGGTTACCCAACGGTTCGCATACTGAGGCCGTGAAAGAAGGCACCATTGAACTTCGAAATAATTTTAAATTGCTGCACGTATTATATGTCCCAAAACTCAATTGTAATTTATTATCAGTAGGTTGGTTACTTCGTGACACATATTATATTGGGACGTTTACTAATAAGTTGTGTGTGATATAGGACCGCATTTCGAGGACTCTGATGGGTGCGGGTGAACAGCTTGATGGGGTCTATGTCTTCAAGGGTGTGGCACCGGTTCAAGCTTACAAGACATATGGAATTGGGTCATGCGATTTGTGGCATCGGAGATTGGGACACCCTTCTTATCAAATGGTTAGCTTACTTCTTAATATCAGTAATAGTAAGAACAAAACCTATGATGTTTGTTTAAAGGCAAAACAAACTAGAGATGTTTTTATTCAAAGCAGCAATAAGGTGACTGATTGTTTTATATTAATTCATTGTGACTTATGGGGTGCTTATAGAGTACTTGCATCCTGTGGTGTGGTATATTTTTTGACAATTGTTGATGATTATTCTCGAGCGGTTTTGATTAATTTGCAGTTTGAAAAAAGTGAAATTAGTAGAACATTCAAAAATTTTTGTGTCATGATTGAACGACAATTTAATAAGAAGGTTAAGGTGGTGAGAAGTGATAATGGAACAGAGTTTAAATCCTTGAAGTCATATTTTGACGAGCAAAGAATTTTATTTCAAACTTCCTGCGTTGGGACAACACAACAAAATGGTCGTGTTGAGAGAAAGCATCGTCATATTTTGAATGTAGCCAGAGCACTCAGGTTCAAGCACATCTTCTTATCAATTTCTGGGGTGAATGTGTTTTGACCGTAGGATACTTGATTAACCGGACACCTTCGACCCTTCTTGGTGGTAAAACACTTTACGAGATGCTATTTGGACAAAGTCCCTCTTATAAACATCTCAGAGTTTTTGGTTGCTTATGTTTCTCGCATACTAGGGACCGTGACAAGTTTGCCGCTAGGAGTAGGAAATGTGTCTTTGTTGGGTATCCTTTTGGGAAAAAGGGGTGGAAATTGTACGACCTTGAGTCTAGTGATTACTTCATCTCACGAGATGTGGTGTTTAGTGAGGCCGAGTTTCCCTTTGCCATCCGGAACATCAACCCTCTGTAACCAGTCCTCCCGTAGCCAAAGAAAATATTGGGTTGCCTTGGGCCACTCCTCCTGACATGGTATCTGAGTCACCTCATATAGAAGTTAGGGGGAGCGACACGATCGATGAAGAAGGACATCCGAACATGGGTAATGATGAGGAGGCAGGTCCCCTTGATGAGACAAGGAGCCATACAGATTACAGAGATAATGAAACTCTAACTGCTCCTTAGCCCACCACGGAGGTATTAGGCCGCAAGCATCAAGAAAAGTGGACCCCCAGCTATTTATAGGACTTTGTCACACACTCAGCTCGTCGCTTAGACCCCTCCGCTGTTTCTCCTGCATCATCTCAGTCCTCAGGTACTCCTTATCCCATAACTCATTATATGACGTATGATAATTTTTCTGTGAAACACAGACATTTCTTGGCAGCTGTTACTGCAGGCAGAGAACCTACTTGTTTCTCTGAGGCAATGACTGATGCTCGGTGGCGCGAGGCTATGCGTCAAGAGATATATGCTTTGGAAGACAATGGGACATGGACCTTGGAAGACCTCCCACCTGGAAAAAAGGCAATCGGGTGTAAATGGGCCTACAAAATCAAGTACAACTCTGATAGATCCATTGAAAGATTTAAAGCATGGTTAGTAGTCCTGGGCAACAACCAAGTTGAAGGTCTTGATTACAATGAGACCTTTGCCCCTATGGCTAAAACGGTCACAATTCGAACCTTCTTAGCAGTTGCTATGACCCAACATTGGGAATTGCATCAGATGGATGTCCACAATGCTTTTCTGCACGGTGATCTCCATGAGGAAGTCTATATGAAACCTCCTCCAAGTTTTTTGGCCTCTGGGACTGGAAAGGTATGCAAACTCTGGAAATCTTTGTACGGTCTGCGGCAAGCCCCCAGAACTGGTTCCCTAAGTTAGGTGCTGCCTTGAAAACTTTTGGGTTTGAACAGTCCTATTTCGGTTATTCCTTACTTACATATCGCAAGAATAGGGTTGTCTTGCACGTCCTGGTTTATGTTGATGACTTAATCGTTGGTGGGAATAACTCGAAGTTCATACACAAATTTAAATAGTATATGAACCGGTGTTTTCGCATAAAGGACTTGGGTGTTCCTAAATATTTTTTGGGCATCGAAGTGACTCGCGGATCATCGGGGATATTTCTTTGCTAAAGGAAATATGCACTTGATATTATTATAGAAGCTGGCTTATTGGGATCCAAACCTGCTCACCATCCTATTGAAGGGATGAGAGATCCATCCTATGGACGCCCAAAGATTGCGGAATAAGGGGGCGAATTTCAAAAATTTTTCTCTCCCTTCAACTGGGAATCGTATTCACTATTTAGAAAATCATATTTTCAAGGATCAATCTTGAAGCATAAACTGAACCAGATCTGAACCAAAAGGAGTGGGAGAGGATTATACCTGATACGGAGAAATACTATCTCCCAATGGAGGTGTTCACGCCCAAGGAAGGATCCAAAGACTGCTCCCACTAAAGATGGCGCAGTGCAGGATGGAGCAGAATCAACAACGTTCCTCAAAAGAACTTGACCCTTAACAAGAATCAACTGGACGGCTTGTGAGTACAGCTCCAACCAATCTTTTCCCAAAAGATTGAAATCAAGATCCAATCTTGATTGCTCCCAAGAACTGGAGATCGAACTGAAGGAATGGCAATGGCAGGAAGGTGGCGGCAGAAGAGAATTCGTAGCATGCAGGAAATCTCTCAATCTCTCTTTCTTTAAAGAGAAGAATGCTATTGATGTTGTTGTGTTCTTTAAGGCTGCCGCCCCCTTTCCCTTTTTATAATCTTAAAGGGATCAGCTCCTAATCAGATTAGGAGTTGCTAATCCAAATCATATTTGGGTTAAGAGTCCCTTAGTGATAAGGGATAATCCTTATCTTATCTGCAGATCAGATCAGTTGTCTCCTAATCTAATTGGGAGGTTTCCAGATCTAAATCTTATTTAGATCTTGGACTCTCTGAGTGGATAAGGTCTAAGCCCAATCCTTTTAGCTAACCCACTTCAGAATTCGCCCCCTTTAAATGACTGATCAAATCAGCCCAGTTCGAAATGGGCTTAAGGCCCATTTAAGGTTATGTACTCCAAAACCTTCCAAATTGCTGCCCAGTTGGGCTTCCTTGTATGGCGTGGGACCCAAGCATTGATCTACACATCAGCCACATGGGTTCAGCCCAGCCTTTGTTACAAGGCCTGGCCGAATGCACTGCTGAAGACAGTGTACCCCCTGAAAACCCATCAAATGGGCTCTATGGGCCCAACACTTACACTAAGTGGTCCATGGGCCAAGCCACCTTGTAACACCCAGGGACTGTGGGCAGATGCAAGATTAGCCCATCAGGTGTTATCCTCAATGGTCTTACACTTAACCTCTCAGCCCATAATGATCATACACTGCCCGACAAGAGAGGACCTCTCCCTTGGCTGCAAGGAACAGTGTTGCACTCTCCACTTATATGGATCCCGGGAATTAAAACCTTTTGCAAACATTTTAGAAACCATAATATATACACTTTTATATCTCATATAAAATATACTTTGCAAAAAACAAATCTCAACGATTGAAATCGACTGCCGGCAGTCTTGGTTTCCATCAGTGAGAGTGCATCCCTGATCATTACCTTTGTCCGACAAAGGGGCTGATCCTGTCACTATGATCACCCACTCAGATGAATTCTCGGACTGTCCCAACATACCCAGGTTTTGACCCCCGCTAAGGATCTCACTGATTGGTACATCAAAGATAGCCCAATCCGACACCTAGTGCAGTATCATAATCGAGTCTAGGGGTCGGGTGTAACTTTCCAGTTTTGCCCATCAATCTCCAAGGTCCAGGGCAATATTGGAAATCTGGTCCAGTTCAAAGATTCAATTTATCTTACACTGTATGTGCCTAGGGTCTCACCCTGGCAGCTGAGACAGGCCACCCCAACCGACTTGGTGGCACCACAGTGTCAGCCTTGTCTGGATAGGTCCCCCCAGACCGACCCACCGGCTGTGAACTTTCTAAACTAACACAAGTCTCATTAAGTGTCCAGTTTAAAGGTATTACACAGAAACATACCATGGGAACATGAATCAAATATGTATCTTTATTCATTTACAATAAACTCATAAAGTACATCATTCTGATTGAAGCTAAGGGCATACAAAACTGTCTAACAGCTCCCACTTGCACTTAGGTCCAATCAGGTACTAGCCGGAGCCCCATGCTTTCCACGTGTTTCTCAAACACTTTCTGTGATTGTGGCTTTGTCAATGGGTCTGCTACATTTTCCGCTGATGCTACCTTCTGAATCAGGACGTCCCCTCTACCAACAATCTCCCGTAGTACGTGGTACTTCCTCTCGATGTGCTTCGACTTCGAGTGGGCTCGTGGCTCCTTAGCCGGAGCAATGGCTCCATTGTTGTCACACAACAATGGGATAGGTGATGTGCTGGACGGAACAACTCCCAACTCGTGAATGAACTTCTTCATCCACACAGCTTCTTTGGCAGCCTCACTTGCGGCAATGTATTCGGCCTCGGTCATGGAGTCTGCAGTGGACCCCTGTTTGCTGCTTTTCCAGCAAACAGCACACGATCCTATCGTGAAAAGATATCCAGATGTAGACTTTCTATCATCTGGGTCTGATTGGAAATCGGCATCTGTAAACCCCTGGATCTGTAGTGAGCTACCGTCGAACACTAGACAAAACTCTTTTGTCCTTCGAAGGTACTTAAGTATGTTTTTCACAGCAGTCCAATGCTCCTACCCTGGGTTGGCCTGAAATCTGCTTACTACACTCACTGCCTGAGCAATGTCAGGACGAGTGCACAGCATGGCATACATGATGCTCCCTACGGTAGAGGCATAGGGAACGTCTTTCATGCCATCAATCTCCTCAGAAGTCTTGGGAGACATCTTCTTGGAGAGAGTGACTCCGTGCCTGAAAGGAACATTTCCTTTCTTGGAGTTTTCCATGCGGTATCTTTTGACTATTTTGTCAATATAAGCAGATTGGGATAATCCAATTACCCGCTTCGATCTATCTCTATAGAGTCGAAGACCCAGTATATAGGAGGCTTCTCCAAGATCTTTCATGGAGAATTGTTGCGAAAGCCATACTTTCACTGTAGTTAACATTCCTACATCATTCCCAATGAGTAGAATGTCATCTACAAATAGAACCAAGAAGGTAACCTTATCTCCACTGAACTTCCTATAGACACAGGGTTCATCCGGATTCTGCTCGATGTCAAACGATTTGACAGCAGAGTCAAAACGGATGTTCCAACTTCTAGAAGCTTGCTTAAGTCCATAAATGGATCTATTAAGTTTACATACCATGTTTTCTTGACCTGTAGCAATGAAGCCTTGCGGCTGCTGCACATAGATATCTTCAGTAAGTGAAGGGATGAGAGATCCATCCAATGGACGCCCAAAGATTGCAGAATAAGGGGCGAATTTCAAAAATTTTATCTCTCCCTTCAACTGGGAATCGTATTCCCTATTTAGAAAATCATATTTTCAAGGATCAATTTTGAACCATAAACTGAACCAGATCTGAACCAAAAGGAGTGGGAGAGGATAATACCTGATACGGAGAAATACTATCTCCCAATGGAGGTGTTCACGCCCAAGGAAGGATCCAAAATCTGCTCCCACTGAAGATGGCGCAGTGAAGGATGGAGCAGAATCAGCAATGTTCTTCAAAAGAACTTGACCCTTCGCAAGAATCAACTGGACGGCTTGTGACTACAGCTCCAATCAATCTTTTCCCAAAAGATTGAAATCAAGATCCAATCTTGATTGCACCCAAGAACTGGAGATCGAACTGAAGGAATGGCAATGGCAGGAAGGTGGCGGCAGGAGAGAATTCGCAGTATGCAGGAAATCTCTCAATCTCTCTTTCTTTAAGAGAAGAATGTTGTTGATGATGTAAAAGGCTGCCGCCCCCTTCCCCTTTTATAATCTCAAAGGGATCAGCTCCTAATCAGATTAGGAGCTGCTAATCCAAATCATATTTGGGTTAGAAGTCCCTTAGTGATAAGGGATAATCCTTATCTTATCTGCAAATCAGATCAGCTGTCTCCTAATCTAATTAGGAGGTTTCCAGATCTAAATCTTATTTAGATTTTGGACTCTCTGAGTGGATAGGGTCTAAGCCCAATCCTTTTAGCTGACCCACTTCAGAATTCGCCCCCTTTAAATGACTGATCAAATCAGCCCAGTTCGAAATGGGCTTAAGGCCCATTAAGGTTATGTACTCAAAAACCTTCCAAATTGCTGCCCAGTTGGGCTTCCTTGTGTGGCGTGGGACCCAAGCATTGATCTACACATCAGCCACATGGGTTCAGCCCAGCCTTTGTTACAAGGCTTGGCCGAATGCACAGCTGAAGACAGTGTACCCCCTGAAACCCATCGAATGAGCTCTATGGGCCCAACACTTACACTAAGTGGTCCCTGGGCCAAGCCACCTTGTAACACCCAGGCACTGTGGGCAGATGCAAGATTAGCCCATCAGGCATTATCCTCAATGGTCTTACACTTAACCTCTCAGCCCATAATGATCATACACTGCCCGACAAGAGAGGACCTCTCCCTCGGCTGCAAGGAACAGTGTTGCACTCTCCACTTATATGGATCCCGGGAATTAAAACCTTCTTGCAAACAATTTAGAAACCATACATATATACTTTTATATCTTATATAAAATATATTTTGCAAAACAAATCTCAACGGTTGAAATCGGCTGCCGGCAGTCTTGGTTTCCATCAGTGAGAGTGCATCCCCGATCATTACCTTTATCTGACAAAGGGGCTGATCCTGTCACTATGATCACCCACTCAGATGAATTCTCGGACTGTCCCAACATACCCAGGTTTTGACCCCCGCTAAGGATCTCACTGATTGGTACATCAAAGATAGCCCAATCCGACACCTAGTGCAGTATCATAATCGAGTCTAGGGGTCGGGTGTAACTTTCCAATTTTGCCCATCAATCTCCAAGGTCCAGGGCAATACTGGAAATCTGGTCCAGTTCAAAGATTCAATTAATCCTACACTGTATGTGCCTAGGCTCTCACCCTGGCAGCTGAGACAGGCCACCCCAACCGACTTGGTGGCACCACAGTGTCAGCCTTGTCAGGATAGGTCTCCCCAGACCGACCCACCGGCTGTGAACATTCTAAACTAACACGAGTCTCATTAAGTGTCCAGTTTAAGGGTATTACACAGAAACATACCAAGGGAACATGAATCAAATATGTATCTTTATTCATTTACAATAAACTCATAAAGTACATCATTCTGATTGAAGCTAAGGGCATACAAAACTGTCTAACAGCTCCCACTTGCACTTAGGTCCAATCAGGTACTAGCTGGAGTCCCATGCTTTCCACGTGTTTCTCAAACACTTTCTGTGATAGTGGCTTTGTCAATGGGTCTACCACATTCTCCGCTGATGCTACCTCTTTACACTATCCTCCCGTAGATCCAGTGTTGTCATACAACAGTGGAATGGGTGAGGTGCTGAATTCCAAATTCAGGAATGAACACATTCATTCATAAGGCAGCCTCACTTACGGCAATGCTTTCGGCTTGGGTTGTGGACTATTAATTTGCTACTTAGGACCCCTGGATCTGTAGTGAGCTACCGTCGAACACCAGACAAAACTCTTTTGTCCTTCGAAGGTACTTAAGTATGTTTTTCATAGCAGTCCAATGCTCCTACCCTGGGTTGGCCTGAAATCTGCTTACTACACTCACTGCCTGAGCTATGTCAGGACGAGTGCATAGCATGGCATACATGATGCTCCCTACGGCTGAGGCATAAGGAACGTCTTTCATGCCATCAGTCTCCTCAGAAGTCTTGGGAGACATCTTCTTGGAGAGAGTGACTCCGTGCCTGAAAGGAACATTTCCTTTCTTGGAGTTTTCCATGCTATATCTTTTGACTATTTTGTCAATGTAAGCAGATTGGGATAATCCTATTATCCGCTTCGATCTATCTCTATAGAGTCGAAGACCCAGTATATAGGAGGCTTCTCCAAGATCTTTCATGGAGAATTGCTGCGAAAGCCATACTTTCACCGTAGTTAACATTCCAACATCATTCCCAATGAGTAGAATGTCATCTACATACAGGACCAAGAAGGTAACCTTATCCCCACTGTACTTCCTGTAGACACAGGGTTCATCCGGATTCTGCTCGAAATCAAACGATTTGACAGCAGAGTTAAAATGGATGTTCCAACTTCTAGAAGCTTGCTTAAGTCCATAAATGGATCTATTAAGTTTACATACCATGTTTTCCTGACCTGCAGCAATGAAGCCTTGCGGCTGCTGCATATAGATATCTTCAGTAAGATCTCCATTCAGGAAAGCAGTTTTGACATCCATCTGCCAAATCTCATAATCATGGTATGCTGCTACAGCTAGCAGTATCCTAATGAATTTAAGCATGTCCATAGGCGAAAAGGTTTCCTCATAATCGATGCCCTCTTTCTGAGTGTACCCTTTCCCCACTAGACGAGCCTTGAAGGTCTCAATCCTGCCATCGGGGCCCTTCTTCCTCTTGTAAATCCATTTGCAACCGATTGCTTTAATCCCAGAGGGTGAATCTACTAGAGTCCAGACTCCATTGGCCTCCATTGAGTCCATCTCTGCTCTCATGGCCTCCACCCACTTCTGGGAATCTATGTCCAACATGGATTCCACGTAAGTCACGGGATCCTCCTCACGAGTCAAGGTTTCCACCAGGTAACTATCCTGGTCATAACCATAACGGACTGGTGGCCTGGATGCCCGAGTGGATCTTCTAAGTTGGTCACTACCTGAAACTTGTGGGACATCTCCCACTGCTCCTGAGCTCTCCTCATCAAGAACAACTTCCTGACGATGGGTGTCCAGGATATAGTTGGTTTCCAAGAATTGTGCATTTCGACTGCAGAACACTTTCTGCTCACTTGGGTCATAGAAAAGGTAACCTGCAGAGCCTTTTGGGTAGCCTACAAATAGGCAACGGCTGGTCTTAGATTCCAACTTGTCTGCACTCGTTCTTCTAACGTGTGCTGGACAACCCCAAATCTTCAAGTGTCTGACACTTGGTTTCTTTCCGGTCCAAAGTTCATATGCAGTATTCGGAACCGATTTGGTTAGAACCCGATTCAGCATGTAAATCGCAGTCTCTAATGCGTAACCCCAAAAGGATGTGGGTAACTCTGAGTGTATGAGAAGCGACTGGACCATATCTAATAAGGTCCTATTCCTCCTCTCTGAAACACCGTTAAGTTGTGGTGTAGCAGGAGGAGCTAATTGTGATACTATCCCATTGTCCTTTAAGTAGTCCCTGAATTCGACAGAGAGATATTCGCCACCTCGATCGGATCGAAGGGCTTTAATTTCTCTACCTAACTGTTTCTTGACCTCTTGTCTAAACTCTTTGAACTTTTCAAAGGATTCAGACTTGTGTCTCATTTGGTACACGTAACCATATCGTGAAAAATCATCTGTGAAGGTGATGAAATACACGTGTTGATTTCGTGTCGTAACACTCAGGGGACTACATACATCAGTATGTATTAGGTCAAGTGTGCTCGTACATCTTTCAGGCTTACCGTTAAACGGCCGTTTCGTCATCTTGCCTTGTAGGCAAGGCTCACAGGTGGGAAGATCTTCTACAGCTAGAAAATCCAAAGGACCATCCTTTACCAACCTTGTGATTCGGTCAACACCGATGTGGCCAAGTCGGTAATGCCACAGACACGTGGGATTAACTGTATCACGGGCTCTCTTCTTGGGGATTTCAGCCGACATAGTTTCGGTTATGTTAGTTTCTAGAGAAGGATGTAGAACTTAGAGACCGTTCTCCAGTTCCCCATATGCGATGAATCTGTTATTTCTTTTAATAGTAATCGTATTACTAAAGAAGACAGAATAACCATCTGCACACAGTTTTGAGACAGAAATCAAATTTCTTCTTAAATTTTGTACATAAAGACAATCTTTCAGTACAATTATTCCTTCTCTAAAATATAATTCCACGGTTCCTATGGCCGCGGCTGCAACAGTTGTAGTAGTCCCCAAGTAGAGTGTGACTTCTCCTTCACTCAGCCTTCTGCTTACCTTGAACCCCTGCAGTGAGTTACACGCATGAGTTGAAGCCCCGGAGTCAATACACCAGGACGCAAAAGCTACCAATAAATTGGTTTTTATAACACAAGTTTCGAAGTTACCTTTCTTGGATTCCAGGTAGGCAGGACAATTCCTTTTCCAGTGGCCGGTCTTCTTGCAGAAGTGACAGGCATCGGATGCTTTGTCTTTCTTCTACTTCTTGCTTTTAGTGGCTTTCTTCTGAGGCTTCTTTGCCTTCCTCTTTCTCTTTCCTGTCTTGCCAGCTTCAACAAGCATGGCTAGAGGATCATCCTTTTTAATCAGTTCTTCAGCTCTTTGCAACATATTGCTGAGCTCTTGTAAGCTGATATTCAGCTTGTTCATGTTATAGTTCATGATGAACGGATTAAAGGAAGGAGGCAAAGAGTTAAGGATAGCATCTATCTGGGTTGCAAGGTTCAGCCCGGATCCAAGAGCCTCCAGTTCATTGATGTATCCCATCATCCGAAGACAATGGTCGTGAACTTGTTGGCCCTTGGACATTTGTGTGGTCATGAACTGTTTCAAGTCCTTTTGTCGAGTAGAACGATTCTGCTCTTCATACATTGTCCTGAGACTGTCCAATATGTCTTTAGAAAGTTCGATCTGATCGAACTGCCTCTGTATCGAATTGTCCAGGGAGGCAATGATGTAACACCGGGCAAGGGAGTTTTTCTCCTCCCATTCTTGATAGTCTCTCCTTCGGGCCTCAGAAGCCCTATCTCCCGGACGCTCCGGGGCAGGATTCTTTGCCACTTTATCAGGTTTTTCAGAAGCAAGGACCAGCATAATGTTTCTATACCAGTCAGCATAGTTTGGGCCCTTCAACTTGTTGTCATCAAGTAGCTTTGCAAAAGATCTGTTTGCCATTTTCTGATAAAAGAGGAAACATCAGTCCACGACCTAATTTGATTCATGTTCATTTCATAGATATGGATTTTAATCTATGATCCATTTCCATTTATTCGTCTCTGAGATTTCCCTCCTTTCTCAGTGACGGAGACTACGGGTTGTCTCTGGAAATGTGGGAAATCACATAGGGTGCATGAGGCCAACTGTTTCAGCTGCATAACCCCACCACCTTTCTGTGAAGGATCATATCCACTCATCATATGAGTTTTCCCTTTGGCCTCTGTCAGACAAGGTTCAGAGCCGTTTTCAGGTAAACCTTTCTATCCAGTGAGTGCTTACCCATCATATTCGTGAACGCCAAGGTACCGTGAGAGAGTTCCCATTTTCTGGTGAAGCCCCTCCCACATCGGTCTATGACGCCCCTATCATCTTATGAAACACTTAGACAAGCCCAACATCAAATGGATAGCCCATTTTTTGGTGCGTTTCCTCATTACTGAAGGACCCATCCTTGTGCTAATGATGGAAGGCCTTTAGAGAGTTCATCATATGAATCTCCCTATCACATGCACTCATATTATCTGGAGGGAACTGATAATTACGCCCTAGTTTTATCTTTAGGTCAAACCAAAGTGGCTCCCACTGACTTTCATAAAGCCAGATTTTGGTGGGCCTAAATCGGCTAGGGTTCCGCACGAGGCTTCATGATGAGGTGTGGGGCCCACCACTGAGGGAGGTCATCCAATGACCAAAAGGGACACCATGGCAATGATGTGCATTCAGCCATGGTGTGCGAAAGAGCCACCGTCGATTGAGCATGGGCCAAGTACTTATGGCCCATGTACGTAGCACATCACACATCCATACATCACATGCAGGGATAAATTGATCCAATCAATTAATATCTGTAAAGCCCATTTGAAGCCCATTTTAAATCCATAATATTAACCATTAACATTATCTAGGTATATGGGCCGAACGGTTCAACCCATATAGCTTTAAGGGTTAAGTGGGCTTATAGCAGTATTAACTATTTAAAACTGGGCTTTTACAGGTTGGGCCGAATTAACCATTTAATTAAATATCAATCCTTAGGCCCATCAGTGGGGAAATTAGGGCTGACTTTCGGCCTTGATTAAACCCTAGATTTGGTCCAAACAGTTTGAACCAATCTTGGTTCGAATGGGTCTAGGGTTTGATTTCTAATTAAATCTTTAATTCAAGAAAATAATCTGAAATTAATTACTGAAAAAAGAAAAACAACAATCAGTCAAACAGGGCTGTTCGTACAATCCATGCTGCAAAACAGAGGTTAGATCACAGAATGCAGTTTCATAAACTGCAAATTGCAGATAGCGATTCTCCCATCTGCGAAATCTTCTTCTCTGCGATTTCTCCCTTTCTGCGCCGCCATCTTCGATCCAAAATAAAATAAAATAGAAATCCTATTTCTATTAATTATTACATCAGATCGAATGCCTATACATTGAGTCTAAAAATAAAAAAAATTATTTACAGACCAAATGTAATAAATAAATCAGGAAACTGCAAATCTTGCAGGTTCCTTGCGCAAACCAAGATTTCGATCTCCTCTTGTACGAACAGCCCATAAATCAAGAAAATCATAAAGAACAATTCTAAATAATAATCATATTTATATTAAATTAATTTCAGATTATTTGCCCATTAATTTTGGGAAAAAATTCCCAAAACCCATATCTGCGCAAATCGGGTAGAACACCTTCTGCCCATTTGCGCAGGTTCAGATCTGAAACTAGATGGTTCAAGATTTGAACCATGGCTCTGATACCACTGAAGGGATGAGAGATCCATCCTATGGACGCCCAAAGATTGCGGAATAAGGGGCGAATTTCAAAAATTTTATCTCTCCCTTCAACTGGGAATCGTATTCCCTATTTATAAAATCATATTTTCAAGGATCAATCTTGAACCATAAACTGAACCAGATCTGAACCAAAAGGAGTGGGAGAGGATAATACCTGATACGGAGAAATACCATCTCCCAATGGAGGTGTTCACGCCCAAGGAAGGATCCAAAATCTGCTCCCATTGAAGATGACGCAGTTAAGGATGGATCAGAAACAGCAATGTTCTTCAAAAGAACTTGACCCTTCGCAAGAATCAACTGGACGGTTTGTGAGTACAGCTCCAATCAATCTTTTCCCAAAAGATTGAAATCAGGATCCAATCTTGATTGCTCCCAAGAACTGGAGATCGAACTGAAGGAATGGCAATGGCAGGAAGGTGGCGGCAGGAGAGAATTCGCAGTATGTAGGAAATCTCTCAATATCTCTTTTTTTAAGAGAAGAATGCTGTTGATGATGTAAAAGGCTGCCGCCCCCTTCCCCTTTTATAATCTCAAAGGGATCAGCTCCTAATCATATTAGGAGCTGCTAATCCAAATCATATTTGGGTTAGAAGTCCCTTAGTGATAAGGGAGAATCCTTATCTTATCTGCAAATCAGATCAGCTGTCTCCTAATCTAATTAGGAGGTTTCCAGATCTAAATCTTATTTAGATCTTGGACTCTCTGAGTGGATAGGGTCTAAGCCCTAACCTTTTAGCTGACCCACTTCAGAATTCGCCCCCTTTAAATGACTGATCAAATCAGCCCAGTTCGAAATGGGCTTAAGGCCCATTAAGGTTATGTACTAAAAAACCTTCCAAATTGCTGCCCAGTTGGGCTTCCTTGTATGGCGTGGGACCCAAGCATTGATCTACACATCAGCCACATGGGTTCAGCCCAGCCTTTGTTACAAGGCCTGGCCGAATGCACAGCTGAAGACAGTGTACCCCCTGAAACCCATCAAATGAGCTCTATGGGCCCAACACTTACACTAAGTGGTCCCTGGGCCAAGCCACCTTGTAACACCTAGGGACTGTGGGCAGTTGCAATAAACTCATAAAGTACATCATTCTGATTGAAGCTAAGGGCATACAAAACTGTCTAACAATCTGAGTGGGTGATCATAGTGACAGGATCAGCCCCTTTGTCGGACAAAGGTAATGATCGGGGATGCACTCTCACTGATGGAAACCAAGACTGCCGGCAGCCGATTTCAACCGTTGAGATTTGTTTTGCAAAATATATTTTATATAAGATATAAAAGTATATATGTATGGTTTCTAAATTGTTTGCAAAAAGGTTTTAATTCCCAGGATCCATATAAGTGGAGAGTGCAACACTGTTCCTTGCAGCCGAGGGAGAGGTCCTCTCTTGTCGGGCAGTGTATGATCATTATGGGCTGAGAGGTTAAGTGTAAGACCATTGAGGATAATACCTGATGGGCTAATCTTGCATCTGCCCACAGTCCCTGGGTGTTACAAGGTGGCTTGGCCCAGGGACCACTTAGTGTAAGTGTTGGGCCCATAGAGCCCATTTGATGGGTTTCAGGGGGTGCACTGTCATTAACAGTGTATTCGGCCAGGCCTTGTAACAAAGGCTGGGCCGAACCCATGTGGCTGATGTGTAGATCAATGCTTAGGTCCCACGCCATACAAGGAAGCCCAACTGGGCAGCAATTTGGAAGGTTTTTGAGTACATAACCTTAATGGGCCTTAAGCCCATTTCGAACTGGGCTGATTTGATTAGTCATTTAAAGGGGGCGAATTCTGAAGTGGGTAAGCTAAAAGGATTGGGCTTAGACCCTATCCACTCAGAGAGTCCAAGATCTAAATAATATTTAGATCTGGAAACCTCCTAATTAGATTAGGAGACAGCTAATCTGATTTGCAGATAAGATAAGGATTATCCCTTATCACTAAGGGACTTCTAACCCAAATATGATTTGGATTAGCAGCTCCTAATCTGATTAGGAGCTGATCCCTTTGAGATTATAAAAGGGGAAGGGGGCGGCAGCCTTTTACATCATCAACAACATTCTTCTCTTAAAGAAAGAGAGATTGAGAGATTTCCTGCATACTGCGAATTCTCTCCTGCCGCCACCTTCCTGCTTTTGCCATTCCTTCAGTTCGATCTCCAGTTCTTGGGAGCAATCAAGATTGGATCTTGATTTCAATCTTTTAGGGAAAAGATTGGTTGGAGCTGTACTCAAGTCGTCCAGTTGATCCTTACGAAGGATCAAGTTCTTTTGAAGAACGTTGCTGATTCTGCTCCACCCTGCACTGCGCCATCTTCAGTGGGAGCAGATTTTGGATCCTTCCTTGGGCGTGAACACCTCCATTGGGAGATAGTATTTCTCCGTATTAGGTATAATCCTCTCCCACTCCTTTTGGTTCAGATCTGGTTCAGTTTATGGTTCAAGATTGATCCTTGAAAATATGATTTTCTAAATGGGGAATATGATTCCCAGTTGAAGGGAGAGATAAAATTTTTGAAATTCACCCCTTATTCCGCAATCTTTGGGCGTCCATAGGATGGATCTCTCATCCCTTCAGTGGTATCAGAGCCATGGTTCAAATCTTGAACCAGTTTGTTTCAGATCTGAACCTACGCAATTGGGCAGAAGGTGTTCTACCCGATTTGCGCAGATATGGGTTTTGGGAAATTTTGTTCCCAAAATTAATGGGCGAATAATCTGAAATTAATTTTATATAAATCTGATTATTATTTAGAATTGTTCTTTATGATTTTCTTGATTTATGGGCTGTTCGTACAAGAGGAGATCGAAATCTTGGTTTGCGCAAGGAACCTGCAAGATTTGCAGTTTCCTGATTTATTTATTACATTTGGTCTGTAAATAATTTTTTTATTTTTAGACTCAATGTATAGGCATTCGATCTGATGTAATAATTAATAGAAATAGGATTTCTATTTTATTTTATTTTGGATCGAAGATGGCGGCGCAGAAAGGGAGAAATCGCAGAGAAGAAGATTTCGCAGATGGGAGAATCGCTATCTGCGATTTGCAGTTTATGAAACTGCATTCTATGATCTAACCTCTGTTTTGCAGGATGGATTGTACGAACAGCCCTGATTTACTGATTGTTGTTTTTCTTTTATCAGTAATTAATTTCAGATTATTTTCTTGAATTAAAGATTTAATTAAAGATCAAACCCTAGACCCATTCGAACCAAGATCAGTTCAAACTGTTTGGACCGAATCTAGGGTTTAATCAAGGCTGAAAGTCAGCCCTAATTTTCCCACTGATGGGCCTAAGGATTGATATTTAATTGAATGGTTAATTCGGCACAACCTGTAAAGGCCCAGTTTTAAACAGTTAAAACTGCTAAAAGCCCACTTAACCCTTAAAGCTATATGGGTTGAACCGTTCGGCCCATATACCTAGATAATGTTAATGGTTAATGTTATGGATTTAAAATGGGCTTAAATGGGCTTTACAGATAATTAATTGAAAACGGCTCTGAACCTTGTCTGACAGAGGCCAAAGGGGAACTCATTTGATGAGTGGATATGATCCGTCACAAAAAGGTGGTGGGGTTATGCAGCTGAAACAGTTGGCCTCATGCACCCTATGTGATTTCCCACATTTCCAGAGACAACCCGTAGTCTCCGTCACTGAGAAAGGAGGGAAATCTCAGAGACGAATAAATGGAAATGGATCATAGATTAAAATCCATATCTATGAAATGAACATGAATCAAATTAGGTCGTGGACTGATGTTTCCTCTTTTATTAGAAAATGGCAAACGGATCTTTTGCAAAGCTACTTGATGACAACAAGTTGAAGGGCCCAAACTATGCTGACTGGTATAGAAACCTTATGCTGGTCCTTGCTTCTGAAAAACTTGATAAAGTGGCAAAGAATCCTGCCCCGGAGCGTCCGGGAGATAGGGCTTCTGAGGCCCGAAGGAGAGACTATCAAGAATGGGAGGAGAAAAACTCCCTTGCCCGGTGTTACATCATTGCCTCGCTGGACAATCCGATACAGAGACAGTTCAATCAGATCGAACTTGCCAAGGACATATTGGACAGTCTCAGGACGATGTATGAAGAGCAGAATCGTTCTACTCAACAAAAGGTCTTGAAACAGTTCATGACCACACAAATGTCCAAGGGCCAACAAGTTCACGACCATAGTCTTCGGATGATGGGATACATCAATGAACTAGAGGCTCTTGGATCCGGGCTGGACCTTGCAACCCAGATAGATGCTATCCTTAACTCTTTGCCTCCTTCCTTTAATCCGTTCATCATGAACTATAACATGAACAAGCTGAATATCAGCTTACAAGAGCTCAGCAATATGTTGCAAAGAGCTGAAGAACTGATTAAAAAGGATGAGCCTCTAGCCATGCTTGTTGAAGCTGGCAAGACAGGCAAGAGAAAGAGGAAGGCAAAGAAGCCTCAGAAGAAAGCCACTAAAAGCAAGAAGCAGAAGAAAGACAAAGCATCCGATGCCTGTCACTTCTGCAAGAAGACCGGCCACTGGAAAAGGAATTGTCCTGCCTACCTGGAATCCAAGAAAGGTAACTTCGAAACTTGTGTTATAGAAACCAATTTATTGGTAGCTTCTGCGTCCTGGTGTATTGACTCTGGGGCTTCAACTCATGCGTGTAACTCACTGCAGGGGTTCAAGGTAAGCAGAAGGCTGAGTGAAGGAGAAGTAACACTCTACTTGGGGACTACTGCAACTGTTGCAGCCACGGCCATAGGAACCGTGGAATTATGTTTTAGAGAAGGAATAATTGTACTGAAAGATTGTCTTTATGTACAAAATTTAAGAAGAAAATTGATTTCTGTCTCAAAACTGTGTGCAGATGGTTATTCTGTCTTCTTTAGTAATACGATTACTATTAAAAGGAATAACAGATTCATCGCATA
Organism: Nelumbo nucifera; assembly: GCF_055504915.1. Taxonomy (NCBI): domain Eukaryota; kingdom Viridiplantae; phylum Streptophyta; class Magnoliopsida; order Proteales; family Nelumbonaceae; genus Nelumbo; species Nelumbo nucifera. Next base: position 95,114,098 of record NC_142650.1, on the reverse strand, counting down.
CGGGGAACTGGAGAACGGTCTCTATGTTCTACATCCTTCTCTAGAAACTAACATAACCGAAACTACGTCGGTTGAAAACCCCAAGAAGAGAGCCTGTGATACAGTTAATCCCACGTGTCTGTGGCATTACCGACTTGGCCACATCGGTGTTGACCGAATCACAAGGTTGGTAAAGGATGGTCCTTTGGATTTTCTAGCTGTAGAAGATCTTCCCACCTGTGAGGCTTGCCTACAAGGCAAGATGACGAAACGGCCATTTGACGGTAAGCCTGAAAGATGTACAGGCACACTTGACCTAATACATACTGATGTATGTGGTCCCCTGAGTGTTAGGACACGAAATCAACACGTGTATTTCATCACCTTCACAGATGATTTTTCACGATATGGTTACGTGTACCTAATGAGACACAAGTCTGAATCCTTTGAAAAGTTCAAAGAGTTTAGACAACAGGTCGAGAAACAGTTAGGGAGAGAAATTAACGCCCTTCGATCCGATCGAGGTGGCGAATATCTCTCTGACGAATTCTGGGACTACTTAAAGGACAATGGGATAGTATCACAATTAGCTCCTCCTGCTACACCACAACTTAACGGTGTTTCAGAGAGGAGGAATAGGACCTTATTAGATATGGTCCGTTCGCTTCTCATACACTCAGAGTTACCCACATCCTTTTGGGGTTACGCATTAGAGACTGCGATTTACGTGCTGAATCGGGTTCCAACCAAATCGGTTCCGAATACTCCATATGAACTTTGGACCGGAAAGAAACCAAGTGTTAGACACTTGAAGATTTGGGGTTGTCCAGCACACGTTAAAAGAACGAGTGCAGACAACTTGGAATCCAAGACCTGCTGTTGCCTATTTGTAGGCTACCCAAAAGGCTCTATAGGTTACCTTTTCTATGACCCAAGTGAGTAGAAAGTGTTCTGCAGTCGAAATGCACAATTCTTGGAAACCGACTATATCCTGGACACCCATCGTCAGGAAGTTGTTCTTGATGTGGAGAGCTCAGGAGCAGTGGGAGATGTCCCACAAGTTCCAGGTAGTGACCAACTTAGAAGATCCACTCGGGCATCCAGGCCACCAGTCCGTTATGGTTATGACCAGGATAGTTACCTGGTGGAAACCTTGACTAGAGAGGAGGATCCCGTGACTTACGCGGAAGCTATGTTTGACATAGATTCCCAGAAGTGGGTGGAGGCCATGAGGGCAGAGATGGACTCAATGGAGACCAATGGAGTCTGGACTCTAGTAGATCCACCCTCTGGGGTAAAGGCAATCGGTTGCAAATGGATTTACAAGAGGAAGAAGGGCCCCGATGGTAAAGTTGAGACCTTCAAGGCTCGTCTGGTGGTGAAAGGGTACACTCAGAAAGAGGGCATCAATTATTAGGAAACCTTTTCGCCTGTGGCCATGCTTAAATCCATTAGGATCCTGCTAGCTGTAGCAGCATACCATGATTATGAGATTTGGCAGATGGATATCAAAACTGCATTCCTGAATGGAGATCTTACTGTTAGACAGTTTTGTATGCCCTTAGCTTCAATCAGAATGATGTACTTTATGAGTTTATTGTAAATGAATAAAGATACATATTTGATTCATGTTCCCTTGGTATGTTTCTGTGTAATACCCTTAAACTGGAAACTTAATGAGACTCGTGTTAGTTTAGAATGTTCACAGCTGGTGGGTCGGTCTGGGGAGACCAATCCTGACAAGGCTGACACTGTGGTGCCACCATGTCGGTTGGGGTGGCCTGTCTCAGCTGCCAAGGTGAGACCCTAGGCACATACAGTGTAGGATTAATTGAATCTTTGAACTGGACCAGATTTCTAGTATTGCCCTGGACCTTGGAGATTGATGGGCAAAACTGGAAAGTTACACCCGACCCCTAGACTCGATTATGATACTGCACTAGGGGTCGGGTGTAACTTTCCAGTTTTGCCCATCAATCTCCAAGGTCCAGGGCAATACTGGAAATCTGGTCCAATTCAAAGGTTCAATTAATCCTACACTATATGTGCCTAGGGTCTCACCCTGGCAGCTGAGACAGGCCACCCCAACCGACTTGGTGGCACCACAGTGTCAGCCTTGTCAGGATAGGTCTCCCCAGACCAACCCACCGGCTGTGAACATTCTAAACTAACACGAGTCTCATTAAGTGTCCAGTTTAAGGGTATTACACAGAAACATACCATGGAAACATGAATCAAATATGTATCTTTATTCATTTACAATAAACTCATAAAGTACATCATTCTGATTGAAGCTAAGGGCATACAAAACTTTCTAACACCTATTACTTAGAATCATAAACTTGTCCTTGCTGACGGAGCACTCCTAGACGACCCTGAACGATATCGACATCTTGTGGGCCATTTGGTTTATTTAACCATTACACTGTTGGAGCTCAGTTATTGCATCCATGTCCTGGCTCAATTTATGCAGTGTCCTCGTATTGATCATTGGGATGCAGCATTGTGTGTGGTTTGTTGTCTGAAAGGATGTCTTGGTCAAGGAATACTTTTGTGCTCTGATAGTGATCTGCAATTGACTGCCTATTGTGATTCCGACTGGGCGAGTTGTCCTCTAACTCGTCGCTCTCTTATTAGGTATTTTGTCATGTTTGGACATTCCCCCATCTCCTGGAAGACTAAGAAACAACATACTATCTATCGTTCCTCTGCCGAGGCTGAATACCGGTCAATGGCTACTGCCAGTTGTGAGTTGAAGTGGCTAAAAGGTCTGTTGTCGTCTTTGGGTATATCTCATCCTCAACCTATACGCTTGTTTTGTGACAATCAAACTGCTCTGCACATTGCTGCAAACCCTGTCTTCCATGAGCGAACCAAACATATTGATGTTGATTGTCATTTCATTCGCAATGAGCTGCAAGCCGGCACCATTATGACTTCCTATGTCCATACCGGTGAACAAGTTGCTAACATTTTCACAAAGGCTCTCGGACAAAGACAGTTTGGTTTTTTTCTTCCCAAGCTGGGCATTCACAATCCTCATGCACCACCTTGAGGGGGAGTATTGAACGAAGATAAGGCTCATCCCGGATTTGAAGGCTCATCCTCATCCCAGGTTTGTATATTCCCTGTACAGTTAGGATTTAGGAAATATAGAAAGCTTTGTATTTCCTTTTTAGATTAGGTGTTGGTTTTTAGAAAGTTTTAAGGAGCAAGAACTTCGATTAAATTTGTGTATATATCATAAGATATCAATCAAAGAGGAGGATCTCGGGGCTTCCGAAATTTTTCAAACTAATTAACCGTTTTTACTTGAGTAAAAGCCAATGCTCCAATCTTTATTATAAATATTAGTGTAGAGGCACATTATGCATAAGTTGTAAGTTTTTTGTTTGAAAAGAGGTTAAAATGGTATAGACCTTTATTTATATGTAATATATGCTATATAGATTTATGCAAAACATAAAACTTAAATCAGTATCATGATACCAATCGAGTGCTGGCTCGTCTCGTTGGTGTGTTAGTTGTGTTGTCCCAACGTTGATGCAGAATCAAATTCGGCAACCAGCACTTGGTGAAAAATAGGGGGTAAAGGTGAAGGGGGAAAAGTTATTGCTGATTAACCAGAAAAAAAATCTGTGTCATGATTTTTATTCTCAAACTTTGTCAAACATCCACTTTTGACCTAAAGAATTAAAAGGACCATTTTGGACCTCATACTAACATGTAAAGGCCAACATTAAGCTAAAACACCTGGCATTAGGCATTGTTCAAGGCTCTTTCAATCATTGAAATATATAGGGTGTTTTGTTCCATAGGCGTTTATTTAATAAATGCTGTCACATAGGTGTCACTTGCTATTTTGTATGCACATGACCATCCCAACCCCCTGAACCACAATATGAAAAAAATGGAAAAAATAACCCTAGAGAAGGAAGACATTTTGGTCATCTTCTTTGTCTTTGACTGCCGACGAAGAACCTTGAATCCCTATACTCTTCTTCCTCAACTATAATAGGTAAAGTTGTTTATTCAAGCACTCGACTGTCTTCATACCTCACTAATAGCGAAAGGGAGGGAGTCTATTACACATTTAAACCTCGTGTGGAAAGAGAGAATCCATTGAACCTTACGTGGAAGGAGGGAGTCTGTTGTGTATTTCTCACAGGTAATGTATTAGAATTTAGAAGCATTCACCACTTTACCTCTATTCAAGATATACAAAAGTAAACATTTTCTTGTTTATAAAGTATTGCCAATGTTTTTGTGTTTGTCATTTTCAGGTAGTTCTAATTACCAGTACCCAAATTATTGTTCATTAGCTTTTGTTGCTTATAGTTTTTCTAAAACAATTATGCATTGTTTATAATGCAAATTAATTCTCTTCGATTTGTTTAATCTTTTATTAAATGTTTATGCTCTAAATTGTTTTTTCTGGCCTAAACGATGGGTTGTGGATGTTACTCTGCAATTACAATAGTTGATAGGTAAGAAATTTGAGAATAACATAGGCTTGCAATACGAAGGAGGGAGGGTAAAGCTCATTGATAATTTAGATGCTGAAAGAATATCATATTGAACATTGGTAGAAGACTGTGGGTATTTAAAGGAGGTTAGTAGAATATATATATAATGTACCTAATTTGGGTTTATCTGATGGGTCAAGGGAAGTTGTGGATGATTCAATAACTTTTGGTTTGTTAAATCATTTATTTGATTTCAGATCTGTGGCATGTGTGTATTTGGGCTATAGCCCATCTCATCATGGGAACAAGTGCTACAACATTGCCTCAGGCCGCACTTTTGTTTCATGTCATTCCATTTTTTACAAAACCACCTTTCCTTTTATCACTTGTGACACATCAACTTTTGCAAGCCACCCATTTGCTGCAATCAGGCCTCCACCTCTTCTTCCACTACAATTTGATATACCTAGGCCCAATGGGCCACAACCACCCTCTTACTCCCATCCTGCACTGTTATCTGAACCAATGCATGAAAAATAACTAATCCAAACATGCTTACTTCTGTTGATGTTCAGCCCACCCCATTGCACCCACAATACCGGCTCAAGGACAACCCAACCCATTTATATCACAACCTCTTAACTTGCATCTAATGGTTACCTAGGCTAAGTAAATATATTTAAGCTTAACCAGCTCTATAGGATTTCCAAATACCCTCTCCCTGATCTCCTTTTAGAACTCACCTCTGTGAAACAAGCGCACTCCCATCCCAAGTGGCGAATTGCTATAGGGGATGAATATCTTGCCTTAATGAAGAATAATACATGGAAGTTAGTTCCACATAAGCCCAATATTAATATTGTGGGTTATAAATGGGTATTTTGACTCAAGAGGAACCTGAATGGATCTATTGCCCATTAAAAGGCCTGACTCGTGGCCTGAGGCTTCACCTAGCCACTCGGGATTTTCTACTTATTTTTCCTACCCACTCTCTACTTGCAGTGAATTGAAGTCACACATCTCTCAATTCATAATAGAGATATGTGGCTCCAATTCGTGGCAGGTAGAGAGTGGGTAGGAAAAGTGAGTAAGAAATTGGAGACCTTTATGTGATCACAATTTGACTTCTCACATGACTGGCCTATTAAGCAATTGGATGTCTAAAATATATTTTTGCGTGGGTATCTCTCTGAAACAATATTTATGAAGCAACCACTGGGCTTTATTGACACTTCCAAGCCTAATCATGTTTGCCTTCTTCATAAATTGCTTTATGGGCTCAAACAGATCGCTAGGGCTTGGTATGCAAAATTGTGTTCCTTCTTACTATCTCAAGGTTTCATATGCTCTAAGTCTGATTACTATTTATTCATTGGTCATGATGATTCAGTTGCCTGTACATTTGTTCATGTCTATGTGTACGACATTATCCTTACTGGGTCTAGCCCACATCTTGAGGAGATTGCCCCCCACAACATCCCACAGCACATTCCGCCATCTATTGAAAACATCTCCCGGTGATAATTCCAAAAATGATAATGTCATTATCAGGAGATGTTTTCAATATACAGCGGGAATGTGCTGTGGGATGTTGTGGGGGGTTGATTTGGTCTTTTTTTCTTGGGAATTGAACTCATACAACTGAAATCTGGTATCTTTCTTCATAAACAACAAACTGATCTCTTATAAAAGCTTCAACTTGAGGATATCAAACCAGCACCGCCTCCAATGAGTTCTTGTCATTTGTCCAAATTAACATTATGGTGATTCTCTCTTTTATCCCTTGGAATATAGACAAACAATTGGTGCACTTCAATTTATGGTTGCTCTCACCACTGTTCATTAGAAGGCTGTCAAATGGATACTACGATACTAAAACATACCATTCAGCATGGCATTTGTCTCACCCCTGCATCTTTTGTTTTTCTTCATGCATTCAATGATGTAGACTAGGCTGATTGCCCTGATGATAGAAAACCTCAAGGGGGCTACTGTATTTATCTTGGTCCCAACCTTCTGTCCTAGTCGTCCAAAAAGCCATCCACAGTCTCCTGGTCTAGCATTGAGCCTGAATATCTATCGGAGTGTTGTTGTTGCAATCTTGCTTCTTTGGTTACGCTCCTTGCTTAGTGAGCTAGGTTTCCCTTGCCTCAACTACTAGTTTTGTGGTGTGACAATCTTGGCACCACCTATATTGGTGACAATCTCAAGGAGGCTACGTCACAAGCTGAACGTTCTCTATCACCCCAGTGTTTACTTTACAGGGGATGATAAGGATTTTAAGGATTCTAGCTAGACACACTAAAGATGCATGATCACAATCATTCTTATCCTTGCTTTATCATTATCTTGTTTGTTATGTTTATTCTTTTATCTATTCAGTTAATCTTATAGTCAAACATTAATATTTATATAATGAATGGATCTCATATGGCTATTATCAAGCCTTTTCCCTCAAAAAATGTGCTTTATTACTAAGAACGAAGCTACAATGGCACAACCTCAAAACATGTGCTTTATCACTTTGCTTTTTTTTTTGTTTTTTCTCTCTCGCCCCCTTATATGGCTGTTCATAAGAAGGCGCCAATCCGAACTGATCCAATTCGAGTCGGTCGGGTTTTCATCAGCATAGGTCGGTTTCAGGTTGGGCAAAATCATAAATTGATATATCGGGTCGGTTTCGGTTTTCATTCGGGTTGGGAAAATCATAAATCGATATATCGGGTCAGTTTCGGTTTTAACCAAAACCAAAACCGAAACCGACCCAAACCAAACCAAACTAATTAGTTTTCTAGTTCGGTAGTTCCTAGTTTCCTACTTAACTAGTCTTTTACTAGAACTAGAACAGCCCTATCTTCTAGTTCCTACTTAACTAAATTGTATCTATCCTAATTTCTATAGTCTTTTATACCAAATAGGCAACCAATTAGACAATTACAATTACAATTAGGTGTCATTCTATTTCTAGGCTTCTCTATCATTTTTGTATAGAAGCAACCGACCCAAACCGATCTAACCCGACTCAAACTGACCAGGTCGGTTTTTCCTATCAATGGGTCGGTTTCGATTTCCACCTCATGTAACCCGACCAGGTCGGGTTGATTGGGAAAACCACTATAAACCGACCCAACCCGACCCGTGAACAGCCCTACCCCCTTCTCCCTAGTTCTCGCCTCTCTCGAAGAAATATCCTTCCTCCCCTTTGGAATTATGCTTTCTGATTTCTACTAAAATGCTAAGGCTAGTTTGGAAGCAGTATAAATGCAAATATGTACAGCATACATACATACAAAATAATACAAAATATAAAAATTTTGCACTGCATTTGATTAAGGAAAATTTGGCCCGACCTCGCAATCACTCGACACGTGGCAGAAGCAAGCAGCTTGGGGCAACAGAGCGCCCAAAACACAAGCACCAAAAGGTACCAACAGTCCAGGAGCCCAAGCTCCCTACTAGGAGCCCGAGCTCCCTACTAAGAACCCGAGCTCCCTACTGGGAGCACGAACCCTATTAAGGACCCGAGCTCCCCACTAAGGACCCGAGCTCCCTACTAAGAGCCCGAACTCCCTACTAGGAGCCTGAGCTCTCTACTAAGGACCCAAACATCCTATTGGAAGCTCGAGCTCCCTACTAAGAACCTGAACTCCCTGCAAGGAGCCCGAACTCTCCCTTTAGCCCAGAGCCTCACAAAGCAGTGACCCGAACTGGCCCATGGCAGCTCGGGACACTCCCCAAACCGAACTCAAGACTTCACCTCGCCTCGCCACTCCTGTACCTCACCTCCCAGATACCAGGCTGACCGAACGTACCGCCCCTAACACCGGGGGTGCCCGTATCTCAGGGCGGCGTACCTGACTGGTTTGGGATCTGACGCTTGACAGCCGCACTTCAAATGGTCTCCTGCCACCGCCACCTGCCACCACTGTCACCAGTCGCAGAGGCGACCTCGACAGAGGAGCAGTGGCGGTTCTGACCAAGTCAGAAGAAATGACATCCGAACTGGCAGGAACTCAGAAGTAATCATGCCCGATCTGACGGAGCTTGGAAGTGAGTGCGCGAGGTGATTATAAAAGGCTCCCGACCCCCCAGGAAGAAGGTATGAAAACTTTGCGCTATCTGGTTTATCTTGCCTTTGAAGGATTCTAACTTATGCTTCGGAGCCTCTACACCGGGTTCTCCCCGGAGCTTCTTCATCTCCTCCGTTTCAGGTCCCTCGCTACTCAATTCAGAGGCAAGGTTGTTGACAGCTAAGACCGGCCAGATTGTGCATCATCAATTGGCGCCGTCTGTGGGAACGCTTCAAAAAGCCTCCCTCCAAACTCTCATACCCCTTTTTTCTTATTCGAAAAACCCAACACTCATGGCCTCTTCCAGCAACGCCGGACGCAGCATGGAGACAAACACCACCGGGGAATAGCTTCAAGTTCCCGTGGTGTGCGTTGGACAGTTCACCATCCCCCTTTCGGTGGACGGAATCTCCAATTTGAATGCGCCACAAGCAGTGGCGCCTGTAAACCTTCCTGCCACAAGCATCCCCTTTCCTCCCCCTATTGAGACTACCTTTACTGAACCAACTGTCGTCCCCCTGGCAGCCAGCCAAAACCGGTTGGACGACCTGATGCAGTGCATGCGGGCAATGCAAGCCTAGATGCAACAGTTCCAGCAACACCAGCTTCACCAGCACCAAGTGCTGCACAACATCTCCTAGTATCACTATCAACAGCAGTTCCCCCAACTGCCACTGAACCAACCACTACTTCCACATCGCCACCCTGCTCCGAGACCGGTCAAGGACTCTCCGCAGGATGGGCGCCCCCACCAAGGAAAGGCCTCCAGGCCCCAGAACCCCCCTAACAGCCAGGCCTCGTCCCCAGGCTGAAGAGAGAAAAAAGTCATCCCCGCCTCGCAGCTCGCGGGCGGGTCGGGAACCTCGCCCGCGAGATCGGCACCTCGGCGCTCCAAGCCCAAGTTCCCACGAGCGGAAAACCGATCCGGCGCACTGGCAGCAGCAGACTACCAGCATTCCGGGCCCATTGAGCTCGGCAACACGGAGGCCAGCAGCGCCAGTACAAGGCCCACTCGACAGCGAAGGCGCCGACGAAGTCGCCGAACCGCCACTCGTGTCCTATCAGAGCTCAGAGGCAAAGAAGAGACGAGTTCGAACGAGGTAGGAGTTGCCCCGATTCTCTCAATTCCTTGCCCCCTCGCATCAGAACTCTTGGCGGTCCCCTTGCCTAGAGATTTCAAGCTCCCACCTCTGGACAAGTATGACGGGTCCTTCGACCCCAACGACCACGTTGACGCTTTCCAGTCCCAAATGCACCTCGCCAGGGCCAGCAAATCATGCATGTGCGTGGCCTTCACCACCACCCTCAGAGGGGTAGCCCGCACTTGGTACAGGAACCAGGCCCCCGGGTCGATAAAGTGCTGGGCTCAGTTCGTGCAGGTCTTCACCGCACACTTTGTCACCAGCAAACGGTGCCCCAGAGCAGAGGAAAGCATCTTCGGAGTAGTCCAAAGGGAGAGAGAACCCATACGGGGCTACATCAAGCGATTCAATGAATCATGCTTGCAGATACCGCGGTTAGACCCCGCGGTGCAGCTCGTGGAGGCAAAAAGAGGGGTGATGCACAAAGAATTCAAATGGCACATGGTAGCTAACCAGCCCGCAACTGTGGCCGAATTCTTCAAGCTCACGGACAAGTTCATGAGGACGGAGGAAGAAATCAACCAACGAACCGAGGGCGGAAACGAGAAAAGAAAGAGGGAAGGCGAGCCCTCTAACCCAGTCGACCGGAAAAACCCGGCCCGAGAGCCAAAGTCGAACTAGTCGTTCCGAGCTCCCCTAGCAGTTCGGACGGATTACACGCCACTGAACACAAGGCAGACCAAGATCTTAAGGACGATCAAGGACGCCCCATACGTGAAGTGGCCACCTCGCCTAAAGGGAAATCCGAACGAAAAAAATAAGAATTTGTATTGTAGTTTCCATAGGGACCATGGTCACAGTACCGAGCAGTGCAATAATCTCCGGGACGAGATAGAGGGGCTCATCCGTCGCGGATACTTGAGAAACTTTCTACAGCACAAGAATAATAACAATAAGGCAGATCGGCCAGGCGAGCACGAAAAAGATGCCCCCGAATCTAGTAGCAGGCCTGCCGAACCATTGCAGCGACAGCCTCCGGTGGAGAGGCCAGTTCGGGGAACCATCCATGTAATTGTGGGAGGTTCGGTGGTAGTAGGGTGTACCTCGGTAGCAGCCCAGACTTCAGTTCGCGAAGCGGCCCTTGAGGAACGGAACCCCCCAAAGAGACCAAAGACCAAGGAACCAATCCTCTTCATGGAGGATGACACGCGAGGAGTCCGCTACCCCCACGATGACGCGCTTGTCATTAAACTAAGGATCAGCGACTTCGAGGTCAGACGTGTACTCGTAGATTCGGGCAGCTTGGCAGACATCCTCTTTAAATCAGCGTTTGACCAGCTGCAGCTACGGAGGAGTGAACTGAAGCCCACGAACACTCCCCTAGTGGGTTTCAGCGGAAAGGATGTTAGGGCCCTCGGAAAAATAACAGTACCTGTGGAAGTCGGCACATGGCCTTGTGCGGTCAGACTCAACCACGACTTCTTGGTGGTCGCGACCCCGTCCCCATACAATGCCATAATAGGGCGGCCAATCACGCATATCCTACGGGCGGTGGTCTCCACCTACTATTTGGCCATGAAGTTCCCTACGGACTTCGGTGTGGGGGTAGCGCGGGGCGACCAGCTCGAGTCCCGCAAGTGTTATGTTGCCGCCCTGAAGGGAAAAACCAAGGCAGCTAGCGACCTCGATCTAGAGCGGCCTGTGGAGCAAGATGAGGAATGAGCTTCGCCCACAGAGGAAACAGTCGCAATCCCGACCTCGCCTACGGACCCAGCTCGCACACTCCAGATCGGTGCTTCCGTCGAAGAACCCCTACGGACTAAACTGGTGATTTTTTTTACTTCAAAATTTAGATATCTTTGCATGGTCCACGGCCGATATGCCTGGTATTGACCCTGGCCTTATAACTTACAAACTTAACACTGACCCTGTAGTCAGACCCGTTAGACAGAAGAAACGAAACTTAGCCCCAGAACGCTGGAGGGCGGTCGACGAGGAGGTCGAGAAGCTCCTCGCGACAGACTTCATAAGGGAAGTCCATTACTCGAGCTAGGCGGCCAACCTTGTGCTGGTAAAAAAGGCGAACGGCAAGTGGCGCATGTGCGTCGACTACACCAACCTGAACCGAGCTTGCCCGAAAGATTGCTTCCCCCTCCCCAGAATTGACCGCCTAGTGGACGCGACCTCGGGACATGAGTTGCTAAGCTTCCTGGATGCCTACTCAGGCTACAACCAAATCCGGATGGACCAGTCCGATGAGGAAAAAACCAGCTTCATAACCGAGTTTGGTCTATACTGTTACAAGGTCATGCCCTTCGGATTAAAAAATGCCGGGGCGACCTTCCAAAGACTTGTAAATAGGCTGTTTCGGCCCCTGATTGGCACGAAGATAGAGTGTTATGTAGACGACATGGTCGTCAAGACACAGTTTTCACAAGAATTAATACAAGACTTGGGTTCTATCTTCCAAATCCTGCGTCAGTTTAGCATGAAATTGAACCCCAACAAATGTGTCTTTGGCGTCACCTCGGGTAAATTCCTAGGCTACGTTGTCAATCAGCACGGTATCGAGGCCAACCCGGACAAGATAAAAGCCATCCTAGATATGAGACCACCTCGGAAAGTAAAAGAAGTTCAGAGGCTAAACGGCCGCATAGCCGCTCTAAGCCGCTTCATGTCCAAGTCAGCAGACCGCTACCTACCTTTCTTCAAAACGATCAAAGGCAAAGGGTGCGAGTGGACCCAAGACTGCCAGCTCGCGTTTGACGAGCTAAAAGGTTACCTCGCCAGTGTGCCAACCTTAGCTCGGCCCGAGGAGGGCGAGGTCTTAGAACTGTACCTCTCGGCAAGCGACGAGGTGGTCAGTTCGGTACTAGTAAAGGAAGCAGACCAGGTCCAGCGACCCATATATTATGTTAGTAAAATTTTGCAGGGAGCAGAGACAAGGTACCCGCAGATAGAAAAGCTAGCGTATGCACTGGTGATAGCAGCGCGGAAACTCCGCCCGTACTTTCAGGCTCACACCGTCATCATCCTGACCGACAAACCTCTGAGACAAGTTTTACTCAAACCCGAGGTTTCCGGTCGACTGACGAAATGGGCCACCGAACTCAGCGAGTACGATCTCCAGTACAAGCCAAGAACTGCCATTAAGGCCCAAGCCTTGGCAGATTTTATCGTAGAATGCACGTTTAGCCTCGAAGCCCCTGAGCCGGTCGAGCCCGAGATCCCCAGTTCGGGCGAGCTCGGAGCTCCCAAGCCAATCGAGTCCAAACCCCGTGAAGTAGCAGCCAGGGTAGCATCTCTCTTGGTTAGACCAAGTGCGAACTAGGATGAGGAGCCCTAGATCCTTCACGTAGATGGCTCCTCGAACCAGCAAGGCAGCGGGGCTGGAATAGTGTTACGTGGCCTGAGCGGAACAAAGTTGGAATACGCACTACGCTATGAGTTCGCGGCATCCAACAATGAGGCGGAGTACGAGGCACTGATAGCCGGGCTGAACCTAGCGCACAAGGTTGGAGCAAAGCACGTAGTTATCTGCAGTGATTCCTAGCTCGTGGTCAACCAAGTTACAGGCGAATACGAAGCGTGCGATCTCACAATGATTGCATACTTGGTAAAGGTAAAAGAGACTCTACTCAACTTCCAGTCACACTTCATCAAGCAAATCCTGAGGTTAGAGAACACTGAGGCCGACGCCCTGTCCCATCTAGCCAGCACGAGCCACAACGCCATGAGAACCGTGTACGTAGAGGACTTACCTCGGCACAACATTCTCGGTGGGGCAGAGGAGGTCACTCCCGTCACTGAAGCAGAGCTGAGCTGGACCGACCCACTCGCGAGCTTCCTGCTAGACGAAACCCTCCCTGCGGACCGCAACACAGCCAAGAGGGTGCAGTGCCAGGCAGCCAAATACGTCATGATAGACGAACAGTTGTACCGACGATCCTACATGCTCCCCTACCTGCGATGCTTGCGCCCAACCGAAGCCAAGCTGGTACTCCGCGACACTCATGAAGGCTTGTGCGGCGGACACCTGAGGGGCAGAGCCCTCGCCCAAAAAGCACTTCGACAAGGATACTACTGGCCAACGATGAAGACAGAGGCAATCGAGCTCGTCAGAAAATGCGACAAGTGTCAGAAGCATGCCAATATCCACCATCAGCCCGCCGCCGACCTCAAATACCTCACCAGTCCATGGCCCTTCACCCAATGGGGCATTGACCTTCTGGGGCCATTCTCACCAGCGACAGGCAGGAGAAAATTCCTAGTGGTGGCAGTAGATTACTTCACAAAGTGGATAGAAGCTAAACCTCTGGCAATAGTTACAGACCGAAACATACAAAACTTCTTTTGGAAGAACATAGTATGTCGCTTCGGGCTACCTCGGGTACTGATCTCCGACAACGGCAAACAGTTCGAGGATATCAAGTTCCAAGAATGGTGCCAAAGTATGGGAACTAGTCAGAACTTCACGTCGGCCGCACACCCACAGGCAAATGGCCAAACAAAAGTAATGAACAGAGCCATCCTCCGCGGACTGAAAGCACGGCTAGACTGAGCCAAAGGGTTGTGGGCAGACGAGCTACCAAGTGTTCTATGGGCTCACCTAACCACGGAAAAAACCGCCACAGGAGAGACCCCCTTTAACCTCACCTACGGCACCGAGGCGGTGATCACGGTGGAAATCGAAGTACCTACGCTATGACTAGAAGCATACGACGAACAGACAAACGAAGGCGAGTTACGCACCAACCTCGACCTACTGGACGAGGTGAGAGACCTCGCGCACATCCGAACTGCGGCCTACCAGCAAAAGGTAGCTTGGTACTATGACGCCAGAGTAAAGAAGAGGAACTTCCACGTCGGCGACCTGGTTCTCCGTAAGGTCATGGTGCCCGAACCCGGCGTAGGGAAACTTGGACCAAATTGGGAAGGACCCTACAGAGTAAAGAAAGCACTCAAGGGGGCATACGAGCTCGAAACCCTAGAGGGAAAACAAGTACCCCGAGCATGGAACATCGTCAACTTAAGAAGGTACTACCTATAAACCACCAAGGCGAGTACCCCGAAGCCGAGGTAAAAAACGAACTAGTAGAGGACCGAAATAGTCAGTTCGGCAAAAAACACAGCTCGAAGACAGGACACCCAATACTTAAACAAAAAAGCCATTTCATTTCAGATAATGAGGTGTACATTCAAAAAAAAGAAAAAAAAAAAAAAACAAAAGAGGAGCCATTTCATTTTTACAAGTCCGGGGCTACTTCATCATTATCAGAAGCCACTTCGACGATACCCGAAGGCCCTGCCTCCCCCTCGGAGTCTGGTTCACCATCCGTAGCGTTGGCCATCTCCTGAGTAATACGCGAAGTGGATATGGCGCCGGTGTCGAGCTTGGGGTACGTATTCCGGATCATCCACCAGCTTAGCTTGAAACCCTCCCATAGGAGTCCACCATCAGATCATCGAAGTCCGGTGAAGCAATATAATCACTAACAGCTTTCTTCTTCGCATCTTCGATGCCTTGAGAGAAGATCTGAGTCCTCTCCCTGATATCCTCCTGAAGATACTCGACCTGATGCTGCAGATCCAGCTTCAATTGCGCCATATGTTTTACCACCACTCCCATGGCCTCAGCATCTCTTTGAGACCTTGCCTGCCCATACCGTGCAAAGCGAGCGGCCTCCTCGGCAGCACGAGTAGCCGCCTCAACAGCACAAAGAGCCTCTTCAGCAGCTCACGTCTACCTCGAGCTCCTCTCCACCTGGCCCGCCAAGGCGTAAATGAAAGAGTTCACCTACCAAAAAGAAACACAAGTAAGCAGAGGGACCAATAGAAGAATAAAAGCCGAAAGAACTCTAAAAAAGGGAGATCACTTACCACCATGGCATGGGTAACGGCGCGACAGGCCACTTGATGCAGAGGAAGATCGGTCCA
Organism: Nelumbo nucifera; assembly: GCF_055504915.1. Taxonomy (NCBI): domain Eukaryota; kingdom Viridiplantae; phylum Streptophyta; class Magnoliopsida; order Proteales; family Nelumbonaceae; genus Nelumbo; species Nelumbo nucifera. Next base: position 95,098,564 of record NC_142650.1, on the reverse strand, counting down.
CGCCGTGACCTCCTCAGGGAAAATGGCCTCCTTACTCCTTTGGAGAGCGTAAGTAGGCGACAGCACGCTCCTAAAGTCCCCTGGGGCCCCCGAGCTTGACGGCCCAGCTCGCGTGTGGGCAGACCCGGAGTAAGTAGGAGCACCGGAATAGGTAGGAGCCCCTGTGTGAGTAGTTTCAGCATAAGGGGCCCCCGCCGGCTCCTACATAGGAGGAACCATCTCGGGCTCCCTAGGCTGATCCTCCACCGGATAATCCAGCACCTCGGGCTCTGCACCCTGGGGTAGCTCGGTGCGAGTTCGCTTAGCCACCCGTTTTCTCCTCTTCATGCCCTGGAACAAGTGCCCACCTCGGGTCCCTCGAGAGTCCATCGCACTTGCGAAAAGGAGTTCGGCATCAGTAAAACAAGCAAAGGAAGAGCAAGACAGGATCGCTAGGGGAAGAACCTACCCGAACTCAGGCCAGCAACAATAAGCTTGGCCTCTGTCAGATACTGTTGACACTTCAGCCCAAGCCGCGCCCATTGCCGGAGGCCCTTCACCGTTTCTTTATCAAGTGTGACGCCAGAGTTGGGAGCGGCCATCCCCCAGCCAGTCTGAAACGGCCACCCCAACGCACTTCGCACCCCGAAATAGTCCCGCTTCCATGCCGGGACCATATTAGGGAGTTCGTGTAAGAGCTTGAAGCCTGGGCGAGGAGACAGGTAGTATGCCCGCCTACGCCCAGGAAGGGGACCCGCTTGCTTTTTAAGCATTAAAATAGAAGAAAAAATCTCCAAGTCAAAGGAAAGTTCTCCTCACAGAATAGGGAGATCGTCCCCACTAAATTCCTAATGGAGTTTGGGTGAAGCTGGCTGACCGTCACACCGAAGTGGTTCAGAACCTCGACGAGAAGAGGATGGAAAGGCAGTCGCAGCCCAGCAGCAAGCTGTTCCTGAAAAATTATGATCTCGTCAGGACCGTGTTCCCAAGGGAAGCTACACGTAGGGATGAAGTAGGCGTACTCCCCGGGCAAGTTATAGTAGTTTATGAGGGATCAAAGTCCCTCAGGCGTCATAGTCGAAGGGCCAAACTGATCTAAGCCCGACCGCGACGGGAGGTGGACGCCAACCTACCCGAGGCACCTCGGCCTATGGGTTCAACCTCTTCCTCAAGACCTACATCGGGCTCGCTAGAACTACCGGGGGATGCAAATCGGTTCGTAGAACCTGCATCAAACCCGCTTGGACTGTCTAAGCCATCCGAGCTAGACATCAGGGAGTAGAAGACGGGTTCCAAGAAAAGCACTCACTCGAGAAGAAGACTGGAGTAGGCCACGAAAGCTCGAACGAGTAGAAGGAACCTGGGATGCGAGCTGAAGAGCCTGGACGCGAACTGAAACTTAGACGCGAGCTCGAGAGGAACAGTAGCAGCGACTAGGGTCCCCCCCCCGCTATTTATATCCATAGCATCCGGAAAACGACGATCCAGATCGAAGCCAATCCAACGGCCCACAGTCGCGCTGACCGCACGTCCTCCAAAACCGAGACGTGACCAGCGCACGTCTTTCTGAAACGGACGGCAGCGGCGCACGTCTTTCGAAACTGATGAGGCGTCACGCACGTCTTGTTGAAACTGACGGGGCATCGGCACGCGTCTTTTCAAAACTGACAGGGTGTCAGCGCACGTCTCCTCACAATAAAAGCGGCAGCAACACGACTCCCGAAATTTGAGAAAACAGCTACCGTCACGTCTCCCAAACGCGCTCCTTTTTGAAAAATCAGATTAAAGCGCGCGCCATCAGTTGAATGGAATTCAAAGTACGGGGCAAAATCCTCCTGCCACCTAGCAAACTCCCCGCGCCAAGACAGGACCCTTAGCGCAGGGAGTGGGGGGCAATTGATGAAGGGAAATTTGGCCCGACCTTGCAATCACTCGACACGTAGCAGAAGCAAGCAGCTCGGGACAACAGAGCGCCCAAAACACAAGCACCAAAAGGAACCAACAGTCCAGGAGCCCGAGCTCCCTACTAGGAGCCCGAGCTCCCTACTAAGAACCCGAGCTCCCTGGACCCGAGCTCCCTACTAAGAGCCCGAACTCCCTACTAGGAGCCTGAGCTCTCTACTAAGGACCCGAACTTCCTACTGGAAGCCCGAGCTCCCTACTAAGAACCTGAACATCCTGCAAGGAGCCCGAACTCTCCCTTTGGCCCTGAGCCTCACAAAGCAGTGACCCGAACTGGCCCATGGTAGCTCGGGACACTCCCCAAACCGAACTCAAGACTTCACCTCGCCTCGCCACTCCTGTACCTCACCTCCCAGATACCAGGCTGACCGAACGTACCGCCCCTGACACTAGGGGTGCCCGTATCTCAGGGCGGCGTACCTGACTGGTTTGGGATCTGACGCTTGACAGCCGCACTTCAAACAGCCTCCTACCACCGCCACCTGCCACCACCGTCACCAGTCACAGAGGCGACCTCGACAGAGGAGCAGTGGCGGTTCTGACCAAGTCAGAAGAAATGACATCCGAACTGGCAGGAACTCAGAAGTAATCATGCCCGATCTGACGGAGCTTGGAAGTGAGTGCGCGAGGTGATTATAAAAGGCTCCCGACCCCCTAGGAAGAAGGTATGAAAACTTTGCGCTATCTGGTTTATCTTGCCTTTGAAGGATTCTAACTTAAGCTTCGGAGCCTCTACACCAGGTTCTCCCCGGAGCTTCTTCATCTCCTTCGTTTCAGATCCCCCACTACTCAATTCAGAAGCAAGGTCATTGACAGCTAAGACCAGCCGGATTGTGCATCATCAGCATTCATACTCCTTCCAAACTCAGCCTCAAGGGAAAAGAGAATTCAAAAGTCCTCGTCACACGATCCATGGTCAGTAAAAGGGGGATGAGATGGCTGGGATTTGTCTCAAGGTTTTAGGAGGGTTTACATTGAGGGCTCTATGCTGATTTCTAAGTCTAAGGGGAGGCAAGTGGCATTTTGGTGATTTTGGGGGTTCAAGAATGTTGAGGAGCTAGATGGCCCATGGTTCAACGGGGAATATTCTGGCAATTGGGGGAAGTGGAAGGTATTAATGGCAATTTGGAAAATGGGGGGATCTTGGTAATTAGAAAAGTAAAGGGTGTTTTAGTAATTTGGTTCATAAGGGGATTTTGGAAATTCAACATCGAGAGTATTTTGATAATTTTATTGAGAATTTTGAGAATTTAGAATGGGGGTATTTTGATAATTTGGCATGAGGAGGATTTTTGCAATTTAGGACAAGGGTATTTTGATAATTTAGTATAAGGGGTATTTTACAAGTTTGCGATGAAGGGGTATTTTAGTAATTTGGAGGAAGAGGATATTGAGAATTTGCGATGAAAAGGCATTTTGGCAAATTGGCATGAGGTAATTTGTTAATTTGGCATAAGGGGATTTTACGAATTTGGGATGGACTGTATTTTGGTAATTTGGCATGAGGGGTAGTTCGGTAATCTGGATGAGGAGGATTTTTTGAAAAGAGGGGTATTTTGGTAATTTGGATGAAGAGGATTTTGGGAATTTGAGATAGAGGGGTATTTTGGTAAATTTGCAAAAAGAGGATTTTGGGAATTTGGGATGAAGGGGCAAATTGGGGTCCAGGTGGCGCGCTGAGAAAAATGGGGGTGATGACACCACTATTTCATCTTATCCTCCTTTTGTGCGAACAGCTTCATTGTTGGTGTAGCCACTGCATGCCAGTTCTCTTTGTTTACATTCCTCTGCCTTGCCACTATTTCAATCCTTCAAATAGATTGAGTTATTTTGAAATCACGACACAATTAAATTTGACTGATGATGATGTAGTTAGATTGCTCCATTCCCTATCATGCACAAAGCACAGGATTCTTAACAAGGAGCCAAACACCGAAATATCTCCAACATTGATTGCTTTAAATTTAATCCCATGTTTACTAACAAGATGAGGAGAATTTAATTCCAACAAGGATAAAGACTTTCATAGGTATAAAATATTCACATATCCAATTTCCTATTAGACTCCAATGCATCAACCTCCAAAAATATGGCAATCATCTATAGTAGAGGTTATGAGACCAATTTGTTGACATTGTTCCCCCATTGGCTCTGGACTAAAATTCCGATTTCTAACAGCAGTTTTCTATGTTTTACTGAAAGTGACTAAAACTGCTGCTAAAACTTTTAGTGATACTTGCTTTAGTGGCACTTTGTCAATTATCGATAAAGGTTTTAGTGGCAGTTTTAACTATCACTAAAAGTCATTTTTCTTGTAGTGAAGACATGATTCGTGGAATAAAGTTCTAAGGGGGATCATGGAGGGGAAGTATCGACTGATCTCTGGTACTTTTGGATGATTTTCAATTTGTCCCTAGAATATAGTTTTTGATCAGGAGGAAACAACCTTCATGCCACACACATTGATAGCCTACTCATTCTAGACAAACGTTCCCCTTGCATGATTTAAGTGACAACTGCATTCCAGGTACATGGGAAGCAAATTTTAGCCCCACAACTATACCAAGAAGAAGACAAACCTAGCACCAATGCCACGCCAACAGTAGAGAGGACCCCCACTCCAACATTTCACACCAACACTAGGATGAATCAAGAAATCATCACAAGGAAGCAATCTCCATTGAAGGCTTTCTAGCACTAGCATTAGTGCAACTATTATCCAATGAAGGAGATGCCAAGAAGACCCAAAGCCATCTCCAACAACACGCACATCAACTATCAAGCCAATTGGAGGGAGAGAGTGCCGATCACTCTAATTAGGGAGCATAGCCCAATATGGCCTAAATCCAATCCTTGTAGTGGCCCTGTCAGGAAAGACCTTTGGGGGAAAAATCATTGGAACAAGTGCCCCAACAATCAAAAACTCATTTTAAGTTAAACCTAACCCGAATGTCCCCTTCAACCATGCCAAATCATTACATTTCATACCTTGAAGCGGCCAGGAAAAGACTTAATCTAAAACATAGTCATAGGATTCCTTACCCTAGGATGAAGACCGTAGATTCAAAGAACAGATCCAAGTAGAAAGTAGAAGTTGATCTTTGAGGATGAAGATTGAATTGAGTGGAGGAGACTACAAACAACAGATCTCTTAGTTTGTCATTGAGTGTCTCTTGGGTGGGTTACACATGTATTTTGTATTCGGAAAATGCTATTGGCATTATTATAATTATAAGTATGATTTTTCACCACTTTTATTGTATACTTTTGTCACTCCCATGAAAAACTTAAATTACTCTTTGAGGGGAGATAGGTAGTTGAGTGGCGCTAAGAATCTGTAAATGTTAAGCAGTCCCCTTGGCACGAACTTGTATGCTTGTACTTGCCATTTCAATTGCAATACAAAGTGCTTTTTGACTAATTTGTGTGTTATCATTGTTACTGTTGTTGCTTATTACTTTGTTTTATAAGCTTTCTCAATACAATCAAGTGCGGGCTTCATCGATTAGCCCCATGACAAGATAGTCACTCAGTATCTCTCCCAAAAAAGGAGGTTTGGCCAACAGTCTAGTAGTAGACCTAGCATAAACCCTGCTAAGCTTTGTCTAAAATTTTGTCATTTTCCGTTTAAATTCTTAACATTAAAGGTTATAGATTCCATTAATTTCTTAATATTAAAGGGTACAAACGTCAATCTTCCATATAGTAATTATTGTTATATTCAAAATAATTAAAAATGTTATTAAAAGTATTGTTATTGATTATTTAAGAAAATATTATAATTACTGACTATTACTAATAAATACTGTTAATTTAATCTAACTTTGGTAATTATTACTCAATGAATATTGTTAATAAATCCTATTCATAAGTTTAATAATTACTATTATATTAAAAATAACTAAATAATATTATTAAAACTATCATTAATGATTATTTAATTAAATAGTATAATTACTTACCATTATTGATAAATGTTGTTAATAACATTCTAACATCCAATGGTTCGACCGTTCGGTTTGAATAGATGGCCTGTTCTTACAACAAAAATTACAAGCAAAAAATTATGGAACCATTCTGGCCACCGGTTTTTGGGTCGATGGTTTGATCATCCGGTTCGAACAGACAATCCGTTGTAACAACAAAAGTTATAGGCAAAAAATTGAGTTTGTGAGGTCCATTAAGTAGTATCATATGTGTTATGTCATTTGAGTGTGTGACTCATACGACCCGAAAACGGCACCGTTCTAGCCATTGGTTTTTGGATCGACGGTTTGGTCATTCGGTTCAAAATAACAACCTGTCTTGACAATAAAAAACTATAAGAAAAAATTTACAAAACCATTTTGGCCACCGGTTTTCAGGTCAACGGTTCGACCGTCTAGTTCAAATGAACAGTCTGTTCTGACAACAAAAATTACAGGCAAAAAATTGAGTGTGTGAGGTCTATTGAGCAGTATCATACATGTTATGTTATTCAAGTGTGTGACTCATATGACCAAAAAATGGAACTGGCCACCGTTTTTCAGATCAACGATTCGACTGTCCAATTTGAACGGATGACCTGTTTTGACAATAAAAATTAAAAGAGTAAAAAAAACAGCCAAAAGCCATGGAATAGGTCAATGGGTTAATAGTTCAACCATTCAGGTCACTAGGTCATTGATCGATTCAATGGTTTTTGGCCATGGACCAGGATTGGGGTAAAACAGAACTGGTTGTTTGGATAATTTCCAATTAAAAAAATAATAAAAAACAGACGACCCATTTTGACAACAAAAATTAGATGCAAAAAATTGAGTGTGAGGTCCATTAAGCATTACCATATGTGTTATGTCATTCGAGCGTGTGACTTATACAACATAAAAAATGGAATCATTCTGGCCACTGGTTTTTGGGTCAAGGGTTTGACTATTCAGTTTGAACGGATGGCCCGTTTTGATAATACAAATTAAAAAATAAAAAAAATGATCAAAAACCATTGAACGGGTCAACAGTTCAACCGCCCAGGTTAATGGATCATTGACCGATTCAATGATTTTTGGCTAGAGACTGATATTAGGATAAGACAAAACCGATTGCCTAAATGGCCGGTTAAAAAAATAAAAAGTAGCCAAAAACCATTGAATATGTCAATGGGTCAATGGTTCGATTGCTTAGGTCAATAGATCATTGACCGATTCAACGATTTTTAAACAAAGACTGGATCAACGGGTCAACGTGTCGATGATTCCATTCCAGCCCCTGCGAAGCAGGGCCCCTTCCCTAGTAATTAAGTAATACAAAGAACATGAAGTCTTTGGTAGTCTTGTTTAAATAGCTTCGCAAGATCACGTGGAATGCTTTGCATTTTGCTGTAAGATTATTCTTGCATTTTTCCCATTCCATCGACATTATTTGTGGGCGTCAAAGTTGTTTTGGTATTCCTCTTTTTAGATTTATGTGGAATCCAAGAAAAAATTATTTTTTTAGGTATTACTTACCCAATTAAGTAAACATTTATCAGAATAAGTTACTTCCCGAAAAGCAAACAGGGCCTTATAGGTGTGTAGCTCATCCCACTCCCTTTAACTCCCAATCTTTGTAGATTTGATCCCAAGTCTCTACTCCAACAGCCAAAGATCTTACCAAATGAGCGCCATCAGTTAAAATTGGGTATATTAGTCTTGATGTGATCTAGTTATATCATGCTTGGAAGATGTTTCCTGTGTATCTTCTATATGGTATGGATAAGTGTGAGTAGAGTTCTTGTAGGTAGAAAATCTGAACTGTTGTGGCGTATATGACTCTGAATGACAGCCCCCCATAGTCTATTAGTATAGCCCCCCATATGAACTGCATCTTGCCTGTGATTTGGCACAGAAGATTTACGTATAGAACATTACTACTTTACCGTCATATTTAATTAATTTATAGGATTAAGTACACTGCAACTCGATGCAGAATTCTGAATGACAGCCCCCCTTAATTTATTAGTAGCCCCCCTTATAAACCTTATCCTGCCCATGAATTTGACATCAATTCACAGTCAGGATTTATCCCCTTTTACGGTGAGGCTAAAAAATTCTGACCTGAACTGATCAGTCATTCTCCCTATTTTATACTACTTGCACTGACTTTTCTTGATTTGAGTCAACGGTATGCTATTGTAGGTTGTCAAGAACAGATTCATCAAAATAATTCCATTTGACTTCATTTTAAAATGGCAGAACATGTGCAAAAAATGATCTTTTATTGGACCCATGCTCATTATAATTGGATGCCATGTATATTAAATGGGCTTAAATTCAGGTTTGAGTTAATTAATTATAATCTATGGTTGTCATCTGTGTGGAGTTGGCATGAACCGACGGTACTTGATTTCATCCATTCATTCTGTCTTATTTTAAGCTTAAACAAGAAGGAATAATTAGGCATAAGTCCTTGTTAACCTTGGTGGCACTTGCCTACTCGATAATTTGTGAGTCTGTGACACCATCGGCTATAAATATAAAACCATTCACCAAATGATCCCTATATGCCTACACGTACACTTTAATTTCTAACTACATATTAAATAATATATTTTAATAATATTTATTGTTAATTTATCACATATGGTTGCTTTGCCTTAATTTGTCACGAAGGCTAATGTTCTTTTGCAGTGTATATTCATTTACAACAGACCAAATATATTAATTAAATGTAAAAAATCTAAAGGCCTGGTTTGGCTCCAGTGCAATTTTTTTATTTTTTTTATTTGCCTTATTTTTTGTAGTTGCATTACAAACGAAGTAAAACCTGAAACAATGTAAGACAACCCAAAGCTAAAATAAACTAGAATTTGCATTCTTCTCATTTATTGATTTATACTCCCATATATTTATATTAATACAAATAAAATTGCACTGTAAAGAAATGGAGCCAAAGGGTTATGACCCATGAGGTTCCGTCTATAATCATACTCATATACACCATTGAAGATGCAGACACAAGCCTAGGATCTTAACCTTTATATATAATAAAGAAAGACTACAATCTTGACCTTTACCTAATCAAATGAAGAAAAGAAAAGAAACTATGATCTTCATACATTACACTGTTATAGTGAAGAAGATTATCGTTATACTACTTTTTATTTGTTTATCCATGGTTTAATAATTGAATCCACATTTACCCATATATTATCCATAAAAATACTTTATAAAACTTATCTGTCCAGCTAGCAATAACAGATCCATCCATCAGTTAGGTGAAGTCGACAGAAGAAGCATTGTCATTATTTTCATATCTAATCAATCTTATCTTCTCTACATGTTGATTAATTAAAATCTATCCACCAAAGCTTTATTTGGACTATAATAATTACACATTGAAAATCGTTTCAAATGTACACAATCCCGCCCATGGTGTAGGTACAGGTTGGGGCTGTATAATCTATTTGTATTTTCATCCTTAGTTACAAATTCTGATCTACTTATACTTCAAGTTTTACTTAAATTCTATCTTCACCTTATTTCCATTTTCAGTCTTAATTAATATATAATTTGTACTGGTGTAAATGAATTTACACTCTACTAATGCTTCAAGTTTTAATTAAATTCCAGGTTCTCATTATTTGCATTTCAGTCTTTTATATTAACTTATATTGGTGTAAATGAATTCACTACAAATAAACATAGCCTTAGTAACAAATTAAGTCTAATTTTGCTTCTTTTTTAATGAAAAATCCAGCAAATTAAAGCATTGTATTGGTGCGCATATAAGCCCTATTTTTCAAGCAAACTAAATTATTTACTTACAAATTAAACCTAATTTAAACATTTAAATAAGATAGAAAACTGAACCTGAAAAATCCAGTTTCTAGGTCTTTTCCCCCAGATTTCATTGTCAACCAATTGGGGTGAGCTTGTAGCTTTTTATTGATGATTAAATGAATCTTAGCCTTTTGGTTTCTAAAAAAAGAAAAAAAAAATACTGAAAGACTGGATTGTTTTTTTCTCTTCTAATTTTTTGATAATTAAAGTAGCTTGAATTATGGATCTAAACCCTTGTTCTCTATTAGTCAGAAGGTCACACGATCCATTTGCAGCTTGTTGACACCATCCTCAGTAGCTGAATTCAAATTTCTTCACTCATCTGTTCACTTTGTTTCAAGTAGTTGTAATATAGCTGCAAGTAACTGGTTACACACATGGTCTGTCACCCACTTTTCTCTCCCAAAGAGATAAACAATGTGTAACTTTATGCAAAGTAATGAAATTTCGTCTTTTGGGCATAAAGAAAAATAAGTTTAATTTGAATTTTTGGAGGATTTTCCTATCTATTGACCCGAGCTTATGGATTGTTTTTTTCTTCTAATTTTTTGATAATTAAAGTAGCTTGAATTATGGATCTAAACCCTTGTTCTCTATTAGTCAGAAGGTCACATGATCCATTTGCAGGGAGAGCCCTTATCAGTGAGTTATAGACTGAAAAATTTTGGATTATTCAACTATATTATATCAATTTTCAGCTTTCTTAATTCGCAAAGTTAACTTGTTCAATTTGGATGGTTGAACCACTGACCTGCAACCTGGACCAAAAAAACAAATTAGCCTCTAAGGTCTTATTTTAAAGCACTAGCTCTCATCATATAAAGTGTAGCAAATGTTGGAAAATAATAAAAAAGGCAGAATGAAATTTATCGATAATCACTTTCCAAATCGGAACATGCAGTGGTATTTTACTTTTAGGGTTAGGAATTCCATATATATATATATATATATATATGTGTGTGTGTGTGTGTGGAATTCCTCTAAGATCATTTTCATCTTGGCATGGAAATTTTGATCTTTAGCCAATGTTTTATTTTTAGGGTCAGATTGGGTTTGGGTTCGCATTAGGCACACAAATTTAAAGATTAGGCCATGGTCAAAACTTTAGGCCAGACCTAGCCCACATACATATTCATATATGTTACTTTAGTTTATATTCTATATATAAATTTCATAATATAATGCCTATAATATATATTATATATAATATTCTATATTCTATAATGTATAAAATGAATTTTAATGCACATTACATGACATACAATAAAAAGTAATATAAATTTCATAATATAATGCCTATAATATATTTTATATATAATATTCTATATTATATAATGTATAAAATGAATTTTAATTTACATTGCATGACATACAATAAAAAGTAATATAACATATAAGTCAAAGGCTTGAGCCTTAGGCTTATGTTTCAAGCCCAAAACCTAGGTTAGTCTAGGCTCAAGGCAAGGGTATAGCCCTTTATAATAGCTGCTAACCCTGGCTTCATCTAAAGATATGGAGATACAGCTAGAAACCTAACAATGCTTCAAAATTAATGAAGTAAAAAATTAAAAAATTTAAAAGAAATAATTTAATTTAAAATAAAAAATTATATAATTATTTTTCAAATGATTTTTATGAATTTAAAGTCCATTTAAGTGAAAAAGAATTAATAAAAGATAGTAAATATAGATGAAATTTATTAAACAAAAAAAATAAGAAAAATATAAAAATCACTAATAAAAATTAGTACAAAATAAGTATTAATAAAAGTAGTAAAAGTTAAAAATAATATTTTGATAATTAAAACTATTTTATTTTAATTTAAATATCCTATAAAAATTTAAAAATTAAATTCATTAATAAAGTTAATTATAATTAAGAAAAGTAATAATTAATAAAGAGCAGAGTGAAGGAAATTGGCCACTACCATTAGGATGCAATTTAGATTTTGATGAAACTAGCTTCATATAACCTGAAGAATAATGCTCGGGTTGGAGTGGTCAAGTTCATTAGGAATATCATAGATCTTCTTTGGCTTCAATTTTTTCTTAAGCCCATGCATTGCACTGGTCCGGACGGACTACTATAAGTTTTGTAACAAAAGTAAACTTCTTTTTATGCGATGAGGTTGGTTTAGGCGGCCGCATGCTGGAAGGTTATAAATAGTAGCAAGAGAGAACGGAAGAAATCAGCAAAAATCGAATCCCGACATTCACCTTCCTACTCCTCCTGTATCTTCTTTATCTGTCTTTCCACTCTTCCGATATTTGTGTCTGCCAATGATCCACGTCCTCAGGCTCAGCTCCGTTTCCACCGAAATGGAGAGTTTAAGATCTTGCAGGTTGCAGACATGCATTACGCCAATGGAAACAAAACACGTTGTCAGGACGTATTGCCGGAGCAGATGGCATCGTGCTCTGACCTCAACACCACCGCCTTCCTTGAGCGCCTGATCCGTCTCGAGAGCCCCGATCTCATCGTCTTCACTGGTAATATTCTCTTCCTCTTCTTCTGGCTTTTGTTTTCCGTCTCTACTATAGCTAGCTAGTTGGCGAAACCCGATCAGATGAATTGTTCTTTTTAAAATTTGTTCTCAAATTAATTTGACATCTTTCTATTGGATTTGGATTGTGGAGCAGGAGATAACATCTTTTATTACGCGGGGAATGCAACAGCATCCATGGACGCAGCGTTTGGCCCAGCTGTGTCGTCGAGAATCCCATGGGCTGCCGTCCTTGGGACCCATGACCGTCCATCGACACTGTCAAGTGAGGAAGTGATGAAACACATCGTTACCATGAACGGCAGCTTGTCTCAGCTCAACCCTCCAGGATATACCATCGATGGATTTGGGAACTACAACCTGGAGGTAGGTGGGGTTGAGGGCTCCAGTCTCCACAACAAGTCAGTTCTCAATCTATACTTTCTTGACAGCGGAGGCACCAGTGACGTTCCTTCCATTCCTGGCTATGATTGGATCAAACTCTCACAGCAGCTCTGGTTCAAAATAACTTCTGACGAGCTTGAGGTACTTTTGCTTCAGAAATTAGTTTTACTCCTTTCGACTAATTTCACTCGATTTAACGTTTTCTGTTAATACATTTCCTGCAGAAAGCATTCAGAAAAGAACCGGAGCCCCAGAAAGAGTCGGCACCGGGACTTGTGTACTTCCACATCCCATTGCCTGAATATGCGACGGTAAAATCATCCAACATAGTGGGTGTGAAGCAGGAGAATGTTAAGTCAGCTTCTATGAACTCGGGTTTCTTCACAACCATGAAAGAAAGAGGGGACGTGAAGGCAGTGTTCACAGGCCATGACCACATCAATGATTTCTGTGGAAATCTAATGGGTATTCATCTGTGTTATGGTGGAGGATTTGGGTACAATGGCTATGGGAAGGAAGGGTGGGCAAGGAGAGCAAGGGTGGTGTTGGCCGCCCTGGAGCAGACAGACGAGGGGGCTTGGGGAGCGGTGAGTTCCATCAAAACGTGGAAGCGCCTCGACGACAGTGATCTGTCCCTCGTTGATTCCCAGGTCCTATGGAGCAATAAGGAGCCCCCATCTACTACCAACCAGACGCTAACCAGAAGACACCACGGCCACATAATCACAAGAATGTCAATGTCGGGAGCATCTCCCTTACTTGTGTGTTGTCATCCATGGAAGACCTTCGCGATGTGCGGCTGTATTTTTATGTGGGTGGGTTTTGTGATGTGCACCTGTATTTTCATGTGGGTACGTTTATGGGTAGCTTCTGTGGGTAGCGGATCTGGACACCAAAGCAAGAGCTCCACTGGAAAGAGTTGAAGGAATACAAGGGATGTCAACGGATTGTTTTCAGCATGGGTTTGCCTCAACCCTAGTCTAACCCTTCAATCTTTACATCCAAACCTGACCCGACTCAGCAACTTGTAATTTCCAAATCTGAGTTGACTCTATAAGGTTTAACATGATACAATCCGTAGCTTTTCAATTGTATTTTTTATATTACAAATGTCCTCCAACAATTGCTCAGTGCCTTTAATATGAAACCAGGGAAGTGATTATGACCCAAAGATAAAAGTTTATTGTTTGAAGGGACCCTTCTAATATGAGAATTCACCAACCAGAATTTATCAACTATTCTACTATACTTTGATAATACCTTGTAAGAAATATGCTAATGTGGCAATAGTTTGATAATATGAATAACAAATAGTAAATGAAGGTAGGAGACAAGACAAATATGTTTCCTTGGTGCAGGATTTATCCATACACACCAAGGTTATTCTGAATCGAGGGCATCTGACCATATAGATCAACATCTCTCTATTTGATCATATAAGCCACCAAGGTAGGAGACAAGATTCACCCCTCTTTGGCTTAATTCTCAGATGCAAATGAAGATGTACAACAAACAAAATAAAGTGAAGCTTTTGTTAAAACAAAAATTTCAAACACAGACAATAACATCAAAGAGCTCACCGAATAGGTTTGGATTCGAAATAACCAGGGGTGTTGGGATCAGATCAGATGTGTGTATCTCCAATCGAAAAGTAGAGGAGAAAGGTCAGATCGCTTCGTTGTAGACTGAACAGAGACTTTTCTATGGATGAATAGGAACTTTTCTAAGTTTGATTGCAAAGAACAATGCTTGATTTGATTTCCTAATGCTCAGATCTGCTCTAGTTTGAGACAGATGAGAAAATAAAGGCATCCACTTCTTGTGATCGATCAGTAATAGCATACGATCAAAGCAAAATGTGGTTACCTCCTTTCGAAGAGAGTGCTTTCTCCCCTCTCATGTAATTTGTTAAGGCAAAGCTAGAAGGAGAGAAAGAGGGGTTTAAACTTTAAAAGTGGGGCGTTTTTATGGTGTGACAGGGTCTATGATAAACGAGTGCAACCTGTAATTGCAGATGCACACAAACTAAATTGGCTATTGCAGTCCCAAGTGAAGTTTAATTTTCTCAGATTTTCATATATTGCTGATAGACTAGAGGGCCCTACATATATTGAGACCTCTAGCACAAAATATTACAAAAGTTTATTGTTGAAAGAGAGAGTCCTTCTAATCCGAGATTTCATCAACCACTTAAACTTGTTCAGCCTCTTGGATCAAGGGACAAGTGTCTCCCACAGGGTAGGGTTAGTTGCTCAGAATCAATTTATCAACTACACTATTAAATTTTCTTTGACCACACCAAGCACGAAATATGCTAATGTGGCAATAGTTTGATAATATGAATAACAAATACTAAATGGTTTGGAAGGGAAATTAGAATCAACAGGAATAAAATTTCACTATCAAAGGAGGGAGAGGGAATGATCATTCCTTTAAATGGAGGAATGTCGTTCTAGGCTTTCTATCAGGAATGAGAATGGAATTCTGATTCTATCCAACCAAACAGTTGTTATCGGAATGACCCATTCTAATTTTGATTCCAGACCCTTATTCTCACGGACAAAACACTACTTTAGTGTTATCGAACAAGGAACCACGCCTAAGTCGCAAAACCTCTCATCGAACAACCAAACAGTACCATGCTTGCCTTCATTCGATTTGAAAGGACTAATTGCTTAGCAAGGTTAGTATTGTCCATAACTTTCCCTCCTATAGTGAAGGTATTTTGAAATGGCCATAACTTGCTCTTTTAATCGGTTTTTGCCATGTATCATTGCACTAGACCCTCTACCGGTAGAACCAATTCGATCCCCTCCATAAAAGGTATGCCACAAGAAAATGTTTCTTTCCATTGGAAATTAAAGGTGAAATATAGATCAAACCAATAGTAGACAAACCAGTATTAGATGAAGTAAATAGCTTAATAAAATAATTAACAGCTGTGAAATCTATCATTCATCAGTGATCTAATCACCATTAGTCAACTACAGCCAATGTATGCGATTCCTTCTTCTTTTATTGGATGCAACCAAGTGCAAATACCTAGGATTTTAATATATGAAAGGGATCCAACATCGCCGATGGGGAGGGCCCCAATACAACATCACCAGAGAAAGATCTCACCCGTGGAACCCTTCGCTAGATCATGCCTACAGTCCAATAGGCTAGCCCACAGACTTGAGGAATTTGAGCCTTCCTTTGGTTGGCAGATCAATTTTCCACCAAGATACCTTGAGCTGAGAAATTTAACCCAAAGTGCATCTCTTCCTTACGAAATCTTACTAAGGCCTTGTTCTTTAGAGCTGGCTTTGGGAAACCAATTCCTCCCTCTTCCATTGGTGCAGAAAAGTAGTCTTAGAGTCTGTTTGGTTCAAGGAATAAGGGTCCGGAATCGGAATCAGAATGATCCATTCTGATACCAAATGTTTGGTTTGAAGGAATCGGAATCCCATTTCCATTCTAGGGGAATGGAAATCACTCGTATGGGGTAATGGTCACTCTATGGGGGAATGGCCACTCCTGACCCCTCCCCAGGGAATGTGATTCTCATTCCAGATATGAATATCTTTTTTTTTTTGGGACAAAAATTCCCTCCTCATTTTCCAATCCAATCGAAGAGATTGGGAGAGCCGAACAGGGAGAATTCCATCACCATCTTCCATCGTTGAATAGAAGGCCGAACCAACCTCCAGCGAGGTAAGACCACTGCTAAACCATTATCCTCCTCCTCCTTCTTTGAAATCAACTACCCACTCATTGAATCTTCTTCCTTCTTTTTTTTTCACTAACTGTCTGATTTTATCTTTTTTAGATCTGCTCCTACTCTTTTTTGGGATCAATCTACTTCACTGCTTCCATTAATGGATTTTCACACCAAATCCAGGCAATCGGTGAGTATAGTTCATGTTTGCAAAATATTCATACACCGATGGATCTACTCCTATTTTATTCTGTGATTCATAGGTGTCTCCATTTCTAAGATTATATAAGGCCATGATTTCTTTTATATTCAACAACTCAGTTTTGATTCATCTTCTCTTTGTATATCCGTACACATTTGTTTTGTAGTCAATAGGTTCTGATGAGGGGTAGGTCACGTGGACATGACCTACCAACAAGATGACAACTCAGCAAGGGGAGCCTAGTCAACTGTTCGGGAGCCCAAGTGTTCGGACACCTCAGCACCAAAGCCAGTTCGACACCCAAGTACTAAACTGACACGTAATCAACTCCAAAAGCTTTTTAGCATACTCCGAATATCCGAGATCATGTCGCGTAACGACAGGCCTTATCCTCTTTGACCGGTGTGTTACTCTCCTTCTAAAGCGGAAATGGATCTCATCTACGTGGGCTGAGGATCCCAGAGTCGTTTCATGAGACCCACGACAGCTCAACTATATAAGGGCATCAACCCCCCAGGACCTAAGTACGCACGATTTAGTGTATTCTATCTCTCCTTGTTCTCAAAGTCTCAGCTTGCATATACTATTACTGATTTAAGCATCGGAGCGACCTCGCCGGGTTAGCCACCCTGGGTTCTCTGATACCTCCATTTCCATGCAGTTTGAGCGACCTACTTGGCGACAGGCATCTGGGCTGCCCTACAGCTAGGAGCATCCGGATTGCACACCATCAGATTCATTGCAAGATTTCTTCTCTAAAGTACTAATGGATGATGCAACGAGAAAACAAGAGAAGAGGGAAGAGAAATGAATTTGGGATAGTTTGTTTTCTTCATGTATTTAAGATTTATTGTATCACAACGTGCGGGTATGGGATGAAGTGAATTAGTTTGTTGTGTTTGCTTTCCCTTAGGAATTTGGATTTGGATTTCTTTATTGCTCTGCTTGAATTTGGATACTGGTTGAATTATATTTCGAAGTTGATTATTCTTCTTCTTTCTGATTTCAGTTTTCCAACATGCTCTCTTATTGTTTTTTGATTTGTAGTTCAAATTAGGAAACGATTTAGGGCCTTATATGTTCCCACTTCCTAGTGTCTGACAATGATTACATTCTCAGTTCGTTCTTCCAACTTTAATTCTTCTTGAGTCAGAGTAGATCATTCATTGTCCCATAGCTGCCTGCTTGAGTGCATGCTGACCCTGGGGGTGCATCAGTGCCTGGGCACCAGCCATCTTGCTCATTGCCAACTGTCTCTCGTAGGCCAAAAGCTCAGCTAGTGAAAGGCCTGGCATAGGCAAAGGACCACCAGTAGGTGGGGGCAGAGGAGTTGAGATTGTCTCTGGTGGAGTGGGTTTACTACCCCACGAGCACAGCAACATTAGAGAAGAACAACCATGTCTCTTTGCACCCTGACTTCTTCTATCACTCCAGCACCAAGGGCATGAAAATGCCTGTGGAGATCAAGTTGGGTAACCTGCATATTGTGTAATTGAGAACAGAAGATAAGTAATAATAAAATGATCGAATGTAATATAGAAATTTTAACTCAAGATTGTCCCCTAGGAATTCACCAAATCAAGGCATTCCCTTGATCCATGCATTCTTGATATAAATAATAAT
The DNA here is from genome assembly GCF_055504915.1 of Nelumbo nucifera. NCBI lineage: Eukaryota > Viridiplantae > Streptophyta > Magnoliopsida > Proteales > Nelumbonaceae > Nelumbo > Nelumbo nucifera. The sequence goes on along the minus strand of NC_142650.1, from coordinate 95,080,415 downwards.
TCAAATTCTGGGTCCAGAGGCAGGGAAAAAAAAAAAAAAAAAACAGATCACAGAATAGCTATCAAGTTGGCTTCAAATTTCCAAGTTTAAGCATTTAATGGTATATAGAGTGGATTCGAAACCATCACTCCATGGATCCCCATGAGATCTTTGAGACCAAAAATTAGCAATAGCAATTCAGCATGATAAGATACATTTTCCAGAGAAGTTGGACACAAAACAACCAAGTACATTTGACCATGGTCCTGATTCATGGTTTGTGCAAAGATTCTGGTTCAAGTTTCTTGGGATTTTATTCCAAGAAATAGAATAAAGCATATTAGTAGAAAATAATAAAAGATTGTGTCTGTAGATTTGTTAAGCAGGAATCAGTAAGACATGGTTTTTTATCAATAAATCACTGAGACAAGGGTTTCATGATCTTGTACTTAACCCATCAAAACTTGTACATAAAGGGACACAACCCAATGATGGCCCCTGCTATCCAATGTGTTGATTGTTGAGAAGTGTAGACTGGACAATGACCCAACTTTGGTATTTTTTGCACGTAGGTAGGTGCTCCCAAGCTCAAATCCCTGGTCAGCCCATGATTTTGCCATCATACAAAGCCAAGCCTCCTCAACATGTCAACTTATATGTACAATCCCTTCTATTTTCATTTTGATTGGTCCGTATACGTGCAGTGCATTAAAGCACCAACCTAGTATTCAGACACTAGATTCTCCCTGCCAGATACTACATCCCATGATGGACCAAATACTAAGAACGTATCTCTGATATTCAAGATATAGTTAATCAGCATAGCATTATTGTTTCCCCAAACTGCAGTTATCCTTTTATGTCCATTGGCCAGCAATCGTAATCTGTGTAACCCTAGAGAAAACTAGTCCTAGGTTGCCCTAATATATAGAGGCCGGAGGTTGATCAATGGCCAAACGACAGTCTGCATGGCAATGGCATTGTGCCATATCTATGGAACCAATTAAGAGAAGCTAGGACATTGAAAGCCAATCTGAGTTGCACATTCAAGTGGATACCAAGGTCTGTAAAAGCTTGCTGTAGTGAGGATGATAGTGAATAGGATAGCTTATGCAGCCCATCATTGTATAAAAATTCAACCTAAAATACCGTACACAACAACCAGAACAGCGAGAGAAAAGCTACAGAAAACCTTCTTTACCTTCGCCTGGATTCACAAGCACAACCTGCTAACGAAGTTACATCTTATATGCTAAACCAACATGAACAAGAAAATGCTTTAAAGATGATAGAGAACCAACTCTACTAATAATACAAGAATTACAGGGCTTGATCTTCAAATTGTCATTCTCTAAACGTTCCATAATCAGATGCCACTTTCTCCACCTTTTATATCGCCTTCAACTTCTATATTAGAGGTTTACATACACAAAATTAAAATGCCAGATAGTACACTCAATTTATGCAATTATGTTATTGTAAGTATTCTAACTAAAACTTTGCACCTATGCCAGTACTGTAACTAGTAAATTTAGTTGTTTCTGAAAAGATTTTTTATAGCATAGAGTAAAAGACAATCACTTAAAAAATAAAAAGAAAATTAATTCATGCAGTAGCTAATGACCAGCAGTTAGCTATTATATTAAAAAGTCCCTATTCTTCTTTCTATCAATGTAAGAGTTTCACATCTAAAATATTAGAAATCATATATATAATTAACAAGAAGAAACCAATAGAGCAAAGATTCTTTATAAAATTAGTCATTGCCGCCACTATTTCTATTTAATGATATTACAACTTGATCTCCCAAGTTATCATAATCAGTAGTACTATTGCAGTTTCATTAATTTGATGGATCAACAAGCAAGCATTCTACTTCTTCATGAGGTTCATCCCATGGATGCTTGTTGGACCTGTGCAATCCATCCAGCTCTGTCGCTACTTCTTTCATTGGGGGCCTTTCTTCTCCCGTCATATTAAGACATCTCTTTGCAAGTTTAGTGATTTCACGGAGTTGATCCATGGTGGCTTCATAAACTACTCTTTCCTCCAAAATATCCAAAACATTGTCTTCTGCCATTGAAGTAATGAAATAAAGAGCCAAATTTTTTTTCTTTCTCAGGTCTATTGAATTCAAGTGCTTTTCTACCAGTTAATAGTTCTGCAAGAACAATGCCAAAACTATAAACATCACTCTTTTCTGTCAATCGACTTGTTTGAAAATACTCTGGGTCTAAGTACCCCATTGTGCCCTGTACTAATGTTGTAAGTTGAGTTTGGTCTAATGGAACTAATCTTGAAGCACCAAAGTCCGATACCTTTGCTATATAATTATCATCCAAAAGAATATTGGAAGGTTTAACATCTCTATGAAAGATTGGAGGAGAGGCTGTAGAATGCATATATGCAAGCGCAGATGCAGTTTCTGTGGCTATCCTTAGACGGTTGTCCCATGAAATTGAAGATTGGTGTCCCTCATCATGAATATGGTGGGACAATGTCCCATTAGTAATGAATTCATAAACTAATAATGGAACTTCAGATTCTAAGCAACAACCTAAAAGTTTCACCACATTTTTATGGTTAATTTGAGATAAAATAACCACCTCATTGATGAATTGTTCAACTTGACTTTCATCAACTATTTTGGACTTCTTAATGGCAACTATCTTATTATTAGGTAAAATTCCTTTATATACTGTACCATAGCCACCACAACCTAGGATTCGACTCTCATCATAATTGTTAGTTGCCCTTTTGAGCTCTTCTGCAAATATCTTTGCAACTTCCACACTTGCATCATATGAAGAAAGTTGTTGCCTTAGTAGAAGCCCTCCATTTTGTTGAAAGAATTTTTCTCTACGTATGTTTTGCTTTCTATTCTTAATTCCCCAATATAGAAAATTGACAAATAGCACAAATAGGATGCCAAAGGCAATACCTGCATGAAAATGAGAAAAATTATAAAATAGAGATGCAATTTAAGTAGATTTGCTTAAGCTAAATATTAGACTTTGAACCATAAAAAAGAATTTGTCTAAATTTAAGGAAGAATAATGTGCAGAAAAACATACACACATATTGCAAAATCATTTATAAGAACATAGACTTCCAAATCACAATAAACATGGCAAGTGCATCTGATCTAGTCCAATCTAATTATCAACCCAGGAAAGCATGTACTAAAACATTCTAAAAACCAAGTTCTTCTCTACATAATAAATAAGAAATATAAATAATAAATTACAGAAAGACCCCTCACTCGACAGACGTTGCCTTCTAGACCCCTCTTCTCTCAGGCTCTCTCTTTTAGCCAATTCTAACTCCTTCCTCTTTCCTATTTCCACTCATTGGCTTATATGAAACCACTATTTGGTTTCAACCTTTATCAAATATATACTGGAAAACTGACACGTTTTGATTTATGTCAATGGGGCATCTGGGGAAATGTCAAATTCATGTTTCTCCCAATACCTGAGCATTTCTTGAAATGAAATGCTGATGTGGCGGACTTTGTCTGAGATAGAAAGAAACTTTATGGGGTGTTACTTGAAACACTCATAAAACATCCAACCAAATAGGAGAAGCAAAAAATGTTTAAAGTAGTATTTATCAGATAAATGTTTATCTAAAAAACACCTCCAAAGAAATGAATTGCAAATATCTAGAGCATTTTCTACTGGTTCAAGAATATTAGAGCAAATGAATTACAAATAAAACATGAAGCAAAATAAACCAGAATTTACAATATGATTTATATTCCCATATATTTGTACTAGAGCAAATAAAAATGTATTCCAAACAAAAGGAGTTCTAGTGGTCTACTTTGATTTTTTTTGTGACAATCTAGCTCTAATTTATCATTGGCGTTTCCAACCTAGTCATAGATTATTTGAGCTCTCTGTTGGATCCATCTTCCAGCCACGGGTTCTCCTAACAAATACTCTGTACACACTCTGAAAGCTCAAGCATTCACTCACACATTGGGAATATCTCCCTGTAAATTTTACACACATTATGGGAGATATTCATGAATCCTGATGTGCGGTTGGATGCTGTGCTTTCCAAGATTTTATAAGCATGAGATCCGGACTTCATCCTCCAAGCCATAGTGAAGGCAAGTCGTGACGGCTAAAAACCAACGGTTTAAGGAGGTTCTACATCAACAGGTAAAGATAAAAGAGGAGGGGTGATGATAATTGGCAGAACTCCTAGATTTTTTCCATCCTCCATGGCTGCCACAATTGGTTCCACTATTGTTTACGGTTTGTTTCCCCTTTTCACTCGCAATCTCCCTCCATCCTTCATCTTCTTCTGAATTTGTTTATGGAAAAATTTCCAATCAGTACCTTGTACATTGGCTCAAGTGACAATTTGGTCCCCGGACTTTAAAATGCAACAATTCAGTATCCAAACTTTTAAGATGTGACAATCAAGTACCCAAATTTTCAAAATATGGCAATCCGGTACCTACTGTTAACCAGTTCATTAATCAGCCATTACGTGACATTTGAAAGATCAAAAATGCCCTTTAAATGTCATCTTATTCTCTTTATCAACCATTCAAATATTGACAATAAAATAAACAATCCCAAATTCTAGATTCTTCTAAACAATCACCAACTTTTTTGAATAAAAGAGAATAGGATTTGGGATTGTTCATTCTTTTGTTAACCATTAGATGGTTGTTAAAGAGAATTAGATGACATTCAAAGACATTTTTTACTTTTCAAATATCACTTAACTGCTGATTCATAAACTGATTAACAACTGGTACTAGATTGTCACATTTTAAAAGTTTGAGTATTAAATTATAGTATTTTAAGGTTTGATTACGAAATTGTCATTCGAACTAAAATATAGAGTATTGATAGGGAACTTTCCCTCCTTTTTTTTTGGTAAAAGTACGGACAATCCCATATTTTGGCCTAAAAAATAGCATGTGGACATAATAATGTAGTTGAGTTGAGATTTGACAAATAATAATTAATGGAGCTAACTACTTGGGTTGGGGGACTGGTGGAGCTGGGCCATATGGCGATTCCCGAGTAACTGAAGATAATACTTGTATAGATTTTAAATTACCTATGGACGCTTGAATTGCCCGAAGTTTTGTCTGTGAAGGGATGCACCCGCGACCAGTTTTTAATCCGTCTCCGTCCGTGCCAGTTGGACAAGAGCAATGGTGACTCCCAAGCGTATTTGTGCAAATCCCTGTTGATGAACAGTCATTCATATTTGGATCCGCGCATTCATCTATGTCTGCAAACAATTTATAACAGAAGTTAAATTGGGACTGAATTAAACAAAGACAACCAGATATATAGAAACAGTAGTCTTTGGCGAAGAGGAAGGTAATATACATACCATGACATCCATGTTCGAGATAAGGGTTGCCATGGTAGCCTTCCAAACATTTGCAGAGATATCCCCAATTGTTGGGTGACCTGTAACAGTTGCTGTTGTTGCCACATGCATAAGTAGTTTCGTTTCTCGTCGTAACATTTTCACATGACTTTTCTTTCTCTATCGACCAGTCGAGTATTGTTGGAACCATTCCTTTGTTTCTCTTGTAGAAATCAAAGCCCGAGAGATCGTCTTTGGAGATGTTGTACCACTCCTTCTCAGCGATGAAAGAGTATTTGCATGGATTAATATCCCATGATGAGTTATCTAGGACCTGCAAATTCATTTGAAGAACCTTTAGTCCCTTGGCGACGGTGGTCTGGCAGTAACGACCCATGCCGCTGCAGTACAAGTAACACCCGTATTGAAGTCTTCCATGCCAACCGGTTTTATTCCCATTATCGTAGGTACTGGAGGCTAGAATGTTGCAACCGATAGCCGTGAATATGTTGCGAGTGTCGGAGTAAGTGAAGGGCGTTTTATACATATTCATGAAGATTCTGGACGTGTTAGCACTAACCCACGAATCCTTGTTGTAGCAAACATAGTCCATGAAGGAGTAGACATGCAATTGGCCTTCTTCTAATGATATTTCTATGACTTCCACCAATGTAGTATTGTTGATGGAACTGTTCTTTTCTTTCCCTTCCATAATTTGAATGTCTGCAGCAAACAATTTGGGAGGGCTGAAAGCGCGATTGCATATCAGCCGGAAACCATCGTCTCTGTAACAGCTTGGGTCGTCTCCAAGGCCGAACGGGTACGGAACGGTGATGTTCCCACATCTGTTTGGGCAGCCTGGCTTCGCCATGATTGGTGATGAGATCGCAGTTACTATGCAGAGATTCCACAATAACAGCCATTGTTAAGTTTCTACACTTGGTATTTTCCCCTCCCTCTTTCGTTTGTATATATTTATAAGCCTTAGCTTCCTCCCTCTCACACACGGACAAAAAAAAAAAAAAGAAAAAAGAAAGAAGAGTTTGCGTGACTTTGTTTTCCACCATTTAGGAAGCATTCACTGCATTTTCAGCGAAAGTCAATTCCTAATGACATAGATTAATACAATTTGTCGTCTGTGTTTACGCGATGAAAGCCTGGAGGAAAGGGATGTCAATGGGTCGGACCCAGGTTTAGAACAACCGAATGGAATCGAAATTTTCTAACACGTAAAATGGTAATTTATTAGCACCCGTTACTGTGTTTAATGTTTAACATCAAACCACTGACATGATGGGGTTACGGGACGTTTTGAAAAGTTATGGTGAGTCGTTTGTTTGAAGGTTTCCCTAAAAATAAACATTATGGTATGGGGTAAAAAAAAGTTATTTATCCTCTTGGATCCCCATGCTTTTTTATCATTGTCTTCACATTTGAAGAGTTTATAAAAAGAAAAAAAAAATAGAGCAATGTGTAAAGTTGAATAAAATTATAAATCGCTTTTTATACTAGATTGGTTACTTGATTCAGACAAAAATATCTGTAAGTTGTTTCTATATATTGTTTTACTGATATGACAGTTGTTTTTTCTTTTTGTATTAGATGACTTTCTTCTTTAAACAAAAACATCTTTAAGCTGTTTTAATAATGGGGTTTTACCGTTCAGTCCACCTTCAGAAATCCTATCTCCACTCTACATTGGGGGTAGGTACCAGCTCAGAATTGAAGTCAATTCACGAGTGGGTATAGGTGTTAAAGGTGGAGATGTTTATAATTTTGAATTGTTGCAAGTCTCTGGTTTAATTCGAATTATGTGGTGGAGTGCAGTCTACTTATCCCTTTTACTATACATTATTTTATTAATACAATAGTTATTTTTATTTTCAAAAACAAAACCAATCATGTTGTCCAACAACCACTAAGATAATGAAGAGCATTAATTGTGGTCGTTTGAACTCAAACTATGCCACATCAGAGCTATGGGTAAATCTATAATATTGGAAAGTAAGGCTGCAAAATGGGTTGGGTTGGCCCGAACCCAAACCTAATGGGTCAAGTTGATGCTCCTGTTAGGATTAGGATTAAAATTTATGAACCCGACTTTATTTCGGGTTGGGTTAGGGTTAATCCCTCGGGCAACCCGACCCAACCCGAACCTGATTCTATAGTATATATCACATATAAATATATTATATATACAGATATATCATATATTGATTTGTTATGTGCATGATAATTGTATAACCCCCACCACATACTATCATTTGTTTCTTTTAAGATAATCACTTCACTTAATCCTAATTAGAAATAATAAAACCTTAATAATATATTTTATATTTTTGAATATTTTATTCTTTATCTTATCTCTTTTGTTTTACCACCCATAGCTTGCTTGTCCATAAAAGATCTATTATAAGTCATAACTCATAAAAAAATATAGTCATTTCAAACACTTTTTTTTATAAATTTTTTACTTAAAGAACTAATAAAAATATCAACAAACAAATATGAGATTAGTTAAGAAGTTTTATAATATTATAAAAGATGGGAAGAAGGTTGGAGCCCAACTCAACCCACAATTGATTTTGGGTTAGGTTGGGTTGGGTTGGAATTAAAAGAATTTAGTTAAGATTAAGATTAGGATTGGATACGTCGAATTAAAGGTTGGATGAATTAGGATTAGGATTGGGCCAAGGTTGGCCTCAACCTGACTTTGCAGCCCTATTGTAAAGACATGGCTGAAGCACACCTCCTAAAATTGTCATGAACCTGATTGGTCACATCTTTTATGACACCAGTTGATTGGCTGATTTTCCAGTGTCATAATTGATCCCGGTATGATTGGTTCTGTGTCTTTATTTTTCAATTGAGTGAGAATTGGGCTGTTGATTCATATAATCAGTGGGGACCTGATCTAGTACTATATAATGTCAATACTTGCTTCGCAATCTCGCATCCCAAGATTCCCAACTAGGAGAGATCTACTATATCCTCTCTCTCTCCTCTTATACGTACAAATACTCAAGTATGTAACACCAATTTTAGTGTTGAAATTCTTTAGAATTATTTGGATTATATTGAAATTGTTATAAACCTAGCTAATATATATTATTTAGTTTTATATTCAACTCCACAAACTCAAACTACCTATCTTTATATATATTTACTAATATTTTGATTGAACCAAATAATTGAACATGTAAATAAATCAAATTTGAATATCTACTTTTTTGATCCTGTGAATATTAGAATTCTCATTTATTGGATTCTAATTGGATTGGATTCAGATATTATCTTGTTCAAATTTGATCTAACACGTTTGCAGACCTGATGGTTAGAAGGACTAAGATGCAAGAACTGGATAATACTGGCTTCTCGACACAAAAAAATGCGTACAACCTTTTCTAGGATATGTTGAAACTTGGAAGGACCTCTGCTCAAGAAGATTAAGATGGTCGCAATCACCCTTTAGTGTTTGATCTCAGGCAGTTCCACTCCTCTGTTAACGAGAGGCAAGCCGAGCTGGACGCTCCAGAGAATGAAATGAAACGTGGGGGATCTTGTAGAAAGGCGGCGTTTCGTTTGGTAAAATGTCATCGGCGTCGCAAGGGCTTGCGGCTTGGTGGAAACTGTAGTCGCCGGAGGAAGAAGCCAGAGGTGGAGCCAGAGGGTGAAGATAGTCGAAGGACAGGGTCGGAGAAGGTTTCTGTTGAGCTTGCGTTGATCCCTGTGTCAGAGAAGTTGGGACCCATAGACCGGATGCCCATTGGTGGTGATGCCAATTCAAAATCGAATTTGACATCTTCGAGCAGAGTTTTGTCTTTTGAGAGTTTTAGGCGAGACTTCGGGGGCTAGGCCAAAAGGGGATATATCATGCATTAGAGCTGGGCCGGGGAGTGGGCCTCCATTTAAGAGGTGGAAGATGGGACAGGTGTAGTTCCTATAGCTACGATTTGGGAGAGACTGAAACGCTGAGAGGTGTAGTCCCGATCACTCTGGTTAGAAACCTGAGAAGTTTATTTCTGCCAAAATTGGCTTGTAAGAAGGCAGGTTTGAAGCTAATTAAGGTGTAAGAGAACAATTGAGAGGCGTTTGAATTATCTGTGGCTGAGACGCTGAGAGGGTTTGACTCAGAGAGTTCCCGAGGTGAGGCTCACTGTGTTAGCAGGTCTGAGGTGGAGGTTTTGGAGCAAAAGTCGAGCAGCAGTCTAAGCTGCCAAAGACGACAGGGAAAGACCGCCGGCCATTCCACTCCTCCCCAGTTCTGAGCCTAGTTTAGAGGAAGGTACTCCTACCGCGGGTGTTCAGGCAGAGCCTAATCTTGCAGGACTAGGGGTGGAACCGTGTAGGAGTCCAAGTGTAGAGCCTTGAGCCAGTGACTCTCATGTAGAGAGAGACATCCACGTGGCAAACTCAGTGGGTCTGGTCTTTTGGGGCAGAGAAAAGTTTGCTAGGGAGACGTTTGAAAGGTTCAAAGAGAAAGTAGAAGAGGCACGAGCTAAAAGGAAGAAACGACAGTGACAAGGAAGATTTCAATACCCCTTCAGCTAAGGCTTTCAAATTTGGGGGGCTTCCTTGAAGTAGGAAGCGAATAAGGCTTCTTGACTATTATGTATATGCTTCATTTAAAGTGGATTTAAGAGGAAGGCAATCAAGAGATGAAAGAGCAGAAGAAGAGGCAAGGTGCCGGTCTAACTCATTAAATGGGCTTTGGGTTTTCTTTCAAGTTTGGATGTCTACGATACTTGTCTTATTTTCCCTTTTGGTCATGGTTTTCAATACCGGATCAGACCAGATGGTCGGACCAGAAAAACCGGAAATCAATCAGGTAATTAATTTTGGTTTTCTTCAAAACCAAAATTTCTTCAAAAACTGTTGATTTTGATCAGCAAACTATTGACCTAGGTGATGAATCATTTGAACCGTTTTGATCATTTTTTATTTTTTTATTTTTTAAATTTTTATAATTTTTTGTTAGAACAGGCCAATCGTTCAATTTGAATAATTGGACCATTCAACCCAGAACCAAACGCCCAACCGATTCAATCTCCAGCTTGGTTTTAAAAATCATGCATTTGGTATTGTGGTATAGAATTGGGGCCTAACCCATTTTGACCCACTAATGTAAAGCTACCTAACTCTATTAAAAGCATGGATCATTTCTTGTAATTTTAAAAAGTTAATAGTAATAATCATAAAATTACCAATTTGATTATAACGTTAAAATAAAAGTTGACTTTGGCATAATTAATAAAAATCATGGTTGTAAAAACGAACTGAAAATGGAACCATCAGGGGACCGATTTTCGGTTAAGCGGTTCAATCATCCGGGTTGAATGGTTCAACTCATGATGTCATAAATAAATTAAAAATAAAAATATTTATAAATAATAAAAACAGAAAAAATATAGAAAATAAAACTATCTAAATAAAAAATACTATAATACAAAATACATAGAACATATAAAAATAAAATACAGAAAAAACACAAAAAATATAAAATAAAACAAAAAATTGCAAAAAATACAGGAAAAAAAAAACTCTAGAATGTTAAATCCTAAAATGCAAAAATCCTTGACCTAAAATCAAGATTCCTAGGGATAGATTCCCCTGGCACCAAAATAAAAGGGGAGAAATAGGAGCATTCACTCTAAAATGTTAGATTACTATGCAACAAAGGTTGATCTCTAAAAGACTTCAATATACATTTATTTTACCTAACTAATCAAAAAAATTATATTAATTTGTACCTAATCACCATGCCAAATGCTGCTCCCTAAGTTTCAACCAAGCAAAAATTTCACAACTCTGTTTTTTCTTCAATTTCTGAGAATTTCTTTAGAACTACTCCTAGGTGTCAAAAACACTCACAATCAATCTCCAAATCTTTAGAATTGCCCGCCACTGCAAACTTGTCTGGCACAAAGCCTGGGAGTGCTGCAAATTGCAAAAAACGCTAGCCACTGTTGCAAATTCGCTATCATCAGTCGTTGTTAATTGCGGTCGTTCAATGTGTGTCACCATCGAACACCGGAGGCGATGGTTGCCAAAGGTGGTCAGTTGGGAGTAAGGAATGGGCGCCACTACAAAATCGCTTTTTCGCAAAGCCTAGAAATACTGGAAATTGCAAAGAACTTTGGGCACTGTGCAAACTTGCCATCACTGGTCGTAGTTAATTGCCGTTGGCAAATGTATGTTGTCATTGAATGTCGGAGGTGCTGGCCACCGCAGGTGATGGGTGTGAGGGCTAAGAGGAGGGCAGAACGAAGGGTTAGAATGAAAATGGTGTTCTAACCCTACATTCGATTGATTGATTTGGTACGAGGATCTTAAGTAATTTTATTTTTTTGTTTTTTATTTTATTTAGAACAGTAAAAATAAAAAAAAGAGGACCCATGAACCATTGACCAGGTCAAATGGTTTAGCGGGCCTGACCGGATACCAATTTTTTCAGTCCAACTATCCAGTCTGGTTTGGTTTTGAAAACCATGATAAAAATCTGAAATCTATAACAAATGCAAAGGAGAGAGAGAATTGCTTAAAGAAAAGTGAATGTTTAATAAAAAATATTTATATATTTATTACTTTAATTTTATTTGCACTTGATGATAAAAATTCCTATATATCTTTGGGACAGCTTAGGCCATGTTTGATTCCCTGCTCAGGGCCTCATTTTTTTTTAATTATTGTACATTCTTATCTAGGATGAACAAGATTGAATAACATTGGAGCATTTGATTACAAAATTCTTGCCATTGACCTCATTCTTTTTAGAATGAAAAATTAGACAGAATGAAAATATCAGCCCATGGCATGAACATTGGGGTAGCCTGCATTATGAAAAATAATTGTGCCCCATCTTGCCCATTTTATTCTTTAAAGAAACTATACGCCAGTTCTTAGAAACCACCAACAGAAAAACACCTCTATGAAAACATTTTCTCGAACGCACTTTTATAAAAGTAATTTTATGAAAGCAAAGTACTTTTAAAAAAGTACTTTTATGAGATGATCTTTTATAAAAGTACTTTTTACATGAAAGCACTTTTAGAAAAAGCACTTTTATAAAAGTAATGAGAAGTACTTTTATGAAAATTACTTTTATGAAAACACTTATATAAAATACTTTTATGAAAGCACTTTTACAAAAGCTCTTTTGCGAAAATACTTTTACAAAATTGCTTTATGGAAGCACTTTTATGAATGTATTTTTACCAAAGTACTTTTATGAAAGTACTTTTATAAAAGTTCTTTTATGAAAGCACTTTTACAAAACTAGTTTTACAAAATCACTTTTACTGAAGTATTTTTACAAAAGTGCTTTTATTCATTCACTTTGGATTGAATTGGACCCAATCTTGTCCATTTGCATTTTAATTGGACTAGATTGGATTGTAGTAGGTGTTTGTAGGTCTTTTTATATATTTTCCGGATTTTTAATTTTATTTCTGTGTTTTGATTCAATTTGGATTGGATTGGACCCAAGATGGTCCATTTGCATTTTATTTGGACTAGATTGGACTTGGTTTTTACGGATTTGGTTCAGTCTATTTGTAGATGATCCAATACTAAATTGGACCAAGTCTAGTAATTGACAATCTTACTGGTAAACATCTATGTTGATGATTTTGGAGACTTAGGCCTGTTGTTTATGAATGTTAACACAATTTTTTTCAAGAATGAAAAGGAACAACATAAGACACTTATTAGTTTGAAAAGAATTCATTTTTCAGGATAAAAATCATTTGGTTAATAGCAATATTTTCTCAATTTACCCATTTTTACCCACTCTTGCATTTTAGAATTTTATCTTGAACAAGAATGAAAAAGATTGAGAATTGAACCAAACATGTCCTTAATTGATTTGTAATTTCTCGGGTGATCTATGACAAATTAAACTTTTTAAAAATCTATTTTAAGAGTTAATAAAAAAGACTTTCAAGCCTTAGGGAGCTTGTACATGAAATCAAAGGACCTTTAATGATGCTACAATTTGAAAATCTTTCTAAAAGATAGGTCAGTAAAAAGTCCATTTAGATAATAGTGATTTGAGACTTTGATTAGGACTAATACATAATGCATGCAATAGAACATATGTATAGGTCTTAAATACATGCATGTATGTCATATATACATATACATGGGCTCTCCATGATAAGAAAATGAAGCCCAACATATATACTTACCTCTATATATATATGACTGTCTTATACACATTATAGGGTCGTAATCTTATAAATAAACAAGTAGGGGTGCAAGTGAAACCGAGTTAGGCTAGGTGGAGCCGTGAGCCCAACCTAAGTAATTGAACCATCCTCACCCACTCCAATAAATTTTTTTCTCTTCCTTTTGTTTTATTTTATATTATATTTATATAATTCTCATTTCTTATAACTTAAGAATACCATTCTCATGGGATGGACGAAAGACATAGTGTGGACAGGCTGCTTGTTTTCTTTTTTACCTAATTTCTTTTTTTTTTTTAAAGAGAGCCTGGTTGCTTGATTAGATTAGTCATTAGTGAGACCCATGAAGACAAAGTAAAGATGTTGACATTAAGCCTATTTCTTTCAGGACAATAATGGTGAATGGATTTGCCTTCGTACCATTTTTGGAAAGGGAAAAATAAAGGAAAAAAAAGAACATATCACATATCAAGGAATGTAACATTTTGTTTTATTTTCCTTTCGCCCTTAATTTGATGGTCAGCAGATGCCCTTTGCTATCTGTTATATTTTCAAATTAAAACATGCCCTTGATGGTTTTAGAAGGGCCTTTTTTCCCATTGAAACAAAAAAAGTTAAAAGATGAAAGGAGAGAGAATGGATGGAGTTGGAGATCTTTTATTTAGGGAATTTCATCTGACAAGAAGGTTTGTAAAATCAAATCAGACAATGAACTGGTTAGGGGTCTGGTTTCCGGGTTTAACAGTCTGACTACTTGAATTGAACAGATGGCTTGTTCTGACAAAAAAAAAATTAAAAAATGGGCAAAACTGCTGACCGATTCAAATGATTCAACTGCCTGGGTCAATGGTTTACTGATCAAATTATCATTTTTTCGGCAAAATAATGACTTTAGGAATTGGTCATCCCAGATTTTCTGATCTGACCGTCTGGTCCGATCCAGTTTTGAAAAATCATGCCTGACAATATTCTTCTTTCTTAAATTGATTAGGAAACCCAGTATTAGTGAAATAAATTGTATAATGCTGCTCACTTGCAACATATCAAACTTGAAAATGGGGAATGTTCCATGGCATATTGCCTTCTTAGATACCTCACCTTCAAAGAGTAAAGGGCAGTATTAAGGTCGCCTATGAACATATCCACCTGCTGTATCCCTACCTTGGCAAAGGTTGAAAGTTTTAAGATCAATTGCCATTAATGGTTCAAATGGATAGATTAAGCAAAGTTCCATGATTTGGTGGCTTCAAAAAAATCTACGCAAAAACCTATCAGGCTTGAAGTGACTAGCACGGGTCCACCCTTATCTTGTTTCTTGTGCTGAATTTCAATTGATTATAATGGAGGTAATGAAGATCGACACTTGACAATTTGGTCAAACAAGCTCCAAGCAAATCATTCAATTTAAAAGTTTAAACTATTAGGTGGGGTTCTTACATTTCTAATACATTCCGACCACAAGGTATATTTAAATAGTGAACACATCAGGATATATTTAAGTAATTTTCCCTCTTTTTAATATTGTGAAGATACTATTTTTCTTATTTTTTTTCCAAATTAGGTAAAGGTCAAGATTCTAGTCTTTCTTTATTATAATTATAACGATCAAGAACCTAGTCTTGTGTTTGCATTTTTATTGCCACCTACCATGTTTCCATGTGAAATGAAACTAAGTGCCCATTTGGTTGGTAAGAATAGGGGTATAGAACCGGAATCAGAATAGCCAATTCAAATTCCAGCTGTTTTGTTGGATAGAATCGTAGTCTCATTCCTATTGATATTGGAATGGCATTCTCCATTTGAGTAGGCTTGTCAATGATATTCGAAAATCTGAAGCCCAATTTGACATTGAATCTGGTTATATCAAATTCAGATGATGTATTTATGTAATCAAATTGGATTAGGATTTTACAACCTCCATCTCATTAATAATTGGATCAGATTCAGATTTGACTCCATCTAATCTTATTAAAATCTGAATCCAATTATATTATAATATTTATTGATTTTAATATATAAACTTTATACCATTATATTTTAATATATATATGTATATTATATATGAATTTACATAATATATATAAATTCAATAAGTTATATTTACATCAATTTATTAATATAAAAGTTAAAAAATAATTAACTTTTTTTTGTATTTTAAAAAATTAAAGCAGAGTTGGATTAAATCCAAATTTGATCCTAGTCCATTAGAACTTGAATTGGAATCTAAGGTCTTCAAATCCAATTGGATTTTGAATCAGATTCACATGGAGTTTTCAATAATCAGATCAGATTTGGATTTTGCTAAATCCGATCCAATTACAGCCTTACATTTGAGGGAATGGCCATTCTGTCCCCCTCCCTTGGGAATGGAATTTAAATTCCATTCTATCATATTCCAGTTCTGATTTTGATTCCTGTCTGAACCAAACAAAGTATGGGAATAGATTGTTACGATTTCAATTCCAAGGGGTTTTGATTCTGATACCAACTATGAACCAAATGGACCCTAAGATTATTTATGAAGATCAAATCCAATCCCATTTAATTTGACTGCATTAGTTAATTATTAAGAAACTAATTCAACTATTTTTTAGGGGAAGGATCAAAGAAAGGCAATGTAATTGATTTGATCCACTATATATGATCTTTATTATTATTGGACGTTATATATATATATATATATATATATATATATATATATATATATATATACATGGTTCAATTCTCACAAGTCTTGACCTAGATAGAGTTTGGTTGATTTCTTAGGTGTGTTACTTTGAGAATTGTGTTTATGGCATCCATATCAGAGAATGACCATTTTGTTGGCTTTGGATTGGTGGGGTGGATTCAATAGGTTCGACTGTAGGGTTTGCTCTATTTTGGGATCAAATACTTCAGACAAATACTTTTGTGTATGGGGAGCCAGCAAGGGGAAAAAGGATTTTCGTTAGAAAATGGACAACTTTATTAACAAAATTAGAGGCCCATGGTGTTTCCTTGGATATCTCAACATGATTTTGGACTGACCAGATTTTAGGAAGCCAGGTTAAGAAAAGGAAGGTCAGAAAAAATAAAGAAATCATTAGAGGGTGGGAGCTAGAAGAAATACAAAGCAATGGTCCAAAATTTACTTAGACAAATATCAAAAGTGCTAATGAACATATAAAAGCAAAATTGGATAGGGATTTGTCCAATAGTTCATAGCTAGAGATATTCCATGAAGCTAGGTTTTTTTTCCTTACCCTCACATGGGTCAGATCACTTGCCTATATGCCTAAATACCGAGCCAATAACTATCATGGGTAGAAAGCCTTTTAGATTCGAGGAAATGTGGCTAACCCATGAAAAATATGAAGAGATTATTAAAGAAAGTTATAGGATAATGTGGATGACTGTAGAGCTAAACCAATTGATAAAAAGTGTTTTGAAAAAATGGAACAGGGAGTCCTTTGGAAAGTCCAACACTTGATAGAAAAGAAAAAGGTGAGGTTTTCTGAAGAGAAAGCCAAAGATGGTTCCAACATTTGATTAATGGAAGGTTAAAGACTTGGAAATATGATCTGGATATCCTACTTAAGAGGGAGGAAATCCTTTGGACCCAAACATCTAGATTTAATTGGTTGCTCATGGTAATAAAAATATAATTTTTTTACTAGGACACCATTAGAAAGAGAGCAAAGAATAGAATTCTCAAACTAATGAACAATGAAGGCGAAAGGACGGAAGGGAATGATTAGGTTAGGTAGATCATTTGGAACCATTTTCAGAACATCTTTCTCTCATCAAATCCCATGGGCATTGGGAATGATCTAGTGTCCACAAATAGGCAAATTTCAAATGAGGGAAATGTAGAGTTACAAAGGGTGAAGGCTTTTTTAAGAATTTTTGGGGTATAGTTAAAAATGACCTAATAAGTGAGGTGAAGGCTTTCTTTAGAGATGGTAAGTGGAATCCAAATATCAATGTCACTTTCATAGCCATAATCCTAAAAGTAAAAGCCCTAAAGGAAGCAGCTCATTTCAAACCAATCATTTCATGTAATACTATTTATAAAGATATAGCCAAGATCTTGGTGAATAGGATAAAACCCTTCGTATAGAGATTTATCTCTAGCAACCTAAGTGGTTTCTTAACTAGTAGATTTATATCTAATAACATTCTCCTTCCCTATAAGTGATGCATTTCATGAAAAGCTCAAAATCCTCAAAAGGATTTATGGTAATCAAACTTGATATAAGTAAATATTTTGATTGGGTGGAATGCTGCTTCCTTCAAAGAGTAATGGAAAAGTATGGGTTTGGTGAGAGATGGGTTAAGTGGGTCATGAAGTGTGTTTTTATTATACCCTATCAAATTCTGGTAAATGGCTACCCCTAAAAAAGGCCTTAAAAAGGTTTAAGGAAAGGGGACCCCCCATCCCCCCACTTATTCTTAATTTTCTCTAATGTTTTCTCTACTTTGATGTTTTCAATAAAGCATCATTAGATTAGATAAAGGAAGTGATCTACTGAATGTCTCTCAACCCAAAGAGTGCCTTGGGTCAAAAGGTGAGCTACTCCAAATCTGGAGTCTCTTTTAGCTCAAAATTGCATCTTAGACTAAAGAAAATAGTTGCTAAGACTTCCAGACCTTTTTCATCAATAGAGATGGCATTGGTCGCCTTTGTATGTCCAAGCATTTTTATGAACAATGTGGCAAAGAACCTAACGTCTACTTCATTCAAGGGTTAGCACACAGTCAAGAGGAGGGCAATTAGTCTTGTCTAATAGGCTCTCTCACTAACAAGAGAGGGTAGGTTGTAGGGCTTCTAGAAAATAAGGATAGCAATAGGGGGTTATTAGATCAATTGAAGGAAACATCAAAAGTGTGATCTATTCCTATGCTTCGCCTTCCTCTCCAAAGAGCCATTCCTTCTACTTCTGGTTTTGACCTATATATCTTCTTGATTCGTTGATCATTACTTGACCTGACCACACATAGGAGCCCCTGCCAAGTGATTTTCTATTAAAAATTTTTACATGTGATGTTCTAAAAACACAAACATGTGATTTAGTAACGATATAGTTTGGAAAGCTTCTTTTATGATCCAACGATTTGTGTGGATGTACAGTTTTCGGCCATTATGTATATGCTCATAGATTTTAATGCCTAGTTATTAACAGCTTCTAGCAAGTTTAGCTAGTTTAGGTTTAAGGCCTAAAAGTATTATACATTAATGTTAAGGAATTGTTCCCTTATTGCTGGTTGTTACTTGTTAGACAAACGAAAGGAGTCAAGCAAAGGGTAATCCTACTACTTAATGGGGTTTCCTTCTTGAAAATAATGTTTCCATCTAGGGGTGTGTGAGCTCCAGAAGGCTCATAATCAGCTCAAAAAGATTTGGAGTTGCCATTTATTTTTTAGAAGAAATGGGCCCTCATTTTCAAGTTTGAAAAATGGTTTATTAACTTTAATAGTGATTCTGTTCTCTACCAAGGAAAGGCACCAAACCAAAAGACTTTGGTTTCAAAGGATTGGGAGAGTGAAGGTGTTAGGCACCCCTCACTCCAAGCTACTATAGAAGCCCACTACAGATGTAATTTAAGCTCAACTTCCAACAAAACACCAAATAATGGGATTGCTCAAAACTCCTAAAATTTGGTAAAAGCGCTTCCAACTCCACCTAGAATTGATTTGAGGTGATGTTATCGGGTTTTAGGAACTGTTTTCCCTAAGACCCTAACTTCTTTACCTCTTTTTCTCAATTTGGAGGAAGCTGTGAATGCAAATTTTCTAAGATTTCAAAGCTTTAAGCAACTTGGAACTGACTTAAAAGCAAGGAAATGGTGGAATGAGAGGCTTACCTCTTGTGTATGAATAGACTTAAGTAAGATGGGTGTTTATAGCTTAACAGAGATGGTAGAATTGACTTAAAAGCAAGCAACTGAATAGACTTCAAATGAAACTTGAATGAGGCAGGAGCTAGGTTGGGTGTTTCTAGTGTTGAGTCAAGAAAAACAGAGGATGAGACTTAAGGTTGGCTTTAAAGATTCTGGGATTTTAAGTAAGATGGGTGTGTTATTGGAGTTAGAAAACTCTCTTCCTTCAATCTCAAGCTGAGCCTCTATTTATAGAAATGATGGAGGGAGATGGGTTTGAAACTTGTCTACTATAGTGTCTATAGCTTAACAGAATTTTTTCACTGAAATAGGCAAGGATTTTGAGAGAAGGGGGCTTGCAGTTGACCCTTCCTTCTTTATGCAACAAATCCTCTAGATTTTAGGTGGCTTCTCATGGGTTTCGTGCGTCCAATGAGGGATTGGGGCGTGCTAGACATTGCATCCCCGTATTTGGGTCTAACAGTGGCACAAAACATAAATTTGATGAGATTTTAAAAGTGGTTTTGTCCTTTCTTGGTTTTAAGTGAGGGCCTGTTTGGTATTTTAGGTTTTTTAAGCCTATTAAGCTCAAAATCATTGGTCTAAGTTTTTAATGGAAATAAATAAGGATTTGATGTTAGCCCCTACCCACTTAAGATCCTATGTTGGACAACTGATGTGGTGATTCAATCAGGTGCATCAAAAAGTTATCTCTCTAGTTTAATAATCAAATGGATGAATCTGATAATGAAATTTGGTGTGTTGGGATTTTTTGAGTCTCTAAACATAATAGTGAGGTTTGATCGGATAAACACGGTCGAGAAGATTGAGATCTGTGGTTGATAATTTCATATCAATAAGATTTATTGAAATAAAATCTTTATTTGATAAAGGGTCAAATGGGGGAATTTTGGAATGAAATATGGTGGGTAGGCATTTTCAAGCATGTTGAATCTAATGGACATGATGGATCATTGATCAAAGGTGTTGATTGACTGATTTAGTACAGATCATGGTCTTAGCTTATGGTTTTCAATCAAAGAGAGGGCCCAAAATGGATTCTTTCTTTTTCAATGGTCAAATGGAGGTGTTTAGTCGTAAAATTTGTTGTGTTGGGATTCTTTGGGTCATTGAATATGGTGGTGGAGTCTGATTGGTCAGATAAGGCTTGGATGATGGAGATTTGTGACATGTGAGCTTTTGATCAATAAGATTCGCCAAAACCGAATCCAGGCTTGATGTTAGGTCAAACGAGGGAATTTTGGGATAAAATTATGTGTGAAGGTATGGATTGAGATTATGAGTCTGGGTTTGATCGTATTAGGTGTGTACAAATCACGAGTTTTAGGTTCGAGGAGTATTGTAGTGTTATGTACGTCGAAATGGGATCTTTGATGATTGGCTAAATCCAAGAATTTGGGGTTAAAATTTTGCATGATTAGTTTTTTGAGGATTTTGTTTCACGTGATGGATTTTGATCAGAGTTCAGGTATGGTGATGTGGCATAATCAAGACCATCAAAAGGGAATCAAGTAGATTTAATAATGGACTTATGGGCATTTGGGTTAAAATTTGGTTTCTTAGGGTTTAGGCATGTTTTAAAGTGATTGGTGTAGTCTAATCGGGCATCCGGAATGTAGGAAATGGGTCAAAGGAACCGAGCAAAAATTTGGTGCTAACAGGGTGTAAATAGTATTCAAAAATCTATGTTTAAATTCAAGAATTGACATAATCAAATGGAAATCAGATTGTTTGAATACCATTAATGGTCGAATTCAAATAAGAATTTTTACAAATTAATTTACAGAATCAAATTCAATTCAATTTGATTTTATTATAATATACATCATAAATATCTAAATTATATATATATATATATGTATGTACATATGTATACCGATATTATTATTGATGTTATATTCATACTAGCGAGGTGTGCCTACATTATAGGGGTTGATAAGAATGCATGAATACATTAAAAGGCAATTTTATTCATCTAGGTAGATTTAAAGTTAGTTACTTAGGCAAATGAAGCAAATAAATTTAGTGTAATTTAATTAGTCATTTTTACTTAATTGACTAAATATGGTAAATTAATTAATTATTAATTTAATTAATCTAACTAAATACTTAAATTACATTAATTACATAAATTAAAAAAAATTACAATTACGATTAATTAATTTAAAGTAATTAATAAAGTCTTAAAAATATATTTAAGTGAAATTAAGTAACTTAACATATGATATGCAGTAAGAAATTTCACTAAGTATATATATTGTTGGAGGAAGAGAGAGTGCAGAGGGATGGTGGGGAGTGGTTGAATTCTTGGAGAGAGAAAGAGAGTGAGAGGAGAGAGAATGTTATAAAATATTATTTTGCTCTTGTTCCATGAAATTCAGTTGAGACATTAAAGAGATGTAGATGAAAAGGCCTAACTTGGCCCAAAAATTCTAGGCTTGGTCCTAAGTTTGTGTTTAGACTTGGTGTACACCTAGCCCTGCAAACTTTTAGCCCAACTTTTGGCCCAATACTTTAGCCCAACCTAAGCAATCATTAGACTCACAAATTTCTAAGTCAAGTTTGGGCCCAACCAGCCTAAGCTTGACCTAACTCAAAAATTTAAGGCTTGGATCTAGTTTTCTTGATCAAGCTTGGCTCGGGGCTTAAGTGTACATTATGCCAACAAGCTTCAAAGTTGGATTTGTTTCCGAAACTTCAATTCCAACTTGTGGCTTGCCTAAATGAAACACAACTAGACAACTTAATTAATTAATGAATTAATTATATTTATTAATTAAAAATACTAGAATTATTTATTATCTTGTAAATAATATTAAAGGTTCATCCTATACTTCAATCCCAACTTGGGGCTTGCCTAGATGATAGATAATTAGAAGACTTAATTAATTAATTATATTGATTAATGGAAAAATATATATTAGAAAATATTTATTCTCTTGTAAATATATAATATTAAAATTTCATGGAGAGAATGGTTGAAGATAAATGAAAATTTGAAAACAAAGATAAATGAAAAGTTAAAAAGAAGTGTTATAGTGGGAGGGAGAGAGGGATAGGGCTGTCAATGGGTTGGTCCAAGCAAAACCGCAATCAACCTGACAAGAATTACTAGGGACTCGAACTTAATCAGAAGTGAGAGGATTTATAATTTTAGAGACAAAATCAAACCAATCGGTTCTTGGGACAATCGGCTGAGTCTAACACAATGAAGCTGAGTAATGGTTTTGTTAATCAAGAATGTAACAATCAAGACTTATAAACAAATTGAAAGAATCAAAATAATGGTTTAATCAATTTGTCAAAAAGCTAAGATAAACTATAATAAGAATGGCCAAAACAAAGTCAATTGCATAGTTTATTTTTTATAATAATAATAATAATAATAATGTTATTAAAATACTAATAATTATTGAAAATAGTGTTAATTAATGAAAAACATTGTTAATAACTAAAATACTGTTAATTATGAAAATACTGCTAATTATTTTAAATACTGTTAATTATTATAATATTCTTAATTATTGAAAATACTATTAATTATTAAAATACTGTTAATTACTGAAAATACCATTAATTACTATTTATAATATATAAATATATTATATTCTACTATATTATTAAAATACTGTTATTGTTTTCTTCTTATTATTTATGATGATGATGATAATTATTATTATTATTATTATTTATTTAAAATATATTATGCATATTTCCAGCTGACCCGTATCAGTATGGGTCCAAATCAGCTGGACCCAACTATTCATATATGGGTATTTTGAAAAGTCATTGCAAACCCATTTTCGTTGTCGTCTTTGCTTGAAATGTTATATGGGTCATGCATCAACCCATCTAGTTTCTACATGTTTCTTTGTTGTTTTACTCTTTTTTGTTAAATCTTCATTTTTTCAGTTATTTATGCATCGTTTCACAATAAAATTGAGGTTTACCTTCTACTTGCTGTTTGGGAACATTTGAAGAAGCTGAAGTGTATCTGGAACCTTTGGCAACGTCTGCTCAACTTAAAAGTGATAGAATAAAAATTATCATATTTTTATCCCTAAATATTCAGTCTTTTATAATTAATTAGTACCTAATTTGACTCACTATTCTTGTATTTCGATTTAGGGCACAAAAAAATAGGAGAAAAACAAGGTTACTCGGGTAATTTTGCACAGTTTCAGCACTGCGTAGTAATCTTGGCATAACTCTCCCATCTGGACTTTGATTGAGATGATTCAATATACATTGGAAAGATAAGGAAAAACTCTACAATTTTCATGTTTTGAGTTTTGATAGATTCAGACTGCACCGAAGTCAAAATCGGGCCCGAAGTCTGAGCAATTTCATAAAGAAGCCCAGTTCGCAACATAAGCCCAATTCACAGAGAAGCCATACAGCAGCCCAATTCATTGAGGAAGCCCAATACAAATGCAAGAATAAAAAAACATCAAAGAGTCCTATCAGATTCAATTTTCTACTATAATTTTAGAAAGATAAACGAGATTGAGATTACCAGTTATGAGATAGGATAAGATTAGATCTAAAATTAATCATTAGGAATTAAGACTTTCTATTTTTGATAAAGAACTCCAAAAAGGAGTTGGAAACAGCCCCTCCTCCTAAAGCTATATAAAGGGGGGGCGGACTAGCACTAAGGAATCAATCAAAAAATCCTCCAAAAAATTTCATCCTTAAAGGAAGTAGTCAGCAACCCAGGAGGAGAAGAAAGGCGGCGAAGAGGAGAATTGAAAATTCAAGGGCATGGAGTTCCCCTCAATCGACTTCTATTCAAGAGTTTTTTTTTCTTCAAACTTTACTCTCTGTTATTATTCAATTTCACTTATGTTTGATCTAAATTTTATCGTTGGAATGATTCTTTTCATTAATAATATGAGTAGTTAAATTTCTTGATCTAGGATTCGGACGTAGCCTTTTAATTTGCCTATGATAGATTATGTTTAATTGATTGGGTCGTTGATTGTTGGGATTTATCTTTTACCTTAGGGCTTAATGCTAGAAATTAATTGGCCATTAATCACTTGAATTAAGGTATTGTGTGAAATAGGGAGAGTAGAAGCATAATACTAGTCCGTTGAGATAAGGGTTTGTGTTCATTGTCTGTGATCACGAGAGTAAACACACGGTTAGCATAAACACATGTGTTGTATCTTGAGAGAGAATTTCATATAATTTGGGGAAATCATACAACTATTACTTGCCCACAATCTGTATAATTGCAGAAATCTTACAACAAAAAGTAGCTGGAATGTATACTCTTTCAGGAAAAAAAAAGAGGAAAAATGTATGAAACTCCTACAGCATTTGCAACGACTGAAACCCCACTAAAACTTTTGCAACGCTGGCAACCGAATTAGCTAAAACTTTTTCTTGGAAAAAAACCAACGCAAAAAACTTATAAGTGATCAGAGGTTACATACGAATGGAAGGAAAGAAAATCTCAGTAAAAAAGAGTGGCTGAGATGGTTCAGCCTTTAGTCTGTTGAAGGTGTCCACAGTCCGAGACAGGGTGTGGGAGGACGTTGGAGACTGGGTGTTCTTCATCTGCTGAAGGTAGTGAAGTTGTATGCGGTCTAAGACTAAGAGAATGTGATCGCTGGATGTCCGAGATGGAGAGGAGATGTTTGGTTTCCCACTATGTTTTGGGAACCAACACGTCATTAATGTTTTCATCATCGATTTGTCCAGTACTTGTCAGAAATGAATCCCATTGATTTTTTAACATACAATGGCAACCTATTTTGTCAAAAATGACCAAAGTGAAACATCAAAGCAACACTTTTGAATTGTTTATGTTATAATAAGAATTATCATTACATGGCTGAAATGAAAACTAAAGCTTTTAAAAATCAAGAAATTGAAAAAAAAATAAAATATTGAAAGACAAAAACCTTAGAAGCATTCTAGGGTTACCAAAGGAGACCTAGATTACAACACATTCAAAATATACATTATTAGATAAAGACTTAATGGGGATGAAAGGAAACCTAAAACACCTTATGATGTCCTTGAATTGCAACAAAAAATATAGCATTTCAATATAATTGATTCAAGAGCCACAAGGAGATTTCTTTCATGATGTTCACTTAAGAAAACATGCTAAAATTTGGATCATATTACAATAAATCAAATAAAACTAATAATACCAATCAAAGTATTCTCAAACTCCATATCCTATAGCAATAATAAATCTTTGGAAAAGAAAGACAACCACTTAGGTTGAAGAAAAAGTAGGATGTGATGGGGGTGATTTGACCCTACCCCTTGAAAGGATGACACGTGGATATGATTCAGCATGAGCAGCAATCTCGTGCATACCTTGATTGTGACTAAGTAGTGAGCTCGCAGAACAGCTCGTTGTGCCTTAGCTCGCTAACAGGAGAGCTCGCTATTGCGCGAGCTCGAGCTCCCCCGAGCTACCGGAAAGGAATACTCCAAGATCACTTCAGCTCGCTCCAGAGTTACCCCCAAAGACAGTCTCGGAGAACACCCCGAAAAACTCCTGGAAGCTTGCCATGAGATAGCTCGCTAACGAGAGACACGGTTCTCTCAAGAAGCTTCCACCTGACAAGACCGTACCCGGCAGATTGCTCCACGTACCTTGACAGACGGCACAATCCCTATCAATTCGGTATACTGCACCCACGTATCTCTCAACGGATGAGGGCGTGCCTGCCCTCGCGAGACGTGTCACTCACCCAGTAAAGCAGTACTCTGCAATGATCGCCTGCGCAGCCCTGACCAGTAACGGCTGCGGCAGACGTTCAGTGGCGGTTATGCCCACCTTAGCAAGGAACGCCTGTATTTAAAAGCCCCCAGACGAAGGGAAAAGGGATCAGAAATCAACTTAAGACTATTATTGATCTAAAGCGACCTACGCTCTTAGATTTCTTATCCTCTTTACTCTTCTTCCCAGCGTTCTAACTTAAGCATCGGAGTATTCCCACCGAGCAAAACCCCCAGGAATTCTTCACCATCTTCTTCTTAGGTGCCGTCTGCTGCCAGCTAGGAGCCAACCCTTTGCCAGCTAAGAGTGCTCGGATTGCGCTGCATCAATTGACGCTGTCTGTGGGAAATGCTTCAAAAGGCCTTTCTCCAATCTTGTTTTCAAAAAGAAAAAAACTCCAGCATCCATGGCTTCTTCTAGCATAGCCGGATGTAGCACAGAGGTAAACATCGCCGGAGAACAACTCCAGGCTCCTGCGGTGTGCATTGGATAGTTCACTATCCCCTTTTCCGCTGACGGAATCCCCAGCCTCAACGTGCCGCAGGTAGGGACACCCGTGAACGTCTCTCTTCCCTTCTCGGTCGGGATGACCTTCACCGAACCTTCTATCGTGCTGAATCGAAATAACCCACATCCTTTTGGGGATATGCATTAGAGACTGCTATCTACATGCTGAATCAGGTTCCAACCAAATCGGTTCCGAAAACTCCATATGAACTCTAGACCGGAAGGAAGCCAAATGTTAGAAACTTGAAGATTTGGGATTGTCCTGTGCACGTTAAAAGAACGAGTGTGGACAAGTTGGAATCCAAGACCAGCCATTGCCTATTTGTAGGCTACCCAAAACACTCGGTGGGTTATCTATTCTATGACCCAAGTGAGCAGAAAGCATTCTGTAGTCGAAATGCCCAATTCTTAGAGACCGATTACATCCTGGACACCCACTGTCAGGAAATAGTTCTTGATGAGGAGAGCTCAGGAGCAGTGGGAGATGTCCCACAAGTTCTAGGTAGTTACCAACCTAGAAAAGAAACGTTCCTTTCAGGCATGGAGTCCCTCTCTCCAAGAAGATGTCTCCCAAGACATCTGAGGAGATTGAGGCCATGAATCAGTTTTGAGACATGGGGATAAGGTCACCTTTTTGGTGTTGTACGTCCCTATGTCTCTGCCATAGGGAGCATCATGTATGCCATGCTGTGCACTCGCCTTGACATTGCTCAAGCAGTAAGGGTGGTAAGTAGATTCCAGGCCAACCCAGGGCAGGTTCTGGTATTCGATGGTCTTCACTACAAGTTCTAGGGTATACTGATGCCGATTTCCAGTTGGATCCAGATGATAGAAAGTCTACATCTGGGTATGTTTTCACGATAGGATCATGTGTTGTTTGCTGGAAAAGTAGCAAACAGGGGTCCACTGCAGATTCCACAACCGAGGTCGAGTACATTGCCGCAAGTGAAGCTGCCAAAGAAGCTGTATGGATGAAGAAATTCATTCACGAATTGGGAGTGATTCCGTCCAACACATCACCCATCCCGTTGTTGTGTAACAACAATGGAGGGATTGCCCAGGCTAAAGAGCCTCGGGCCCACTCGAAGTCAAAGCACATCGAGAGGAAGTACCACGTACTGCAGGAGATCATTGGTAGAGGGGACGTCCTGATTCAGAAGGTAGCATCAGCGGATAATGTGGCAGACCCATTAACTAAGCCACTCATACAGAAGGTGTTTGAGAAACACGTGGAAAGTATGGGACTCCGGCTTGTACCAGATTGAACCTAAGTGCAAGTGGGAGCTGTTAGACAGTTTTGTATTCCCTTAACTTCAATCTGTTTTGATGTAATTTTGACATTTAGTGTAAATAAATAAAGTGCATGTTTGATTCATGTTGTTTGGTTTGATTCTGTGTAAAACCCTAAAACTGGACACTCAATAAGACTTGTGTTAGTTTTAAATGTTCACAGCCATTGGATAAGTCTGGGGAGATTTATCCTGCCAAGGCTAATACTGGTGTGCTGCCAAGTGTTGGGATGGCCTGTCTCGGCCACCAGGGTAAGACCCAAGGCACATGCAGTATGGGATTACTCGAATCCTTGAACCGGACCAGATTTCCAGTATTGCCCTGGACCTTAGAGATAGATGGGCAAAAGTAGAAAGTTACACCTGACCCCTAGACTCGATTATGGTACTTCACTAGATGTCGGATTGGGCTGTCTTTGATATGCCAATCAGTGAGATCCTCAGTGGGGGTCAAAACCTGGGTATGTTGGGATAATCTGAGAATTCATCTGAGTGGGTGATCATAGTGATAGGATCAGCCCCTTTGTCGGACAAAGGTATTGATTGGGAATGCACTCTCTCTGATGGAAACCAAACTGCCGATAGTTGATTTCAATCGTTGGAATTTTGTTTTGCAAAATTTATATATATATGATATATAACTATTTTCGGTTTCAAGTTATTTGCAAATGGTTTTAATTCCCGGGATCCATCTGAGTAGAGAGTGCAACACTATTCCTTACAGCCGAGGGAGAGGTCCTCTCTTGTCGGGCAGTGCTTGATCATTATGGGCTAAGAGGTTAAGTGTAAGGCCATTTAGGATAATACCTGATGGGCTAATCTTGCACCTGCCTACAGTCCCTATGCTTTTATAAGATAGCTTGGCGTAGGGACCACTTAGTGTAAGTGTTGGGCCCATAGGGTCCATGTGAACGGCTCAGGGGTTTACTGGGTTTTCCAGTGAATTCGGGTAGGCCTTGTAATAAAGGCTGGGCCGAACCCATGTGGCTGGTGTGTAGATCAATGCTTGGGTCCCACGCCATACAAAGAAGCCCATCTGGGCAGCAGATTGGAAACCAATTGAGCATTGATTACTTAATGGGCCAAAATCCCATTTCTTACTGGGCTGATATGGTCACCAACTTATGGGGGCGGATCTGAGATTAGGGTTAGCAAAAGGATTGCGCCTTTAACCTAATCCACTTTAGGAGACCAAATTCAAATCAGATTTGAATCTGGTAATCTCCTGATAAGACCAGGAGTAAGCTAACCTAATCTGCAGATAGGATTAAGATCATCCCCTATCTAGATGCTGATTTGGATGGGGATAACTCCTAATTAGATTAGGAGATGTCTTAATCAAGAAGAAAGAGGAGAAACCCTAAGAAAAAGAAAAGAATTCGAACCTAGGGTTAAGCAAGAAAATCTTCCTGCGAATTGAGATTGGATTTCATACACTCCAGAAAGAAGAGAAGCAACATTCGCCATCTTCATATCAGGAGTTCTCCTCCAGTTGTCGCCATTCTCTGAAAAGATTCGATCTTTGAGTAAAAGAAATTCAAGAAATCAGTTTTGCAAAAGGAACTGAAAAGATTTGGTGCTCAAGTTTTCCAGAGGATTCTTGCAAAGGATTCAGTGTGTAGGACGCACCCTGCTGGTTCTGTTCCACAAATGCTGTGTCATCTTCAGTAGGAGCAGATCTTGGTTCCTTCTTTAGGCGTGATCACCATCTTTCGGGGATATTGCTTCTATGGATCAGGTATAATTCCCCCCTTGTCTTTCGGTTCAGATCTAGTTCGGATATGGTTCAAGTAAGATCCTTGAATATTGTATTTTAAATTTAGGGAATATGATTCCTAGTTGGAAGAAAGGTGGGAAAATGTTTGAAATTTTCCCTACCCATTCCGCAACATCTGGCGTCCATTAGATGGATCCCATCATTCTTTCAGTTACCCTGACCCCGCCAGGAGTAGCAAGGTCAGGAAGATCCCAACTTGCCAGGCCTGCATCGCCCTAGCATTCAGAGTTCGAGCCCCCACTTCTGGAGAACCGGTTCGAAGTCCTGGCTGCAGATTCTAAGAAGAACCCCTCCGTCCACAGCCATCACCAATGGTCTGAGCCGTTCTCTGCGAAGACTATTCCTGACAGTACGGAGGCGAGCATCACTAATGCGGAGCCCACCAAGAAGCAAAGGCGACGCCGCTGAGTCCGCCGGACCGCCACCCACAATCTACCCGAGTTCAAAACCAAAGAAGGGGCGATCTCAGGTGAAGTGGAAGTTATTCATCTCCTCTCTGTTCCATCCCCTCTGTCTCCCAAACTCCTGGTTGTCCCAATGCCTAAGTAGTTCAAGCTCCCCCCTCTCGACAACTATGATGGGTTACTCGACCCGAACGATCATGTTGACGCCTTCCAGTCACAAATGCACCTGGCGAGGGCCAGTGAGCCTTGCATGTGTGTGGCCTTCTCCACCACCTTCGGAGGAGTGGCCCGCACGTGGTACTGGAACCTCGCACCTGGGACAATAAGAAGCTGGGCACAGTTTGCGCAATCCTTTACGTCCCACTTCATCACCAGCAAGCGGTGTCCGCAAACTGAGGAAAGCCTCCTCGGTATAGTTCAGAGAGAGGGAGAGTCCATCTAGAGATACATCAAGCGGTTCAATGACGCATGCATGCAGATACTGCACCTAGACCCCGCGGTGTGGCTTGCCATGGCCAAGAAGGGTGTGACCCATAAGGAGTTCAAGTGGCACATGGTTGTCGACCAGTTACAAGCCATTACTGCCTTCCTCAAGCTCGCGAACAAGTTCATAGCCATGGAGGAGGAAATCAACCGGAAGGGCGAAGGCACGCCCGAAAAGGGAAAGAGAGAAGAGGAACCCCCCAGCCAAGGGAAACCGAAAGAAGAAGGATTTACCTTGGGGGGCGAAGCCAAATTAGCCGTTTTGAGGTCCTGTGGCGGATCGAACTGATTACACCCCACTGAATGCCAAACAGGCCGAGATCCTAATGGTGATCAAGGACGCCCCTTACGTGAAGTGGCCACCTCACCTGAGAGAAAACCCCAACGAAAGAAACAAAAATTTGTACTGTAGCTTCCATAAGGATCACAGTCATAGCACCAAAAACCTCCGTGATGAGATAGACGAATTCATCCGTCGCGGGTATTTGAGAAATTTTGTACATAGTAGTAATAATGATAATAATAACAAAGCAAGTCAACAAGGGGATCATGGCAAGGATGCCCCTGAATCCAGCAGTAGGCCAACAAAACAATCGTAGAGGCAACCCCCGGAAGAAAGACCAGTTCGGGGAACTATCCACGTGATAGTGGGGGGATCGATTGTTGCGGGCTGCACTAGAGCCGCAGCTCGGACCTCAGCTCGCGAGGCCACCAGAGAAGGACAGAATCTGCCGAAGCGGCTGAAGATAGAGAACTCGATCCTCTTCACAGAAGACGACACGCGCAGGGTCCATTACCCCCATGATGATGTGCTTGTGGTGAAGATAAAGATTAACGATTTCGATGTCAGGCGCGCCTTGGTCGATTCAGGCAATTCGGCAGACATCCTTTTCAAAGTTGCATTTGATAAACTCCAATTGCAGGAAAGCGACCTGAAGCCCACAAACACTCCCTTAGAGGCTTTAGTGGAGAAGAAGTCAGGCCCCTAGGGAGAATAACAGTACCTGTGGAGGTCGGCAAATGCCCTAGCATAGTGAAACTCAACCATGACTTCTTAGTGCTCGCAACTCCTTCCCCTTACAACGCCATAATAGGCTGCCCGATCACCCATTTCCTACGGGTTGTGGTCTCCACCTATTATCTGGCGATGAAGTTCCCTACGGACTTTGGAGTGGGGGTAGCACGAGGCGACTAGCTTGAGTCCCGCAGATGCTATGTCCCTGCCCTTAAAGGGAAGACCAAGGTGGCAAGCGACATCGAACTAGAACGGCCTACGGAACATAGCGAGGAGCGAGTTGCGTCCACAGAAGGAACGATTTCTATCTCAACTTTGGTGGAGGACCCAGCTCGAACACTTCAGGTCGGCGTTTCAATACAGGAGCCCCTGCAATCACAGCTAGTAAGTTTCCTACTCCAAAACTTAGATGTTTTTGCATGGCCTATGGCAGAAATGCCCGGCATAGACCCTAACATTATAACTCACAGGCTTAACACTAACCCTGTAATTAGGCCCATTAGACAAAAGAAACGCAACTTAGCCTCGGAATGCTGGGAGGCGATTGATGAAGAGGTCGGGAAACTCCTCACAACCAACTTTATAAGGGAAGTCCACTACCCAAGCAGGGTAGTCAACCCCGTCCTGGTAAAGAAGGCCGATGGAAAGTGGCGCATGTGCCTCGACTACACCGACCTGAACCGAGCCTGCCCAAAGGATTGCTTCCCACTCCCTAGGATTGACATACTGGTAGATGCGACCTCGGGGCATGAGTTGCTGAGCTTCCTAGATGCCTATTCGAGCTACAATCAAATTAAGATGGACCCAGCGGATGAAGAAAATACTGCCTTCATAACCAAAACTGGCTTGTACTGCTACAAGGTCATGCCCTTTGGGCTAAAGAATGCTGGGGTGACCTTTCAAAGACTTGTAAATAGGTTATTTGAGCCACTGATTGGTCAATTGATAGAGTGTTATGTAGACGACATGGTTGTCAAAACCTATTTTTCGCATAATTTAATACAAGACCTGCATTCTATTTTCAAAATTTTACGCAAGTATAACATGAAGTTAAACCTGAATAAGTGTGTCTTCGGGGTCACCTCGGGAAAATTCCTAGGGTACATTGTCAACCGGCATGGCATTGAGGCCAACCCGGACAAGATCAAGGCTATCCCAGATATGAGACCACCCCGGAAATTAAAGGAGGTTCAGAGGCTGAATGGTTGTATAGCCACCCTGAGCCGCTTCATGTCCAGGTCGGCAGGTCACTACCTGCCTTTCTTCAAGGCAATAAAAAACAAAGACTTCGAATGGACAAGAGAGTGTCAGCTCGCGTTCGACGAGCTCAAAAAATACCTCACCAGCATACCAGTTTTAACCCGACCCGAGGAGGGTGATGTTTTAGAACTGTCCCTCTCAGCAAATGATGAGGTTGTTAGCTCGGTACTAATAAAAGAAGTAGATCGGGTCTAATGACCCATCTACTATGTTAGTAAAGTGTTGCATGGAGCTGAGATAAGATATCTAGAGATTGAGAAGCTAGCCTACACACTAGTCATCGTGGCTCGGAAGCTTCGTCCGTACTTCCATGCTCATGCTATTACCATGCTCACCAACAAACCTTTGAGGCAAGTACTACAGAAGTCCGAGGTCTCTGGTCGACTAACGAAATGGGCCATAGAGCTCAGCGAGTACGACCTCCAGTATAAACCGCGAACTGCTATTAAGGCCCAAGCCTTAGTTGATTTCATTGCGGAATGCACTTTCAGCTCCGAAGCCCCCAAGACGGTTGAACACGAGGCCCCGAGCTCGAGTGAGCCTGAGGTTCCCGGGCCGGCTGGGCTCGAGCGCCATGAAGCGCCATGAAGTAGCAACTAGTGCGGCACCTCTACTAGTTAGACTAAGCGCGAGCTAGGAGGAGGAGCCCTGGATCCTTCATGTGGATGGCTCGTCAAACCAGCAGGGCAGTGGAGCTGGGATCGTTCTACATGGGCCAAGCGGCGTGAAACTAGAGTACGTGCTATGCTTCGAGTTCACAACATCCAACAATGAAGCGGAATACGAGGCACTACTAGTCGGGCTAGACCTAGCAAGCGAAGTGAAAGCCAAACACGTTGTCATATGCAGCGATTCTCAGCTCGTGATCAACCAGGTTAAGGGTGAATACAAAGCTCGCGAACCAACCATGACTACTTACTTGACCAAGGCAAGAGAGGCTCTACTCAACTTCCGGTCATACTTCATCCACCAAATTCCAAGGTCAGAGAACACTCAGGCCGATGCCCTATCCCGATTAGCCTTTAACAGTGATAATACCATGAGAATCGTGTATATAGAGAGTCTGCCTTGGCCCAACATTCTCGGGGGGGCAGAGGAGGTCGCTCCCATTGTTCAAGCAGAACCGAGCTAGATTGATCTGCTCGCGAGCTTCCTGCTACACGGAACCGTCCCTGCAAATCACAACGCCGCCCGAAGGGTAGAGCGCCAGGCATCCAAGTACATCATAGTAGACGAGAGGCTGTACCAAAGGTCTTATACACTCCCCTATCTGCGCTGCTTGCGACCTTTCAAAGCCGAGCTCATGCTCCGCGACACTCATGAGGGCCTGTGCGGCGGACATTTGGGGGGCAGAGCCCTCGCCCAGAAAGCACTACAGCAGGGGTACTATTGGTCAACGATGAAGGCAGATGCAATTGACCTTGTTCGAAGATGCGACAAATGTCAAAAACACGCCAACATCCACCACCAGCCCGCTGTAGATCTGAAATACCTTACCAGCCCATGGCCCTTCGCACAGTGGGGGATTGACAAACTTGGACCATTCCCACCAGCGACAGGGCAAAGAATGTTCTTAGTGCTGGCAGTTGACTATTTTACCAAGTGGGTAGAAGCTAAACCCCTTACAACAATTACAGCTCGGAATGTGCAGAACTTCTTCTAGAAGAATATAGTATGCCACTTCGGATTACCTCGAGTACTGATCTCCGATATTGGCAAACAGTTCGAAGACATCAAATTCCAAAATTAGTGCAAAGACATGGAGATACGACAGAACTTCACATCGGTAGCACACCCTCAAGCGAATGGCTAGGCAGAAGTCGTGAATAGAGCTATACTCTATGGACTGAAAGCACGCCTAGATCGGGCTAAAGGATTATGGGCAGACGAGCTGCCTAGTGTGCTATGGGCTTACCGGACCACAACAAAAACTACGACAGGAAAGACTCCCTTCAACCTCACCTACGCTACGATTTGAAACACATGACTATTAAATAAACCAATATTATATATAATATTTTCAATAGGTTTATTATAAATTGGTGCATCAGGTCAAACTTGATTAACCCAAGAACTAATCAGTTTAATTTTGGGTCTAAAATTATAGACCTGTTAAGTCCAATTCAGTTCTGAGTTCTCAATATTCTTGTCGAGTCAATTCCGGTTCTACCCTAGACCCGACCCATTGACAACCTTATCTCTCTTTCTCTCCACTCCCACTAATAATACTATTTTTAATTTTTCACTTATATTTATATTCAAATCATCACTTATCTTCAACTACTCTCCCTATGAACCTTTAATATTATTTAAAAGATAATAAATGCTTTTAATATATTTTTTAATTAATTAATTAAGTCTTCTAATTATGTTTCATTAGGCAAGCCCCAATTTGGATTTGAAGTGTTGAAAACAAACCCAACTTGAAAACTTATGGCCCTAATACACACTCAAGCCTAAGGCTAGGCTTGAATAAAATACTTAGGCCCAAGCCTATAATTTTTAGTTTGGTGGGATTAGGTTGGTTGAGTCCAACCTTGACTTGGAAATTTGTGAGCGTAATGTGACATTAGGTAGGACTAAATTATTGGACCAAAGCTTGGGCTAAAACTTTGTAGGGCCAAGCCTAGACCAAGTCTAAATACAAAACTTAAGACTAAGCCTAGAATCTTTAGGTCAAATAGGACATTTTCATCTACATCTCTTTAACGTCTCAATTGAATTCCATGGAACAAAAGTAAACTAATATTTTAATACAGTCTCTCCTCTCTCCCTCTCTCTCTCTCTCTCTCTCTCTCCAAGAATTTAACTACTCCTTCCCCTCCCCCCTCCATTAATCCCTCAAATAGTTACACTTGTTAAAGTGTTTTAGTGCATATCATATGTTAAGTTACTGGAATTCACTTAAATGTATTTTCTAAGATTTTATTAATTATTTTAAAGTTATTAATTGTAATTGTAAAATTATTTGTTTTCAAATTTGAGTAATTAATGTAATTTAAGTATTTAAGTATATTAATTAATTTACCATATTTAATAAATTAAGTTAAATTAACTAATTAAATTACACTAAATTAATTTTCTCCATTTACCCAAGTAGCTAAATTTAAATATGCCTACATGAATAAAATTGCCTATTTAATGTGTTCTTGTATTATTATTAGCCTTCACAATGCAGGGCATCCCATTAGTAAATACTAAAAGAAAAATGGGTTTGAACAAAGCACTCATTTTGCATGAAATGGAATCGTAGCATGTGAAGGTTATAAGAACTCATATGAGGGTGCCATTATTTTTTGCCTTAAGTTCTTTACTAACAAGATTTCTATTAAAAGCACTCATTGCCTTTTTATTAGTTGTGCATATGCCATCGAGTTTTTATATAATTACAAGAATGTTATTATTTTTCACATTGAGTTTTTTAATAATTACAAGTTCCATTGAAAGCAATCATTGCCTATTTTTTAATTGTGCATATGACATTGAGTTTCATGCAATTACAAAAGTGCCATCAAAATGTAATAACATTATTGATACGAACTTTCATTTTGAAAGGTAAATACTATATTTGCGAATAGAGAGAATGACAAAGTCCTCAACCATGGATATCCCATCTAGATAATCTGATACTACAAAAGAAGATGATAAGTGAGATTTAGCTATTTGGGATACCTCATGGGCTGGTTTGTTAAAAGTTCTATTTACATAGCAAAAATTAACCTTACGAAGGTTCATCAGTAAGTTCTTGGTTGTAGACAAAAGCCACTAGCAGGACCATGGAATATCCACTTGTTGCTCAAAAGCCATTATAACTTGCTGGGCATCTAAGAAGATACCGACTTCTTCAAAAGTCCAACTTTGATGTTCCAGTAAAACCTGCATAATAGCAAATAATTGAGTTTGGATAACAGAAGTAACTTCAGAGATTTGGCCTCCAATAATTTTCAGGTAGAAAAAAATTGGTGATAAGATAATGAAGCTACAGTTATATAGGGAGTCTGATATTTTCCTTGCATCATTGAGAACAATGAACTTAGTAGCTTGATTTATAACAAGTGAAAATTTATTTTCTCCTAGATGATTTGATACAGATTTAGTAACATTTAAATTACCAATGGATAGCTGGAAAGTATGATTGACCATGGCAATTTTTTTAAAAGATTTTTCATTTCAAGCATGCCATATATAATAACATGCCATAGCTATCCATCCTAACATTCGCATAAAAAGAGGCTGATCAGAAATTATGTTATGTAAATTTTAGATACCTGAAA
Organism: Nelumbo nucifera; assembly: GCF_055504915.1. Taxonomy (NCBI): domain Eukaryota; kingdom Viridiplantae; phylum Streptophyta; class Magnoliopsida; order Proteales; family Nelumbonaceae; genus Nelumbo; species Nelumbo nucifera. Next base: position 95,043,268 of record NC_142650.1, on the reverse strand, counting down.
TCCAAGAGTTTTGAAAAATATAAGGCAATTGAAGATTCCAAGGATTTTCAAAGGGAACTGCATGAGCAAACTGACAAGTAAGAAATAGATGACTTAAGGATTCTAGTTCCGAGTTGCATTGGACACAAAGCTTTTGCTGATTTTCTAGACAAAGGAGCTCTTTTATTGGAATGAAGTTGTTAATTATTCTCCTTGGAATCGGGGAGGAATAGTCAACTTCCAAATTTTTTGTAGATAAAATTTGAAACCAGGTGTGATATTGGGAAGAAAATTGGCTACTCGTTCTTATAATTTTCTTTAACCGAATGTTTACTAGAAATGTGACTTGTCCAGATCCAAGAAAGATCATTGTTAGAGGGAAAGATAGGGGTTCTCAAAATTTTGGATGACTCAACTAAGGGGAATAAAGAATGAATGAGATTCACATTCCAACTCCCTGAAAGGAATAGGTGGGAAATATTTAAGTTTCTAAGGTGAGAGTCTAAAGGGAGAGAAACCCAAGAAAATTTATTCTCTGATTGGATCAATGGGACTTGGGAAACCAGGAAAGCAGAGTTCAATAAGCTTTGGGCAAATTGCTTTCCAGTAAATGGAACCCGAAGAAGCTGTAGAGTAAGGAAAAATAGTCTAGTTTCTGAGATATTTAGACTTCCATATCTGACCCAAAATTTTATATTGTTCATTTAGAAATTTTCAGAGAACTTTTTTAAGGAGGAGTTGGTTTACTATCTTAAGTTGACAATAGTAGGTACCTTCTTTTCATGAAATTTGTTGTTGTAATAACAAGCCACCATTTCTTCTAAAGAAATTTCCTTTACACATTTTAATTTGTCTTTTCCTCCAAAGTAGGTACAACCTATAGCCAGCAAGAAGTAACATCATTCCTAAAACTGCACCTGCATAATGATAGAACTTTAATGAGAGTTAAAAATAAGTAATTTTCGAATGACCACAAAGAACTAGTCAAAGATACATATGTTTTAATTTTTTTTTTTTAATTTTCCAAAGACCATAAAGGACTTTCCCTATAACTCTCACATCATATATATCTTTCTTAATTTTAAACTTTGTGCCTGGTTGATTAACTTAGTTACCTTTTATATAAACAAAAAATAAGATTTTAAACTTTCCGATTACTATTCTCGCCCTGTCCACAAACTAAACAGACCCTTATCCTTATTCTACCACATAGAGTTGTTGACGGATCAGGTCTAATCTAGAACAGAGTGAACCAACCCAGAACCAGATCCTTTTGGTTCTATAAAATCAGACCTAGAATCGAACCCATTATTAATCTGCATAACTGGGTCTAATTAGATCCATTACACTTGAGTCTTGAATCCATAATTACCTATAATATAACAACTTAATGATTTATTTTATAATATTTAACCTAAACAGAAAATAGAAAATTGTAAATTGCTTATGTACATAAAAAAAGTATGTTTTATCTAAACTTATCTTATATATTGCCTTTGAAATTTAACCCTTTTAAACTTGAAGTATAAAAAATTACAAAAAAGAAAAAAAAAAACATGAGACCTTTATATACTATTAATTACATAATTGGTTTGGAATAGCAAAAATGGTTCCAACCCAATTATAATTTGGAAACAAAATTCATAACTAAAACCAGTATATCTGGTTTGGTTCAGTTCAGTTCTATCAAATAGCCCGATCCATTGGCAACCCCAAATTTTTCCATCTTGCATGCCTAGGGGTGCAAATTAGGCTGGGTTAGGTCGGATTGAGTTCAACACTAACCCAACTCGAAGTTTTTGGGCTGAATTGGGATGAAGCTGAATTGGGTTCAAGATGGGCTTGGTTGGGCTGGTATCAGGTTGATTTGACTTGTTCTACATCCTTTTGTCAAATGATTATTTTTCCTTATTTCAAGGCTAGAGATTAATTCAATTTTAGCATTATTGTATGTAAAAAGGATATAATTTTCTTGCTTTTGAAGAATATTAGCTTCAAACTTAAAACTACTGACATATTGTTAAAATTAATTTGTACACTTACATACATGCAACATGCATATATACAAACATTAATTACAACAAATTATAAACTTTACATTATTGAAGTAACTAATTAATTTGAATTAACAATAGTTAAATTTATTCAAAATTAGGATCAATTAACATAAAATTAACAATAATAAATTTGATTGAATTAACCGCAAATTGTTAAATTGGTAACTGGTGGATCTGACGATATTTTTCCGTGCAATGCACGTCCCCGATAGTATTTTAATTATTGACAACTGGTGGATCTGACGATTCCCGAGTTGAATAGAATACTTATTTAAGTGTAGATATGAAATTAATTATTTAAGTCTAAGAAATTAAATTAATTAATACCTGAGGTGAATTGAATCACCCGAAGTTTTATCTGTGAAGGTGGAGGAGGGATGCAACCACGCCCATCTCTTCTTCCGTCACCTTCCATACCAGATGGGCAAGAGCAATTATAACTCCCGGGCGTATTTGTGCAAATCCCAGATGGAGATGGTAAGCAGTCATTCTTAGTTGAATCCGCGCATTCATCTATGTCTGTGAAGTGTGAACAACAATTTATAAAATAAAAAGATCGATCAAACCAAATCAGTAAGAATGATGGGAAAAGGAAGGTGTTGCTGTAATATTAGCTACGTACCCTGGCATCCATCTTGGAGATAAGGGTTGCCTTGATAGCCTTTCAAACATTTGCAGAGATATCCCATGCCGTTGGGGGACTTGTAGCAGTTGCTGTTATTCCCACATGCATAAATTTGACTCTGTTTCTCTTATAAAAATCAAAGCCCAAGAGATCTGCCACAGAGAAGTTGTACCACTGCTTATGAGCGATGAAAGAGTATTTGCATGTATTGAAATCCCAAGTGTCCCACGAATCGTTTCGTCTGAGATCCAGATTCATAGATATAAATTTTACTCCCTTGGGGATGGGGGTGTGGCAATAACCCATGCCGGTGAAATTCCCACTCAGCGTTTCCGCTTTGTCGTCGCAACCAACCATACAGCCGTATTGGAGGGCTCCATACCATCCGGTAGTTTCATCATTCATATGCATGAAGTAGGCTTTAGCGTCGCATCCGGCAGCGACGAACATGTTGCCGGTGTCGGAATAGGTATAGGGCGTATCCGTCAAATCACGGTTGAAATCTGTGGCATTGACGGAGCTAACAGAGGAATCGTTGTGGCAAATGTAGTTCATGACAAGGTAGGCGTGCACTTGACCTTCTAATGATATTTCTGCAACTTCAATGTAATCAGAATATATTGAGGCATGTCTTCCGGACCTGGGTTGAACATGATACAATGTGGGAGGAGTGGAAGTTTCGTTGCAGAATAATTGGAAGCCTGGTCTGTAACACCTTGGATCGTCTTCGATGGGGAACGGTCCTCCGAGGCCGAACGGGTAGGGAACGGTGATGTTTCCACATTTGTCTCGGCAGCCTGGCTTTGCCAGCTGCATTGACATAGCCGACGGTGGTGTCGTAGTTGCTGGATACGAAGAACAGAACAGCAGAAGGAGCAGTACGACCAGAGGAGGAACCATTGGTCTGTTTAAGTCAGTACATAATTTGTTTGGTGATGGCGGCCGGGGATATCGACTTACTCCTCCAACTCTCATTTCTCACTAATATTTGTAACTCCCTCGCTCAATCCCTTGGCACACGAAATAGTATGGGTGGCGTTGGTTTTCATATAAAAGGTAGATCGCAAGGTTCGAGGCCTTTGGCGAGTGAGCTGTGTGGGTCTGTCAAGCTTAGGTATAAGTTTAGTGGAACAAAAACGTCTAATTTATTAGGAGACGTGGTTTTGTTCACTGAAACAAAAACGATATACATTGGGGGACTAATGCCCATTAAAGAATGCCCATTAAAAATAAATGATGGGAAATACAAACATTACATTACAAAATATACAATTTCTAACTCCAAACATAAAGAATTGTAGCATAAACTGGTTTTATTTTTTAATATTAATTTTACTTTCATTATTTTAAAAGTAAATTTATTAATAATATCAATTTTTAGTACTATTTTATTATTTACAAATATAATTGTTTTCTATTTTTAACTGTTTTATTAGTTAAAATGAAAATTATCAATTAAGTTTTATTCATTTTACTCACTTCATTAAAATTTCACTATTTTTTATTAATTTTGGTTAATATTTATAATTTTTAAGAAGAAATTTGATTTCTGTCTCTAAACCGTGTGCGGATGGATATTCTGTCTTTTTCAGTAATACGATTACTATTAAAAGAAACAATAAATTCATTGCGTACGAAGAACTGGAGAACAGTCTCTATGTTCTACATCCTTCTCTAGAAACTAACATAGTTGAAACTACGTAAGCTGATATCCCCAAGAAAAGAGTATGTGATATAGTTAATCCCACGTGCCTGTGGCATTATCGACTTGGCCATATCGGTATTGACCGAATCACAACACTGGTAAAGGATGGTCCTTTGGATTTTCTAACTGTAGAAGATCTTCCCACTTGTGAGCCTTGCCTTCAGGGTAAGATGACAAAGAGGCCATTTAACGGTAAGCTTAAAAGATGTACATGCACGCTTGACCTTATACATATTGATGTATGTGGTCCCCTGAGTGTTAGGACCCGTAACCAGCACATGTATTTTATTACATTTACCGATGATTATTCTCGGTATGGTTATGTGTACCTAATGAGACATAAGTCTGAATCCTTTGAAAAGTTCAAAGAGTTCACACAAGAGGTCGAGAAACAGTTAGGGAGAGAAATTAAGACCCTTTGATTGGATTGAGGTGGTGAGTATCTCTCTGACAAATTCAGGGACTACTTGAAGGTCAATGGGATAGTATCACAGTTAGCTCCTCCTACTACACCACAACTTAACGGTGTTTCAGAGAGGAGGAATAGGACCTTATTGGATATGTTCCGGTCACTTCTCATCCATTCAGAGTTACCCACATCCTTTTGGGGATACGCATTGGAGACTGCGATATACGTGCTGAACCGGGTTCCAACCAAATCAGTTCCGAAGACTCCCTATGAGCTTTGGACCAGAAAGAAACCGAGTGTACGACACTTGAAAATTTGGGGTTGTCATGCACACGTTAAAAAAACGAGTCCGGACAAATTGGAATCCAAGACCAGCCGTTGCCTATTTGTAGGCTACCCAAAAGGCTTTGTAGGTTACCTATTCTATGACCCAAGTGAGTAGAAGGTGTTCTGCAATCAAAATGCACAGTTCTTGGAAAATGATTACATCCTAAACAATCATCGTCAGGAAATTGTTCTTGATGAGGAGAGCTCAGAGGTAGTGGGAGGTGTCTCACAAGTTCTAGGTATTAACCAACCTAGAAGATCTACCCGGGTATCCAGGCCACTAGTCCGTTTTGGTTATGACCACGATAGTTACCTGGTGGAAGCCTTGACTAGTGAGGAGGATCCCGTGACTTATGCGGAAGCTATGATGGACATAGACTCCCTTAAGTGGGTAGATTCCATGAGAGCTGAGATGGACTCAATGGAGACCAATGGAGTCTGGACTCTAGTATATCCGCCCCCCGAGGTAAAAGCAATTGGTTGCAAATGGATCTATAAGAGGAAGAAGGGCCCCGATGGCAAGGTTGAGATCTACAAAGCTCGTTTGGTGGCGAAAGGGTACACTCAGAAAGAGGGCATCGATTATGAGGAAACCTTTTCGCCTGTGGCCATGCTTAAATCCATTAGGATCCTGCTAGCTGTAGCAGCATACCATGACTATGTGATTTGGCAAATGGATGTCAAAACTACGTTCCTGAATGGAGATCTTATTGAAGATATCTATATGCAGCAACAGCAAGGCTTCATTGCTGCGGGTCAGGAACACATGGTATGTAAACTAAATAGATATATATATATATATGGACTTAAGCAAGCTTCTAGGAGTTGGAACATCCGATTTGACTCTACTGTCAAAACGTTTGACTTTGAGTAGAATCCAGATGAGCCCTGTGTTTACAGGAAGACCAGTGGGGACAAGGTTACGTTCTTGGTTCCGTATGTAGACGACATTCTACTCATTGGATATGATGTAGGAATGTTGACTATGGTGAAAGTATGGCTTTCACAACAATTCTCCATGAAAGATCTTGGAGAAGCCTCCTATATACTGGGTCTTTGACTCTATAGAGATAGATCAAAGCGGATAATAGGATTATCCCAATCTGCTTACATTGACAAATTTGTTAAGAGATACAACATGGAGAACTCTAAGAAGGGAAATGTTCTTTTCAGGCACGGAGTCACTCTCTCCAAGAAGATGTCTCCCAAGACCTCTGAGGAGATTGAGGGCATGAAGGACGTTCCCTATGCCTCAACCGTAGGGAGCATCATGTATGCCATGCTGTGCACTCATCTTAACATTGCTCAGGCAGTGAGTGTGGTAAGCAGATTTCAGGCCAACCAAGGGTAGGAGCATTGGACTGTTGTGAAAAATATACTTAAGTACTTTCGAAGGACAAAAGAGTTTTGTCTGGTATTCGATGGTAGCTCAGTACAGATCCAGGGGTATACTAATGCTGATTTTCAGTCGGATCCAGATGATAGAAAATCTACATCTAGGTATGTTTTGACGATAGGATCGTGTGTTGTTTGTTGGAAAAGCAACAAACAGGGGTCCACGGTAGACTCCACAACCGAAGCCGAATACATTGCCACAAGTGAAGCTGCCAAGGAAGCCGTGAGGATGAAGAAGTTCATTCACGAATTGGAAGTAGTTCCGTCCAGCACATCACCCATCATGTTGTTGGGTGACAACAATGGAGCGATTGCTCAAGCTAAGGAGCCACGAGCCCACACGAAGTCGAAGCACATCGAGAAGAAATACCACGTACTGCGGGAGATTGTTGGTAGAGGGGACGTCCTAATTCAGAAGGTAGCGTAAGCGGAGAATGTAGGAGACCCATTGACTAAGCTACTAACACAGAAAGTGTTTGAGAAACACGTGGAAAGTATGGTACTCCGGTTTGTACCAGATTGAACCTAAGTGCAAGTGGGAGCTGTTAGACAGTTGTATGCCCTTAGCTCCAATCAGAATGATGTACATTATGAATTTATTGTAAATGAATAAAGTACATGTTTGATTCATGTTCCTGTGGTGTGTTTCTGTGTAATACCCTTAAATTGGACACTTATGAGACTCGTGTTAATTTAGAATGTTCACAGCCGTTGGATAAGTCTGGGGAGATTTATCCTCCCAAGGCTGACACTGGTGTGCTGCCAAATGTTTGGGTGGCCTATCTCAGCCGCCAGGGTGAGACCCAAGGCACATGTAGTGTAGGATTAATTGAATCTTTGAACCGGACCTGATTTCTATTATTGCCCTGGTCTTTGGAGATTGATGGGCAAAACTGGAAAGTTACACCTGACCCCAAGACTCGATTATGATACTGCACTAGGTGTCGGATTGGGCTGTCTTTGATATGCCAATCAGTGAGATCCTTAGCAGGGGTTAAAACCTGGGTATGTTGGGACAATCTGAGAATTCATCTGAGTGGGTGATCATAGTGACAGGATCAGCCCCTTTGTCAGACAAAGGTAATGATCGGGGATGCACTCTCTCTGATGGAAATCAAGACTATCGGCAGCCGATTTCAATCGTTGAGATTTGTTTTTGCAAAATATATTTTATATGAGATATAAAAGTATATATATTATGGTTTCCAAACGTTTGCAAAAAGGTTTTAATTCCCGGGATCCATGTGAGTAGAGAGTGTAGCACTGTTCCTTACAGCCGAGGGAGAGGTCCTCTCTTGTCGGGTAGTGTTTGATCATTATGTGTTGAGAGGTTAACTGTAAGGCCATTAAGGGTAATACCTGTTGGGCTAATCTTGCATCTACCCACAGTCCCTAAGTGTTACAAGGTGGCTTGGCTTAGGGACCACTTAGGGTAAGTGTTGGGCCCATAGAGCCCATGTGATGGGTTTCAGGGGGTGCACTGTCCATAACAGTGTATTCGGCCAGGCCTTGTAACAAAGGCTGGGCTGAACCCATGTGTCTGATGTGTAGATCAATGTTTGGGTCCCACGCCATACAAGAAAACCCTACTAGGCAGCAATTTGGAAGGCTAAGTGAGCACATAACCTTATTGGGCCTAAAGCCCATTTCGAACAAGGTTGATTTGATCAGTTAAATGAGGGGCGAATTCTGAGATTAGATTAGCAGATAGGATTGGGTCTTCACCCTGTCTACTCGGAGAGTCCAGATCTGAATGTGATTCAGATCTGGAAACCTCCTAATAAGATTAGGAGGGGGCTGATCTAATCTGAAGATAAGATAAGGGTTTACCCTTATCACTTAAAGGGAATTCTGATCCAAATATGATTTGGATCAGCAACTCCTAGTGGGATTAAGAGTTGATCCCTTTAAGCTTATAAAAGCAGAAGGGGCGGCAACCTTTAGAAGATATTCTTATTTACATCATCTTTAGAGCTGAAATCACAAAATAGAGAATTCAGCATCACTGTGCTAAATCACTTTTGCCGCCTCCTTCTTGCCGCCGCCATATCTGCTAGTTCGATCTCCTCTAGTCAGTAGGAATGAACAAGATTGGATCTTGATATCAGTTCTTTGTCAAATGGCTGATTAGAAGAAGTGCTCACGTGCCATCCGGCTTATACTTGCGAAGGATCTGGTTCTTTTGAAGAACGCTGCCGATTCTGCTCCATCCTGCACTGCGCCATCTTCAGTGGGAGCAGTTTTTGGTTCCTTCTTTGGGCGTGAATACCTCCATTGGAAGATACTATTTCTCCATATCAGGTATATCCCTTTCCTACTGCTTTTGTTCAGATCTAGTTTGGTTCTTGGTTCAGGATTGATCATTGAAAAATATGATTTATCTAGAATAAGGAATACAATTCCCAGTAGGATGGAGAGAAATTTTTGAAATTCGCCCATTCTATTCCGTAAGATTCGAGCATCTATACGATGGATATCTCATCCCTTCAGATTATAGTAATAGGATTATTCCCTTTGTTGGGCAAAGTGAATGATCGGGGAGTGCACTGTCTCTGATGGAAACCTAAACTACCAGTAGTGGATTTCAAATGTGTTTGAAATTTGGTTTTGCAAAATATATTTATATAGAGATATACTTATATATTATGGTTTCAAATTGGTTTGCAAAATCTTTTAATTCCCAGGATCCATGTGAGTAGAGAGTGCAGCACTGTACCTTGCAGCCGACGGAGAGGTCCTCCCTTGTTGGGTAGTGTTTGATCATTAAGGGTTGAGAGGTTAAGTGTAAGGCCATTGAGGGTAATACTTGATGGGCTAATCTTGCATCTGCCCACAGTCCTTGGGTTTTCACAAGATGGCTCAACCCAATGACCATTTAGTATAACTGTTGGGCCCATTAAGAGCTCATGGTGTTGGACTTAGGGGTTTACTGTGACCTACAGTGAATTCGGCCAGGCCTTGTAACAGGCTAGGCTGAACCCATGTGGTTGTTGTGTAGATCAATGTTAGGGTTCCACGCCATACAAAGAGAACCAAACTAGCCAGCACTTAATGGGTAAAGTAAGCAATATGACTTAATGGGCCTAAGCCCATTTCGAACTAGGCTTAAAAGGTTTAATTAAATTAGGTCATTCTGGGTTTATAATCTGATTGGGATTAGTAGTTGGATAAGATAAGTCTTATCAGCTTAAGAGTCCAAATCTAAATACAAGATTTAGATTAGAAAATCTCATTCATAATCAGATTAGGAAGCTGATCATAAAGGGATTATAAATAGGGGGCGAATTCCATAAAAGGAACACAATTCTCTCTGCATTATTTTCGTTCAATCAGTTCTTGGCGCCATCCCAGTTCGATCTCCACCAACTGGAAGTGATCAATAAGTGTTATTGATATTGTTTCTTGGTGAAGAAACAATCAGAAGTCGTGCTCACACCACCCTACTCGATTCTTGGTGAAGAATCCCAAGTTCTTGTTGATCTTGCCTCAACATTTGCTATGTCACCTTCAGTGGAGGCAGATTTGGTATCCTCTTTGGGCGTGAACACCTATGTTGGGAGTTCCTTTTAATTCCGTATCAAGTATTTTCCTTTCCCTTCTTTTGGTTTCGGATCTGGTCTAGTTTTGTTTCAAGAACGAACTTTGAAAATGCATTTTTCTAAATTAGGGAATACGATTCCCGGATTGGAGAGAAAGAAATTTTTGAAAATTTTCCCAACCTTTTGCAGGGTTCGGCCATCCATATGATGGATTTCCCATCCCTTCATTGAAAACTAAAATTAGAAAACAAGTAAAATTGTGAGGAAAGGTAAAGTGAAGATTTCTTTCTCTCTCTCTCTATTTATATATATATATATATACATTTAAATAATTTACTTAAAAGACATGGCGTATTTAACTAATGGGTAAATTACAAAGACTCTCCTATACTATGACCGTGAGACAAAAACCCCCCTTTGTTAGCTTTCCATTGAAATCTGCCGTTACAATATTTTTTAATCCCCATATTACCTTTATAAACAATTGGGAGAAAAGCACTATTCATCTTCCTAAACAGTAGTGGCAAATAAGAGAGAGAAAGAGAGATCGGGGATTACCGCTGCTGCTATTCTCTACCTCTACAAATGGGGTTCCACCAGCATTACCCCCCTATTCTTTTGTTTATTAACTTGCACTTTGTAAGGCGGCGATCTGACGATTAGGGATGGGAAAATGTCTATTAGTAGATAATTGGTTCGCTTCTTGGAGTTCGTTGATGGAATTTCCCTGAAAAGGCAGTAACATTCTTCCAAAATGACGAGGCATGCGATATCGACGATGGCAAGGAATCCAGAAGTTTTATCAGTGCCCGAACCGATCCATTTCCACACAGAAAAAACACCAGAAGTGGTTTCGGTACCAGCCGTCGAGAATGACAGGCTTCTTCTTTAGTTGGGGCAATTTTGGTAAGCTTTTCAAGGGTATCAACACTAAGGCCACAACCCTCAAGGATGGAATCAAGGATCTCTTGGTGAGAAAAGGCAAGAGATTTAAGCACTATCGCTGTGTTTTGGGATTTCTGTGGGTCGAGGATAAAGGTGCGCGCAGGCTGGATGGAGTTGGAGTTACTTGGATCCGTTGACGTCCTGGTTCTTTCAGGGGATTTCTGGTTGGTGGCAACATAACCGAAGGACGTGTAGGACTTTTCTTTGTTGGTATTGTCTCTGAAGTTTGTGGAGAAGGACGAGGAGTGGGAGGAGGAGGAGGAGGAGAAGCTACAGGGCTTCTATTCACTGGAATCACCTCTTAAATTTGTGGAGGACGAGGAGGAGGAGGTGGTGGTGGTGGTGGTGGTAATGTTGATGACATGGGTGAGCGCGCTGATAGTGGATGTGGTGATGGCGGCGGTGGTGGTAATGAAGGTGGGGGCACTGATGCTGGAATTGGTCTAGGCGAGGGTGTTGATACTAGAGGTCAGCAGTTGAGGTTGCTTGCAGTGGAGGAGTTGGTGGTGGAGTTGGCGTCGGTGGTCTGTCCACTTCGTGTAGAGGAATCCAATCATATACGGGTGAGCTAGCCTCTTCTCAATGTGGATCTCGTGCTCCTTGCCCAATTTCCGAAGAGGAAGCTGAAGAGCTCTCATGAAGCAGAGGAATTTCTTGAATTGGTTCAGTTATCCTGGGTCGCTCTTGTTTACGGGCGTCCAATGCTTCTTCTCCATTGTCAAGCTGTTGTCTGACCTTACGGAAACTTCTCTTTTTCTGTCCGCCCTCAAGCTTCCTCCAATACAAGACATCCAATCCATTCTCATCAATAGTCACCCCTTTAATAATCCCTAAACTCCCTTGCAAGTTGAGATAGAGTTTCAACTTGTCCCCCTCCTTAGGTCGGGTTAGAACCGGTGCAGTACTTAAATATCTTTGCAGCTCGTCAAATGCGAGCGGACACTCCTTAGTCCATTCAAAGTGCTCGTTCTTTTTTATTTTCTTAAAAAAGGGCAGGCATTGACCCACCGACTTAGACATGAACCAGCTCAGGGCTGCTACTCGGCCGATTAGTCTCTGGACTTCCTTTATTTTCCGAGGTGGTTTCATATCTAGGATGGCCTTAATTTTTTCTAGGTTGTCTTTGAGGCCACATCGGTTCATTATGTAACCTAGGAATTTACGCGACATAACTTTGAAGACTAATTTGTTCAGGTTCAACTTCATGTTATACTCCCTTAGAATTTAAAAAACGTCATTCAAATCATTTAACAGAGAGCTTGAAAGTTGGGTCGTAACGACCATGTCATCAACATAACACTCAATTTTATTGCCAATTAATGGTTTAAAAACTTTGTTTTCAAGGCGCTGGAATGTTGCCCCAACGTTTTTCAATCCGAAGGGCATAACCTTATAACAATATAGCCCGACCTCAGTTTCAAATGCAGTCTTATCCTAGTTAGTAGGATCCATCCTAATCTGATTGTAATCGGAATAGGCGTCTAGATAACTCAGCAACTCATGCCTCGAGGTCGTGCCTACTAGGCGGTCAATCTTAGGCAGAGGGAAGCAGTCTTTTGAGAAGGCTCTGTTCAGGTCGGTGTAGTCGACGCACATGCGCCACTTTCCGTTGGCCTTCTTCACCAGCACAGAGTTGGCAACCCAGCTCGAGTAATGGACTTTCTTAATGAAGTCTGTTGCGAGGAGCTTCCCGACCCCCTCATCGACTTCCCTCCATCATTCTGGGGCAAGGTTGCATTTTCTGTGTCTTAGTGGTCTAACTAGAGGGTCAACATTAAGCTTGTGAGTTATTATTTTAGGGTCAATTCTAGGCTTTTAGATTTTTAAACTCTTCATTCACCGACACCCAAGAACAAATCTTCGCCACTACTTTCTGCACTACCTCTTCTAGGCTTTTAGATTGATTATAGAAGATAGGGCTGTTCACGGGTCGGGTTGAGTGAGTTTACTGACGTTTTTCCAACCAACCCGACCTGGTCGGTTTATCTAGAAATGAAACCGAAACCAACCCAGTACTAAGTAAAACCGACCTGGTCGGTTTGAATCGGGTTGGGTCGGTTTGGGTCAGTTTTGTGAATGATTCTCTCGGTGTGAACGGTAAAAGATTCAAGTCTAAGAAGGCAAATGTTGGACGCCTGAAAATTAAAAATGATTGGATGGATTAAAAATGATATTTTATATATCAGAAATTTTATATATAATATGTATATTTTTGAAATAAAGCTGAAATATATATATATATTAATAATATCTGAAATATATTATTTATATAATATATATCTAAGTCAGTTTGGGTTGGTTCGGTTCCGGTTTTCACACTTGAAAACGGAAATCGAACCAACCGGTGCTGAAGAAAAACCGACCAACTCGGGTTGGTCGGTTTGGTCTGTTTGGGTCTTATTATGAACAGCTCTAATAGAAGATTCTGTTGTTTCTTTCATTCCAAATGGACTAAAGAACAACATGCAGAATGGTATTCCAAACAAGATTACCTTTCTTGCTAAAACCCTCCAATCTTCAATCCAATAGCAGCTCCTTCACAAACTTAGGCATAGACCAGTAAACCACCAAACTCTTGAAAAAATGTCCCCAAATTGAAGAGGAAACTGAACTGTGGATACACAAATGCTTTTAACTGGTGTTGTTGATGTTCATATATGTAAAGAACTTAGTGAGAAAGACTTGAATCAAGTGAAAAGTAGTAATTCAAATTACATTTTTGCTTGATGCTTAGAAAAGGACAAAATTCAAAAGTGTGGGCGTTTTAGTTAAGGAAAAGTCCTTAATGCTCCCCCCTAATTATTTGACAATGTAAGCAAATAAGTTTCATTTAAGCAGATACTGAGGTCTGAGAACGCTGAGGCCGATGCACTGTCTTGATTGGCCAATACCAGGGAGAACGCGAAGCGGACAATATACGTCGAAGACCTGCCTCGCCCTAGCATTTTCGCGGGGGCAGAAGAGGTGGCTCCTATGTTTGTAGCGGAACCGAACTGGATAGATCCGCTCGTCGACTTTTTGAATACTCTTCAGGAGGTTAGTGGCATCGACACCCGTCATAGCTCCTTCAAAGGAAAAAGAATTCTTGTCAGCTATGAGATGAGGTAAGTGCAAATAAGAGAAAAAGAGAGAAGTAATGTGCGTGCCGAAGTAGAGGTCTACTAGGAGGATTCAGCCCAACTCGCACAAGCTTCTCCTCGGCCGGGAAGTCTCTCATCTCTAGGCCAAGGTCCCTCCCAAAATGGATGATTGCCCTAGTCTCTACATCCAGCATCACCTCGGGGTCTTTAATGTTCACTTGCCAGTGAGTCGGGAATGGCCATCCTTCGGGGTTCCGAACAAAGAAGTATCTTCTCTTCCAAATCGATACCTTGTCCGGATTACCGAATAGAACCTTTTACCCGATGCGAGGTGAAAATTAGTAACTTTTCCGGGTGTCACTGCGCAGACAAGAGGATTTTTTCTTAATGGAACAAATCGAGCTAAAGGTATCTAGAGAGAGGTCGGTATACTCGTGGAAGAGTGAGATCATACCAATAATAGTACGGATGGAGTTTGGGTAAAGCTGATTGATGGTGATGTTAAAGAACATAATAATCTCTATGATGAAGGGGTGAAGCGAGAACCACAGCCCGACCGCGAGCTGCTCCTTAAAAACCACGACATCATAATGATTGTGATCCCAAGGGTACTGACCCAAGGGAATACTGAAGACAAGGGTGTCGGGGAGACGGTAACGACCATGTCATCAACATAACACTCAATTTTATTGCCAATTAATGGTTTAAAAACTTTGTTTACAAGGCGCTGGAATGTTGCCCCAACGTTTTTCAATTCGAAGGGCATAACCTTATAACAGTATAGCCCGACCTCAGTTTCAAATGCAGTCTTATCCTGGTTAGTAGGATCCATCCTAATCTGATTGTAATTGGAATAGGCGTCTAGATAACTCAGCAACTCATGCCTCGAGGTCGTGCCTACTAGGCGGTCAATCTTAGGCAGAGGGAAGCAGTCTTTTGGTAAGGCTCTGTTCAGGTCGGTGTAGTCGACGCACATGCGCCACTTTCCGTTGGCCTTCTTCACCAGCACAGGGTTGGCAACCCAGCTCGAGTAATGGACTTTCTTAATGAAGTCTGTTGCGAGGAGCTTCCCGACCCCTTCATCGACTTCCCTCCATCGTTCCGGGGCAAGGTTGCGTTTTCTTTGTCTTAGTGGTCTAACTAGAGGGTCGACATTAAGCTTGTGAGTTATTATTTTAGGGTCAATTCTGGGCTTTTAGATTTTTAAACTCTTCATTCACCGACACCTAGGAACAAATCTTCGCCACTACTTTCTGCACCACCTCTTCTAGGCTTTTAGATTGATTATAGAAGATAGGGCTGTTCACGGGTCGGGTTGAGTGAGTTTATTGGCGTTTTTCCAACCAACCCGACCTGGTCGGTTTATCTAGAAATGAAACCGAAACCGACCCAGTACTAAGTAAAACCGACCTGGTCGGTTTGAATCGGGTTGGGTCGGTTTTGGTCGGTTTTGTGAATGATTCTCTCGGTGTGAACGGTAAAAGATTCAAGTCTAAGAAGGCAAATGTTGGACGCCTGAAAATTAAAAATGATTGGATGGATTAAAAATGATATTTTATATATCAGAAATTTTATATATAATTTGTATATTTTTGAAATAAAGCTGAAATATATATATATATTAATAATATCTGAAATATATTATATATATAATATATATCTAAGTCAGTTTGGGTTGGTTCGGTTTCGGTTTTCACACTTGAAAACGGAAATCGAACCAACCGGTGCTGAAGAAAAACCAACCAACTCGGGTTGGTCGGTTTGGTCTGTTTGGGTCTTATTATGAACAGCTCTAATAGAAGATTCTGTTGTTTCTTTCATTCCAAATGGACTAAAGAACAACATGCAGAATGGTATTCCAAACAAGATTACCTTTCTTGCTAAAACCCTCCAATCTCCAACCCAATAGCAGCTCCTTCACAAACTTAGGCATAGACCAGTAAACCACCAAACTCTTGAAAAAATGTCCCCAAATTGAAGAGGAAACCGAACTGTGGATACACAAATGCTTTTAACCGGTGTTGTTGATGTTCATATATGTAAAGAACTTAGTGAGAAAGACTTGAATCAAGTGAAAAGTAGTAATTCAAATTACATTTTTGCTTGATGCTTAGAAAAGGACAAAATTCAAAAGTGTGGGCGTTTTAGTTAAGGAAAAGTCCATAATGCTCCCCCCTAATTATTTGACAATGTAAGCAAATAAGTTTCATTTATTACAACATTACTTCTCATTATTCCAACTTTCACTTCAACATAAATGATGAAAAGAACAAACGATGCAGAAATGCCATTTATTCCACCTACACATTACATGCAGTTTCTCACATAGAGTCATGGCATTTTATTAATTAAGATATATAAGAGAACATATATGCATGCTTCAAAACGGCAGTTAAGCTTGAGTAACTTTGTTGAAGAATGGGCAACCCCCAGATGCTTTGGTTGAGGCCTCTGATCCATCTGTAGAAGGCCCTTTGATAAGACTTGCCAGCAATTCGTTTCCATCATAAAAGAATTCTACCCTCTTAACGCGCATCAATTCATCCATCTGAAGAATAAGATCGATGGAACCCCACACAACAAAATGAGTAAGCAATTCCATTCCTAATTAATCTCATAAAGAAATTACATACTAGCTACTAATAAGATGAAAATGGTGCAGAAAACTAAGAAGGAATTGAATAAGGTAGGTGAATAGAGAGAGAGAGAGAAAGAGACGTACATGAAAGATGCCAATTCCATGGAACTCCACCAATTCCCCAGTGGGAGCATGGCCTTTGAAAGGACCCTCCATGAAAGACCAGTGCCTGAACTTGTAGGCAATCACCGGAGGACCTGAATATACTTGAAGAATTTCCACAGCGAACCCACGAGAGAATGTGGTGAGGAAAGCCTGAGACGCCGATTGACTTGTTTCAAGGGATGGATCATAAACACGTAAGTTCGGTGGCAAGGGTGTTTGTAGGAATAAATTGTAACTTCCAATTCTCCCAACCTCTTCAAGTGGCACTGGTTTACCTCCTACATTTCACCCACCGGTTGTTTCAATGAGAAGTTTAGTTTGCAGATAGAAATATATAGTTAACTAATTATATGAAGGGAGAAAGAAGAGATATCAGTATGCAGTACTTAGATTGTACCATTTATGCTGATTGTAAAGTTTGTAGTGTTTATAGTTTTATAATCAGCCGGATCGACCTTATGCACGATCTCCATTTCCCATGTCTTCACAAGATTTTGGACTCTTTCCTCCAGTGACCCTTTTGGCCATTCCTACAAAATGATCAGAAGAATATAATATTAAATACTGATCAGAGTAGTAGTAGTCAAAGCTAGCTATTTCATTGCTAATAGAACCTTAGAGCTGTGAGTGATATGTTAGAGAGAGAGAGAGAGAAGAGAGAATTGAAACCTGAGTTCGGCCTTCTTCGAAGAGCTTGTTCACAGCATCGTAGTTGGGAGGAGCACCAAGCCTCCATTTGGTATTCTTCTCTCCTTCTCCATACATATGTGATCTGTACTTGTCACCCTCAACCACGGGTTGATCAGTAGCAGCATTAGAGGAAGCCATCGATCTTTTGCTTGCAAAAAGGTATAGCTTGTTGTCTGTTACGTTGGGTGTATTCTGTATTATGTGAGGGTGGAGAGACCGAGAGTCTATGATGAGGTGACCGATATATGTAGATATCGAAGAGGAAAGATTATATATATAGACAAATCCATGCAAGCATGTAGAGATTAGAGACCATTCAAATGGGTTTGGTTTTCATTACTCCATGCTTACACGACTTTCCCAATTAGGAGACCAGATCCGAACGAACCCATCCACATCTGTACCACGTGTACTTTTGCTTTGCACCAACCATAAGACAGCTCCCGGCCGCCTCCCGCCGGCGGTTAGACCCTCTAACTAATTAGGAAAGAGTCCAATAAGTATAACAATGACACTAGTAATTAAATTACTTGATCATGAAAGAACAATTCGCTCAATTGATTTCTTATCCAAAACTCTCTCACCTACACATACCAATTTTTAACTCTTGGAACTGAATAAACAAAACCCGTTGATTGAGGACTGGATTTCACAGTCTGACCTGCATGCCCTGAAATTACTCTGTTACAACAACGTGCACAAAGACCTATACGGCCAGCCCAAGTTTTTTTTTTTTATTATTATTATTCGGAGCTAATTAGCCCCATCATAATTTTGTAATCACTATGAAGATGAGAATGTTGTGTAGTCATTTTGTTTAATTGTTCGAGTAAAGATAAAACCGAAGTTTAAAAGGGTACGGTGGATTTTCCAAATAACGGTACATCGATCGATCGTTGAATAATGCTAAAGAATACAATCAAAATGCCGACAAGAATAGACAACCAGCAAATAATAACTAATTAAGGAAAAGAATATGTGACATGGAATTAAGGAAGAGATTTAACTGACTTGACTTTTCCATTAAGGTGGCGACATTGACCAACGTGACAATATGTAACGTGGAAATGTAGACGCAACTATCAAAAATTCAAAATCAATCAAGAACAAGACAATAGACCAAGGAGCTAGGAGAACTACAATGAATCTAATCAACCTTTTATTACCAATTAGTCATGTTTTGGTGAAATGTAATCAGAACAAATGCAATATACACACTCCAGATTTGATAAGCTTCTTGAGCATTAATCTTGTTAAGTAAGGTTTTAAATATTGATACGCCCGATATGCCGGTAGGTCGATTTAGAGCTCCTCCACCTCCTGAATCAGTCAGAACTCTGATACACTCTCTATAGGGGTGTACGGGGTGTTCTCAGTATTATATTTATCGGCCGTCACAGACTGATATATGTGGATACTTTGAACCTTATTCTTAAGTTGCAGAGATTGTATGGGACCCATATTATTAATTTGCATGGTTAATAAGTATAGAATTGGGAATATAAGTGGGTCGGATTTGGACAGGTTTGAGTTTAAGCCTATTATAGTTGAATTAGAATCGAATCTTATCCATATCCATGTGATTTTTATTGGGCTTGGATCAGATTCAAGTATTGTGTATCAGTAATAAATTAAACAAAAAAGTCATCAAAATACAATATTATATTATATTATTTTATGTATATTAATGTTGGATTCAACTATGATGTCCGAAAAACTTATAATCAATCAGTCAATATCATAAAAGTGACCAATTCCTTATTTTATGTAAATTTATTTTTCAAACTTATTTTAATTTAAAAATTGTAAGCATTCAAAGTCTTGACTGGAAATCCATTTCCTTCAAGGATCAGGGATGGAGAGAAATTTTTATCTCCGACAGGGATAAGAGTCAAGGACTGAGATTTATTTCAAAGTCGGTGTGAGGGACAAGAAATATAATCCCCAACCCCACTCGAAACCGGCCCTGTTGCTACTCCTATCTGGTATCATGTCTTTCCTGGTAGATTTTTCATTAATAAGTGAATTAAGGGCCCGTTCGCTTTTCGGTAAGTTACTTATCTAGGTAAGTTTTTCCTAGGAAACACTTATCCGGATAAGTGTATTTACCCATGTTCTTTTATTTCCCAAGTAAAAATGGAAATGACCATTTTAACCATAAAAATTCATTATTAAAAGGGGCATTTTTGTCCCATTTAAGTGTTGGAAACTTCCCCCCCCCCAAGTGAAAATGTCATTTACTCACCTAGGAGATAGTATCACGAAAATTAACTTTTCCTAGTCCCCACATTAATCTGAAAAATGAACATGAAATTTTTGGTCAATTAAAACTAAAATCCCATCGATCAGATTTCCCCCCTCTCAAATCCAGAAAAAAAAACGCTCCCAAAAAATAACTACCATAACACTTGAATTTATAAGATTTTAAAGAAAATTCAATATTTAAATCAACTTTATTAATAAACCCATGTTAATTTAATGTAAACAAATGCACAGTCATAGTAATATGTATTAAATTTAGATCGAGTGGATTTTTTAAATAACTACCGTTTAATTGGGTTGTTAAAATCAAACTCTGAGTCGGAAATTAGATACTTTGGAAGTCTTATATGGAAGTAAGGAACATAAAGTTTACAAAGTCTACAAATCAAAAGAAACAGACCTTGGCGTGATGCCTTGGAATTCCATCAAATTTGGCGTCCAAATTTGATGACCAAAATGTCTTCTTTCTCTAGGGTTATTTTTTCCATTTTTTTCATTTCGTGGTTCAGGGGGTTGGGATGGTCATGTGTTTTGAGTGGGGCTCACCTTTTAATCAAATTCCCTGATTAAGAATGCTAGCTCAACACTTAATTATGTATGTGTTTGTTTTTGTTTACGTTTATTGAATAAATATTTATACTTTATTTGCTGATAAAACCGAGAAAGATAATAGTTACAATCGTTTATGACAATTGGTGTGCACCAAAACTGAAGTCCACTTTTATCATTTTCGGTGCATACAAAAGAGCAAGAGAGAAACGGCTGAAGTGACATAAGGCAGCATTTATTGAATAAATGTCCATACAACAAAACACCCTATATATTTCAATGATTGAAAGAGCCATGGACAATGCCTAATGCCATGTGTTTTAGCTTAATGTTGGCCTTTACATGTTAGAGGTCCAAAATGATCCATTTAATTCTTTAGATCAAAAGTGGATGTTTGGCAAAGTTTGAGAGTAAAAATCATGATAGTGATTTTTTTTCTGGTTAATCAGCAATAACTTCCCCCTTTCCCCTTTACCCCCTTTTTTTCACCAAGTGCTGATTGCAGGATTTGATTCCGCATCAACACTGGGACAACCCAACTAACACACCAACGAGTCAGCACTCGATTGGTATCATGATACTGATTTAAGTTTTATGTTTTGCATAAATCTATATAGCATATATAACATATAAATAAGGGTCTATACCATTTTAACCTCTTTTCAAACAAAAAACTTTCAACTTATGCACATTGTGCCTGTACACTTATATTTATAGTAAAGAAAGATCGGAGCATTGGCTTTTACTTAAATAAAAATGATTAATTAGTTAAGGGTAAATTCCAAAGAGCCCCCCATACTATGGGGTCTGTGACAAAGACCCCTATACTTTGTTTTGTGATAAGACCCCTGTACTATAACCGTGAGACAAAAAAACCCTTTCAGCTATCTTTTGAAATCTACCATTACAATATTTTTTAATCCCCATATTACCCTTGTAGAAAAGCACTACTCATCTTCTTGAAAGGGAGATTAGGGATTACCGCCACTGCTGTTCTCTACCTCTGCAAATGGGGTTCCCGTGATGAACAAAACCAAACGGTTTTTCGTCGTGATTAAAGGGGTGACTATTGATGAGAATGAATTGGATGTGTTGTATTGGAGGAAGCTTGAGGGCGGACAGAAAAAGAGAAGTTTCCATAAGGTCAGACAACAGCTCGACAATGGAGAAGAAGCATTGGACGCCCGTAAACAAGAGCGACCCAGGATAACTGAACCAATTCAAGAAATTCCTCTGCTTCATGAGAGCTCTTCAGCTTCCTCTTCGGAAATTGGGCAAGGAGCACAAGATCCACATTGAGAAGAGGCTAGCTCACCCGTATATGATTGGATTCCTCTACACGAAGTGGACAGACCACCGACGCCAACTCCACCACCAACTCCTCCACTACTAGCAGCCTCAACTGCTGACCTCCAGTATCAACACCCTCGCCTAGACCAATTCCAGTATCAATGCCCCCACCTTCATTACCACCACCGCCGCCATCACCACATCCACTATCAGCGCGCTCACCCATGTCATCAACATCACCACCACCACCACCACCACCTCCTCCTCGTCCTCCACAAATTTCATTTAATGTTGATATATAAAAAATAATTATTGTTAATTGAATATGAATAATTTTTTTTAATAAATTTAGTTTTATTAATAATCTGTAGTAATTTTAATAATTTTTATTTTTTTTATTATTTTTAAATGAAATTTTAAATAAATAAAAAAAATTATAAAAGCTAACATTTTTATTAATTCCACTAATAATTAACAATTAAATAGGAATGATAATGGGGTAGGTTCAAGGCAGAGCACCCCATCCCTTTCCCTGCCCCATAGTCAAGATACTCAACCCATTCTCGCCTTGTCCCCAGTGTCACGCGGGTTCAAGGCAAGGTAACCACTCCTCAACATCGGGCGAGTTTAAGGGCAAGGCACCACATTCCTCATCAAGGATGGAGAAACCTCGAATTTCCTTACCCCATCCCCAGTATTGGGCGGGTTCAAGTACAGGTGTAAATTGGGTCGTGCTGGGCCGGCACGACACAATGCGCATGTGGCCCGCACAAAGTGCGAGTTGTGCCGTTCTGGCCCACAAGGCGTCCCGGGCCGTGCCTCCCTCATCTAGGATAATTTGGGGGATTGGTTCGGCATGGCCCACAGCTCGAGCCCGCACGGGCCCGTGTCGTGGGTCGGGCTAGTCCATGGGCTAGGCCTTAGGCCAGGCCATGCCGTACAGCAAGCCAAGCTCAAGACAAGGTACCCACTCCCCATCTAAGGTTTTCAAAATTGGATCGGATAGAAAACCGTTATGGGGTCGAACGATCTAAATGTTCGGTCCGAATGGAAGACCCGCCCTGACAAAAAAAATAGAAAAACAAAAAAGGCCAAAAACTATTGTCCGGTTTGACAGTTCGATTGCCTAGGTCAGCGGTTCACTAACCAAATAAACAGTTTTTGGACAAAAAACAGTTTTGAGGAGAAACGGTGTTTGGTTCCCAATTTTTCCATTCTAACCATCTAGTTTGATCCAGTTTTGAAAACGCTGTCCCTGTCAACCCAATATTCAATTTGATGATAGAAATGATCAAAATGATATATTGAGTATCAACCACATGGTAAATTCCTAAAAGTACACTAAATTGTCTTTAATATTAAAAACTGAAAATTTTGGAAAATTTATTGTACTTGTGTAACTTTGAAAATTTATTCAAATTTATTTAAATTTTTATTAAGTAATTTATTTTCTTTTTAAATGGTTTACTTACAGAATTGTACTAATTTATCTTATAATTTCTAATATAAACTAACCAACAATTTCCTTTTACCAATACTATACTAATTTATCTTAATATTGTGTAATTATTTGTTCAAATTATAGTTTTCCATTTCCCTTAGTCATTTATCTTCAATAATTTGCAATGAAAATTGCATAATTTTCAATGGTTTTCCAAAATCTATCAAATGTAATAAATTTTCCTAAAATTTCCAAGTAACCCACATTATTCATAGTTCTGACTTCTGACATCGTCCCTGATGGAGTATGAACTGGATGCTCCCTTCTGGAGGATGACCTGGAGCTTCGCTACGTGATGAGTTGGTTGTTCTGCAAAACAGTGAGCTCAGAGAACCTAAGGTGGCTAACCCAGCGAGGTCACTCCGATGCTTAAGCTAGTATTCTTGTGGTAGACTGCGAGCTGGAAATAAGCTAGGGTGCTAGTGAGCAAATGATATCATGCGTACCTGGGCCCCGGAGGGGTTGCTGCCTTTATATACAGAGTTGTCGTGAACCTCATGGAACAGTGCCGGGATCTTCGGCCTAGATGGATGAGGTTTGTTCCCGTTTTATCCAGAAGGTGTCATGCCAGTTTACAATCCTCATCATTACCGCCCGATCCAGACGGGGAGAGGATAAGGCCTTCCGTCGTGCGACATGATCCCGTGGGGTTCGGAGTCGCCTAGGGCCGATTATGTGTCACTTCGGCTACTAGGTCACGAACTGGTTAGGACGTCGAGGTGACCTGATTCCAAGGTGGCTACATACCGGGGTAGCTTTGCGCCGAGGTGACTGATCACCGAGCTCCCAACCTGCTGACGAGTCTCTCCTCGCTGAGTTGTTGCTTTGCTAGCAGATTGTATCCACATGTCCCCCCCCCCTTGATAGGTCGGGTCTAGACCTGTTCATGGGCCGGGCCGGGCTCGGGCCGGGCTTTGACTCTTTATTAACAGAAAACTGTTAGGCCCGAGCCCGAGCCCAGCCCGACCAACGGGCCTACAATTTGGGCCCGAGCCCGGCTCTAATGAAAAGCCCGAAGCCCGAGCCCGAGCCCGAAGCCCGATCTAATAAAAGAAATTCAAAATTTTCTGACATTTTCTATTTTAATTTAAATGTTTTTTCCCCTATTTAAATGAACAATGAATCTACAAGTGAATCAATGACCTCAAATCAAAAAATTTATTCAAATAGACATCACATAGGGTTTTTACTTAAGTTTAACTATAGGTCAGGCCGGATTTACTTAAGTTTAACTATAAGTCGGGCCGGGCTATTTTAGCAAAGCCTGAGCCCGGCTCGAATTTTATGCGGGCCGGGCTTTTTGGCCCGAGGTTAAGCCCGCGGGCCAAAAATCCTGTTCAAGCCCGTCCGGGAGTCGGGCCGGCCTGTCGGGCCACCCGGCCCATGAATAGGTCTAGTCGAGTCAAATCACCCTTCATCAATTGCCCTCCACTCCTCATGCTAGGGGTCTCGACCTAGTGCGGGAAGCTCATGACAAGCCCAGGTGGATTTGGCACGATGACCAAGTGACAGGGGGGTGGTTCCCCTGGTTGGTTATATGGAACTGCCCGGCTCATTCAGGAAATGACCTAGATCGTGAACGTCACACTGTTTATAAACTCCGCGGACGTCAAAGAACGTGCTCAACTGATTTTGTCCTCGGAAAGTGTGCAATCGATTTCCACGGGAGTCGTCGGATCATGCAGATCACAACCGTTGATCGTCGGATGCAGTGGATTATAAATAGAGGCTGAAGGGCTCATCTTCCTCGCCATAAATCGTGTGACTAAGCTTTCTTGAGATCATGTCGAAGTCCTTCAGCTCGCCATTCTCTCCCATTGTGTCCGAGGTCGTTTCTGTTTTCTTTAGTGAGTTCGTCTTCTTGTACTAGTTGTCCATTTTTCTTTTTTTTTTTCTTTTTTCTGTCCAATATGCTTAGCCTAGATAGGCTCCTTAGCGATTCTAGTGAGCCTGGGGTTACCGAGATGCGGTCCTGATAAATTCTGCCAAATTAAATCACAAGAGAAATGTATCACATTATAAAGCAAAATGGGCTCTGCAAAGAAAAGCTTATACTGTGAGATTGGCAGTAATCCAAGTTATAGATAATATAATATCAATTACAGATTGCAGTAAAAGGAAGTGACGAGTCACTGGCACATCAAGATAAAAGAGAACAATAAAGAAACAGAACAAACAGAAAGAGTAACATCTAATATGACGATCGCTTACATGGTTGGAAAATCAGAAGGAATAGCCGCAAGGGCAGCTTCTTTCTCAGAAGCCATGGATGGAAGGGCGGACAAGTGAGACCCTAAAATGCCAAGTCTGATAAGTGGGCGCGTTTTATCTTCTCTGCAGCCACGCCCTGACATGTTTTCATTTTTTCTTCCCCGTGTGAGATGCTATTTCCAATCCCCCACTTGTGCACGGACACGTCACATCGAGGAACGAGATCCATGGTGTCTAAGGCAACCGTGTTAAGTACGGTTATCAAGCCGTAAAGCTAGCAATGTTCTCAGGCTAATCTCGGAATCTCGATATTGACCAACCCGTATTTTGTATATACTATATAGACCAGCGGACCTGCGGGGGCCCGTGACGTTTTAAATAATTAAATCTTTATTTTAATAAATTTATTATAAAAATATTTTACTAAGTTAATAATTTAGTAATTTGAATTAATTATATCAATATTTTTCAATGAAAATAATAAATTATTGTTAATTACTTAATAAAATAATTATTTTTTCCATATTATTTGTTTGTGTTCTATTTTATTTATTTTACTTTCTCAATGATTAAATGTTTCAATTTTTTGTAAATATCACTTAAATATTTAAAATACTTAAATATCATTAAATATATAAAATTAGGCTATAGTCATAATTAAAATAATCTATAGTTAACTTTTTTAGTCATAATTAAATTGATCTAAGCCCAAACTTAATGTTTAGTGCATTTTTTAATTATTAATAAGTTTTGTTAATATTTATTGGTTTTAAGTGGAAGTTTAGTGCATTTTTTAAATAATAATTTTTAAATAATATTTTCATTTTTGTTATTTTATGCTTAATTGTTTAATCTCAACCTATTTATATTATTTGATTTATTAATATTTTATTTTATTATGTTGTATTGCTATTCCCGTTCTCTCTCTCTCTCTAATAGTGTATAGCTTATTAAACTAAACAAAATAGACAATGATTACTTTTTTCAATGGGCCACTTTTGTCATGTAATTAGTTCTCTATTAGTAATTAGTTGATTTAAGAAACCATGTCAGGATATATTTGTAAACTAGCAAGGTAGTGTGATGCAGAAATATTTATGTTTATTAACAATTAATCTAAATTAATATATAAATTACCTTAACCACATATAAGTAGGGGTGTAAACAAATTGAGCTTTTTATGAGCTATTCAATCTTGACTCATGAAAAGCTCAATTCGACTTGATTTAAATCGAGATTCAAGCCAAGTTCGAGTCCATTAAAGCTCGGCTCATGAGGCTCACGAACCTAGTTAATTGAGTTTAATATATATTTATATATATATAATATTTTTATTTTTCATATGTATGATAATAAATAATCTTTATATGTTTAATTTTTATTTTTTATTGGAAGTTGGCTCATAGTCAAGTTCGAGTTGAGCAGAGCTTGAACTTGCAAGTTTTTGAGTCGAGCCAAAATCGACCTTAAGTCTCTAACTTGAATATAACATTGCTTTGGTGA
Source organism: Nelumbo nucifera (assembly GCF_055504915.1). NCBI lineage: Eukaryota > Viridiplantae > Streptophyta > Magnoliopsida > Proteales > Nelumbonaceae > Nelumbo > Nelumbo nucifera. The sequence goes on along the minus strand of NC_142650.1, from coordinate 95,016,458 downwards.
GATTAGCTCAAAATCAAATAGCCATGTATTCGGCTCAAGTGAGCTCGAATCCACCACTACATATAAGTACAATTAATCTAAGTGTTTTTTTCTCTTCAATATAAATTACATTAGCATAACTAATTAAGCTACATTAATTAAAGTAACCTAGTGGAGACCCCATGCAATTGCATGGGCTTTCTTAACCAAAATCCAAGTTGAAGGACCCTTGTGACATTTTCAATTGGGCTAAACCAAAGTGATTACAACCCAAGCGTTATTTTTGGGTTATGAATTGTTAGATAAGCTTGTATTAGTTTTTCTATTAATGTTTAATCATTTTTATTATAATTAAATAAATTGTTGGTAATTTTTATTATTCAAAATTGAATTTAAATGGGTTTAAATATTTATTAATTATTGTTAGATAAATTTGTTTCAATTTTTACTACTTTTTATTATATTTTGTTCTTTTTCATGGATTTAAGTATATGTACAATCCCCATCCTCGCCCCCAGTTTCAAAATAAATCCCCATCCCCATATGTGATCCCTGTCGAGTAGAAAAATGAACCTCCATCCCCAATGGAGATAGATTCCCCATTAAGGACCCGAATTCATTGTTCAAATTATAGTTAATTACAAATAAATTAAAATAACAATATTTTTAAAATAATAAAATTTATTAAGTTCAAATAAAAATTAGTAAAAAATATTACTAATTTATTGGTTTAAAAATGTTAATTTAAAGTTCTTTTAAAATTAATAGAAATTAAAAAAAATTTTGAATATCAGATAAATTTATTAATACAATTATAAAAATAGAACTAATAATGAAAATAATATTTAGTAAATTTCAATACAAGTTAAAATTAACAAAGAGTTCTGAAGTTAACTTGACACTTGTTTTGGAGTTTATCCCTGCAAAGAAAATATTGCAGTTCACCCTTGAAAAGAAAATATTGCAGTTCACCCTTGAAAAGAAAACATTGTGTTTAGAATTCCTTCCTAGAGAGAGATCACACTTCACACCCTGTTTCCTAGAGTTCGCCCCTTGTTATGGATTGCTGATCATTGAACCCAAGTACGATTTCTCTCTTGTGTTTATTTCTCCTCTACCACTGTGAATACTACTGTTCTTTTTCTTCTCTTTTAAGCACTTGGGGCTTTGCTTTTAGATAAAGAGCTTAACAACTCCTTAATCCAGGCATGGCAATGAAGACAAGCACCATGCTCCTAAAATCAATAAAAACCTTGCAGTTATACTCCAAACTCATTCAGGAAGCTAAGCTACATGTGCAAAAGCAACAAATTTGAAGGAGTTTTTTACCATTGTTCAGGGAACTGAACTACTTAAGACACTCAAGAATAGGCATCCCAATCTTAATAGTATATAAGCGTTGTGTCAGTGCACTTGTATTTTAGCCTTCTTCTCAATGATATTTCTATTTTCCAAACTTATATGTTTTCCATGTGTTTCCAGCCATTTAAAACATGGTTTATTGTGCCTTTGTGAGAGCATTATTTCCCGATGACGTTGCTAGAGTATACTAGGCCTCCAGGGTGCGATGGTTGGTGTCGAGCTCTTCTCAAAAATGGAAGTACTTTTATAAAAATACTTTTATGGAAATACTTTTATAAAAATACTTTTACGAAAATACTTTAATAAAAGGCACTTTTAAGGAAAAATCACTTTTACAAAAGCACTTTTATAAAATTCAACTAGGAAGAGTTTTATAAATGGTATTCTAAAATTCAACTAGGGATAATTTTGGAAGAAAAAAATTGAATAGGTACTTATACAATAAACACTTAAAAAAAGCTGGAAATTTGGGCTTAAAAAAAAATAAGCCCTTACTTTTTAAAATAAACACTTATTTTGGGCTTATTTCCAAAACACCAATAAATACTTAATAGTGTGATCCCAACCTAAATACGTACCCAATTTGGGTTTATCTGATGGGTCAAGAGAAGTTGTGGATGATTCAATAACTTTTGGTTTGTTAAAGCATTTATTTGATTTCAGATCTGTGGCATGTGTGTATTTGGGCTATAGCCCATCTCATCATGGGAACAAGTGCTACAACATTCCCTCAGGCCGCACTTTTGTTTCATGTCATGCCATTTTTTACGAAACCACCGTTCCTTTTATCACATGTGATACATCAACTTCTGCAAGCCACCCATTTGCTGCAATCAGGCCTCCACCTCTTCTTCCACTACAATTTGATATACCTAGGCCCAATGGGCCACAACCACCCTCTCACTCCCAACCTGCACTGTTATCTGAACCAATGCATGAAAAATGCCTAATCCGAACATTCTTACTTCTGTTGATGTTCAGCCCACCCTAGACTCCTAATCCAAGACCAATACATTGCACCCACAATACCGGCTCAGGTACAACCCAACCCATTTATACCACAACCTCTTAACTTGCATCCAATGGTTACCTAGGCTAAAGCAAGTATATTTAAGCTTAAGCAGCTCTATGGGATTTCCAAATACCCTCTCCCTGATCTCCTTTCAAAACTCACCTCTGTGAAACAAGCGCACTCCCATCCCAAGTGGCAAGTTGCTATGGGGGATGAATATCTTGCCTTAATGAAGAATAATACATGGAAGTTAGTTCCACATAAGCCCAACATTAATACTGTGGGTTATAAATGGGTATTTTGACACGAGGAACCCAAATGGATCTATTGCCCATTAAAAGGCCTGACTCGTGGCCTGAGGCTTCACCTAGCCATTCAGGATTTTCTATTCGCTTTTCCTACTCACTCTCTACCCGCAGTGAATTGGAGTCACACATCTCTCAATTCATAATAGAGATGTGTGGCACCAATTCACGGTGGGTAGAGAGTGGGTAGGAAAAGTGAGTAGGAAATCTGGGCTCTCACCTAGCAAGAGGGGATTGACTATATTGAGACCTTTACATGGTCACAATTTGACTTCTCACATGGCTGGCCTATTAAGCAATTGGGTGTCCAAAATATATTTTTGCATGGGTATCTCTCTGAAACAATATTTATGAAGCAACCACTGGGCTTTATTGACACTTCCAAGCTTAATCATGTTTGCCTTCTTCAAAAATCACTTTTTAGGCTCAAACAGACCACTAGGGCTTCGTATGCAAAATCGTGTTCCTTCTTACTATCTCAAGGTTTCATATGCTCTAAGTCTGATTACTACTTATTCATTCATCATGATTCAGTTGCTTGTACATTTGTTCATGTCTATGTGGACGGCATTGTCCTTACTGGGTCTAGCCGACAACGTCTTGATGAGCTCGTTAGTTGCATGGCATCTTTATTTGCGTCAAATACATGGGCTCACTACATTTTTTCTTGGAGTTTAAATCAGCTCCCCACGAGATTGCTCCTGACAACATTCCACAGCACATCCCCGCCGTGTATTAAAAACATTTCCCGGTGATAATCTCAAAAATGATGATGTCGTCATCAGGAGATGTTTTCAATACACGGCAAGGATGTACTGTGGGATATTATGGGGGGCTGATTGGGTCTCTTTTTCTTGGGAATTGAAGTCATACAACTGAAATCTGGTATCTTTCTCCATCAACAACAAACTGATCTCTTATAAAAGCTTCATCTTGAGGATATCAAACCAGCACCGACTCCAATGAGTTCTTCTTGTCATTTGTCCAAATTAACATTATGGTGATCCTCTCTTTGATCCCTTGGAATATAGACAAACAATTGGTGCACTTGAATTTATGGGTGCTCTCAGCACTGTCCATTAGAAGGCTGTCAAATGGATACTATGATACCTAAAACATACCATTCAGCAAGGCATTTGTCTCACCCCTGCATCTTTTGTTTCTCTTCATGCATTCAATGATGTAGACTAGGCTGATTGCCCAGATGATAGAAAATCTCAAGGGGGCTACTGTATTTATCTTGGTCCCAACCTTCTCTCCTAGTCGTCCAAAAAGCTATCCGCAGTCTCCTGGTCTAACATTGAGCCTGAATATCTATCGGAGTGTTGTTGTTGCAATCTTGCTTCTTTGGTTACGCTCCTTGCTTAGTGAGCTAGGTTTCCCTTGCCTCAACTACTAGTTTTGTGGTGTGACAATCTTGGCACCACCTATCTTGGTGACAATCTCGAGGAGGCTACGCCACAAGCTGAACGTTCTCTATCTCCCCAATGTTCACTTTACATGTGCTTTATTACTAAGAACGAAGCTACGATGGCACAACCTCTAGAAACGAAAGGAGAAGACTGACTACCCCTCCATTTCCCCAGCCTCTCGGGGTCTCATCACTCTGCTTTTTTTTCTCTCGCCCCCTGCTCCCTAGTTCTCGCCTCTCTCGAAGAAATATCCTTCCTCCCCTTGGGAATTATTCTTCCCGATTTCTACTAAAATGCTAAGGCTATTTTCGAAGCAGTACAAACGTAAATATGTATAGCGTACATACATACAAAATAATACAAAATACATACTTTCCAAACTCAGCCTAAAGGGAAAAGAGAATTCAAAAGTCCTCGTCACACGATCCATGGTCAGTGAAAGGGGGATGGGATGGCTGGGATTTGTCTCAAGGTTTTAGGATGGTTTACATTGAGGGCTCTATGCTGATTTCCAAGTCTAAGGGGAGGCAAGTGGCATTTTGGTGATTTTGGGGGTTCAAGAATGTTGAGGAGCTAGATGGCCCATGGTTCAAGGGGGAATATTCTGGCAATTGGGGGAAGTGGAAGGTATTAATGGCAATTTGGAAAATGGGGGTATCTTGGTAATTAGAAAAGTAAAGGGTGTTTAGTAATTTGGTTCATAAGGGGTATTTTGGAAATTCAATATCGAGAGTATTTTGGTAATTTTATTGAGAATTTTGAGAATTTAGAATGGGGGTATTTTGATAATTTGGCATGAGGAGGATTTTTGCAATTTAGGACAAGGGTATTTTGATAATTTAGTATAAGGGGTATTTTAGAAGTTTGCGATGAAGGGGTATTTTAGTAATTTGGACGAAGAGGATATTGGGAATTTGCGATGAAAAGGCATTTTGGCAATTTGGCGTGAGGTAATTTGTTAATTTGGCATAAGGGGATTTTACGAATTTGGGATGGACTGTATTTTGGTAATTTGGCATGAGGGGGTAGTTCGGTAATCTGGATGAGGAGGATTTTGAGAAAAGAGGGGTATTTTGGTAATTTGGATGAAGAGGATTTTGGGAATTTGAGATGGAGGGGTATTTTGGTAAATTTGCAAAAAGAGGATTTTGGGAATTTGGGATGAGGGGTAAATTGGGGTCCAGGTGGCGCGCTGAGAAAAATGGGGGTGATGACACCACTATTTCATCTTATCCTCCTTTTGTGCGAACAGCTTCATTGTTGGTGTAGCCACTGCATGCCAGTTCTCTTTGTTTACATTCCTCTGCCCTGCTACTATTTCAATCCTTCAAATAGATTGAGTTATTTAGAAATGACGACACAATTAAATTTGACTGATGATGATGTAGTTAGATTGCTCCATTCCCTATCATGCACAAAGCACAGGATTCTTAACAAGGAGCCAAACACCGAAATATCTCCAACATTGATTGCTTTAAATTTAATCCCATGTTTACTAACAAGATGAGGTGAATTTAATTCCAACAAGGATAAAGACTTTTAGACTCCAATGCATCAACCTCAAAAAATATGGCAATCATCTATAGTAGAGGTTATGGTCAAGGACAAGGATCTTATCAAAGACCAATTTGTTGACATTGTTCTCCCATTGGCTCTGGACTAAAATTCCGATTTCTAACAGCAGTTTTCTATGTTTTACTGAAAGTGACTAAAACTGCTGCTAAAACTTTTAGTGACACTTGCTTTAGTGGCACTTTGTCAATTATCGATAAAGGTTTTAGTGGCAGTTTTAACTATCACTAAAAGTCATTTTTCTTGTAGTGAAGACATGATTCGTCGAATAAAGTTCTAAGGGGGGCCATGGAGGGGAAGCATCGACTGATCTCTGATACCTTTGGATGATTTTCAATTTGTCCCTAGAATGTAGTTTTTGATCCAAGAGGAAACAACCTCCATGCCACACACATTGATAGCCTACTCATTCTAGACAAACGTTCCCCTTGCATGATTTAAGTGACAACTGCATTCCAGGTACATGGGAAGCAAATTTTAGCCCCACAACCATACCAAGAAGAAGACCAACCTAGTAGCACCAATGCCATGCCAACATTAGGATGAATCAAGAAGTCATCACAAGGAAGCAATCTCCATTGAAGGCTTTCTAGCACTAGTATTAGTGCAACTATTATCCAATGAAGGGGATGCCAAGAAGACCCAAAGCCATCTCCAACAACACGCACATCAACTATCAAGCCAATTGGAGGGAGAGAGTGCCGATCACTCTAATTAGGGAGCATAGCCCAATATGGCCTAAATCCAATCCTTGTAGTGGCCCTGCGAGGAAAGACCTTTGGGGGAAAAATCATTGGAACAAGTGCCCCAACAATTAAAAACTCATTTTAAGTTAAACCTAACCCGAATGTCCCCTTCAACCATGCCAAATCATTACATTTCATACCTTGAAGCGGCCAGGAAAGGACTTAATCTAAAACATAGTCATAGGATTCCTTACCCTAGGATGAAGACCGTAGATTCAAAGAACAGATCCAAGTAGAAAGTAGAAGTTGATCTTTGAGGATGAAGATCGAATTGAGTGGAGGAGACTACAAACAACAGATCTCTTAGTTTGTCATTGAGTGTCTCTTGGGTGGGTTGCACATGTATTTTGTATTTGGAAAATGCTATTGGCATTATTATAATTATAAGTATGATTTTTCACCACTTTTATTGTATACTTTTGTCACTCCCATGAAAAGCTTAAATTACTGTTTGAGGGGAGGTAGGTATTTGAATGGCACTAAGAATCTGTAAATGTTAAGCAGTTTTCTTGGCATGAACTTGTATGTTTGTACTTGTCATTTCAATTGTAATACAAAGTGCCTTTTGACTAATTTGTGTGTTATCATTGTTATCGTTGTTTTTTATTACTTTGTTTTATAAGCTTTCTCAATACAATCAAGTGCGGGCTTCATCGATTAGCCCCATGACAAGATGGTCACTCAGTATCTCTCCCAAAAAAGGAGGTTTGGCCAATAGTCTAGTAGTAGACCTAGCATGCACCCTGCTAAGCTTTGTCTAAAATTTTGTCATTTTCCGTTTAAATTCTTAACATTAAAGGTTATAGATTCCATTAATTTCTTAATATTAAAGGGTATAAACGTCAATCTTCCATAATGTGGGATTAAGGTGTTATTATTGGACAAATTTGATGAAAAATAGTTTTTGCTCTTTATTATTCTTTAAATTTCAACGAAAATCATTAAAACTATAACGTAAGGAAAAAATGGGACAGGATGGATAATAGAGGTGGAGAAGCATAAGTCTAATGTTAATTTGTTTTTAGAATTGGTATAGTTTTTTTCCTTCTTCTTCTACATGTTTTTTGAAATTTCTTCCATCGAGATTATTTTTGGGTTCTCTTTCAAGATTATTCTCGTTTTTTTTCTTGAGACTCCAAAATTTACACCAGTGAAGGGGCAATCACCTTAAATTTTATTAATTAACCATTACCAAAAGGTAGAAAGATAGACAAAGGGGAGGATGCAGCCCGCCTTGCCCCAAAATCGAAATATAAAACACACAATCTCACCATCTCAATCCAGTCCAAAAAGCAATAAAAAGAAAAACAATACATCATAAACAAACTAAAGCAAAAAGACCACCTTTGCACGGAATGGAATCTACTCGTGCGAGTAGATCCCACATGCGAGCACCTATTTCCAATAATTAATTATTAATTAATAACAATAATTACTAATTAATTACTAACTAATAACAATAATTATTAATTAATTAATTACAATAACTAATAGTGTAATAACATGCATCTATTTTCAGTAATTACACTAATTAATAGTGTAATTATATAATTACTGATTATTACAGTAATTTAATAAATATATAATTAGTGATTATAATTAATAATTAACCCATTTTGCAGTAATTAATTATTAATTAATAACATTAATTACTGTTTAATACTAATTAATAACAATAATTATTAATTAATTACAGTAATTAATAGTGTAATAACATGCACCCATTTCCAGTAATTAATTACTAATTAATTATTAATTAACATAAATAATTACTAATTAATAACAATAATTAATATTTAATAGTGTAATTATATAATTACTGTAATAATAATTACTGATTAATACAGTAATTTAATAAATATATAATTAGTGATTATAATTAATAATTACTGTTATTATAAATATTGTTTATAACTAGATATTTACTTTAAATTAAAATTATAAATATTGTTATTAAAAAATACTGTTAATAAATTTAGTAACCCAATTTTAATAATTACTTATTATTACAGTAATTTAATAAATATATAATTAGTGATTATAATTAATAATTACTGTTATTATAAATATTCTTAATAAATAGATATTTACTTAATTTTTACTTTAAAACAAAATTATAAATTCTATTATTAATAAATATTGTTAATAAATATAGTATTTATTGTTATATTCAAAATAATTAAAAATGTTATTAAAAGTATTATTATTGATTATTTAAGAAAATAAAATAATTACTGACTATTACTAATAAATACTGTTAATTTAATCTAACTTTGGTAATTATTAATTAATGAATATTGTTAATAAATCCTATTCATAAGTTTAATAATTACTATTATAATAAAAATAACTAAATAATATTATTAAAACTATCATTAATGATTATTTAATTAAATAGTATAATTACTTACCATTATTGATAAATGTTGTTAATAACATTCTAACATCCAATGGTTCGACCATTCGGTTTGAAAAGATGGCCCATTCTTACAACAAAAATTACAAGCAAAAAATTATGGAACCATTTTGGCCACTGGTTTTTGGGTCGACGGTTTGATCATCCGGTTCGAACAGACAATCCGTTCTAACAACAAAAGTTATAGGCAAAAAATTGAGTTTGTGAGGTCCATTAAGTAGTATCATATGTGTTATGTCATTTGAGTATGTGACTCATACGACCCAAAAACGGAACCGTTCTAGCCATTAGTTTTTGGATCGGCGGTTCGGTCGTTCGGTTCAAAAGAACAACCTGTCTTAACAACAAAAAACTATAAGAAAAAATTTACAGAACCATTTTAGCCACCGGTTTTCAGGTCAACGGTTCGACCGCCTAGTTCAAATGGACAGTCTATTGCCTTAGCAGAAGCCCTCCATTTTGTTGAAAGAATTTTTCTCTACGTATGTTTTGCTTTCTATTCTCAATTCCCCAAAGGCAACACTTGACGGAGTAGGAGCTGATGAAACAGCAGCATAACCCGAGCTACAGCCATTGTTAAGTTTCTACACATTTTCCCCTCCCTCTTTCGTTTGTATATATTTATAAGCTTTAGCTTCCTCCCTCTCACACAGAGACAAAAAAAAAAAAAAAAGAAAGAAGAGTTTGCGTGACTTTGTTCTCCACCATTTAGGAAGTATTCACTGCATTTTCAGCGAAAGTCAATTCCTAATGACATAGATTAATACAATTTGTCGTCTGTGTTTACGCGATGAAAGCCTGGAAGTGCATCTCTTTCGGGAAAAGGATGTCAATGGGTCGGACCCAGGTTTAGAACAACCGAATGGAATCGAAATTTTCTAACACGTAACCTGACCCACTGGGCACCGGCATCCTAAATGTTTTAGAAACTGTCTAACACTAAACCAGACTCACTGGCACCAGCGTTCTAAAATTTTTGGGTAATTGCATTTTTTAAAACTCACCATAATTTTTTAAAACGTCCAAAAACCCCATATCTGTAAATTTTTGTTTTTCAAAACTTATCATCCATTAAATCACTATTAGTGTAACTGTGTATATCGACAGAAGTTGTCCATGTCAGAATAAATGAAATTTTAATGATCAAACTGCCCCTGAATGGCTAGTCAACCTTATTAAACATATTTTTATGAATAAAATGCCCTTAAGTGCTCTACTGCCTTTTATATAAGATTTCTATTCGTTTACAGACGTTTTACTCTCATTGTGATGTTTGAAGGTATTCTATGGAAGGTAAAAATTTGGATTATAGTCAAAAAATAATAAGATTATTTATGGAATATTAACAAATGAAACAAATAGAACAAAGGGTAAAATGGTAATTTATTAACACCCATTAATCTGTTTAATGTTTAACATCAAACTACTGACATGATGGGGTTACTAGACGTTTTGAAAAATTATGGTGAGTCGTTTGTTTGAAGGTTTTCCTAAAAATAAACATTAAGGTATGGGATAAAAAAAAGTTATTTATCCTCTTGGATCCACTATCACTATGCTTTTTTATCATTGTCATCACATTTGAAGAGTTTAGAAAAAGAAAAAAAAAATTAGAGCAATGTGTAAAGTTGAATAAAATTATAAATCGCTTTTTATACTAGATTGGTTACTTGATTCCGACAAAAATATCTGTAACTTGTTTTTATATATTGTTTTGCTGATATGACAGTTGTTTTTTTTTTATATTAGATGGTTTTCTTGTTTAAACAAAAATATCTTTAAGCTGTTTTTATAATGGGGTTTTACCGTTCAGTCCACCTTCAGAAATCCTATCTCCACCTTACATTAGGGGTAGGTGCCAGCTCAGAATTGATGCCAATTCATGAGTGGGTATAGGTGTTATAGGTGGAGGTATTTATAATTTTGAATTGTTGTAAGTCTCCGGTTTAATTTGAATTATGTGGTGGAGTGCAGTCTATTTATCCCTTTTATTATATATTATTTTACTAGTACAATAGTTGCTTTTATTTTCAAAAACAAAACCAATCATGTTGTCCAACAACCACTAAGATAATGAAAGACATTAATTGTGGTCGTTTTAATTCAAACTCTGCCACATTAGTGCTATGGGTAAATCTATGATATTGGAAAGTAAGGCTGCAAAATGGGTTGGGCTGGCCCGAACCCAACCCTAATGGGTCAAGTTGATGCTCATGTTAGGATTAGGATTGAAATTTATGAATCCAACTTTACTTCGGGTTGGGTTAGGGTTAACCCCTCGGGCAACCCGACCCAACCCGAACCTGATTCTATAGTATATATCATATATAATATCATACATTGATTTGTTATATGCATGATAATTGTATAGCCCCCACCACATACTATCATTTATTTCTTTTAAGATAATCATTTCACTTAATCCTAATTAGAAATAATAAAATCTTAATAACATATTTTATGTTTTTGAATATTTTATTCTTTATCTTATCTCTTTTGTTTTACCACCCATAGCTTGCTTGCCCATAAAAGATCTATTATAAGTCATAACTCAAAAAACTATAGTCATTTCAAACACTTTTTTTTCTAAATTTTTTATTTAAAGAACCAATAAAAATATCAACAAATAAATACTAATAAAACATAGGATTCATATATATAGTGAAAGTTGAATTAAAATATGAGATTAATTAAGAAGTTTTATAATATTATAAAAGATGAGAAGAAGATTGGAGCCCATCCAAACCCGAAATTGACTTTGGGTTAGGTTGGATTGGGTTGAGGTTAAAAGAATTTAGTTGAGGTTAGGATTAGGATTGGATAGGTCAGATTAAAGGTTGGATTGAATTAGGGTTAGGATTGGGCTAGGGTTGGCCTCAACCCGACTTTGCAGCCCTATTGTAAAGACATGGCTGAAGCACACCTCCTAAAATTGTCATGAATACCACCTGATTGGTCACATCTTTTATGACACCAGTTGATTAACTGCCTTTCCAGTGTCATAATTGATCCTGGTATGATTGGTTCTGTGTCTTTATTTTTCAATTGGATCAGAATTGGACTGTTGGTTCATATAATCAGTGGGGACCTGATCTAGTACTATATAATGTCAATACTTGCTTCGCAATCTCGCATCCCAAGATTCCCAACTAGGAGAGATCTACTATATCCTCTCTCTCTCCTCTTATACGTACAAATACTCAAGTATGTAACACCAATTTTAGTGTTGAAATCTTTAGAATTATTTGGATTATATTGAAATTTTTATAAACCTAACTAATATATATTATTTAGTTTTATATTCAACTCCACAAACTCAAACTAGCTAACTTTATATATATTTACTAATGTTTTGATTGAATCAAATAATTGAACATGTAAATAAATCAAATTTGAATATCTACTTTTTTGATCCTGTGAATATTAGAATTCTCATTTATTGGATTCTAATTGGATTGGATTTAGATATTATCTTGTTCAAATTTGATCTAACACGTTTGCAGACCTGATGGTTAGAAGGACTAAGATGCAAGAACTGGATAATACTGGCTTCTCGACACAAAGAAATGCGTACAACCTTCTCTAGGATATGTTGAAACTTGGAAGGACCTCTGCTCAAGAACATTAAGATGGTCGCAATCACCCTTTGGTGTTTGATCTCAGGCAGCTCCACTCCTCTGTTAACGAGAGGCAAGTCGAGCTGGACGCTCCAGAGAATGAAATGAAACGTGGGGGATCTTGTAGAAAGGCGGCGTTTCGTTTGGTAAAATGTCATCGGCGTCGCAAGGGCTTGCGGCTTGGTGGAAACTGTAGTCGCCGGAGGAAGAAGCCAGAGGTGGAGCCAGAGGGTGAAGATAGTCGAAGGACAGGGTCGGAGAAGGTTTCTGTTGAGCTTGCGTTGATCCCTGTGTCAGAGAAGTTGGGACCCATAGACTGGATGCCCATTGGTGGTGAGGCCAATTCAAAATCGAATTTGACATCTTCGAGCAGGGTTTTGTCTTTTGAGAGTCTTTTAGGCGAGACTTCGGGGGCTAGGCCAAAAGAGGCTATCTCATGCATTAGAGCTGGGCCGGGGAGTGGGCCTCCATTTAAAAGGTGGAAGATGGGACAGGTGTAGTTCCTATAGCTACGATTTGGGAGAGACTGAAGCCTGTGATTGACGCTAGGAAATTAACCAAGACTCCCGATCACTCTTGTTAGAAAACTGAGAAGTTTATTTCTGCCAAAATTGGCTTGTAAGAAAGCAGGTTTGAAGCTAATGTGTAAGAGAACAATTGAGAGGCGTTTGAATTATGTGGCTGAGACGCTGAGAGGGTTTGACTCAGAGAGTTCCCGAGATGAGGCTCACTGTGTTAGCAGGTCTGAGGTGGAGGTTTTGGAGCAAAAGTCGAGCAGCAGTCTAAGCTGCCAAAGACGACCGGGGAACACCCCCGGCCATTCCACTCCCCCCAGTTCTGAGCCTAGTTTAGAGGAAGGTACTCCGACCGCGGGTGTTCAGGCAGAGCCTAATCTTGCAGGACTAGGGGTGGAACCGTCTAGGAGTCCAAGTGTAGAGCCTTGGGCCAGTGACTCTCATGTAGAGAGAGACATCCACGTGGCAAATTCAGTGGGTCTGGTCTTTTGGGGCCGAGAAAAGTTTGCTAGGGAGACGTTTCAAAGGTTCAAAGTGGAAGTTGAAGAGGCACGAGCTAAAAGGAAGAATCGACAGTGACGAGGAAGATTTCAATACCCTTTCGGCTATGGCTGATTAGGCTTTCAAATTTGGGGGGCTTCCGTGAAGTAGGAAGCGAATAAGGCTTCTTGACTATTATGTATATGCTTCATTTAAAGCAGATTTAAAAGAAAGGCAATCAAGGGCTGAAGAGCAGAAGAAGAGGCAAGTGCCAGCCTAACTCATTAAATGGGCTTTGGGTTTCCTTTCAAGTATGGATGTCTATGATAGCTGTCGTATTTTCCTTTTGGGACCAGATGGTCGGATCAAAAAACTGGAAATCTGTCAGGTGACTAGTTTCAGTCTTTTCCAAAACCGGAATTTTTTAAAAAATTATTGATTTTGGTTTGCAAATTGTTGACCTAGGCGATTAACCATTTGAATCGTTTTATCTATTTTTTATTTATTTTATTTTTTTTTAATTTTATATTTTTTTGTTAAAACAGGCCAACCGTTCAGTTTAAATAATCAGACCGTTCAACCTGGAACCGGACCCCTGACCGAGGTTGGTTTTAAAATCCATGCTTTTGGTATTGTGGTATAGAAATGGGGTCTAACCAATTTTGAACTGACCTAACCCATTTTGACCCACTAAAGTAAAGCTACCTAACTCTATTAAAAGCGTGGATCATTTCTTGTAAATTTAAAAAGTTAATAGTCATAATCATAAAATTACCAATTTGATTATAACGTTAAAATAAAAGTTGACTTTGGCATAATTAATAAAATTCTTGGTTTTAAAAACGAACTGGAAATGGAACCCATCAGGGGACCGGTTTTCGGTTAAGCGGTTCAATCGTTTGGGTCAAACGGTTAGACCCATGGTGTTATAAATAAATTAAAAATAAAGTATTTATATATAATAAAAAAGCATAAAATTAAATAAAAACAGAAAATAAAACTATCTAAATAAAAAATAATACAGTACAAAATACATAGAAATTATAAAAATAAAATACAGAAAAAACACAAAAAAATATATAAAATAAAACAGAAAATAAAACAAAAAAGTTGCAAAAAATACAGTAAAAAAACTCTAGAATGTTAAATCCTAAAATGCAGAAATCCTTGACCTAAAATCAAGATTCATAGGGATAGATTCCCCTAGCACCACAATAAAAGGGGAGAAATAGGAGCATTCACTCTAAAATGTTAGATTACTATGCAACCAAGATTGATCTCTAAAAGAATTCAATATACATTAATTTTACCTAATTGATCAAAAAAATTATATTAATTTGTACCTAATCACCATGAAAAATGCTGCTCCCTAAGCTTCAACACAAGCAAAAATTTCACAACTCTGTTTTTTCTTCAATTTCTGAGAATTTCTTTAGAACTACTCCTAGGTGTCAAAAACACTCACAATCAATGTCCAAATCTTTAGAACTGCCCGCCGCTGCAAACTTGTCTGGCGCAAAGCCTAGGAGTGCTGCAAATTACAAAAAACACTAGCCGCTGTTGCAAACTCGCTGTCATCAGTCGCCGTTAATCACGGTCGTTCAATGTGTGTCACCATCGAACGCCAGAGGTGCTGGTTGCCAAAGGTGGTCAGTTGGGTGTGAGGAATGGACGCCACTGCAAAATCACCTACCGCAAAAGCCTAGAAATGCTGGAAATTTCAAAGAACTTTGGGCGCCGTTGCAAACTCGCCATCACCGGTCGCAGTTAATCGCCGTTGGCCGATGTATGTTGCCATTGAATGTCGGAGGTGCTGGCCACCGCAGGTGATGGCTGTGAGGGCTAAGAGTAGGGAAGAATGAAGGGTTAGAATGAAAATGGGGTTCTAACCCTACATTCAATTAATTGATTTGGGATGGGGATATTAAAGTATTTTTTTGTTTTTTTATTTTATTTAGAACAGTAGAAATAAAAAAAGAGGACCCATGAACAATTGACCGGGCCAAATGGTTTAGTGGTCTAACTGCCTGAGTTAATGGTTTTTTGACTTTTCAATGTTTTTTAGATTTTCAGTTTTTAGTATAACCAAACCCGAGGGCCTGACCGGTTACCAATTTTTTCGGTCTGACTGTCCAGTCTGGTTCAGTTTTAAAAACCATGATAAAAATCTAATGTCTATAACAAATGCAAAGGAGAGAGAGAATTGCTTAAAGAAAAGTGAATGTTTAATAATAAATATTTATGTATTTATTACATCAATTTTATTTGCACTTGATGACAAAAATTCCTATATATCTTTGCCACCAGTTTTGTCGTTCTCTAAATTGACAGCGTAGGCCATGTCTGATTCGGTGCTCAGGGCCTCATTTTTTTAATTATTGCACATTCTTATCTAGGATGAGCAAGATTTTATAACATTGGAGCATTTGATTACAAAATTTTTGCCATTGACCTCATTCTTTTCAGAATGAAAAATTAGACAAAATGAAAAAATCAGCCCATGGCACGAACATTGGGGTAGCCTACATCATGAAAAATAATCACGCCCCACTTGCCCATTTTATTCTTTAAAGAAACTATATGCCAATGCTTAGAAACCACCAACATAAAAACACCTCTATGAAAACATTTTCTCGAAAGCACTTTTTTATGAAAGTAAAGTACTTTTATGAGATGAACTTTTATAAAAGTACATTTTACATGAAAACACTTTTACAAAAGCACTTTTGTAAAAGTAATTTTATGAGAAGTACTTTTACGAAAATATTTTTACAAAAGTACTTTTATGAAATCAAATTTACAAAAGTACTTTTATGAAAACACTTATATAAAATACTTTTATGAAAGCACTTTTACAAAAGCTCTTTTGCAAAAATACTTTTACAAAATTGCTTTACGAAAGCACTTTTATGAAAGTATTTTTACCAAAGTACTTTTGTGAAAGTACTTTTATAAAAGTTCTTTTATGAAAGCACTTTTACAAAACTAGTTTTACAAAATCACTTTTATTGAAGTACTTTTACAGAAGTGCTTTCATTCATTCACTTTGGATTGAATTGGACCCAATCTAGTCCATTTGCATTTTAATTGGACTAGATTGGATTGTAGTATGTTTGTAGTCTTTTTATATATTTTCTGGATTTTTAATTTTATTTTTGTGTTTTGATTCAACTTGGATTGGATTGGACCCAAGCTGGTCCAAGTCTATTTGTAAATGATCCAATATGAGATTGGACCGGATTGGACCAAGTCTAGTCCAATTTACAATCCTACCGGTAAACATCTATGTTGATGATTTTGGAGACCTAGGCCAGTGGTTTATGAATGTTAACACATTTTTTTTAAGAATGAAAAGGAACAACATAAGACACTTATTAGTTCGAAAAGAATTCATTTTTCAGGATAAAAATCGTTTGGTTCATAGCAATATTTTCTTAATTAAGCCATTTTTACCCATTCTTGCATTTTACAATTTTATCTTGAACAAGAATGAAAAAGATTGAGAATTGAACCAAACATATCCTTAATTGATTTATAATTTCTCGGGTGCTCTGTGACAAATTAAATTTTTAAAAATCTATTTTAAGAGTTAATAAAAAAGACTTTCAAGCCTTAGGGAGCTTGTACATGAAATCAAAGGACCTTTGATGATGCTACTATTTGAAAATCTTTCTAAAAGATAAATCGGTAAAAAGTCCAATTTGATAATAGTGATTTGAGACTTTGATTAGGACTGATACATAATGCATGTAATAGAACATATGTATAGGTCTTAAATACATGCATGTATGTATATACATGGGCTCTCCATGATAAGGTCGGCAGACACATCATGTGCACCCTGAATATATATTCCCATCCATGAGTACTCGCATAAATATGTAATAAGAAAATGAAGCCCAACATATATACTTACCTCTATATATATATGACTGTCTTATGCACATTGTAGGGTGGTAATCTTATAAATAAACAAGTAGGGGTGCAAGTCAAACCGAGTTAGGTTAGGTGGAGTCGTGAGCCCAACCTAAGTAATTGAACCATCCTCACCCATTCCAATAAATTTTTTTTCTTCCTTTTGTTTTTTTATATTATATTATATATAATTCTCATTTCTTAAAGCTTAAGAATACCATTCTTATGGGATGGACGAAAGACATAGTGTGGACAGGCTGCTTGTTTTCTTTTTTACCTAATTTTTATTTTTTTAAAGAGAGGCTGGTTGCTTGATTAGATTAATCATTACTAAGACCCATGAAGACGAAGTAAAGATGTTGACATTTAGACTATTTCTTTCAGGACAATAATGGTGAATGGATTTTCCTTTGTACCATTTTGGAAAGGGAAAAATAAAAGAAAAAAAAGAACATATCACATATCAGGGAGTGTAACATTTTGTTTTATTTTCCCTTCGCCTTTAATTTGATGGTCAGCAGATGCCCTTTGCTCTGTTATATTTTCAAATTAAAGCATGCCCTTGATGGTTTTAGAAGGGCCTTTTTTCCCATTGAAACGAAAAAAGTTAAAAGATGAAAGGAGGGAGATTGGTTGGAGTTGGAGAGGGAACTTCATCTTACAAGAAGGTTTGTAAAATCGAATCGGATAATGAACTGGTTAGGGGTCTGGTTTTCGGGTTGACTGCTTGAATTGAATAGATGGCTTGTTCTAACAAAAACATTTAAAAAAATGGCTAAAATTGCTGACCGATTCAAATGGTTCGACTGCCCGGGTCAATGGTTTACTGATCAAATTATCATTTTTCTGGAAAAATAATAACTTTAGGGTAAAATGAAACTGGTCACCTGATCAGTTCCCAGATTTTCCAATCTGATCGTCTGGTCCGGTCCGGTTTTGAAAAATCATGCCTGACAATATTCTTCTTTCTTAAATTGATTAGGAAACCCGGTATTAGTGAAATAAATTGTGTAATGCTGCTCGCTTGCAACATCTCAAACTTGAAAATGGGGAATATTCCATGGCACCCCTCTCTCCAAGCTAGTATAGAAGCCCACTACATATGTAATTTAAGCTCAAATTCCGACAAAACACCAAATAATGGGATTGCTCAAAGCTCCTGAAATCTGGTAAAAACACTCCCAACTCCACCTAGAATTGATTTGAGGTGATGTTATCGGGTTTTAGGAACTATTTTCCCTAAGACCCTTGCCTTTCTACCTCTTTTTCTCAATTTGGAGGAAGCTATGAATGCAAATTTCCTAAGATTTCAGAGCTTTAAGCAACCTGAAACTGAATTAAAAGCAAGGAGATGGTGAAATGAGAGGCTTACCTCTCGTGTACGACCTTGAAACAAGCTTTCCAGCATCTAAATGGACTTCAAATGAAACTAGAATGAGGCCGGAGCTAGGTTGGGCACTTCTGGTGTTGAGTCAGGAAAAACAGAGGATGAGACCTGAGCTTGGCTTCAAGGATTCCGGGATTAAAAGTAAGTTGGGTGTGTTATTGGAGTTAGAAAACTCTCTTCCTTCAATCTCAAGTTGAGCCTCTATTTATAGAGACGATGGAGGGAGATGGGTTTGAAACTTGTCCAGCTATAGTGTCTGTAGCTCAGTAGAGTTTTTTCACTGAAATAGGCAAGGATTTTGAGAGAAGGGGGCTTACAGTTGACCCTTCCTGCTTATGCAACAAATCTTCTAGATTTTGGGTGTTTTCTCATGGGTTTCGTGCGTCCAATGAGGGATTGGGGCGTGCTAGACATTGCATCCCCGTATTTGGGTCTGACAGTGGCACAAAACATAAATTTGATGAGATTTTAAAAGTGGTTTTATCATTTCTTGGTTTTAAGTGAGGGCCTGTTTGGTATTTTAGGTTTTTTAAGCCTATTAGGCTCAAAATCATTGGTCTAGGTGTTTTAATGGGGCTAAGTAAGGATCTGGTGTCAGCCCCCACCCACTTAAGATCCTATGTTGGACAACTGATGTGGCGGTTCAATCTGGTGCTTCAAAAAAGTATCTCTCTAGTTTAATGATCAAATGGATGAATCTGGTAATGAAATTTGGTGTGTTGGGATTTTTTGGTCTCTGAACATAGTGGTGAGGTTTGATCGGATAAACAGGGTCGAGAAGATTGAGATCTATGGCTAATAAGTTCATATCAATAAGATTTGTTGAAATAAAATCTTTATTTGATAAAGGGTCAAATGGGGGAATTTTGAATGAAATATGGTGGGTAGGCATTTTCAAACATGCTAAATCTGATGGAAGTGATGGATCATTGATTAGAGGTGTTGATTGACTGATTTAGTTCAGATCATGGTCTTAGCTTATGATTTTCAATCAAAGAGAGGGCCCAAAATGAAATCTTGCCTTTTCAATGGTCAAATGGAGGTGTTTAGTCATGAAATTTGATGTGTTGGGATTCTTTGGGTCATTGAATATGGTGGTGGAGTTTGATTGGTCAGATAAGGCTTGGATGATGGAGGTTTGTGACAGGTGAGCTTTTGATTAATAAGATTCGCCAAAACTGAATCCAAGCTTGATGTTAGGTCAAACGAGGGAATTTTGGGATAAAATTTGGTGGGTAGGTATGGATTGAGATTATGAGTCTGTTGGATGGGTTTAATCGTATTAGGTGTGTACAGATCACGAGTTTTAGGTTTGAGGAGCGTCGTAGTGTTATGTGCGTCGAAATGAGATCTTTGATGATTGGCTAAATCCAAGAATTTGGGGTTAAAATTTTGCATGATTGGTTGTTTGAGGATTTTGTTTCACGTGATAGATTTTGATCAGGGATCAGGTATGGTGATGTGGCATAATCAAGACCATCAAAAGGGAATCAAGTATACTTAATAATGGACTTATGGGCATTTGGGTTAAAATTTGGTTTCTTAGAGTTTAGGCATGTTTTAAAGTGATTGGTGTGGCCTATTCAGGCATCCGGAATGTAGGAAATGGGTCAAAGGGACTGAGCAAAAATTGGGTACCAATAGGGTGTAAACAATATTCAAAAATCCAAGTTTAAATTCAAGAATTGACATAATTAAATGGAATTCAGATTGTTTGAATACCGTTAATGGTCGAATTCAAATTAGAATTTTTACAAATTAATTTATTGAATCAAATTCAATTCAATTTGATTCTATTATAACATATATCATAAATATATAAATTATATATATATATGTATGTATGTATACCGATATTATTATTGTTGTTATATTCATACTAGAGGGGTGTGCCTACATTATAGGGGTTGATAAGAATGCATGAACACATTAAAAAGGCAATTTTATTCATCTAGGTAGATTTAAAGTTAGTTACTTGGGCAAATGAAGCAAATCAATTTAGTGTAATTTAATTAGTTATTTTTACTTAATTGACTAAATATGGTAAATTAATTAATTATTAATTTAATTAATCTAACTAAATACTTAAATTACATTAATTACTTAAATTAAAAAATAATTTTACAATTACAATTAATTAATTTAAAGTAATTAATAAAGTCTTAAAAAATACATTTAAGTGAAATTAAGTAACTTAACATATGATATGCAGTAAGAAATTTCACTAAGTATTTATATTGTTGGAGGGTTGAGGGGGAGGGGGGAAGAGAGTGGGAAGGGATGGTGGGGAGTGGTTGAATTCTTGGAGAGAGAAAGAGAGTGAGAAGAGAGAGAATGTTTTAAAATATTATTTTGCTCTTGTTCCATGAAATTCAATTGAGATATTAAAGAAATGTAGATGAAAAGGCCTAGCTTGGCCCAAAGATTCTAGGCTTGGTCCTAAGTTTGTGTTTAGACTTGGTCTACACCTAGCCCTGCAAATTTTTAGCCCAAGTTTTGGTCCAATACTTTAGCCCAACCTAAGCAATCATTAGACTCACAAATTTCTAAGTTAAGTTTGGGCCCAACCAGCCTAAGCTTGACCTAACTCAAAAATTTAAGGCTTGGATCTAGTTTTCTTGTTCAAGCTTGGCTTGGGGCTTAAGTGTACATTAGGCCAACAAGCTTCAAAGTTGGGTTTGTTTCCGAAACTTCAATTTCAACTTGTGGCTTGCCTAAATGAAACACAATTAGACAACTTAATTAATTAATGAATTAATTATATTTATTAATTAAAAATATTAAAAATATTTATTATCTTGTAAATAATATTAAAAGTTCATCCTATACTTCAATCCCAACTTGGGGCTTGCCTAGATGACAGATAATTAGAAGACTTAATTAATTAATTATATTGATTAATGGAAAAATATATATTAGAAAAATTTATTCTCTTGTAAATATATAATATTAAAATTTCATGGAGAGAATGGTTGAAGATAAATGAAAATTTGAAAACAAAGATAAATGAAAAGTTCAAAAAATAGTGTTATAGTGGGAGGGGAGAGAGGGATAGGGCTGTCAATGGGTTGGTCCAAGTAGAACCGCAACCAACCTGACAAGAATTACTAGGGACTCGAACTTAATCAGAACCGATAGGATCTGTAATTTTAGAGACAAAATCAAACCAATCGGTTCTTGGGACAATCGGCCGGGTTTAACCCAATGGAGCTGAGTAATGGTTTTGTTAATCAAGAATGTAACAATCAAGACTTATAAACAAATTGAAAGAATCAAAAAATGGTTTAATCAATTTGTCAAAAAACTAAGATAAACTATAATAAGAATGGCCAAAACAAAGTCAATTGCATAGTTTATTTTTTATAATAATAATAATGTTATTAAAATACTATTAATTATTGAAAATAGTGTTAATTAATGAAAACATTGTTAATAACTAAAATACTGCTAATTAATTTAAATACTGTTAATTATTAAAATATTCTTAATTATTGAAAATACTATTAATTATTATTATTTATAATATAAAAATATAATATATTTTGTTATATTATTAAAATACTTTTAATTATTAAAATATTGTTAATTAATGAAAATACTGTTAGTTATTATTTATAATATAAAAATATATTATATTCTACTATATTATTAAAATACTGTTATTGTTTTTCTTCTTATTATTTCTGATGATGATGATGATGAGGATGATGATGATTATTATGATTATTATTATTTATTTAAAATATATTATGCACATTTCCAGCTGACCAGTAATCAGTATGGGTCCAAATCAGCTGGACCCAACTATTCATATTTGGGTTTTTTAAAAACGAGTCGTCGCAAACCCGTTTTCGTTGTCTTCTTTGCTTGAAATGTTATACGGGTCATTCATCAACCCGTCTAGTTTCTACCTGTTTCTTTGTTTTCTCACTCTTTTTTTTTGTTAAATCTTCATTTTTTCAGTTATTTATGCGTCGTTTCTCAATAAAATAGAGGTTTACCTTCTACCTGCTGTTTGGGAACGTTTGAAGAAGCTGAAATGTATCTGGAACATTTGGCAACGTCTGCTCAACTCAAAAGCAGCTGGAATGTATGCTCTATCAGAAATAAAAAAAGGTAAAATGTATGAAACTCCTACAACATTTGCAACGACTGAAACCTCACTGAAACTTTTGCAACGCTGGCAACCGAAGAAGCTAAAACTTTTGCTTGGAAGAAAACCTACGTAAAAAACTTAGAAGTGATCAGAGGTTACATACGAATGGAAGGAAAGAAAATCTCAGTAAAAAAGAGTGGCTGAGATGGTTCAGCCTTTGGTCTCTTGAAGGTGTCCACAGTCCGAGATAGGGTGTGGGAGTATTAAATGTTGCTACACATTTTCAGAAGTCATTGAATCAGTTCTCTCTAACAGTAAAGCTCTCTTCCAATCTTTGTTTCATTCCAATGTGAGTCGTTGCATCTTCCAAAGTTAGTTAGTTTCAAAGTTAGTCGATTCTGCTCTCAAGGTGAGTTAATGTCAGTCTTCGTTCAATATAAGTTGGTTCACCTTCAACTGACTCCATCTAATATAAATATCTCCCTCCTGTACTGGTTCAGATCATCTGAGAGAAACAACGGAATACATCTACAAAATTTTTCTCTCGATCTACTAAGTTCTTTTCTCTCTTTTCTATCATATATTTTACTGTTTTTTCTGTTACTATCATCCGCAAACCATCAGTGGTATCAGAGCTTCGTCCGATCTATTTTCTGGGTGTGATTTCTTCTAACCATTATGTGTGCTAACTCCAATCGCTCTACTCTTTCTCTTCCAATTTTCAATGGAGAAAACTATGACTTCTGGTCCATCAAAATGAAGACCTATTTTCGGTCACAAAGTCTATGGAAAATTGTTGAGGAAAGATTCTGCATTGCTGAAGATACTTGTACTCTTTCAGCAAATCAAAAGAAAAACTATGAAGAGAATCAACAAAAGGATTGTCAAGCACTATTCTGCTTGCAGCAAGCAATGGCTGAGGAGATATTTCCTCGAATCATGGGCGCATCAACTACAAAAGAAGCATGGGATACACTGCAGGAGGAGTTTCAAGGATCTATCAAGGTACGCACTGTTAAATTGCAGAAGTTTAGAAGGGATTTTGAAAATCTTAAGATGAAGGATAATGAGACTGCAAAAGATTACTATTCTAGAATAAAAGAAATAGTAGATCAAATTAGAGCCTATGGGGAGACTATTTCTGACAAGAAAATAGTCGAAAAAATTCTAATGTCTTGTATAGAGAGAATATGATGCAATAATTTCGATGATAGAAGAAACAAAGGATCTAGAAACACTATCACCAACTGAATTAATGGGTTCTCTAAAGACATATGAAAATAGGCGTGATAGGCAGAATGAAAATTCGGTTGAAGCTGCCTTTCAATCTAAAATTAATCTGCGGTCTCATAAACCAAAAGTTGATGGGAGAAAGTCACAAGGAAAATCAAAAGAAAATAATGACAAGTATTCTTCCTGTGGTATTTGTAAGAAGAGAAACCACTTGGAGAAAGATTGCTAGTTTAAAGGAAAACCACAGTGCCAAAATTGTAAAAAATTCGGCCATGTTGAAAAAGCTTGTAGATTTAAGAAAACCCATCAAGCTAATTTTTCAGAAAAGAAAAATGAGGAAAATAATCTCTTTTATGCTTGTCATTCTGCAATAGAAGAAAAAAATGATACTTGGTACCTTGACAGTGGGTGCAGTAACCACATGACTAAAAATGAAAGCATCTTCCATAGTCTTGATAAAATCAAGACAAAAGTCAAAATTGGTAATTGCGACTTCATGGAAGCAACCGGCAAAGGCACCATTGTTGTTGACACCAAAGAAGGCAAGAAATACATAAATGATGTACTTTTGGTCCCCAATATTGATCAAAATCTACTCAGTGTGGGCCAAATGATAGAAAGAGGTTACTCTTTACATTTTGAGGAAAACTCTTGCACAATCTATGACAAGCAAGACAAGTCTCTTGAAATTGCAAAAACAAAAATGATAGAAAATAGATGTTTTCCCATTCAATGGAGAGATGCAAGTTATATAGCAATGCAAACACAAGTGGACGAGTCGTGGCTATGGCATAGAAGATTCGGACACTTTAATTTCCATGGATTAAAGATTCTTCAGCAGAAGAACATGATGCGTGATCTACCAACTATCAAGGAGTTCAACATTGTTTATGAAGGGTGTATACTCGGAAAACAACATCAACATCCCTTCCCATCCGGAAAGGCTTGGAGAGCCAAAGAGCCACTAGAGTTAATTCATATAGATGTTTGTGGTCCAATGCGTACTCCATCAAATAATCAAAACAGGTATTTCATTCTCTTCATTGATGATTATACTAGAATGACATGGGTTTATTTCTTGTGAGAAAAATCGCAGGTTTTTGATATTTTTAAAAAACTCAAAGCCCGTGTCGAGAAGCAAAGTGGTCACAACATCAAGACCATAAGAAGTGATAGAGGCAAAGAATATACTTCTAATGAATTCAACAAGTTCTATGAAGATGAAGGCATGGAGCATCAACTCACAGTCGGGTACATTGTAGAACAAAATGGAGTATCTGAAAGAAAAAACATAACAGTTATGGAGACAGCAAGAGCCATGCTCATGGAAAAGGATCTTCCCAAAATTTTTTGGGCAGAGGCAATAAGCACTGTTGTCTATCTGCTCAACAGATATCCAACTAAAGTTGTGCAAGATAGAACACCAATTGAAGCTTGGAGTGGGAAAAAACCATCAGCAAAGCATCTCAGAGTTTTTGGGTGCATATGCTACACACACATCCCACAAGAGAAAAGAGGCAAACTGGATGAGAAGACTAAGAAAGGAATTTTTTTAGGCTATAGCACTCAATCAAAAGGCTATCGAGTCTATAGCTTAAGAAAAGAAAAACTCATAATCAGTCGAGGCATAAGATTAGACGAGGATGCTGCATACATTTGGGAGAAAAAAAAAGTTGAAAGAAAGATTATCAACTTGCCTCTATTACCAAGTCAAGGAATTGAAGAAGATCATGATCAAATCAGTTCGCCAACACAATCGGAACCGGAACAAGCTTCACAGTCTACTCCGGACTCATCACCAAGGTGAACTAAATCCTTAACAAAAATATATGAAACATGCAACTTGATGATCATAGAACCAGAAAGCTTTGAAGAAGCTTTTAAGGAAGAAAGATGAAGAAAAGCTATGAATGAAGAGATAAAAATGATTGAAAAAAATGAGACTTGGGAGCTTGTGGATCGTTCACAAGACAAAGACACTATTGGAGTTAAGTGGGTCTACAAGACAAAGGTTAACTCAGATGGCTCAATCCAGAAGCTTAAAGCAAGGCTAGTTACCAAAGGATACTCTCAATAATACGGTATCGACTACAATGAGACATTTGCTCCAGTTGCTCGCCTTGACACAATTAGGGCATTGATAGCACTAGTTGCACAGAAGAAATGAAAAACTTTTCAACTAGATGTGAAATCTGCATTTCTCAATGGCTATCTTAAGGAGGAAATCTATGTGGAGCAACCTCAAGGGTTCGTGGTGCAAGGACAAGAAGACAAAGTTCTCAGATTAAAGAAGGAATTATATGGCTTAAAACAAGCTCCACAAGCTTGGTATAACAGAATCGACTACTTCTTGGAGCAAGGATTCAGGAAGAGCTATAGTGAGCCAACACTCTACATCAAGACTCAAGGTACAAATGACACTCTCATTGTTTCTCTATATGTCGGTGATCTCATTTATACAGGAAATAATGAGAAGATGGTCAAGAAGTTTAAAGAAGACATGATGAAGACTTTTGAGATGACCGATTTGGGCCTAATGCACTACTTTCTTGGAATTGAAATAACACAAGAAGAATAAGGAACCTCATCCCACAAAAGAAGTATATAGAAACTCTTTCAAAGAAATTCAAAATGGAGGATGCAAAACAGTCTCCACCCCATTAGACAACACTAAAGCATTCAAAAAGGAAGATGGCTCACCCAAGAGATCACCCTAACTCTCCTTAACTCTTTTCTTTACTGAATTTCTGGATACCTTTATTCAATAATAGTGGCTCCATAAATAGGAGATCACAAGAGTCCTACACTTAGGGAGACTCCTTGCTAAATAGGGAGACCTCCAACTCTATCTTGATAAGATAAGATTGATAAAATAAGATAAGTCTCTCTTAATCCTAATCTAATAAGATAAGATAATCTAATCTACTAACTTAATAAGAAAAGATAAGAATAACAAGATAGTCTAATCTAATCTGCTGAATGGAGAAGACTGTTGCTGCCGAATTGGATAGGATGAGAACACCGAATCATTATTCTTGCTGCTCCCAATACACGTCCACATCATTACTCCCCTCTTGGACTACGAGCTTGTCCTCAAGCTCGAATTCAGGATATGTGGCCTGGAACTCTGTCAATAGGATCCATGTGGCTTCGGCCGATGGTAAGCTACACCATTCCACCAAGACTTCAAGAACTCCTCGATTGAAATGAGAGCGGATGACAGCTTTAGGTTGTGGAATCAGTTTGCCATCTTTCAGGGGTGGCAGGGAGGGGACTTGGTCCGGAGGAACACCTGTAAATGGCTTCAGCAAGGAGATGTGGAAGACATCATGAATCTGGCTGGTCTCTGGCAGTTCCAGCTGGTAGACCACACTGTCAATCCGTCGTAGAACCTTGAAGGGCCCATAGAACTTAGGGGACAGTTTCGGGGCAACTACACTGGGACTAGTAATAGCTGCTCGGAGAAGCTGTTGTTGCTATTGCTGATCATGTTGTTGCCTCTGCTGCTGCAGTTGTTGCTGTTGTTGGTTGTTTGGCTGCTGTGGCTGAGGGTGTTGCTGCTGCTGCGGACCAATAAGAGTCTCCTGCTGCTTTTGAGGCCATGATAGGGGTTGTAGCTGTAACTGATGAACTTGTGAGTTATATTGATTTAGTTTTGGAATATTGAACTGGAAATTTGGTGCAGACAAGATGTGGGCTTGAAAGTTTAGCATTTTAGAGGGGTTATAGGTGCTAAGATTATTATGGAGTGCAGAAGAGGAAACCATGGATGGGAAAAATCCTGACTGAGCAACTGAAAACTGGGGATTCTGCTGCATATTCATCCACTGGATCAGACTCAAGCCAGGGAAGATTGGGCTCTGAGTATCCTTCATGCCAAAATCATCTGCAAGCCAAGGCATTGCTCTCTTGATAACATTATCTACGTCAGATTCACTATCTGGCATCCCTGATTGTCTAGGGAATTTTGACCTGAAAAATGGAGGTGGGCAAATGTAGAATGGAGTTACAACAGGCTCAATATCCCAAATTGAAACTCGGCTTGGACATTCACCAACTGTTGATTCATCCCATCCAACCTGAAGGTTGCGCCATTGTGAATTTTTCCATCTCACAGGATCCAAATCACTGATACCTATTATTGTCCCCATGTATCTGCGTACCCCTGATTCCTCAGTCTCAAACATCATCCTAAATCTCATCCCAAGAGAAACTTGGGTGTACATTGCTTTATTATATTTTGATAACGGAATTACAAATTCTGAAGGACTGGCCCTTGGATTATAAAATATTGTAAATGGACTGTTATTTGCAGCAGCATGGGCGGCAGCAGCAGGAATTCCAATATGCATGCTATCACTAGATATGACTGATGACGAAAGGGCTGGTTGCTGTCTGCTTTCACGCCTTGTATCTAGGAGAAGCTGTGACTTTTCATCTCTTATAAAAAGAACAGAATCACCAGCAAGGAGTCCTTTTGTGCTAACAAACACACTCCAACCTGTAGTCAGCAAGTGCCTTTTTGGTTGACCACGATAGATATGTCTAAATGTCCATGCAACATCATGCAAATCTCTCGCTACTAGTTCTTGGGCTGGGGGTTGCATTGAAAAATATAGAGGTGGGAAGATCTTCTTTGCTGCCCGGTGAGGTACAGAAAATCCACCATGAGTGCTCGTATCACTAGCTGTAAGTGTTTTGCAAAAGAACTCAATGGGTTGCTTGCTTTGCTTGAGCCCCATGTCCGATGCCAATAATGCTTCCTTGTCATATTTATTTACAGGTTGAAGAGCCATTTGCGCATAAACCTCATAAGTTTCAGGATCAGCCTTATCCCTGTCATCTATCCATTGATTCCGGAAATACTGCTCGCAGCAATATAGCCAGCCTAAGGGGTCTCCGTTGCCATTAAACGACGGGAATTCTAACCTGCTATACTTGGGGATGACTGCGGCTCTATGGCTAACGGACTGCTGTTCGCCGGAAGACTCTAGCAGATCTGGTTGGCGGCCGTTAGCGGCTGTCCCTCCTTTAGAGTTCCTTTCCCTGCTAGAAAGGAACATCTCCATCAGATGTCACAACTCCCTCACTTCGTCTTTGATCTCACGTACTTCGGAGCTGGTTTCCACGAGTTGGTGCTCGAGGTCGTGGACGTTGGATGATAGCTGCTCCAGATCTCCCATAATGGTTGGCTCTGATACCAATTTGTTATGGGCCCAGAAATAGGATCTCGTCACGGGTCTGTCCACGAGGAAAACCTCTTGTTTTACCTTGTTCCTCCCTGCTCTTGACGAACCTATCTTGGTGCCTAGGTGGTGATTTGTCCAAGAGATCACCCTAACTCTCCTTAACTCTTTTCTTTACTGAATTTCTGGATACCTTTATTCAATAATAGTGGCTCCTTAAATAGGAGATTACAAGAGTCCTGCTCTTAGGGAGACTCCTTGCTGAATAGGAAGACCTCCAACTCTATCTTGATAAGATAAGACTGATAAAATAGGATAAGTCTCTCTTAATCCTAATCTAATAAGATAACTCTCTCGTAATCCTAATCTAATAAGATAAGATAATCTAATCTACTAACTTAATAAGATAAGATAAGAATAACAAGAGAGTCTAATCTAATCTGCTGAATGGATAAGACTGTTGCTGTCGAATTGGATAGGATGAGAACACCGAATCATTATTGTTGCTGCTCCCAATACGCGTCCACATCACTGTTTGAGCCATTGATCAGCAATAAGGTTGAATGCTATGTAGATGACATGGTTGTCAAAACCTAATTTTCGAACTGTCTAATAAATGACTTTTAATGTGTTTTTGAAATTCAACGCAAGTATAATATGAAATTGAACCCTAACAAGTGTGTATTCGGTGTCACCTCAGGTAAATTTCTGGGTTACATAGTTAATCGACGTGGCATCAAAGCAAACCCCGAAAAGATAAAGGCTATCCTGGATATGAAGCCACCTCGCAAGTTGAAAGAGGTTCAAAGGCTAAATGGCCATATGGCTGATCTAAGCTGCTTCATGTCCAAGTCAGCAGATTGCTGCCTGCCTTTTTTCAAGGCAATTAAGAAAAGTAAAGGCTTTGAATGGACTGAAGAATGTCAGCTCGCTTTCGACGAACTGAAGAAATATCTAGTTAGTATCCCGATTCTGACCCGACCCGAAGAGGGTTATGTTTTAAAGCTGTACCTCTCCACGAGCGATGAGGTGGTTAGCTCGGTACTAATAAAGGAAGTAGATTGGGTCCAACGACCTATCTACTATGTGAGTAAAGTTTTGCAAGACGCCGAAACCAGGTACTCAGAGATCGAGAAGTTGGCGTATGCACTGGTCACAACAGCTCGAAAGCTTCGCCCGTACTTTCAAGCTCACATAGTCATCGTTCTCACCAACAAACCTCTAAGGCAAGTCTTACTCAAGCCCGAGGTATCTGGAAGACTGACAAAGTGGGCCATCAAACTCAGCGAGTATGACCTCCAGTATGAGCCCCGGACGGCGATTAAGGCCCAAGCCTTGGCCAACTTCGTTGCAGAATGCACCTTCAGCACCGTAGTCCCTGAACTGATTGAGCTCATGCACAGAGAGGAGGCTTCGACCAGTGCGGCACCGGCCCCGGTTAGAGCAAGGCCAACCTGGGACGAGGAGTCCTGGATCCTCCATGTAGATGGCTCATCCAATCAGCAAGGAAGTGGAGCCGGCGTTATTATGCACGGGCCAAGTGGGGTGAAGCTGGAGTACACACTTCGGTTCGAGTTCGCGGCATCTAACAACGAAGTGGAGTATGAAGCACTGTTAGCCGGACTCACACTAGCAAATGAGGTACAAGCAAAACACGTCGTCATCTGCAGCAACTCCCAGCTCGTGGTCAACCAACTCACTGGCAATCATGAAGCTCGCAACCCCACCATGGCTGCTTATTTAGCCAAAGTCAGAGAAGTTCTACGCAGCTTCCAGTCATACTTCATCAAGAAGATTGCAATGTCCGAGAACGTTGAGGCCAATGCCCTGTCCTGGTTAGCCAGCACGAGCAGCAATCCCATGAGGACCGTGTACATGGAGAACCTACCTCGGCCCAGCATTCTCGGGGGGTGGGGGGGTAGAAGAGGTCGCTCCTGTTACACAAACAGAGCCGAGCTGGATTGACCCACTCGCGAGCTACCTACTTCACAGAACCCGCCCTGCAGATCACAACGCGACTAGAAGGGTAGAGCGAAAGGTAGCCAAGTACGTCATGATAGATGGACGGCTGTACCGGAGATCCTACACGCTCCCCTACTTCCGCTGCTTGCGACCTTTAGAGGCTCAGCTCGTTCTCCATGACACTCATGAAGGCCTATGTGGCGGACACTTGGGGGGTAGGGCTCTCACCCAGAAAGCGCTACGACAAGGATATTACTGGCCCACGATGAAGGCAGACGCACTCGAGCTTGTCAAGAAATGCGATGAATGCCAGAGGCATGCCAACATCCATCACTAACCTGTTGTCGACCTGAAGTACCTCACCAACCCATGACCCTTTGCAGAGTGGGGAATCGACATTCTTGGACCATTCTTGCCAGCGACAGGACAAAGGAAATTCTTGGTGGTAGCAGTGGATTACTTTACAAAGTGGGTAGAGGCGGAACCCCTAGCAACAATCATAGCTCGAAGTGTACAAAACTTCTTTTGGAAGAGCATAGTATGCCGCTTTGGACTGCCTCGAGTGCTCATCTTTGACAACGGTAAGCAGTTCAAAGATATCAAGTTTCAGAACTAGTGTACCGAGATGGGGATACAACAGAACTTCACTTCGGTGGCACACCCTCAAGCAAACAGGCAGATGAAAGTCACGAACAGAGCCATACTCTACGGACTAAAAACTCGCTTAGTCCGAGCTAAGGGACTATAGGTAGACGAGCTGTCCAGCGTACTATGGGCTTACCGAACCACTATCAAGACCACCACAGGTGAAACCCCCTTCAACCTCACCAATGGCACGGAAGCGGTAATCCCAGCCAAGATCGAGGTACCTACATTACGCCTGGAGACATAGAACAATGAAGAAAACGATAACGAGCTTCGTACCAACCTCGACCTGGTGGAAGAAGTACGAGACCTCGCATATATCTGGACCGCAGCCTACCAGCAAAGAGTGGCTCGGTACTATAACGCCCGGGTTAGGAAGCGGCACTTCTGTGTTGGGGACCTGGTGCTTCGGAAAGTTATGGTGCCTGAGCACTTCTGTGATTGTCGAACTAAAGAGCAGATTGCAAGTCATTCCTAGAAGTCCAAGGATTAAAAGACCGAGCTAACAAATGACCTCGGCACCAACTAAGTCCCAGTCGCCTCTTCGGCATGGGCAAGCTAAGTCCTAGTCGCCTCTTCGGCATGGGCGAACTAAGTCCCAGTCGCCTCTTCGGCATGGGCAAGCCAAGTCCCAGTCGCCACTTCAGCATGAGTGAACTAAGTCCCAGTCACCTCTTCAGCATGGGCGAGCTAAGTCTCAGTCGCCTCTTTGGCATGGGTGAACTAAGTCCTAGTCGCTTCTTCGGCAAGGGTGAACTAGTCCCAGTCGCCTCTTTGGCATAGGCAAGTTACTTTTAATGCCTAAGCCATAGACAACTCGGGTATAAACCCTACGATGTCTATACCACCTCGGCAACAATCACAGTTCTGGTCTGTCAGGGAACCAACATTTAAATAAGTAGCCCGTGCGCGAACAGACCGGGTACATACCCTACGATGTCG
This sequence comes from Nelumbo nucifera, assembly GCF_055504915.1. Taxonomy (NCBI): domain Eukaryota; kingdom Viridiplantae; phylum Streptophyta; class Magnoliopsida; order Proteales; family Nelumbonaceae; genus Nelumbo; species Nelumbo nucifera. The sequence continues at coordinate 94,983,676 of NC_142650.1, read as the reverse complement.
CTCACCAGAGTCACCCCTACTAATAGCCCTAGCAGACAGCTCGGGGTGACAACCACTTGGAAAAAATTCCACTTCGGTTACCCTTACTTGTTACCGAGCTCGGTAGCTCAATAGTTTGGGGTAACCCATACAGCTCGGGGTGGAAACCACTTTGAAAAAATCCACTTCGGTTACCCTTACTCGTTACCTAGCTCAGTAGCTCGAAGTTCGTGGTAACCCATACATCCGATTATTTCAGTTAGAAAAATAAATTGCACAACATTTAGCAAAAAAGTGTATTTCATTGATGAAAGAAGCTCGTTACAACAAGGGGGGAGAAAAAAGAAAGAAATAGACATTGAGCTCGCAGGCATGAAGTACAACTCGAAAGACTACTCCTCCAGGTGCCCATCACCCTTGCCCGAAGCCTCGGTGGAAGGACCAGCATTATCAGTAGCACCGGCGTCTTTGATGTCAAGCAGCTCGTCGACACTCTCAACTTCAGAGTCCAGGTCTCCTTGCGCTTCAAGGGCCATTTCCTCTATAATCCGCGAGGTGGTGATGGCACTAAAGTCGAGCTATGGGAACTTGCGCTTGGTTAGCCACCTAATAAGCTTAAAGCCTTTGCGGTAGCCCTCTGACCCTGCCTCGATCAGCTCACCTTCCAACTCCTCAGAGCTCTTGAACTCCTTGACGGCCTTGACTTTGGCCTCCTCCATGGCCTTGAGGAGGATCTCGGTCCGTTCCTTGACAAGGGCCCCGAGGTTCTCCACCTCGCACTGCAACTCCTCCTTCTCCGACATCAGCACCGTAAGAAGCTCTTTCTAATCCCGTTCCCTACTCTCCAGCAGATGGATCTTGCTACGAGCCAAGTTTAGCTCAGTATGAGCCTCGCGAGATAAACTCTCAGCTGCTAGAGCTTGACTCTCGACTGCTAGAGCTTGCTTCAAATTTTGCTCAGACTGATACGTCAGGGTGTGCATGGTGGAGTTCACCTACCAAAAGAATACAAGTTAATACCAGCAAAATCACAAGTACAAAATTGAAGAAGTAAAACAAGACTTACCACCATGCAGTGTGTAGCCGCTCGAGCCCCAAGCTAAGCGGTCAATAGTTCAGCCCAGCTCTTGACCTCCTCTGCGTACACTGTGTCCTTGCTTTTGAGGAGGCTGTTTTTTGGAGTCAGGATACTCCGACCTGCTTTCTCACTGCCCGAAGAAGCTGCTGTAGTAGGGGCAGGCTTTGAAGATGCCTTAGGAGCACGAGGTGGGGTCCTCCATGATTCCTCCAAGTCGATTACCGGAGGCACTGCAGAGGGCTGCTCGGGCTGTTCGGGCTCAGGGACAGTAGGCTGCGGAGACTCAGTGCGAGCTCTTTTCGAAGCTCACTTCTTCTTTCCCTTCATCCGCCTATGGAGTTTGTTTGCACGGAGGTGCATGGGAGCTGCAACAAGAACACGACATTAGCAACATTACCAAGAATAAAGTGCCTAAAATGAAGTACTACTCTAAACCAAGGATGACCTACCAGGGCTCAAGCCATCCTGCACGAGCTTATCTTCGGCGATGTAGTCCACGAAGTTGAAGCCAAGTGATGCGAATAAAAATTATCATATTTTTATCCCCAAATATTCAGTCTTTTATACTGAATTAGTGCTTATTTAGACTCATATTTCTTGTATTTCGGTTCAGGACATGAAAGAAGGCATCAGGAGAAAAGCAAGTCAAATCGGATGATTTTTCACAGTTTCAGCACCGTTCAGTAATCTGGGCCTAACTCTCGTATCCAAGATCTGATTGGGCTGATTCAAGACTCACTGGAAATACAAGAGAGAAAGTTACAACTTTCATGTTTTGGGCTTTCGCAGATTCGGCCTGCATCGAAGTAAAATCCGGGCCCGAAGTGGGGGAAAATTCGTAGGAAGGCCTTGCAGCTGAAGCCCAACTTGCAAAGAAGCCTTGCAGCAGCCCAATTCGCAGAGGCAGCCTAATACGAATGCAAGAACAAGAAACTGAGAAGAGTCCTATCAGATTTAAATTTGTGATATAATCCAAGAAAGATAAAGAGATTGAGTTCACTAGATAAAGAGATAAGAATAGGATTAGATTAGGACTTTCTAATTTTGAGGATAATCTCCCAAGAGACCACCCCCTCCCCTTTAAGCTATATAAAGGGGGGGGGGGGTGGCGGACCAGCTTTAGGCATCAAGAAGCAGAGGAGCAATCAGTCAAGAAAGCAAGAAGACTGCAAGAAGAAGGTGGCGGCAAGGAGAAGAGAAGACCTCAGCTCTAAGGGCGACACCATGAGTTCTTTCTTTCCTCTTGTTTATTTTATTTCCTCTATATGAACTGATTTATTTGTAGCTAGGACTATGGAAAGCCTAATCATAACAATGAATACATTTTTATTCTGATTTATCCAAGATCGTGATTTCCATGTAGTCTATGAGGTATCTTGCTTAATGGTATTAGGAGTGACCATCTCTTAATTGATTAGGTTTATGTGAATGAATCGAGAGAGGAATTCATATAGCAGACCAAATAATTCATGGTGTGAATTGAATGGTATATAGGGGTATATACACATGATTCATCTGAATGTAATAGTTTTTCCTTGAACTTAATGCACTTCTACCTTGAGAACTCTAGTCGAGAGGTCGAAGGGTTACCTGATAGAAGTTGTTTTAGTATATCTCGAGAGAGAATATTAAATAAAATTGGAAAGACTTCAAATTATGAGAATGACAAATTATCTTGGGTTATCTCATACATTAATATTCATTGGAATGGTTAGGTGGACCAAAAGTCCTAGCGAATTCAATCAATCGTTACATACTTCAGCATTGGTTACTTCTGTTCTTGTTTTCTTTTTCTGATTTTCATTAGTTTTTATCTTCAAATCTGAAATTTGATTGTCCAAATAATTAAGGAAGGCTGTAGTTCTAATACTTATTTTGTTAAATCCTCGTGGGAACGATATTTTTATACTACTTGATAACTAGTGCACTTGCTAGGGTTATAATCATAGCTATCACCGAGCTCCGCCCAAGACTGGATCGTTTCCCTTGTCATCAGGTCCAGCCTAACACCAGAATCCTGAATGGCAGCCCTCCAATGGGTAGGGAAAGGCCACCCTGTGGGATTGCGGACTACAAAGTAACTCTGGTTCCAGGCCGGGATCCTATTGGGTAGTTCGTAAAAAAGCTTATAACTCGGGCGAAGAGACAATAGGTCCGCCTATGCTCACGAAGGACACAAGAAGAGTTCTTCTTGATAGACAAGATTGAAGAAAAAATATCGAGGTCGAGGGGTAGATAGTACTTATAAAAAAGCAAAATGGTCCCTACTACATTGTGGATGGAGTTCGGGTGTAACTGGTATATGGTGATGTTAAGGAACTTCAGGACCTCTATTATTAAGGGGTGCAAAGGTAAACGAAGACCAGCCACGAGCTGCTCTTCAAAAATCACGATCTCATTGTGATCGTGTTCCCAAGGGAAGTTACCTACAGGGAGACTATAGTAGAGCTCGCCCAGGAGGTTGTACTGGTGTACTAAGGCCCGGAGCCTGTCCAAAGTCATTATTGAACGGCCAAAGTGGTCTGACACCCGACCTTGATGAGAAGTGGATGCCGGGTTACCCGAGGCCCCTTGCGCCTCCTAGGGTGACTGCACCTCGGGAGGGCCACGGACTACCTCTGGACCCAAAGTAGCCTCATCCCAGCTATCAACCTGGGCTGAGGTACCCTCCTCGGCCTCATCTAAGAGGCTATCGAAACTAAAGGAAGACATTGACAACAAACTGAACTAAAAGGGAAAGCTATAGAACTGAACTGAACTGAAAAGAAGAAGCTAAGGAAGACTGACCAAAGAAGGACGACCGAACTAGAGGAAAGCGGCGAACTAGAAAATCCGAGCTAAAGAAGCTAAGCGCGACCTCAGATCGAAAGCTAGTAAGCTTATGGTGAAGAAAATGAGTCTCGGGTCCCCCTATTTATAGCCATTGTATCGAAGAAGCAACGGTCAAGATCAAAGCAATCTAACAGCTCATAAGAAAACAGGCTGCACGACCCTCGAGGCCAAAAACAGTTTAGCACATTTTTTGGTGTCCGCGGAATTTATAGATCGCGTGATGTCTGCACGTAAACTACACGTGACCTAGGTTATTCCTAGTTGAGGCGAGTAGCCGAACTGGTCTGACCGGCAACCTATCTAATAGAGTAGCCTGAGCTTCGAGCCAAATCCACTTGTCACATCGTGAACTCCCCGCACCAGATCAAGACCCCTAGCTCAAGGAGTGCGGGGCAATTGATGAAGGGAAATTTGGCCCGACCTCATAACAGGGAGACACATGGACGTGACTCGACATAAGTAACAACTCAACATGATCAGATCAGCACGTGGACGTGACTCGACATAAGTGACAGCTCAGCATGATCAGTTCGCTACAAAGCAACCTCAGGTACCCTGTTACCCCAAACTAGAGTTACATCGAGCTAAGATCACCTCATTACCAATTCACAACCAGGATAGCGGTACCAAGTCCGCTACAGATCAAGCTCAGATAGCTGGGCCCACCTCGAAAAGTATTCACCTTGGGGAAAGCCTACCTCTGTGCAAGATCATCTCGGTACTAAGGCACTTCGGCATTCAGAGCAGGTCGGGTCTGAAGAACACGAACTGAGGCAGCTCGCCACTAGGCAGCTCGCAACCAAGCATGCCCGGCACTTCACACGCAACTCACTACCTAGTCAGGCCGACCTCAGCATCACAACCCCGAGGATCTCACCACCGTACCCTGCATTTTACGAGATTATGACTTGTAACGGCTATATTAGCTCACCTACTCCCTAAGTCAGGCGGAAGTGGGCAACCTTACCGGTTGGTGGTGTTATCCCCACCTAATACGAAAATGGATCCCATCACAACGAGGATCCAGGAACCACTCACCCAAACTCGCGAGAACTCTGGTATATAAAGACCTCACACCCCAGGGGCGAAGGTATGCGTAATCTTTGCTCTCTAGCTCTCTAATTCTCTGATATCATTTTCAAGCTCTCTACTAAGTGCTAACTTAGCCATCGGAGTGACCTCGACGGGTAAGCCACCCCGGGTTCTCTGATTTGTCTCTTGCAGGTTCCTCAATTCCCGTCGTTGCTGGTAGCTAGATCGTCTCCAGCAGGGAGCAACCGGATTGCGCTACATAAAAAAGCATTATGGACGTCCAACTAGAGAATGTCCCATCCACGGGAAACTACGAGTGAGATAGCAGTACGCACAGTCGCAAGTTTAACCATAGGACTGAATGTCTCAATGAAGTCATCCCCTAGAACCTAAGTAAAGCCTTGTGCAACAAGACGAACCTTGTAGTGGTCAATTGAACCATTAGGGTGCCATTTGATTTTAAACATCCACTTAGATCCAACTACATTCATAGAAGCATCATAGGGAACCAGCTCCCAAGTACCATTTTGAATCAATGCATGAAACTCAGTAGCCAATGCCGAGCGCCAATGAGGGGACTTAGTAGCTTGTCCGTAAGAAGAGGGCTCCTCTTCATGAGAAGGAACATCATGAAGTAGAGCAGACGAAAGAGGATGGAGAGTAGTAGATAAAGCCTATGCTGATCTAGAGGTCATAGACCTTGTTGCCATGGAACGGGTGCGCACAGGAGGTCCTACAACAGAAGTGGTGTTGAGCAGTTCCTGAATAGGTTTGGTGCGCTGAACTGGTAATACATCAGTGCTAGTGGAAACTGCTTGTTATGGTTCAGAGGAAATAGTAGCAGATTGCTCAGGAGCAGGATCAAGAGGAGCAGTGGGATCAACATGGCAAGTTGGACATTTGTCAGCACTAATGAGACCCAAGGAAGAGAGAGTAATGCTAGTAGGAGCAGTAGAGCTGGAGGGTGGTGACGAAGGTATCATTCCAGGAAAGGAATGTTCATCAAACACAACATGGTGAGCAATGTTTTCTTTGCCGGTAGCGGGGTTGTAACAACGATACCCTTTGTGACTATTGTTGTAGCCAATAAATATTCAAGGAGCAGACTAAAAATCCATCTTGTAAGAATTATAAGGATGAAGCAGAGGATAACACTTGCAACCAAACACCTTTAACATAGAGTAATCAAGAGGTTTTCCAAATAGCTTCTCATAAGGAGAGAGATTACCATGACATAGAGTCGGTAGTCGATTGATAAGGAAGACTGCAGTTTCAGCAAAATCGGCGAGGAGGACGCTAGTAGAGACAATGTGGACTCAATAATGTGCCAATGTTTGCATTTAGCACTACCATTTTGCTCATGTGTATGTGTGCAGTTGAGACGATGAGTGATACTGGCATCATCAAGGTAGCAAGAAAGAGAGCAAAATTCACCACCCCAATCACTCTGGAACATCTTAATTTTTGTAGAAAAGAGAGTCTCAACATGATTCTAAAATTTAAGAAAGGTGTTAAACATATTCGACTTCCTCTCAAGTGGAAAAATCCAAGAAAATTTTGAATATGCATCCATAAATAAAACATAATAACGAAAACCTTTATTGGACAAAATAGGGGCAGGTCCCCACACATCAGAAAAGACTAACTCAAGAGGAGAAGAAAAAGTTGTATTTGAAGATGGTAAATTTAAACAATGGGCTTTCCCAACTAACAACCTTCACACACAAAAGAACAATTAAGAGATCCAAAACAAGGTATACCAAACTTAAAAACAATATCTTTCACAACTCTTAGAGAAGCATGACCAAGTCGTTGATGCCATTCTGCCAATGAGGTTTTTTGCCTACAAAATCTGCCAAGTTCTCTGTCTTGTGTTGAACTGCTCTAGGAAACTGATAGAGTCCATCTCTACTGGGTCCTCAGAATAAAACTCTCCCCATACGATCCTTCGAGACAAAGAAATTCGAATGAAATTCAAAGATCAAATTATTATCCTTGGTAAATTTACTTACAAAGAGCAAATTCTTAGTAAGAAAAGGAACATAAAAAATATTCTTTAAAGCAAATTGATTATGATTGCTAAATAGAGAAGTCGGTCCTATACTATTTATAATCAGACATGTTCCATTACCAATCTTGACTTGATCAAAACCTTGGTATTCAGTTCAAATTTGTAAATTATTAGCATCTGGTGTCATATGATGAGTGGTGTCGCTATCTTAATACCAGATTGGATCAAACCTTGATCCAAACATAGAACTATTATGAGAGACACTACCGTGAAAAGCTATAGGATCTGCTGGATGTGAGCTACTCACTCCTTGATATGAGAGATCAAGCCTTTTGTAACACTTCAGTGCTTCATGGCCTGGTTTTACAAAGTTGATAGACAATGCTATTTCCTTTTCCATGACCTTGTCCATGGCCTGAGGACTGACCACCACGCCCCCTGCCACTGCCACTGTTGTTGCCACTCCTATTTTGATTATAGGAGTTTTGAGAGACTTGAAAACTATTAGTTACATTTTTATTATTCATAGCAACATTTGCATTGAGAAAAAATATGTTGTAAAAGCCAAGCTTCATGACTCAAAAGCAACCCAACAACATCACTAATGTTGAGTTGATCTGCATCAGTTCGATTGGTGATGGCTGTAATGAGGGATTCATACTCACTTCCCAAACTGGATAAAATATATAGAACCAAATCTTCTTTTGCTACTGGTTCTGAAACTATAGAAAGATTATCTACAATGGTCTTGGCTTTTGAACATAATCACTAATGGAGAGATTTCTCATCTTGAGATTTTGAAGTTGGCACCTAAGTTGTAGTACCCTAGATCGAGAATGAAAAGAGAATAACCTTTCAAGACCACTCTAGACTTCGACAGCTGTGGAAAGTCCAACAACTTGTGCCAGGACTCCCTCAGTTAGAGAAGCAACAAGCCAGCTTAGAACCAGGTGATCTAACTGTACCTAGGTAGAGAATTCTGGGTTCAGAATTTTCTTACTATTGATATTAAGATCAGGTATCTCTTCTGAAGGTGGATTGACCGATCCATCAATTAGCCCCATCAACTTGTGAGCTCGAAGTACAAGAAGCAATTGGGCCTTCCAGAGGAGAAAGTTGTCACTATTAAGCTTGATTGTCAAGTAATGAATGATGTTGGGAACTGAGTTGATTCTCATAGACAGAGAAGAGGTTTGGGAAAGGGATGAACTCACACTCATTGCTTAAGATACATGGAGGTGTTGTAAGCCTTGGCTCTGGTACCAAGTTAAAGAAACAATATGAAGAAGATGATCTTAAAAGAATGGGCTCAAGATCTAGAACTCTCTTTAGTAGGAAGGCTAGAGTTGTTTTTGGTTAGAAGAGGAGGGCTAGGATTGGCCGATACCTCAATACCTTCTAACAGCCACCTGCACTGCCAAGTGTTGCTCCTTGAGAGCCATGAGAGTGGCTTGGAAGATTCTATAGGTGTTGACGAAGTGATACAAATCTTGTTTTGAAGTTCTGATGTAGCCATTCGAACGTAGAGATCTTGCCCACTGCCACTGTTAGAAAACCGTCTAATATCGATTAAATCACCAAACCAAATAACACAACCACTGCCTCCACTAATATCAGAGTTTGCATATGTTGTACAAGAGCAGTTCTTTAGGCATTCTACTTCACAATCTTTAAGATTAATGTTCTTGTCCACCCAAGTATACCTAGTATCCGGCAATTTGATCCTTGTAAACTTCACAAATCCTTCTCCCTTCTGGCAATCCAGAGATGCTTGGTGTACACATCCCCCGAACCAATCCATAAGTTCCAATCAGTTGGAGATTTTGATTTAAATCCTTTCAAACACTGGAAAACTGGAGATTCATTAATGTCACAATCACTGTACGCACCACAAAGACCATAACTGTCACAGTAGTCTCTCGGCACTGACAAGAAAAGTTGCCAATTATGACTCAAGGCATTCCATGTATAGCATTCAGCAGGTGGTACATGTAAGAAACCTCATTGTTATTCCAAGTAAAATTGAAACTGAAAATAATATTGGTCTTCTGCTCGGATGCCCCACTATATCGAAGCCCGTTCCATGGTCTAGCCTGATAATGCTCCTTCGATCCTTTCCGCATCACTGTTTCAGGGTATTCGTTAAGCTCTATCCCATAAGTTAGATCTCCGGTAGAAGGACCATCGATACTCTTCCACGATAATAAGCACCGGTTCATTCCCATCTTCAGGTTCCATCCTAGTTTCATCCTGGGTAATAATGTATCACATGGATAATCAAAGCTCTGCCATAGGAAGCTTTCTGAACTGCCATCTTTCCCATCCTTCAGAACCAGTACCACCCTCCATCCAACTACGACGACGGAGACAACCACCTCCCTGGTCACCCTCACAACGGTACCGCCAGTGGCAGTAGTGGGAAGCAAGTGAGTTGCTAACTGTCAGCAGTATCCCAGACTGACCATGGGAGAGGGGATAGGGATTGGATGATACCCAGGTTCTGAGCTCATTGATGGCATCCTTGAGTTGGGAGATGAGGGGATGGTGTGATCTGCAGGGGAAACTAGTGGATCTGATGTGCTAGGATTTCTCCCGTGGTGATGGCCGACTAGGATTAGGAGCTGAGAAGGAAAGAGTACGATGGATCTGCTCACCATATCTTCCTTCTTCTTCTTCTTCTTATGCGTATTTTTCTTCTGAGTTGCATTTGTTTGTCCCGTCGGGGAGTTTATAAAGGGAGAGGGGAGAAAGAGTGAGGAAAGACGAGACGGGGAATAGGCAGCATTGCTAGTTTGATTTTATTGGATGGTTGATAAAGAAAATTAGATGACTCTTGAAGGGCACTTTTATCTTTATCCATTTCGCTTAACGGCTGGTTAATGCTAGGTACAAGAATGTCACAAAATGAAAGTTCGGGTACTAGATTGTCGCGTTTTAAAGTTTGGGTATTAAATTGGTACTCGACCAAAAGTACAGGGTACCTATTAGGAATTTTCCCATAATAAAATTATAAAAAATAATTTATATAATAAAAATATTATAATTCTTAATTTTTTAAATATCAAATAAAAAATATTTTTTATGTATAATTTTTTATTTTTATAAAACATTTTTCTCAAGTCGAGCTTGAGCTCGAGCTGAGCCGAGCTCGAACTTATGAGTTTTTGACGATCCAAACTAGAACTCAAGGTTCTAGCTCGAACTGAACTCAAGCCTTGTACTACCTTAGCAAACCGAGCTCGAACCTCATAGTATTCGGCTCAGCTTGGCACGAATCCACCCTAATTGTGGAGATGCAAAGATAATTGAGTAGAGATCGCTTTTGAGTAAAAAATAAACAAGGACTTAAAAGGACAGCCCTATTGAATAATTGAATGCCCCTATGATGATAGAAAGATCTACTTGGCTGGTTCACCCGAACAGACCTGTAGGAGTAGATTAAGTTAATAATTATTATTTTGATTTAAATAATTACTTATTTCATGTTTATTAAATTTATTAATTATTTAATATCATTATATTTAACTAATTCTTATTATTATTTAAAAAATTATTTCATATTTTACCAAGTCTTTGCCATACTTAACAGGCCTATTCACATGCTCATCAGCCTAAGATGTTATCATTAAGCCAAGCTGAGGAATGGTAATGGCATGATCATTATCATGTTTTATTTTATTACTTTACTCTTGTAGAAATTAAACGCAATAAGTGAAAAGAACCGAATTTATACAAACATACAACCCGGTTCATGGTCTACTTCCTAAAACGATCCAACAATTTGCAAATCTATGTGCTTCATGAAGGTTTCTATTTAAAATATGTATATTCCATTAGATTTTAGGACCTAGTCTTTTATAGCATCCAGCGGTTTTAGGCGGGTTAGGCTTGGGTCTAAAGTATCAAGTAGGTTTAGTTGGAGGCTTGGGGCCTTGGGCGTAGTTTCTACATGTTAGACAAATGAAAGGAGTCAGATTATCAGGTAATCTTGCATTCCTGCTGAAAGGGGTTTCCTTGTTAAGGGAAAACAGAGCTTTCGGCCCTTCTGACTTGTTTTGATGTAGGGAATTGAAAACAGAGTTTTAAACATAAAAGGGGCGAAGCATAACTGAGAAAAATTTTCACCTGTTTTATGTTGCAACAAATGGAGCTTTTAAGAAAATTTCCTAGATGCTCTTGGAAGGAAAGAATAAGATACTAATGATGTAATTAGGGCATTCTTTCATGTTGTTTGAATTTCTAAATGAGGATGCTTGAAGTCATTTAGTACTATGAGATAGCATTTAAGGGTTCGTTTGGTTTGTAATTAGAATCGAAATCGGAATCGGAATTGAAATTGAAATTCTCAGGAATCGGAATCAGAATGGTCCAATTTCATAATCTGTTTGGTTCAGATAGGAGTGGGAATGAGAATTAAAATCAGCAGGAATGGAATTTCATTCCCAAGGGAGGGGCAGGGAATGACCATTCCCTCAAATGGGGGAATGCCATTCCAACAGAAATGGAAATGGGATTCCAATTCTACTCAACGAAACAGTTGGAATTGGAATAGCCCAGTCCGATTCCGATTTCAGACCCCTATTCTCGTGAACCAAATGGAGCCTTAGATTAAACTTGGAAACCAGGCTACCTATGAAGTGAGATCCCTATGATAGAATACTGATAAATGATTGAAAAAGGACCAATGCTGTAAATCATCACCATCATAACTCAAATAAAGATCATATGACATTCATAACCACCATAAAGTAGCAACCGTTGTAAATTAAGCATGAGAAAGAAATACTACATAATGCATTACATAGACTACACATTCATACCTGGATGCAAAAACGGGTTAAAAATTGAGACCTTGGGAAGTTTACATCTTTTTATTCACTTTCTAACCTCTTTTTAACATACGCCACGCACTCCAGCTAGGAAATCCCCTATAACCTATTCTTGCATCAATATCTTATTTAAGATGACTGAGAGGATGGATTAAGCAATAGTGGTTGTTCAGCTAGTGACAATGTGACATTACTCTCCAAACTTTTACATCTAGTACTTGATGTAGAACCTGTATCCCATAAACCTATTGGTTCATCTACAATAAACTGCACCTCTTGAACATTCTTTTGAACATGAGAATATCTTTCATATCTCCTCAATCCCTCAAGCTTCAATGTAACTTCTTTCATTGTTGGCCTTTCTTTCCCATTTAAACTCAAGCATCTTTTTGCAAGGTTAGCAACCTCATGTAGCTTTTCTTTTCTATCCTCTTTTGTAACTTGAGAATCAAGAATCTCAAGAAGTCGGTTCTCATTCATTGAGGAAATAAAATATGTGATTAAACTTTTCCTTTCTATTGATCTAGTGGAAGAAATCGGTGTCTCCCCTGTTAGGAGCTCTACAAGAACAACACCGAAGCTATAAACATCACTTTTCTCTGTGAATTGGCTTGATTGAAAATACTCAGGATCTAGGTATCCAAAGGTCCCTTGCACCAATGTAGTTATGTGAGTTTTATCAATTGAGATTGACCTTGAAATCCCAAAATCTGATATTTTGGCTCTACGTTTATCATCCAAAAGAATGTTTAAAGACTTAATGTCTCTATGGTAGATTGGCATAGAAGCTGCTGAATGTAGATAAGCAATTGCTCCTGCAATTTCTGTGGCAATTCTTATGCGGTCATCCCATGACAAGGGAAATTCCTCATTTTCATGATGAATATTGTGGAAAAGTGTTCCACCAGAGATGAACTCATAAACTAATATAGGAATTTCTGTCTCTAAGCAACAACCTAATAGTTTAACCACATTTCTGTGATTGATTTGGGAAAGTACGATAACCTCATTAATGAATTGTTCAAGTTGATTTTCATCCACTAATTTGGATTTCTTGATTGCCACAATGCTTCCATCTGATAGCATGCCTTTAAAGACTGTACCTTGTCCCCCTTGACCAAGAATTCTGTTCTCATTATATTGATTAGTTGCCTTTGCTAATTCTTCTGCGGTAAAAACTTGTATTTTATCCATAGAGCCTTCTTTTGATGAGATTTGTTGTTGTAATAGTAAACCACCATTTCGTTTGAAGTAATTTTCTTTGTGCTTTTTTATTTGTCTTTTCTTCCAAATATGGTATAACCAATAACCAGCAAGAAGTAACACCATACCTAAAGCTACACCTCCATCATAATGATAGAACTTTAGAAAGAGAAAAAGTAAACATAAATGTAAATGGTTATACTAAATAAATAAAACTATATATGTTTTAATTTTTTTTTAATTTTCAATGACCACAAAGGAGACTCCGCACGACTCTCACATCCTATATATAACTCTCATTTTTTAAGCTCTTTCCCTGTTGATTGAATTGGTTAAGATGAAGGGTCTGATTGTGATGACAGAAAGATATGATATGGAAAAATTTACAACAAATTAACTGGCATCATACAAGTAAGAATCAATCAGGTGGTTTTCACAAAAATTCACCGAGAGTTATGATTGGTCAAAGCCTTTCTGATATCATCTCTTTTTGGCATCATAGATTTTCCCTGAGTTTTATATTACAAAAAATAAAAATTTGAATGCCTAATAACAATTGCAAAAAATTGGTAAAGTGTGACATACAAACAGAAATAGATTATGCAATTGAACATGTTGTCAATCCAATTGCCCCCTATCCAATTAAGGCTATCAATGGTCCAGGCCAACCCAATAGACCCCACCCGACTCTATTACACAGGTTCTAGGAATGCTCATTAAGTCATGATTATAAATAGGGTCAACTTTGGGTATTCATTTTAAGCTATGATTATTATAAATTTAGGATTGGTTTTACATGTCCTCTCCTCATGTTAGCCTTGAATCGGAAATTTAGAATATTGGTTCCGCTTGATGCTTTGGAATATCTCTCTAATCTCAAAGTTGTATGTTACCTTGTATAACCAACTCTACGAGTACAAATACCCTTATATAGTATTCTATAATTGTATTGAACTTTTACTTTGCAATATAATTCACAAAATTTTTCCCATTCCTCTGCTTTTTGATAACATGGTATCAAAGCCATCGACCTCTAATCTATGAAAAACACACTTCTATTTCTCTCCAGTATCTTCCAAAGTTCTTGGTTAGTACCACTAGTTTTCATCACTAGTTTCTTTTGTGTTGCTTAGTTATCATGGAAAAATCAGACGTTGTACAACCTATCTCCACTATTTTGAATGGGTCCAATTATATCATATGGGCTCAAGGAAACCTAAAAGGATGTAAAGAGTAGAGGGTGAAATGGATGAAAAATTTTCTGATCACCTTGACGATTGGGATAACGAAAATCACCAAATCATTACCTAGATTCATGACACCTTTATTTCTTCTATTCACCTTCAATTTGGTCGACTTGATACAAAGAAGGAGATCTAGGACTTACTTGCCAAATATTACACTACCATTGATCTAGCTCATCAGTATCAACTCTTGGGTAATCTTCATCATTTGAAACAAGAGCCAGGACACTTCATTAATAATTTTCTTGCACAAATGCAACCCCTTTGGGATCAATTAGCTCAATTTGAACCATATTGGGAGTGTGATGAGGATGCTATCAAATACATCACACATCGAGATCAATTGTGCCGAGTTCAGTTTCTCATGGAACTGTGCTCTGATTTTGAGTCTCTATGTGCCATCTTCTTCATTAAAACCCCCTTCCTACTTTTGAAGGTGTTGTTTCTAAACTCATCTCTAAAGAAACCCAATTGGGCATGCTAAAATCTTTGCACACCGCTATGACCCTTACAACTTCCTCTTAGTTTCAAAAGAATAATCAATATGAACAAACCAATAGTTAATAGAAATTTTGCAAAAATTGTCAAAAGAATGGTCATGTTATCTCTAAATATTCTACAATAGAATGTCGCTATTTCCATAAGCTATGACATATTCTTGAAAATTGCCCCACTTGGCCCCCTAAGACCTAACTAGTACAAGGGAAATTATTCCAAGTCGGAAAACCAGTTCCAATTCTATTACATTGTTATGGACGCGACTCCTGGCAACACGCTGCGTTGCAACCACAGGCAGCAGCGCACACAGCAACGCGCCTAGCAGCACGCACCAGCGTACCGCGGCACAGGTAGCACGCACCGCCCAGCAGCATGCCGCGGCACAGGCGGTGCGCACCACCCGGCAGCGCGCCGCGGTACAGTCTGCCAGCCGCCCGGCAGAAGCATGCACCGCACGCACCGCACTCGGCAGCAGCACGCACCGCACAGCAGAGGCACACACCACACGCACCTCACAGCAGCAGCAAGGTGGGTCGCGCATGCCAACACAGAGCGGGGCCCACACGCCAGCTGTACCGTTCCCTTATCCCCTATTTTTGTGTTTCCCTTAGAAAGTAGGAGTTTGAGTTTCGATAGAAGTTTAAGTTGCGATAAGAGAGGGACTACCTTAGCCGAATACAAGAAGGAAACCCTCCTGTAATCTCCTATTTAAGGAGCTGATTTATTCAATAAAGCATCGAATTTTCAGTCAAGAAGAGAGCAAGGAGAGTTAGGTGATCTCTTGAACAAATCACCCCTCTGTCTGCCATCATAGGGTCAACTCGCAAAGGGAAGGCAAGGAGTTTTCCCAGCAAACCGCCCCATGACGAGATCCTACGCCCGGGCCCATAACATTTTGGTATCAGAGCCGAGCATCATGGGTGACATGGAGCAGCTATCGACCAAGGTTCACGAGCTAGAACACCGTCTCGTGGAAAATCACGCGGAGGTAAGGGAAGTTAAAGAGGACGTCAGGGAACTTCGATGTCTACTGGAGTTATACTTCTCCACCAGAGATGGGAGCCCTGAAGGGGTAGCCACTGATCACAGTTGTCGCCTAGATCGAGCAGAGGGCTCCGATGAGCAACAGAGTGACACACCAACAGCAGCAATCATACCCAAATACAGTCGTCTGGAGTTTCCCTCATACAGCGGCAACGGTGACCCACTTGGATGGCTGTACCGTTGTGAGCAATTCTTCCGCAATCAGCGCACGGAAGAGAAGGACAAGGTCAGCCTGGCAGCATTCCACTTGATCGGTGAAGCACAGCTTTGGTTCTACCGAGTGGAGCAGGAGGAACCAGACCTTAGTTGGGGCCAGTTCAAGTCATATTGCCTCCTCCGGTTCGGACCCCCATTAACGAGCAACCCCTTGGGGGAGCTCATTAACCTCAAGCAGACCGGGACCGTTGCAGATTATCAGTGGCAGTTTCAGACCCTTCTCGCCAGAGCCTCCTTGGTTTGGCCAGACCAGCAGGTGGATACGTTCACAGCCGGCCTATCGGAACCTCTGAGGGTTGATGTGGAGATGCAGAGCCCACCCAACTTGGTCACAGCAATGAACCTGGCCCAAGCATTCGAGCGCAAGCTGCAGATCAGCCGAGGGCCGTCTAGCATGGGGCGTCCCGCAACGACTTGGGCGAACCCAAGATCTACCATAGGAGGGCCTTCAATGGCCGCTAACAGGGAACAATGCCCTTTCACCAGCAACACCACCCGAGCTGCAACTAGCATGGGTAGCAGCACGACAGCACCTCCCATCAGACGCTTATCCAGGGCCGAGATGGCAGAATGCCGAGCCAAGGGCCAATGCTTCAACTGTGACGATTTGTACTCAACCGGCCACCGTTGCAAGCGGTTATTCTGCCTCCTAGTAGACGAGCTGGAGGAGGAAGAAGAGGAACAGGTGGCACAAGAACCTGAGATCTCCCTCCATGCCATCACTGGAGTCCAAAACTCCCAAACCATGCAGCTGTAGGCCCAGGTGGTAGGAAAAAAGGTACGGATTCTGGTTGACTCAGGGAGCACCCACAACTTCATCAGCAAGCAGGCTGCGCTCCGATTGAAGCTACCAATGGAAGACAGGCCGCGGCTCCAGGTGGCTGTAGCAAATGGGGAGAGAATTCACAGTCTAGGGATCTGCCGAAGCGTCCAAATCCAGGTGGATTCTGAACCATTCCTCGCAGATCTATTTGTGCTGACCTTAGACGAATTCGACATAGTGTTGGGGATTAAGTGGCTCATCACCCTCGGCCCCATCCTATGGGATTTCAGCTCCTTGACCATGACATTTGACTTACATGGGAAGCGGGTCACCTGGAAGGGGACCAAGATGAGAGCCAGAAAACCGCAGGTGCATACTCTCCATGGCGACGCCTTGCACACCACGGAGATGGAGAGGCTTCTTGCCGACTTTTCAGACGTGTTCTCAGAACCTAGAGGCCTTCTACCTAGCCGGTCATGTGACCATCGGATCCCATTAATACCAGGGGCAGGACCCATCGTCGTGAGGCCGTACCGCTACCCGCACCTACAGAAGGACGAGATAGAGAGGCAGTGAGCAGAGATGCTGGAACAGCGAATCATAAGCCCCAGCCGCTCTCCATTCTCTTCACCAGTTTTGTTGGTGCCAAAGCAAGACGGCACCTGGAGATTTTGTGTGGATTACAGGGAGCTCAACAGTAGAACCGTCAAGGACAAATTCCCGATCCCGGTGGTAGACGAATTGGTAGATGAGCTCCACGGGTCCCAGTACTTTTCTAAGCTGGATCTCAGGTCAGGTTACTTCCAGGTCCGAATGGCCCCTAAAGATGAGGAGAAAACAGCTTTCTGAACGCATCACGGCCACTTTGAATTCCTGGTCATGCCTTTTGGTCTCACCAATGCCCCATCTACATTCCAGGCCCTGATGAACGAGGTCTTTCGGCCCCACCTCCGCAGGTTTGTCCTAGTATTTTTCGACGATATCTTGATTTACAGTACTTCGTGGGTAGAGCACGTTTGTCACCTAAGAACAATTCTGGAGCTGCTGTGACAGCACAAGCTCTTCCTAAAACGAACCAAGTGCTCCTTTGGAGAGCCGCAGGTCTGTTACCTAGGCCATATAGTCAGCAGGGAAGGAGTCTCGGTAGATAATTCCAAGATTCAAGCCATCCGGGAGTGGCCCAAGCCGCCATCAAGGCCCTCCGTGGGTTCTTAGGACTCATGGGATACTACCACAAATTTTTAAGGGACTATGGACTCCTGGTGGCCCCATTGACCAAGATGTTGAAGAAGAATGCATTTCAATGGGATGAAGCAGCTAGCACCGCCTTCACAAAGCTAAGGGACACACTCTCCACCACCCCCGTGCTGCAACTACCAGACTTTGAGCAAGAATTTATAGTAGAATGTGATGCGTCTGGCATAGGCATCGGAGCGGTACTGCAATAGAAAGGGCACCCCATAGCCTTCTTCAGCCACAAACAAGCAGATGGGCACCTCAAGCTACCGGCCTACGAGCACGAATTGATCGGACTGGCCAAGGCCGTCCAGCACTGGAGGCCGTATTTGTGGGGCAGACCCTTCATTGTCAAGACAGACCACTACAGCCTCAAATACCTTCTAGAATAGCGGCTTACTACTCCACCCCAACAGCACTGGGCGAGCAAACTGCTAGGATTTGACTTCCGCGTAGACCACAAGGCGGGAGCCTCCAACTGGGCCGCTGATGCGCTGTCCAGGTGGGAAGAGGCACGGCGTACCTCTGCGCGGTCTCCCAGCCCCGCGTGACCCTGCTGGAGGACCTAAGGAGCGTGTTGCCCCAATCACCCACGTGGAGAGACCTGATGCAAGAGTTACAGTCGGACACAACTAGACCAAACTGGACCATTCACGAGGGACTTGCGCTGTACAAAGGAAGGGTATATCTCCCAACCGATTGTCCCTTGATTCCAGCTATCCTCGCCAGCATCCACAACGCCACCTATGAAGGGGTGCAGAAGACGTTACACCACGTCCATGCAGACTTTCATTGGCATGGTATGCGAGGCTCGGTCAGGGATTTCATCCAGAACTGCTCCGTCTATCAGCAACAAAAGTGGGAGAACCTACACCCAGCAGGACTCCTACAGCCCCTTGCAATCCCAACACAGATCTGGGCCGATATCTCTATGGACTTCGTTGAAGGCTTGCCTAAGGTCGGAGGGAAATCCATCTTATTCGTAGTGGTGGACCGCTTGTCAAAATATGTTCATTTCATTCCATTGTCTCACCCCTACAACGCAGTTTCTGTGGCCTACGCCTTTTTCACACACATCTTCCGCCTACATGGGCTGCCTGAGACCATCGTCAATGACAGGGATGCAGTCTTCACCAGCACCTTCTGGAAGGAGCTGTTCAGATTACAGGGCATGACCCTAGCTTTTTCCTCCGCCTATCATCCACAGACGGACGGTCAAACGGAGGTTGTCAATCGCACCATAGAAATGTACCTTCGTTGCTTCGTGGGGGACCAACCACGACGTTGGGTGGACTGCCTTCCTTGGGCCGAATACTGCTACAACACATCTTACCACTCATCCCTCGGCATGACTCTCTTCCGCGTGGTGTATGGGCGAGACCCTCCTCGTCTTGTCTCCTACGAACCGGGTTCAACTCGGTTGGAAGAAGTAGACCGTAGCCTCCAAGACCGCGACGCCCTACTGGCTGAAGTCTCCTTACGGTTGCAGCAGGCACAGGCACGTATGAAGATAGCCTACGATCAGCACCACCGCGAGGTCACCTTCCAGCCAGGACAGTTCGTTTGGCTAAAGCTCCAGCCCTACCGACAGCTCTCCCTTAGGCGACGGGGCCCCAAAAGCTGGCCCCAAGGTTTTACGGGCCCTTCAAGGTTCTTTGACAGATCGGTAAGGTTGCCTATCAATTGGAACTGCCCGAGCACAGCAAAATTCATGATGTCTTTCATGTGTCCCTGCTAAAGCCTTTTACAGGGACTCCCCCAACGCAAGTGCCTCCTCTACCCCCTCTCAAGGACGGCAGACCCATCCTCCAACCTAGAGCTCTCATCCGGTCACGCATCAATCAGGGCACCTTCGAGGTTCTAGTAGACTGCGACGGACTACCATCAGCAGAGGCCACTTGGATTCCATGGACCGACCTGCACAACGCCTACCCCGACCTCAAGCTTGAGGACAAGCTTGTTGCCCAGGAGGGGTGTAATGTTATGGATGCGACTCCTGGCAACACGCTGCGTTGCAACCACAGGCAGCAGCGCGCCTAGCGGCACGCACCAGCGTACCGCGGCACAGGCGGCACGCACCAGTGTACCACGACACAGGCAGCACGCACCGCCCGGTAGCATGCCGCAACACAGGCGGTGCGCACCACTTGGCAGCGCGCCGCGGTACAGTCTGCCAGCCGCCCGGTAGAAGCATGCACCGCACAGCAGCAGCACTCGGCAGCAGCACGCACCGCATAGCAGCGGCACGCACCTCATAGCAGCAGCAAGGTGGGTGCGCACCGCCTGTGTTGCGATAAGAGAGGGACTACCTTAGCCGAATACAAGAAGGAAACCCTCCTGTAATCTCCTATTTAAGGAGCTGATTTATTCAATAAAACATCGAATTTTCAGTCAAGAAGAGAGCAAGGAGAGTTAGGTGATTTCTTGGACAAATCACCCCTCAGTCCGCCATCATAGGGTCAACTCACAAAGGGAAGGCAAGGGGAAAGCAAGGAGTTTTCCCAGCAAACCGCCCCGTGACAAGATCCTACGCCCGGGCCCATAACATACATATCCTGTTGTAGCTTTTGATTCCATTATTGAATGTTCCACTCCTTCACGGCTATCTCACTTCATGACTTGGAAGTCATACTTAAACAGGTCCTCTCTAACTCCTCCAGTAATCATGCTACATAGTCTACTGCTCTAGTATTTCTCCATGGTTCTTTGACTCTCCCTGTCATAACCATATGACTTCTGACTCCTCACTTCTTTCTTCCAAGACTTTTGCATCTAATGCACCCACCATACAAACTACAAATGGATCTCCTATTGCATGTTAGTCCTCTTGGTTATGTCTCCACATCTAATTTGACATTGCCAAACACATACTTGATACCAAAACTTACCTTAAATCTCATTTTAGTTGGCCAATTGTGTGAACTTGGTCTTGAATTGTCTTTCTCTGCTATTGGTTGTTGATTGCAAGAACAATAGATAGGATACTTCTTGGGACAGGCTGTAAGATTGGGCACATGTTTGAACTAACCTCTCTTCACATACCACCTTCCAAGAGTCCTCATCTCACATTAGCTACTACTACTGATTCTTCATTACATCTTTGGCATCTCCACTTGGGTCACATCTCTTTAAGGACTCTTCATCATTTAATTTCCAAGGGTTTTTTAGTTTTAGCAAAAGGAAGGACCTTTGATTGTTTCCCTGGCAAGTTTCTGAATAATTTGCTTTATCCTTTAATATAAGTGATTCCATATGCTCTACTTTTGAATTAATACAGTAGGAGGTTGTAGGTATTTTTGTTCTGCTTATCGATGATCATTCCCATTTTACTTGGATATAACTTATGAATCACCGATTTGAATTGCCTCAATTTTACATGACCTTTGTTGCTATGATAAAAAGATAGTTCTCTAAGACCATCAAAGGTCTTTATTTCAAATTTTTCTCAAGCATCATTGTACCACTGTTCAACGTTCTTTTTCAGGCACCTCTCAACAAAATGGTCTTGCAAAATGCAAACTTTGACACATTATTGACTCCACCTGTTCTCTCCTTGTCTTGAAATCTTGTCCAAAACTATTTTGGGGTGAAGCTACTATAACAGATGTCGACACCATTAATCATGTTCCTCCCCTATTATTAATCATATATCTCATTTTGAATGATTGTATAATAAACCCCCTGGCTATCACTCCTTAAAAGCTTTTGGTTGTACTTGTTCTGTTTTCTTTAGCCCCATGAACGTACAAAACTAGAACCTCATGTTTGGTTATGTTGTTCCCTTGGCTATGGAGTTGAGCATAAAGGTTATCATTGTTGGAACCCTCTTTCTAATCATCTTCAGATCTCTCACCACGTTGTCTTTAGGGAGCACATCATGTTTTCTTCTCTTTCCAAGTTCCTAGTCTCTTAATCGTACAATAATTCTTTCTTTTCTAACCCCTCTATTGATTATTCTCTAGTGAATCCGATGTAGTCTCAACTAATGAGGGTAATGATGCACTTACCTTGACACCTATGGCCTCTCTTGAAGGATCTTCTTCGTTTGGTGGAACTACTCTTGAACATGATGAGCCCATATCTTCTAATCAATCTACATCTACCTCAACTCTTTGATGCTCCACTAGAGTAAGAGAACATCCTTCTTGTTTCACTAATTGTCATTGTTTCTCTACCATAATCTCTTTGCATGAGCCTCATTCCTTTCGTGATGTGAGCTCTAACCCTCTTTGGCAGCAAACTATAGTAGAAGAGTTACAGACACTAGAGAAATTCAAACTTGGGACCTGCTAGACCTTCTTCTTGGAAAAATTATTGTGGGCTGTAAGTGGGTTTATATAATTAAGATTAATCTGACGGATCAGTGGTGCCTTACAAGGCTCACTTAGTTGCCAAAGGTTTCACCCAAGAAAATGGCATAGATTATGAGGAGACTATTCTAAAGGGATGTAAAAAATGCATTTCTCAATGGTGATCTACAAGGTGTGTCAACTTCATCGATCTCTTTATGAACTTAAGTAAGCACCACAAGCATGGTTTTCTAATTCAGTACCACTGTTAGCCACCTTCGCTTCTCTTTCAGCCCACATGACTCTGCTCTCTTTATATGCCAAACTAGCAATGGCATTGTTCTAGTCTTGCTCAGTGTTGATGACTTGATCATCATTGGTGATGATACATCTGGCATATTTGATCTCAAGTCATTTATTAGTCATCAATTTGAAATGAAGGATCATGCATCAATTAGCTATTTGTTGGGACTTTAAGTTTCCTCATCCCTTGAAGGATACATTCTCTCCCAAGCAAAGTATGCTTCTAATCTTCTTTCACATGTTGGATTAACAAATAGCAAAACTTTCTCTACACATCTTGAACTGAATGTGAAGCTGACTCTAATGGATGATATTCCACTTGATGATCCTACTCACTATCAACAATTGGTTAGTAGTCTAGTATATCTCATTGTTACTTGCGCTGACATTGTTTATGTAATTCATTTAGGCAGTTAGTTCATGTTAGCTCCACGCTCCACACACTATGCAGTTGTACTACACATTTTATGCTATATCAAGGTTACACATTTCCATGGTCTTCACTTCTCAACTCACTCTACACTTAAGATTTCTACTTATTCAGATGCTGATTGGATTGGGGATCTTACTAATCGTCGCTCTACCATGGCTTATTGTTTCCGTTTTTAGCATCTTTCTTATATTTTGGTGTAGCAAGAAGCAAATTGTCACTACAAAATCTAGTACAAAGGCAGAATATCATGCCCTTGTTGACACCACTTTAGAGATACTTTGGCTTCACTAGTTATTAATAGACATGTGTGTTCAACATTCAACAACCACAACCATTCATTGTGACAACTGTACTGCAATCCAAATTGGTCGCAATGATGCTTTTCATGAGCTCACTAAATATATTGAAAATGATTGTCACTTCATTCGACAACATTTATTAGCACTCTTCGTCTTGCATCTTTGAGCTCCATTGACTAGACTACAGATATCTTCACTAAATCTCAACTTCCTAATCATTTTTGTTATCTAGTTTCCAAACTCAACTTGTCAATTTGGATCTACCATGCTACCATGAGTTTGAGGGTGGTGTTAGCACGGTTACCTAGCTAAGAACTAGAATATTGGTTCCGCTTGATTCTTGGGACATCTCTCTAATCTCAAAGTTGTATCTTACCTTGTATAGTCTTACCTTATATAGACCAACACTATGGATACAAATACCCTTGTATGGTATTCTTTAATTGTATTGAACTTTTACTTTGCCATACAATTCACAAAAATTTTCCCATTCCTTTGTTTCTATAAACACTCATTAAATGTGTGTGTGAACATGTCTTATTTTGTATGAGGCAAAAAGGAAATTTAAAAAGAGATATTAAGGCTCATTATGGTCAAATTACCAAGAGAAAATTGTCAAATAAGGTCAGATTCAATATAATTATTAGCACAATTGCCTACAGGGTTGGTTCTGGATATAGTACATATAGTCCCAACCTATTGACAACCCTATATCAAATGTATTGTATTGTAACTTGTAGTCTCATATGGATAAATAGCTCCCCTTATTCAAAAACTTTTCTCAATCGCCCTTGGACATGAAAATGGATTTTAAATAAAAATTTGAAACTTTGAAAAATTTGCTTCAATAAAGATAGTTGAAGTAGTGGGAAATATAGCTCAGTGTTTTGTTGTTTGTCGTGCAAATCTGAACTGTATACAAATGATGGACCATGGTTCTGTGGGGATATGATAATCACTGTTTACTTCATGGCGACTCAACTTTCCCATCAAATTTGTAGTGGGGATATGGTAATGACAAGACATGCATGTCTACTTGAGAGATTGAGTGTATTTCCACAACCATAAAGCTCTACGTGGCATTGGGTTTAAAGACCTTGATGTCAGGAATAGAATCCTAGTTATGAAAGTTATTCCGACTCTATTTGCTTTCCAGTAAGTTATTTATCCGAGTAAATGAACTTACACAGAGGTAAATGCACTTACCATATTTTTTTATTTCCCAAATAAATAAGACAATAATTGTTTTAGTCATAAAAAGAAACCATTATTAAAAGGGTCAATTTTTTCCTATTTATGTGTTGATAATTTTACCCCCAAGTGGGAAAATTACTTACAATTTAAAAGATACCCATTTGTAGTTTGACCTAGAGGTGGTAAATGGATGGGTTGGGTTGGGTTGAGTAATGGTTGAATACCACCCCACCCATATTGACCCACCAACCCACCATGACTCATCATCAATCCTTGTTAAAGGATCATAACCCACCCTGACCCTAATCCACCATGACCCATCCATATTGACCCACTTGACCCATCCATATTGACCTTTAACCACCCTCACCCATACTAACCCACCTACCATCACTTATAAATACAAAAGTGTGTCAGGATGGCCTGTATACCCAAAATAATAAATTTTGAGAGTATAATTTCTCTTAAGACTACCAAATTACAAAAATGAGTAAGGTCAACTCATATACTTGAAATGCAAAAATTGTAGATAAATGCAGAAAAACCAAAAAATTATAGAAAAATACAAGAAATACCAAAAAATATGAAAAATATAAAAAAACTAAAAAATTACAGAAAATTCAGAATTTTTGTAGAAAAAATAAGAAAATATACAAAAAATACTAGAAAATTGTAGGAAATGCATGAAAAACACCAAAAAATGCAAAAAATAACAAAAAAATTGAAAAAAATGCAAAACTTTTATGAAAGTGCTTTCGCAAAAGTACTTCTATGAGAAAGTACTACAAAAGTACTTCTGTAAAAGTGCTTTCATAAAAGCACTTTTATAAAAGTGCTTTTATGTGAAAGTGCTTTTGTAAAAGTACTTATATAAAAATGATTTTATGCTTTCATAAAACTGTTTTCGTAAAAGTACTTCGTGTAAAATTATTTTTGTAAAAGTGCTTTCATAAAGTACTTTTATAAAGAGTACTTTAAAGTGCTTTCATAAAAGTACTTTTATAAAGAGTACTTTAAAGTGCTTTCATAAAAGTACTTTTATAAAGAGTACTTTAAAGTGCTTTCATAAAAGTACTTTTATAAAGAGTACTTTAAAGTGCTTTCATAAAAGTACTTTTTATAAATGTACTTTTATATTTGTAAAAGTACTTTTATAAATTATTTTTGTAAAAGTACTTCGTGTAAAATTGTTTTTGTAAAAGTGCTTTCATAAAAGTTTTTCAAAAAAGTACTTTTATAAAAGTGCTTTCGTGTAAAACTATTTTCGTAAAAGTACTTTTATAAAAATGTTTTCATAAGTCCTTTTCATAAAATTGCTTTTGTGAAATTGCTTTTGTATAAAATTGCATGTGAACTCGAAAGTTAATAAAATCTATTTTATTTTACCTTTAATCTCAAAATGAAATGTGACATAGTGGTTTGGAAGTTTAATGAGATGTTGCCACTGTAGGAGGCATGAGTGTGAATCACTAAAACTTCTTGTTTTTGAGATTTGGCAAGTATAGTTGATTTTGACCCAACCCATCTTGACCCTAATGGGTACTCTCGACCCAACCCACCCTAACCCTTTTCTATTGGCCCTAATGGGTCACTCGACCCATATTGACTCACTAATAGATTGGGTGGGTTCCAAGGTGGGTGGGTCAAATGGGTTAGGGTCAAGATTGTTAGCCCTAGTCTCACCATCCACTCCTGACCCATTACAGCACAATGCTTTCCTCTCTCTTTCTTACCTCCCTTACTAGTATAAGTTCCTCTCTTGTTCAAGTAAACCCAACCAAATCCAATCTTTTTGAAACACCACCACCTAATCTTATATTATTCTTGTTTTCTCTATTTTTCTTAGGATATTAGTAGTATTAATGTGGTGTTTGATCCTTCTCCCTTTTTCTGTGAATGGGATCCATCTAAAAATGGTTTTTATATTATTTTTCAATTTATCTATAACGACATATACATTTCTTTTCTGATGCAGATAATTTGAATAGACTTGTAGAAATTGGACACACTTTTTTTTTATGTTTTGTCTACTGTTCTCTTTTCCAAATTAGGTTTCACTTTAAAAATCACATCAGCTAAATAGGTTCAGCGAGGTATATTTGTTTTAGGGGTTTGTGTTTGATTTTACTAAACTGTCAACTAATTAAATCCAAGCAATGCCTGGGATTTTGTAGAAATTTGGTTAGGTTCTGATTTTAGGACAGGGGTGATCACTTTTTACTCCAATCGGGATTAGGCTCTGATTTCAGGAATGTGGTATTCAGGGACCATTGAAAATTTGTCAAATTCCCAACCCAAGTTGCACCCCTATTTGGGTTTTGTACTTTGACATCACGTTGAATCTTGGCTAAGGTCTATTTTAGGTTTGGTTTTGGTTTGGCCTTTAACTTAATTCAATCAATCAATTTTAAACCCCTACTTTATTAGAGAGAGCCTAAGGCTCTGTTTGGAAGGAGTATAAATGTAAATTTGTAGAGTGCATATACATACAAAATAATAAAAAATATAAGGTTTTACACTCTACAAATTTGCATTTGTACTCCTTCCAAACTGAGAATAAAGGATAAGAGAGTCAAAGAAATTTAATAGAAAATTAGGATAATAGTGAAGGGAAAATGTTACAAGCATTGACTATTGGGGGGGATGAATATATATGTATATATATAGAGAGAGAGAGAGAGTAATAATGGATTTTATTAGAAACAACTATGACATGAAAAGTAATAATGAATTTTATTAGAAACAATTAATGCTTGAGAGGGCTTTATTTGTGTAATGATGGATTTTATTAAGGGATAATTAAAACCTGAGATGGTTTTAATTTGGGTAAAAGATTTAAACATACCCTAAGTTTTCCTAAATTAACTTAAACATAACCCTGTGTTTTTTAAATAGACTTAAATAAATATACTTGTGGCTATAAAAAGGGAATTTTTACTCTTCATCATACCTTAAATTTTCAAAAAAAAAAAAAAAAACCAAAACAAACCCATATATTATTTATCATCTCTCATTTCTCGTACATAGAGTTTATAAGACTATGGCCAGGTGAAGGAAACATGTAGAGTTTATGAATTGTACCACTGTACAATTAATAATAGGAGATTAACAAATGAAACTGAAGGTATTCTAGTGTGGCACTATGGCCAGGTATTGGATTCTTGATGATTTCCTCTTTGCTCTCTCTATCTCTCTTTCTCCCGCTATTTCTCTCCCCTTCTCTTCTTCTCCTTTTTCCTTTTCCCTCCTTTTGCTTCTCTTTTGTTTACAACCTACAATCCACAACCATCACTTAACTTCATTTTTTATTCATACCCTCAAACACGGGTCCCCTATTTTAATCCACCTCCCCCTCTCTACTAGGTTATCCATCCACTTAGATTCAGCTTGAGCATGTTAAGTCCTGTTTGGTTTGCAGGAATAGGAATTTGAATGGGCTATTCTGATTACAACTACTTGATTGGACAGAATTGAAATCTCATTCCCATTCCTACTAGAGGAATGCTGATGAAAAATTATTTTATAGTGAATAACGGATGGAACCAGGAAACCATCGAATGACAAATGTTAGTACAAAGTGGGGCACGCTTTGGATTCCTCAACCTTCCATGCTATTGGTTATGGAAGGCCAATCAATAAACCAACCCATGATCGACCCATCCCTCGGACATAGTGAGATCTTATTGTAAAATTATTCAAAATTGTTATTGGTTATGGAAGCTCAAAGTGAGTTTGAAATTGGTGATGAATATGCAATACATTCTCCCTCTCAACTACTAATAAATGGTAGGAGCTTCATAAGCTGAAGCTTCTTCACATTATACAATACTGCTATCAAAGTTTTAGATCTGAGAGCAGAGACTATGGTGGAGGCTGTTGTCAGATTTTGTCTCAATAAGGTTGATTCTCTCCTCAGAGAACAAGTGAAACAACCCAAAGGAGTGAAAGAAGATATTAGAGAACTCAGGAATGAATTAGACAGTATACGTGCCTTTCTAAAGGAAGCTGATTCAAGGCAAGAGAGTGACAAAGGAAGCTGATTCAATACATTCTTGATGAATTTGTGCTTGAAGTAAAATAATCTACGAAAATTCAGGATATATTTAAATAATTTATGAAAACTCAGGGCATGTTCAAGTCTTTACCCTTTTAAATTTTGAAAAAATGAAAGGTCTTGTAATCTCTGTGGTGAGAGGATCCCTCACCTCTCCTCTTTCCTCTTTGTATCATAGATATATATGGGTTAGCGTTTGGTTAATTCATATAAATCACATAAGCATATCACTTGTTCACTGATTATAAATGTGTGTTTGGTTTTTTTCTCATTGTTTGGAAATGTTTTCTAGGTTTTCTATGTACAATCTGTGTTCAAAGAACAAAAGCCCTATTTGTGAAAGAAAAAGAAGAAGATAGCTGGTTGTTGATCTAAGGGAACCAACATTAAGAGGCAATCTCCGCTAATTTGGGGCCCATTTGGCACGTCATTTTGGGAAGATCTTCTGGTAGTTCTGACATGCAAAAGATGCATTGAGTTTTTGCATGAAGATCTGAGCAGCCCGAAGCACATTTGGCAGACGTGCATCTTTCCGTACATCTTTTCGGCCAAAATTAAAACGCGAAAGACGCGAGAAGCTTCATTTAGAGCTTCCCAAAATCAGTTCAAAATGGACTTCTCGCATCTTTTCGGCATCCTGTCTTTTGGCAGCTAGATCTTCCGCATGTTAAATGGAAATAGACCGAAAATCAGTCTTCCTGACTTATAAACCACCAAAAGACTGCACGGAAAGACATGCCAAACAGACCCTTGGTCTTCAAGCTTCTTAAACTGACATGGCCAGATGGGATTGGAGGGTCCACACTTGTTGTGGACCAAGCGGTTCATAGGACTCGTGGCAACAGGATTGGAGGTGGTACTTGATAGGGGTGATTGTGGGTCGGTCCAGGCCAGGCTTTGCACATATGGTAAGGGATATAGCCTAGGCCTGGGCCCATAGAGGGATATAGCCTAGGCCCAGGCCCAGGCTAGGCTGGGCTGGAGCTGGGTTTGAAATATTAGAGTCCGAAGGCCAAAACTTGACATCAAAGTTTGCTGGCATGATCCAGGCCCAGGCGCTGGGCTGAAATAACGTAGGTTGTCAATGGAATCGAACTTAGATACCTGATTCGATTCCAAATCCAATAATCTTAGATTTGGATGTTGGAAGTTAGATCGTAGTAATAATTGAATGGATGCAGATTTACTCCATTCAAAATCGGACATGATAATCGGATGCACATGAAGACTTATGGTAATTGAGATTGGACACATAATGGAATTGACAACCGAATTTGGAGAACTGGTGCATCCGCTATTCCCGAGTTGAAAGACAATATTTGTTAACTATGTGAAGATTTTAAATCAAGTATTAAGCTATTACCTGTGGAGACTTGAATCACCCGAAGTTTTGTCTGTGAAGGTGGTGGAGGAGGAATAGGGATGCAACCAAACCCATTTCGTCTTCCGTCGCCCTCTGTACCAGATGGGCAAGAGCAATTGTAACTCCCAGCCGTATTTTTGCAAATCACAGATGGAGATGGTAAGCAGTCATTCATGGTTGGATCCGAACATTCATTGATATCTGAAACCCATTTATAACAAAAATCTTGGGTTGGATTCAACAATAACAATCAAAATTGTAGAAATAGTCATGGTAAAGAGGTAGTTGAGTTGACTTCAATATATTACATACCTTGACATCCGTCTTGAAGATAAGGGTTGCCTTGGTAGCCTTCCAAACATTTGCAGAGATATCCGCGACCGTTGTGAGAGTCATGACATCTGCTGTTCTTGCCACACGCGTAAGTGGTGGTGTTTCTCATTGTAATGTTTTTGCACGAGTCGTTCTCTATTGCCCAGTCTAATATTGTTGGAACCATGCCTCTGTTTCTTGTGTAGAAACCAAAGTCAGAGAGGTGGTGTATGTTAAAGTTGTACCACTTGTAGTCGGCCACGAAAGAGTATGCGCAGGGACTGAAATTTCTATCAAACAAGTGGTTGCCATTCAGAATCCCATAAAAATGCTTTAGCCCCTTAGTGATGGTGGTCTGGCAGTAACCCATCCCTGGATAAGTCCCATTGAACGTCTCGTTTTTATCGCCACATTGAGTGAATCATCGGTATTGAAACTGAAAGCCTCGATACCACACGGTACTGTCATTTCCGGAAGCAACTTCGGCTTGAATTTCACAACCGATGGCCGTTAATGTGTTGCCGGTATCAGAAAGAGCAAAGGGCGTACCCGTCATATCCATTTGGATCAAAGACGTGTTAGGGCTAACAACAACTAACGAATCATTGTTACAACGATAATTCATGAAGGAATAGACGCGCAACTGGCCTTGTAATGATATTTCTTCAACTTCCACTACTTTTTTATCAGTAAAGTTTTGCCATCCTTCTCCGCTTGTGTCTTCGAAAATGAAAATATTTTTCAAAAACAATTTTGGAATAGTGAAATTGGGGTTGCAGAGTAGTTGAAAACCTTCTCTATAACAGCTTGCATCGTCCCCAAATCCGAATGGGTAGGGAACGGTGATGTTGCCACATTTGTCTGGGCAGTCGGGCTTTGGCATGATTGGTGATGAGGTCGCAGTTGCCATGAAGAGACTCAAGAATAACAGCAAGAACAGGAGTAGGAGCTGAAGAAACAGCAGCATAACCCCAGCTACAGCCATTATGGTTAAGTTTCTATACTTCACCGAGGGTTGTACCTTTGCCCCTCCTTCATTCGTTTATTCGTATTTGTAGCCTCTCTTTTTTTCCTTGTTTGGAGTGACGTTAAAAAAAAAAGGAAAAAGTTTGCATGACTTTGTTGTCTATTATTTATAAAAATACCAGCGGGGACCATGTGACCATGGGATTTATTAAAGCTTAAATACATACAAAATAATGCAAAATATAAAATTTTCACTCTGCTTCCTTCCAAACTCAGCGTAAGTGAAAGTTAAAGTTAAATAATAGAACCATGTGAAAATAGATAATTGTTTTATATTTTTTATTTTTTAAATAATTAATAATTAGTGATATACTACTTTTAATAAATTTTTTTTATAATACAAGAATAACAATTAGTTTAAGCTATAATTTTTCATCAAACTAATGAAACCGACCAATCTAATCGACCATCGATTTTCTAGTATTTGTAATCGGCTTTGGTTCAACAATTTCTCAATCCGACTAAGCTGGATCATTTTCACTTTGGCCATTTGTACATCAACTAAAATCGTACAACTCAACTATATATATATATATATATATAGATATATAGATATATAATTTTTTTAATATGGAAAAGTTGGAAAATTCCCATATTTCTTAGTCCAATATATTTTATATAAAAAATTTAATTATTTAAGTTAAAATCTTTTGAACAACCAACCAAACCGATACAACCTGAATTGGCTAGTTTCACTAGTGGTAAGTCAATTTCAAGTGACCAACTCCCCAACCTGACTATGTTTATTTGGTTGGCCAAACAACCTACAACCAAATTGAGCCAACTTGTGAACACTCCTAATTTCAGCTAAATTAATAGCATAATATAAATAATAATAGTTTTTGATCTCCAATAATTTTTGAAACTTTATAGAGAAAATACATGATTATTGAAATTATATTGATAAAGAAAATACAATAAATAACTAAAAATAAATAAATACAACAATTATAAAAATATAATAAATACTAAAAAATATATTAAATTAGTCAATAAATAGTGTAATCCCAAATAATAGTTTCATATCTAATAAATAATAATTAACAAATTTTAACAATAATACAATAAGTACAATAAATTCAATTATTAATAATATGAATATTATTAAATATATTATAATTATTTTATGTTTTTAATAAATATTTAAAGATATGTATAATTTTGATTGAATATTTAAATAATTTTTAAGCTTTATAATTCAAACTTCCTTTAGAGAGATAAAGATAAAAAGTGGGGGAGAGGATAATAGGAATTTGAGATAATTTAGGAGAGAAAATCTCTATTAAATTAGAGATAATTTACGGGATAAATAGAAATTAGATATAATTCATAAGATAAAAGGGAATTAGAGATAATTTAGGAGAAAGTGGGGGATGATGGAAGAGGTAGTTTAGGAGAAATTTTAGGAGAGGATATTATTTAGGTTATTGGGTACATATGGAGGAGAGAGAGAGAGAGAGAAATTTTATGCAATTTTTTTATGGGAAGGAAAGCATCTCATTGGTTGTTTTAAAAACAACATAGAATAAAAAAATAAATAATTCAAAAACTAGAAAAAATTCCAACTATTGTGTTTTAGAATATATATGACCTGTGTGATGCACAAGATTTATTAAGCAACAGATAAATAATAGAAATGGTCATTTACTAAAATACCCTTATAGTTTCATGGATTTACTAAAAATCTACCCTATAGTTAGCATTTTACTAAAACACCACTTATAATTTGCAACGGATTTAATAAATCTTCCATTAGATGATAGTGGAAAATGACAGTGTTGACCCTAATGATCATTTGAATAAATTTAATCACAGGAAAATAAAAATGAAAAATATCATTTTGCCCTTAATAAGGCACGATCAACCACTCCATTGGCTATATTTGGCCAATTTTGTTTTTTGTATAAAAAATGTTAAGGGTATTTTTTGGAATAAAAAATCATAGGCCTAATGGCAAAACAAACACTCCTTAATGAAATGTTGATTAAGTAAATAAATTATAAAATATATGGGATATTTTAGTAAAATAAAAACTATAAGGTAAGTTTAACTATAAGGTGTGTTATAGTAAATGACCTAATATAAACACATAAGAGTATACAATTGTTTTATATTTTCAAATTTTTAAATATCTAATAATAATTAATCATATTTTATGTACTACTTTTAATAAATTTTTTATAATACAAAAATAACAATAATTAATTTCAGTTAGATTTATTCATCAAACTTACGAAACTGACCAACCTGATCAACTTGACCCGAGTTGGTCGGTTTTCTATGTCGGCTTTGGTTCAAAAAATTCCCAATTCGACCAAGTTGGATCAGTTTCACTTTGGCTATTTATAAACCGACAAAAATGGAATGACCTAACCATTGACATATATTAATATTTTATATTTTAAATAAACTTCCCATATTTCTTAGTATAAAATGTTTTATTTCATAAATCTAATTTTTAAATTTATTTTTTAATAATTGATGTGAGTGAGGTGGTTAGGCTATGTACGAGAGTCTCATTGAAGGACAAAAGAAAGTCAAGTGTAGGAGGTAGGCTAAAGGCTAGGGAAAATGAGGTGATAGAATGATTATTTTGTTATGAATTAGACCTCTATTTATAGGGAGGGATCCCAAGGTCCCGAAAGGAAGGAGCCAAAAGTGTTTGGCTCCCATTAGGAAAGGGAATATTGGATTTCATGTCAGTTGTTAGGAAACACTATTAGGGTTTCGGCACATGTTTTATGAGATATCTCAAGGACGAACTTTCCTTTCATCTAAGGATTCTCATAATACACATGTGTTATTTCCTTTTATGACCCTTTTAAAAAGATGTGGCATGGGTGACGTCACTATTTAGCTTATGCACCCTCATTAGGCTCACGGGGTGTCTCGTTACGCGTGTTTTTTAATAATACACGGGTTTCTATTATTTGTTTATGATCTGTGGTGAGTTTGCGCTCATCGCGATTATGTGATGACTTTAAACTCATTGCAAGTCCACACTGGTTCAGAGCCCATTACAGTTCTGCGATAGATTTAAACTCATCGCAAGTCTGCATTGGTCCAAAGTTCATCACAACCTGTTTCGGCTATGAGTCCATCACAAATGTGTGATGAGTTATGAACTCATCGCAGATGTGCGATGAGTTATGGACTCATTACAAGCATTCGTATAGTATTAGTTTGACACCTCCTCTGTTTTGATGGTTTAAGTGACCACCATGTACCTACAATTGCATTGTAATTTTTAAAATTAAATTTAATTTTGAAGTTTAAATCTTTTGAAGTGATTGAAATTTTTGTGAAAATTGACCTAAACCAATATAACTTGAGTGGGTTGGTTTTCACAAAAGGTCAGTCAGCTTCAACTGACCAACTCCCAAACTTGACCATGTCAATTTGTTGGCTAAATAGCCTACGGCCAGTCCGAACCAACTCATGAACACTCATGATTTTAGCTAAATTAATAGTTTTATCTCCGATAAATAACAATAGTTTAATCTCCAAAAATTATTAAAAATTTATAGCGAAAACACACAATTATGGAAAATATATTGATAATGAAAAAAATATAATAATTACAATAGTTACAAAAATATAATAAGTACTAAAAATATATTAACTTAGTCAATAAATAGTATAATCTCAAATAATAGTTTAATCTCTAATAAATACTAATTAACCAATAAGTTATAACAAAAATACCATAGGTACTATAAATTAAACTTAAAAAAAATCATTAATAGTAGCTTAATATCCAATAATTAATGAAAGTTTTATGTTAAATAACAAAACAAAATAAATGTATACATAATCATTGAAAATACATTTATCACAAAAAAACAATAAATAATTACTAAAATACAATAAATATTAATTTTAGTATATATAATTATATAATAAATATAGATTAATAGTTTAAAATTATTATTAATAAATATTAATGTTTTTGAAAGTTTTTTTCTCGAGTTATTACTTGATATAAGTGAAATTAGTTATTTACAATATTATGTGAAAATATTAAATTACTATTAGTTTCAATATTATGTTATAATTATTTTTCTACTTTTCAGATTTTTTAAATTTATTACATAATTTCTTTATTTTAACTATTTAAAATCTAGTTATGTTAAATATTTTGTTATTTAAAATATTTAGTTATTTAAATACTTAAATAATGAAAAATATTTAAAATTTAAAATATTAATTATTTATTGAATTTAATTATCCATAAAATCATAATTTATACTATTATTACATAATTTCATATTAACTTTGTAATATATTAAATTATTATTAATTTGAATATTATGTTATAACTATTTTTCTACTTTGAAGATTTTTTTTAAATTTATTATGTAATTCTGTTATTTTAACTATTTAAAATCTAGTTATGATAAATATTTAAATAATCTATAAAATATTTAATTTTTTTGTTATTTGAATATTATTTATTTAAAGCTATTAAATATTATTAAATATTTGAAAACATTTAAATTGATAACCTAGAAAAATATAATTTAAATTTTTAGTACATAATTTCATGATATATTTTGTAAAAATATAAAATTATTTTTTGTGTTTTTAATGAATATTTTAATTTTATTCTATAATTTTGTTATCATATTTAAATAATTCTAGTATTTTTTAATCCAAACTTTATTTAGATAGATATATTTAAAAAGTAGGGGAGAGGATAATTATGAATTAGAGATAATTTAGAAGATAAATAGGAATTAGTGATAATTTTGGAGAAAGTGGGGGAGGTAGTTTAGGACAAATTTTAGGAGAAAAGATTATTTAGGTTTTTGGAAAGTGCATTTCATTGGTTGTTTAATCTAATCAAGATAAGGAATGATTACTGTTTTATATTTTTAAAACAAAAGAAAATAAAAGAATATAAAAAATGATAAAAATAGATAAATAACTTTTCTCAAAGGAGATCTATACTGACATGGATGGACCAGTTTTAATATATATATATAGATAGATAGATAGATAGATAGATAGGTAGATAGATAGATAGATATTCACTGTGTTTAAAAAAAAAGAGCAAAAATCAGTATTTAGTATTTACACTCTCGAAGGGATGGTAACGGATAGGGTTTAGACCAACCAAATAGAATCGAATATGCCTGACCCAAACCAAAATCTAAATGGACGAAAATAGAAATGAGAAGCTAAATCAAATCTGGTTGTCTCAGAATTAGTTAATTTATATCAATTAAGAATATATGTGCAAATACTTCGACCCTACAATTTCATTGTATCAAATTTGCTTCAACCCATAACCACCCACCGGGACCCAATGGGATTGGATTAATGTGAAACTAGTCACAATCTATTTGATGCGTGAGCCTTGTTAAGCAAAATTAAAGTTAAAAAAACCTTATGACATTTCTAGTTGAGCCAAGTAAATTCAATCCAACTTAAGTATTATATTTGTGAGATATGTTTAGTTGTTCTAACCACTTTGAAACAGAAACCCTAGTGAGAGTGTCTAATCTTGTATAAGATGCCAATGAGTTAAGTTAAATAGTAAATTGGACTTGATTCACCCCTGCATTGTCAGGTTAGGGTTAGGCCTATTAGGGTGTAGGTTCATATTAGAGTTTTGATTATTTAATCCAAATTCGGTGCATGTTTAGTTAACTTGGCCCGTCAATCATAATGTCCTTATCCATATAAAGGGTATTCTTGTAATTTGGTTTAACTTCTATGCCCTAACCTTAGTGTTTGTTTTAAACCCAAACCGGGTGTAGGGTGGGTTAGGTTTTGATTATTTAACCCAAACCGCATTAAATTTTGGGAAAACCAGCCCATCGGGTCATAATACCCCTACACATATAAAGGATATTCTTGTAATTTGATCTAACTACTTCTAACCCCTAACCTTAAGGTATATGATTTATTTCTCTATTTGTTTTTGTTTCTTTCTTTTACTTGGAGAAGTGATACCTTGGAACTCATCTGATGTAGGTATTTCCTAAGATAAAGGTATTTTTCCAAGTAATTGAATCCCTTAGAATCAGCACTATTAATCTCCTTCAACCTCTTCACACAGCGAATTAGTGGTGGAAATTTGGTTTCTCCTCGATATGGTCTCTTCTCCCATTCTTTCTTTCTTTCTCTCTCTCACTCTCTCTCTTTCTCTTCTTCACCTTCCCGGTACCTCCTCCTCTATTTTTCCTGATCACCGGTGCAACTCTTAAAGTGGCGATCTACTCTCTCCTCCATCCCTTTCTCTTCTCCTTTCTTTCTTTCTCTTCTCTATTTTCCTCTTCCTCTTATCCTCTCTTTCTCACTTGTCTAAACTAATGAGGGGTGATTTGGCTCGACCTGCCCATAAGCGGACATGTGGATGCTATCTTCTAATTAGATATCTACTTGGCACTTTGTGCCACCTCAGTAGGCCAGGTCACCTCGGGTACCTCGGCCAAGACTGAGGACCGAGCAGCTCGTGGTAACCCAACTTGCCGAGGTGACACGTAACCTACTTCTAGAAGCTACCTAACTATCACCGAACTTCACGGGATCACGTCGCGTGTCTTTGGGCCTTATCCACATACCTCTCGGATCAGACGGACTCGATAAGCTTTATCGGCTAGCATGATGTCCACCTCCTAGTGTGAAACAGACTCTTAACGGAGTGGCCCAAAGATCTTGGAGGTGTTTCGTAAGACCTACAACAGCTCGCCTATATAAAGGCATCTAACCCATTAACACAAGGTAAGCGTAATTTACTACTAACTAACACTATTGCATTCAAGATTACTAGCTCACACAACTAGATACTAACTTAAGCAACGAAGCGACCATGCCTGGTGAGCCACCCTGGGTTCTCTGAGCTATCCTGTCTTATAGTTCGATCGGTTAATTAAACGACCAATGTTCAAGCTGCCATCTAGCTAGGTGCAAATAGATTGCGCACCATCAATTGGTGTCGTCTGTGGGAACGCGATGGAAAGCTAAGTCTCCATTATTTTCGCTTTCCTTGCATATTTTACTAATGGCATCTTCAAGCAACACTAAAAAAAGCATCTAGATGAACATCACTGGGGGGTAGGACCTACCTGAATTTAACCAGGAGACCCCTCAGTGACTAATGTCTAGTTCACCATCCCCCTCTCCATGCTAGGGGTATCAACAGTTCAGAGCCAGTTGTTTGCTACCTAGTCAGTTAATGCACCCTTGCCTCATGTGAGCGTTGCCATCCCAGCTGCAAAACCATCTATGGTTCCTCTTGGGGTCGGAGCACAACAGTTCCATGAGCTCATGCTCCGGGTCATGCAACTTCAAATGTAGTAGATCCACTAGTTCCGGCAGTACCAACAATACTACTACTACTACTACCGGGAGTTCCCTCCACTCCATCAAAACAATCCAAACCAGAATTAGACTCAAAACCAGTAGAGCTTTTGCCAGTCTCCCCCCGGGGTGCAAGGCCTTCGCGGGTCACAACTCCTCATGGCCAGACCATACCTCGAGACCCAATAGTTGGTCTGTGCACACCACCACCTCGGCAAGAGGTAGATTAGAGAAATCAGCCCCAACACAACCGACAAAGCAAGACCGATCAGCAGTAGCTAGCGATCGCATCACAAGAACTAGGAACCTTACATCAGCAACCAATAGCGGGCAAGAGGCAAGTACCCAGTTCAAGACCCCTCTATCCCCCATAACAACCAGGATCCAGTCTATGTTCACGAGAACATCAGTAATAGAGACCCACTCCCTCCTTCATTCATCTTCAGGTCAAGCATGGTTTCCAAAACTGGACCGGACCATATGGTCGGATTGGAAAAATGGTAACTGGTCAATCCTCGGGTCCAGTTATACTGTAAATCATTATTTATTAAATAACCATTGAAAAGGTCAAAATATCATTGATCCGGGCGATCGATCCACTAAACCATTTGACCAGGCAGCAGTTTGGGTAGCGTAATTCATTTTCGTTCGATTTAAAAAAAAACAAAACAAAAAAATGTCATTCATGTCCCTCGATTCCAGCCATACGAGTTAGGATTAGAATGAAAGTTCATTTTTGTTGTAACCATTCCAAGTTCCAGCCTTCCTTCCGTTCAAACCTCATACTCCGACAGCGCGACGGATGACTTGCGGCAGCCATGACCGACGGTGAATCGCGATGACCGACGACTACAATGGATTTCCTTCCTAAAAAGAGCTTCATCTACAATAGTGAGCAACAAGAAGCAGCGGCAGATTTCCTTCCTCTTGTAATCAGCAGCAACAAGGAGCAACAAGGAGCAACAACAGTCAATGATTTTGCAGTAGTGGCTGATGATTTTGCAACGGCAGGTTTCCTTTTGTAATCAACAGCAACAAGGAGCAGCGGCGACCGACAGTGAGCTTTGATTTTTTTGCTTAATTTTTATTAGAAAACTCAATATGATAAAAATTTTCATATGCAAATTATCATATTGGTTTTCATATGATAAACCAACACCATATTGATTTCCATATGCAGATTATCATGATTCATGAAAACTGCTTAATTTTTTGCTTAATTTTTATTGAAAAACTCAATATGATAAAACAACACCATCATGATTGATTTTCATATGCAGACTATCATGATTCATGAAAATTGCTTAATTTTTATTGGAAAACTCAATAGAATAAAAATTTTCATATGTAGATTATCATATTGGTTTTCATACGATAAACCAACACCATATTGGTTTTCATATGCTGCACTTGGTTTGTAATCTTTTTATTACTTGTAATTGTGATCTTTTTATTTTTGAGTATCTAAGTATTATGTTTAATGAACTTCTATGGAATCATTTATAAATTTTCTTTTCTTGTCTTCTTAGTGTTTTTAAACAAAAAGTTCAGAGGAAACTCTGAAAGACTTGACAATTTAAAGGGGTTCATTTCCATTTGTATAGATAAGGGCATTTATAAAGCAATTCATTTTTTTTCTTGATAAATAATTGAAAAAGTCTTTGTTTTAAAGATCTGGTCATACAATGACGGGAAGAAGAAGAGAAGAGAAAGGAAAGAGAGGAGAAGAGAAAGAATGTTCTTTTTTTGAGTGCCAAAATATAGGCTGGCGGCCCCGAGTCAGCTTAATAGAGCTGATTTATTTCACAACTTTTTGTATATATATATATATATATAAAGAGAGAGAGAGAGAGAGAGAGAGTATTTCCACCAGCAATACTGGTCCAATGACCACTATACAAAGCTGGTGTGGTGTATTTCAATTCGAGTTTTATGTATTTAGCTTGAATTTGATTTGAGTTGATACTCACGGACTTTTTGAGATTAACTCGGCTTGAGATGATTATAAATAAATTAATATTAAAAATTATAAATAAATCAATATTAATGATATTAAAAATATGTTAAACAATTATAGATAAATTAATATTAAACAAAATATAAATAAAAATATATTATAAAAATCATTTCTAAATGTATTTGCTTATATTATTTTAATGTGTATTTGTATTTATAAAACAGTATTTTATTATGAGCTCCATTATTCTCGCGAGCCACTTGAGTCTGGTATTGCCATTGCCAAACTCAAACTTGAATTGACCAACTACTCAACTCAAACTGAATTACTGTAAGCTGACTTTGAGAAATTAGCAATCCAAACACAAATAGTTCCCTTTCAAAATAAAAAACTAAAAATAAAATAAATATTTTATGAAAAAAAAAACTAAAAACAAATGAAAGCTCTGCTCTCGCTTCTATTGACCGCGTCAATGCCATACTCCTTGGGGCAATGTATCGTATATGATCGAGATCAAATTAAATGAAATAATTATAAAAATTCATCAACAATTAATTTTTATTTGACATTATTTAATCTCATAACATGTGCAAGAAAAATGATCACTGATTGGACCCATGTGCTATACATATTCAATGGGTTTAAATTCAGATATGAGCTTAATTCTATTTTATGGTTCTGTCATCAGTGTAGAGATAAGCTTTTAAAAGGGTTAAAACGAGGAATAAATTGGCAATTTGGCAAGTCCATCAGCTATAAAGAAATCCATACAACAATGGTGAAGTTTGTCCCTACGTATGAGCTCAAATTACTATCTATGGTAAGGGGTTGTCATGAATCAAGTTTTTTACGAGTTATTTGAGTTTGGTTTATGAAAAGTTTGGTTTAAATTGGTTTTAATTGAGCTTCGAGCCTAGTTTAAGCCTAATAAAGCTCAGCTCATGAGGTTTGTAAATCGAGATTGAATAGTTATATACATATAATAATAATAATAATAATAATAATAATAATAATAATAATAATAATAATAAAATTATAGAAAATAATATATATAAAATAAAAAATATTATATAATATTTTTATTTTTATATATAATAATAGCTAATTATTTAATTCCTAATTTTTAAATATTAAATAATTTTTTTTTTATAAGACATTTTTCTCAAGTCGAACTTGAGCTGAACCAAGCTCGAGCTTCTGAGCTTTTGGCTCGACCTCAAAGTTCTGGTTCGAACCGATATCAACTCAAACTCAAACCTCATGCTGCCTTGGCAAGTCGAGCTCGAATATCTAACTATTCAGCTTGACTCTGTTCAAACCCACCCCTATCCATGGCCATGAAAGGCGGAGAAATAAGGAGAGACCAATAGGAGAAAAGGGGGAAGAAAGCGAGAGGGGGGGAAGGGGGGAGGGACGGTGGGGCCCAAATTTCAGGAAAAAGTTTTATAATTAGGAATTAATTAGGACCTGTTAGAAGTTAATATAATATTATATTAATCTATTGCTGGGATAGATGGGTCTCTAAGCGAACTTGGTCCAAGTTAAATTAAAGTATTAGTTTTTGAGTTATGTCTAATGCTCAGAAAGTGGTTTTAGTAGGCT
The DNA here is from genome assembly GCF_055504915.1 of Nelumbo nucifera. Taxonomy (NCBI): domain Eukaryota; kingdom Viridiplantae; phylum Streptophyta; class Magnoliopsida; order Proteales; family Nelumbonaceae; genus Nelumbo; species Nelumbo nucifera. The sequence goes on along the minus strand of NC_142650.1, from coordinate 94,941,571 downwards.
TCCCGTTCCAAGGTCACCATAACTTGATACGTATTGAAAAAAGGAAGAGATAGATGGGAAATGCAAACATTACATTACAGAAATATACAATTTCAAACCCCAAGCATAAACAACTTGTAGCATAAATTGGTTTTAATTTTAGTTTCGTTATTTTAAAAACAAATTTATTAATAAAATTATTTTTAGTATAAATATAATTATTTTTTATATTTTTAATGATTTTATTAGTTAAATAAAATTTTATTCATTTTACTAATTTTATTAAAGTTTCACTATTTTTACTAATTTTTGTTAATATTTGTAATTTTTAAATCAAATTTCAATGGATTTAAGTTGCAGACTAAAGCTAGAATCTTTTCTGAAACCATAGGCGCGCAGTACTTGTGATATCCAATCAGATAATTTAGCTTTAAAATTCTCAATTAGAAAGTCACATTCCTTACTAAAACAGATGCGAGATTTGGCATGATTTGAGTATTAACCCTTAATTCACGGTGCAGTTTTAAACTAAGAGCAAATCAGTATTGTGGAGATGAAAAGATAATTGAGTGGAGATCACTTCAGAGTAAAGAATAAACAAAGACTTAAAAGGGCAGCCCTATTGAATGCCCCTTTGATGATAGAAAGATCTACTTGGCTGGTCCACCCCAAAGGACACGGTAGGAGTAGATTAAATTAATTAGTTATTACATGATTTTCTAGGTCATCAGGTCGATGACAAAGGTAGGTTGCCAAGTTGGCAACAGTGCCAGGTCACTAACTGGGACTCCATCATTTTGGTTAAGGTAAATTATCGCCTAGGTAGTTTATGGTGTCATCCAGTTGTTCCGAGATGTCATGTGTCATGATGTTAGTGGAGGGCCAAATCTGTTCTCATCAATTATTATTATTATTATTATTATTATTATTTATTATTGTTATTTTGTATATAAAAGAAAAAATATTATTTTATCCCATATGATTGCTTTTTCTTTTTTCTCCACACATAAGGGGCATGTGAAATTAGATTCCCAACTCTTATCAATTAAGTTGATAATAAGGCCATTTTACTATTGGGTTTGGTGAGCTGACTATATGACAACTTTTTTGGAATAATTAATTCCTTTTGATAAAGACAACTGTTGAACTAACTTGTTAATTAAATGGTTGATGTACTTATTATACATTTCCACTCTATGGGATCATGTGTTAATGTTTATGGCATAAACTTTGTTGGGAGTAGGATAAGAAAAACACGATTATTGTGGTGAATAAGAGTGTGACTGTTTGAAGACAGGCTCGGTTTTGATTCCGTTCTCTTTCATTTTCTTTGGAAAATTATTAGCAAGTTTATTAAATAAAATTATTTATTCAACTTAATTAATGGATAAGTAAATGATTAAACAAGAAAATATTGAAGGATATCCTGGTTCTTTTCTCAACTTCAAGTTCAGCCTTTAAAAAACTCATAACCTCCATCAAAACTTATTCAGTAAAAGACAAATTAATAAGTTTTTCAGTTCTGCCAATTCAACTGATATCAAATGTCTCCTAGAAATTAACCGTTGACTGGACAGCTGAATATGCAGTTCACACACGCATTGCTCAAGTGCCCAATGCTCCCTCGTGGAAGCAATGGAGTCATTGGGCCTAAGGCTGTCAAGCCCAAATTGTTCAACATGGACATAATTAAAACTGAAATTTGATGCTCTTGGGTTGGGCTCGAGCCTATTGGGCTCCAGTTGGTCAATCAGCCCACACTAAAATTTAATGTGAGCATATGCATGTGTGTATGATTTATCAAAACGTAAGTGCATATATGTGTTTGTATATACATATATGTATGCACATAGGTGGGTTATGCTTGGGTTAGAATAAGATAGGGTCGACCTCGGGCTAGCTTTGGGCTACCAAAAAATAAAGAAGCTTGAACTTTCGGACCAGATCTAGCCTTAAGGACCAAAAATTGAAGCCCAGAATGTGTAAAATTGTGGGCTGGGTTGGTCCCGCTTAAGTAACACCCCTAGTGGGGTGGCATATAGCTGGTCTACTTTCTCTTTGCCTCCATCTTTTGGGACTTAGTATGTGTTAGGAACCTAAATGGGCCCATATACAAAGTCCCCATAGCCACGTAATTATTGTTTGTTTTACTTATAATTAACACATTGAAACTATCTTTTGTGTTAGACAATGTATGATGCCCTTAGCTCCAATCAGATTGTTGTATACAAACATTTATAGTAAATAAATAAAGTACATCGTTATTTTATGTTAAATTTGTATACTTTTATGAATTACTCTTTAAATTGGACACTTATAAGTCTCATGTTAGTTTAAAATGTTCTTAACCATTGGATAGATTTAGGGAGTTTATCCTAACAAGGCTAACATTAGTGTGTTGCTAAACTGATGGAATAGCTTGTTTCAACTGCAAGGGATACTACACCTTGGAGATAGATGGGCAAAACTAAAATGTTATGCTTGACCCCAGACTTGATTATGATACTATACTATGTATTGGACTAAGGTACATTTGATGTACCAATTAGTGAGATCCATCAAGACTCAAATATTTGAGCATGTTAGGATAGTTTGGGAAGTTACTTGAGTGAATGATCATAGTGATAGAATTGGCCCCTTTGTCAAAGGGTGTGAATGTCAGGGTTTACACTCTCTCTGATAAAAACCTATACAACCGATAATGGACTTCAACTGTATTTGAAATTTGATTCCAAAAATATATTTATATGCTATATTATTATTTTACGAAAATGATTTGCAAATGTTTTAATTATAAGATCCATGCGAGCAAAGAGTATGACACTGCATTTTGTAGTCATGGAAGAGGTCATTTCCTATAGGCAGTGTTCTAATGATTATGAGCCGAGGTTAGGTGTAAGAGTAAAAACTCAACAAATTTCATGCAGTAAATTAAAAACATAACAGGAAAGAAGTAACAAAAAGAAAGCTAAGGGTGGTGACCTGTGATTCTACTCTTTAACTTACCCAATTGTAGGAGTCCTATACTATATGGAAATCTTGACATGGTGACTTTGTACTATGGGCCCACTAGATAGAAGGTCCACAAAATTACCCAGTTGTAAGGTGTCTATAGCCAGCTAGACTCTTGGTGTGGATCCATTTTTTTTTTCTTTTTGCATTTTGGCAAGGATGCAAATCCAATTTGTTGATTGGTCAAGTTTTCAATTTGTTAATTGTCTCATTACATGTTAGTTTTGATTTACTATAGTTATCATGCACTTCCATTCAGTCCAAGTTGACTTTACAAAATATAAGAACACACAAGAATATGGGATATGGAGTACCGCATGCGCAGGGGATGGGAAGTGACGGTGGGTGGGGAGAGGTTCTGTCAATTGGATTGGAATTGGCCCAATACAATCCTTAACACCAGAACAAAACAAGCACACTTTATTTCTGAGGCAAAATGAGATTGAAGTTTTAATGTACCAGCCATTAAAGGCAATGAAAGTCTAGAAATTTAGAAAATGAAATCAAAGAAGTGTCTTTAGCAAACTAAGGATCCAAAGAAAATGAGACGTATTAAAACACTTAGACCAATGAGAAAATGTAACCACATAGGACTCTTATTATTATTATTATTTGTATTAGTGTTGTTGTTGTTATTCTAGTTTTTACGCGTAGGACCATTGGTGTATGGTTTAATTTATGGCCCGTGGGCTTGTCAAATTACAAAATGCCACAATGTTTCAAGAAGAACAATTTCCACTTATTGCTTGACACACAGATGACAGTGCATAGAGGACATGGTGTTGACATGATCAAGCAAGAGATGGCAGCATAAAGCTTTTTTAATTTTACTTCGAAACCTGCTGGAATAATTTTCTGGTTGAAATATTTCAATAATTATCACTTTTATGATTATTCAATTATTTATTGATTTAAAATTTTAAATAATTTATAATTTTATGAATATAATTATTTATTGTTTGAATTTTTGGCAATTTTCAATAATAACAATAATTTTATTGAATAATTTTCTGGAAATAGTTTACTGATAATTACTAAATTAATGTAATTACAGTTTTCCAAACTAATTTCCTGAAATGCAATAAATAATTTAGTTATTATTTGCAAAAGTTGATTTTCAATAATTTACAATGAAAATTACACAAATTTTCAACAAATTTCAGCTGTTTTCAATAATTTACAAAGAAAAAGAACACAAATTATCAATAATTTTCAATAATTACACAAATAAAATGAACTTTCCGAAATTTTTTCAACATTATACTGATTTATGTTTTATTTTCCAATAACTTTCAAGAGTTTTTAATCTCTATCAAATACTGTTAATTTACAAAAATAAATAACATCATGGGAAAAGTTACATTAAATGGGAATAGAAATATCAAAACATTATAGTATTTAATGCATTTACAATGAATTGAACAAAATAAATTAAATATTACAGCAAGAGGGACTTAGGTGTATAAAATAAAATAAAAAGTGTTTATATATAATTGAGAAAACTTGGTATGAAAATAAGAATTCATAAATATTAATTTTTAATACATTTAGAAAATTTGGAATTATTTTCAGTACTTATTTATAAAAAAAATAACTATTTTCCAACAAATACAATGAATTGTTTTTTGTAATTTGGAAAATTATTTTTCCAATACATTTAGCCAAATTGGAATGAAAATTTCCAATTAATTAATTATTTTCCAAATTGGAATAAATTATTTCCAATAAATAATTAATTAGTAAGTGGAATGAAAATTATTTCAAAATTACAATAATTAAAGTAGTTTTACAAGAATAGATTTCAGTGTAATGATTAATGGAATTTTACTGCAATTTAACAATTTTTATTATACTAATAATAAATATTCTTGGAGTAAATATGCCTAGTGCAATATTTATTGTCAATAAATAGTTAACTAATTTGTGGATTTATGGTTATTTCAAAATTACTATAATTACATTTATCCATGGCTTTGAAAACCAGACCGGACTAGATAGTTGGACTGGTTGACCCAGGAACCAGTTAGATAACCTGTTCTGTTTCATCCTAAAACTACTTTTTGGCAAAAAAAAAAAAAAAAACCATTGATTTGTCAACGACCCGTTGACCTAGATGGTTGAACCATCAACCTGGACAACGGTTTTTAGCCATTGTTATTTTATTTATTTTTATTCTTTTATTTCTTAAGTCAAAACGGGTTGTCCATTTGAACTAAACAGTCGAACCATTTGACCCGAGAAACAGTCTCCATAATGGCTCTATGACTATTCTGTTTTTTAAAACCTTGCATTTTTCAAAATAACAGATGAATGAAATTCTATTGTAATTTAGTAATTGTTAGTACACTAATAATAATTATTATTGGAATAAATATGCCAACAAATATTAGTTTAATAATTCTTAGCAATAAATAAATAATTAGTAAATTATTGTAACAGTGGTCTTCAAAATTACAAAAATATACAATTGAAAACTTTTGAATAATTATTAATTTTCAATAAAATTATAAAATAATGGAAATTATTTATGTAAATTACACTTATAATTATTAGTGTAATAAAAATTCCAATAATAATTATTAGGCCCTCTTTGGTTCCACAATTAATGGAAATTATTTTTGTAAACTTTTTAACAACCTGGGACTGGTTGTAAAGTGCTTATTGTAAGTACTTATTTTAACCACTTAAGGTTGTTTGGTGGTCCATTTGCCAAATCACTTGTTCCATTTTTTAAGAACTCATTGGGATGGGAATGTTTGGTGAGTTACTTTCCCCACAAATGCTTATTTTAGCATAAATGACAATTGTATCCCCTCATTTCACCCACACATATAAACAATGCTTTTCACATATTATATTTATTCGTTTCAAGGAAACTCGCCATATCACCATGTCCTAACACATGAGAGCCCATATGGACCCACACATTGAGTGCCATGTGGACCCAAATAAAAAAGATAATAATGTATAATAACAATAATAATGATACTAATGATAATAATAACAATAACAACAACAACAACAACAACAACAACAACAACGACATCAACAACAAATATTGAAGAGTACTTCTAGAAAATACCTTCAAGGAGCAGTTTTCACAAAATGCTCCCAAAAAATACTTTTAAGGAGTAGTTTTCACAAAATACTTCTAGAATGTACTTTCAATGAGCAGTTTTCATAAAATACTCATAGAAAGTACTTTCATGGAGTAGTTTTCACAGAATACTTCCAGAAAGCACTTTTAAGTAGTAGCCCCCCATTTTTCCCTTGACTACTAGCGATAACCTACAAATTATAATTATTAATATAATAGTAATTATGTAATAATAATGATAATAGTAATAAAATACTAATAGCAATAAGAAATTTTGAAAAGAAAGGATAACATTTATTATTCATATTAATAATAAAAGAATAAATGAAATTTTAAAAAATAGGCTAATAATTTTTTCATATTAATAATAAAAAAAATGAAATTTCGATTTAATAAAGGAACATGTAAAACACATCACACAATTGCAATGAGAAATCTAAAAACAAGTAGAAAAACAATTTTTGTTCATATAACAAAAAAATAAATGAGAATTCAGATTGATAAAAAAATGTAGACAACATTAGAAATATGCAAAATCGATACAATAAAAAAATCAACAAGAATGTAATCACAAATATTCACATTAAAAATCAATAAACACCAAAATGTAATCACATATTTAGTATATTATTGTTAATGTTAAAATTCAAGTACAAAATTCAACATTCAACATATTATTAAACGAGAGTGAAATAAGGATTTTAGAAAAAAAATATCACCAATTATTCAAATTAAAAATCCAGAAAAAATGAAGCAAAATTCAAAATAGGTAAGAACACAGAAATAAATTCAAATAATAACCTTATATTTCCGTAATATTCAACATGAATGAGAAATAAAAACATGGTTATTCATACAAAGTGTTGTAAAACCAAACACACATACAACATTGCATCATTTTTTCAATTCATACTACTGAAAAATCGAAATAAAATCTACTTTTACTAAGATATACAAGAAAAAGAGATAAAAACTCAAAACAACCAAAGTAATAGGATTACGGAGCCTTACCTATTGTTGCCGGTGAACTTTTGGTAGGGTTTCCGACCAAAATTTTAGAACACCTTCAACATGCTTATTTGTTAAGTGCCTTTTTTGAAAATAAGCACTTATACTTGACTTATTTACCAAATAGGTATAAGTTCTTTACTTAAAGTGTGATCCCAACACTTTTTTTAAATACTTATAAAAATAAGTACTACTTATAACTGAAATCAAACAGAGTTAGTGTAATTAATATTAATAACTGATGAGGGGTGATTTGGCCCGACCTACTAAACAACAGACACGTGGATGTGACTTGCGGATTGGATTGTAACTCAGCATCTCCTGCCACCTCAGCATTCCCTATCACCTTGGTGGGCCAGGCCACCTCGGGTGTCTCGAGCACCTCGGCAAATACCAAGGTCTGAGTAGCTCGGGATGGTCCAACCTACCAAGGTGACACATAGCAGATTTCTAGAAGCATGCCAGGTACCTCCTAGTTCTTTGAGATCACGCTGCACAACTATAGACCTTGTCCTCATCTCGCCCGAATTGGATGGACTCAATAAGCCTTATTGGCTAGCATGATATCAACATTTTGGTGCGGAATGGACTCCTAAGAGCGTGGGCTGAGGATCTCTGAGGTGTTTTGTGAGACCCACCGCAGTTCATCTATATAAGGGCACCAGCCCCTGTAACCCAGGTATGTGCAATTTACTGCTTACTAGCACTCTTGCACTCAAGAATGACCAACTCGCACAATCAGTTACTAACTTAAGTGTCGGAGCAACCACATTGGGTTAGCCACCTGGGTTCTCTGAGCTTTCCTGTCTTTTAGTTCGACCAGCTAACTAAACGATCAACATCCAAGCTGCCATCCAGCTAGGAGCAACCAAATCGCACACCATTAATTGGCGCCATCTGTGGGAACCGCTACAAAAAGCTAAGCTCTCACTCCTACCTACTCAACTTCTCTGTAAGATTTTATCAATGGTCTCATCAAAGCAACATCAGAAAGAGCATTGAGATCAATGTCACTGGGGGGCAGGACCAACATGGTTTCAACCCAGAGATCCCCTCAGTGACCATGGTCAGTTTTCTATTCCCCTAACCATCCTAGGGGCATTGGTCGTCCACAACTAGACCTACATCACCCAACTGATCAATCCACCTTTGCCTCATGTGAGTGCCGCCCTCCCAGTTGTAGAGCCTTTTGTGGTTCCTCCTGGGGTTGGAGCATAATAGTTCCATGAGTTGATGCAGAGTGTATGGATCATGCAAATTCAGATGCAGCAGATCCAATAGTTCCAGTACTACCAATACCAGCAATATTATTAGCAATAGTTCCCCCCTCTCCACCAGAACTAGAATCAAGTAGAAAACCAGCAGAACAGGCGTTGGTCTCCTTCTCGAGGCATGGGCCCATCTCGGGTCCTAACCCCACCTCAGGGTCAGACCCCACCTTGAGACCCAGTAGGAGGTCGGTGCACACCACCACCTCTCTAGGTGGTGGTCCAGAGAAATTGGCCCAGAACAACTACTAGAGCAAGACTGACCAACAACACCACTGCAATGATGAGCACCAAGTCAGTAACCAATAGCTCAGAGTTAGAGGCGCGGATGTAGTTCGAGACCCCTCTAACCCCACAATAGCCAACATCATCCTCGCTAGAATGTCATCAATAGAGACCAGCTTCCACCTCATGACAGTGTTTGAGATCGGGAAAAAACTAGGGTTGAGACTCAGGCCCAGACAGAAGTCAACATCACAAACCAAGAAGCAACAAGGAAACGACACCATCACAAAGCACATCGCACCTCGGGAAAAAGTAGTGTACCTATAGTAGCGGTAGAGAAGGGGAGGGAAGAAGTGACCTCAGTGGTTGCACAACCGGCTCCTGTTCTATTGTGACGGCCTTCCCCCCTCGCACCGGAGATCATCTCGGCCCCAAGGCCGAAAGGTTTTAAGACGCCCGCACTGGAGATGAATGATGGGAACTCCGACCCCAATGACCACGTCGACAACTTTCAGTCCCTGATGCTACTAGCCGAAGCATATGAAGCAAGTCTGTGCATGGCCTTCTTGACAACATTCAGAGACACAACGAGGTCATTGTACAGGAATCTACCACTGAGCTCGATCAAGAGTTGGGCACAATTTGTGGACCTGTTCACCACCCACTTCATCACAAGTAAGAAGTGCCCAAAGTCCGCAACAAGCCTTCTAAACATGATCAACGGGAGAATGAGTCAATCAGGAGCTACATCAAGAGGTTCAATGTGGAGAGTTTGTAGATACCTGACCTCGACTGAGCTGTGCAACTCACTGTGGTCCAGAAGGGAGTTCATCACGCCGGCTTTCGTTGTTTATCTTGGGTTGAACCGTCCAAAAACCATGGAAAAGTTCCTCGACTACGCCAACAAATTCATCAAGGCAAAGGAAGCCCTCGGGTCCCAGTTAGAGCTACACCAGTGCAAGAAGAGGAAAAGAGAAGATGAAGGAGGCAACAACCACAAGCACCGGCTATGGGAAAGTAAGTCGCCAAACCGAAGCAAGTCCCCGCGCAGGCGAAGCAAGTCATTGAAAAAGTCACCACCCTGGGGTTCTAGGTCAAGTCGGTGATTTAGGATCCCTCCCATCCAAAAGTCTAGCTAATCCACCTGAATGCTAAGTGGGGTGAAATTTTGATGGTGATAAAAGATACTGGCTATGTCAAGTGGCCACCCACGATGCAAGGAGACCCCAACAACCAAAAACCCCAAACTATACTGCCATTTTCGCTGTGATGTTGGGCACAACACTGAAGCTTGCCGCAACCTCAAGGATGAAATCGAGGTGCTGATCTGCTGAGGATACCTGAAGCATTTCATCAAAAATCAAAATAGGGAAGTAGCAGACCGACCCACTAACCAGTGGAGGGATGCACCAGAGCCGAGCAGGAGGAATGATCAACAACCACCTCGACAACCACCGCCACCGCAAGATAGGTTGATCCGTGGGGTGATTATGCAAATTCAGATGCAATAGATTCAACAGTTCTAGCACTACCAGTACCAGCAATATTATTAGCAACAGTTCCCCCCTCTCCACCAATACTAGAATCAAGTAGAGAACCAGCAGAACGGGCGCTGGTCTCCTTCTCGGGGCGCAGGGCCATCTCGGGTCATAACCCCACCTCAGGGTCAAACCCCACCTTGGGACCTAGTAGGAGGTCGGTGCACACCACCACCTCTCTGGGTGGTGGTCCAGAGAAATCAGCCCAGAACAGCCGCCAAAGCAAGACTAACCAACAACACCACTGCATTGATGACCACTAAGTCAGTAACCAATAGCTTGGGGTTAGAGGTGTGGATTTAGTTCGAGACTCCTCCAACCCCGCAATAGCCAGCATCATCCTCGCTAGAACGTCAGCAATAGAGACCAGCTTCCACCTCATGACAGTGTTTGAGATCGGGAAAAAATCAGGGTTAAGACTCAGGCCCAGATAGAAGTCAACAGCACAAACCAAGAAGCAGCAAGGAAACGACACCGTCACAAAGCACACCGTACCTCGGCATAAAGTAGTGTACCTATAGTAGCAGCAGAGAAGGAGAGGGAAGAAGTGACCTCGTTGGTTGCACAGTTGACTCCTGTTCTATTGGGACGGCCTTCCCCCCTCACACCGGAGATCATCTCGGCCCCAAGGCCGAAAGGTTTTAAGATGCCCGCACTAGAGACGAATGATGGGAACTCCGACCCCAATGACCATGTTGACAGCTTTCAGTCCCTGATGCTACTAGCCAGAGCATATGAAGCAAGCCTATGCATGGCCTTCTCGACTACATTCAAAGACATGATGAGGTCATGGTACAGGAATCTACCACTAAGCTCGATCAAGAGTTGGGTACAGTTCGTGGACCTGTTCACCACCCACTTCATCACAAGAAGTGCCCAAAGTCCGCAACAAGCCTTATGAACGTGGTCAGCGGGAGAACAAGTCAATCAGGAGCTACATCAAGAGGTTCAATGTGGAGAGTTTGCAGATACCCGACCTTGACCGAGCTGTGCAACTCACTGTGGTCCAGAAGGGAGTTCGTCATGCCGACTTTTGTTGGTATCTTGGGTTGAACCCTCCAAAAACCAAGGAAAAGTTCCTCGACTACGCCAACAAATTCATCAAGGCAAAGGAAGCCCTCGGGTCCCAATTAGAGCTACACCAGGGCGAGAAGAGGAAAAGAGAAGATGGATGAGGCAACAACAACAAGCACTGGCGATGGGAAAATAAGTCGCCAAAGCAAAGCATGTCCCCGCACAGGCGAAGCAAGTCATTGAAGAAGTCACCACCCTAGGGTTCTAGGTCAGGTTGGTGATCAAGGATCCCTCCCATCCAAAAGTCCTGCTACTCCGCCCTGAATGCAAAGCGGGGTGAAATTTGATGGCGATAAAAATACTGGCTATGTCAAGTGGCCACCCACGATGCAAGGAGGCCCCGACAACCAGAAACCCCAACCTATACTGCCATTTCTGCTGTGATGTTGGGCACAACACTGAAGTTTGCCGCAACGTCAAGGATGAAATCGAGGTGCTGATCTGCTGAAGGTACCTGAAGCATTTCATCAAGCATCAAGATAGGGAAGTAGCAGACCGACCCACTGACTAGCGGAGGGATGCACCAGAGCCGAGCAGGAGAAATGATCAGCAACCACCTCAACAACCACCGCCACCGCAAGATAGGTTGATCCATGGGGTGATCAACATGATCACTGGTGGATTTATTGTTGTGGGGTGCAGTAAGACAACAGGGGAGGCATCAGTCTGGGAGCTCGTGCACGAGGATGAGAACTCATCGAAGCACCCTCGGGTGGAGGAGGTGATTTACTTCATTGAGGACGACGCTCAAGGGATCCAGTACCCGCATGACGACACGCTCGTGGTGAAGATGGTGATCAACGACTTCGAGGTGAAGTGGATACTGGTGGATTCAGGCAGCTCCACGGATATCTTGTTCCTAGAGGCATTCGATAAGCTAAAGCTTGAGCGGAAAGACTTACAGCCAGCAGATACACCCCTAGTCGGGTTCAACGGAGAGTGGACTATGAGTCTCTCCTAAAGCCTAATGACCATGGTGTCGAGCAAGTAGTGATCTCGATGCTAGACACAAATAAGACCCAATCACTTCCTAAGCATATGGGCAACACAAGCAAAATTAGCTCATGCCTCATCTGTGCACAAGCAGGTCGGGCACATACCCTACAATGTTTGCCCACCTCAGCTTACATTAACTTCAAGTTATTCCTTACTATGCCTAGTTCGTTAGCTGGGCACCTTGGGGTAACCTATACATCGAAAGTTTTGGAGGTTCAAAACTGTTGTACGAGAGATGATAAACAAGAAAGAGCATTCCATTACTTCTTCAAAAAAGAGTGATTTGTACATTCAGCAACAAAAGGGAAGATTCTACTACTAAATCGAGATCGGAGGCTCAGCAGATTTCATGTGTACAAAGGGGGTCCAAAGAAAAGAGGCTAAGTTCAATCTCCCTGGGGCTCCTCGACCCCACCTTCTGAGTCCACTGGATCTTAGGCCGACTCGACCTCCATCGCATCGGTAGCTACAACAACCTCATCGGTCTTAATGACCTCGTTGGCTACGGCGTCCGAGCCTTTCTCCGCTGCCCCCCGTCAAGCCTGTCATCACTCTCCTCTTCGAAGTCCAGATCTTGGTCGACTTTTATGACCATCTCTGTTGTGAATCTAATTGTGGTGATGGATTCGAGGTCGAGCTTAGGGAACTGGTGCCTAGTCAATCACCTACATAGCTTAAAGCCCTTCCAATAGGCATCTGAGCCAACTTCCTCCCTCATCCGACCCTGACATCCTTAATGCCTTGAGTAAGAATGGCCTCACATTCAGTACAAGTAACCTTTAAGTCTCTGAGCTCCTTCCTCAAATCTTCGACTTCTGTTGCCAACCATTGGTTCAACTCTATCTTTGCTTGGTTCGTGTCCTCAAGCTTGTGCATGGAGTCAACCGCCTTCATCAAGCAGCTCTGGATCTCAACAAGGGTCCCCTCGGCACATTCAGTGCTCACCATGACAGCCAGTGCCCTCTTTAGATGTTACTCGGATTGTTGGGCAAGTGAGTGGATCATGGAGTTCACCTGCGAAAGAGAGCACAAATTCTTCTAAGTACTGAGAGGAGAAACAATCCAAAGAGAAGTATTCAAGATGAAGACGTACCACCATGTAGTTGCCAACGGCCTTTGCCACGAGTTGAGCGACAGGTAGCCCGGCATAATTAGCGACCTCCTCAGGGACAACCACATCCCTACTCTTGAGAACGCTGGTCCGGGCATTCAAGACACTCGGGACCACCTCAGGGCCTTCTCTAGAAGAGTCAATCCCAGGAGTAGCAACCTAAGGTGTGGGTGCTCGGACTGCCTTGGGTTGGCAAGGTGGAGATTCCTATCCTTGGTCCTCCTCGACCAAGATGATGACTGGGGGGTCCTTGGTTGTTGTGGGAGCGGTAGGCTCAACGGCGGGCTCAGCAATGGTTTCGACAGCGGGCTCATGCAAGGTGTCACCTTGGGTCATCTTCCTCTTTTTCCTCTTCTTCATTTCAATGAAGAGGTTGGAAACAGGAACGCCCGACATGATGCTTGTGGAAAGAAAAATACAAAATCAGCCGAGGTGATAAAAGGCTAAGGCAAGAGAAGCTATGTATGTGCACACCAAGGTGGCGGCCTACCTGGAGGACTTAGCCTGGCTTTGACTAGTTTCTCCTCAGTCAAAAAATCTTCCAACTATAGACCGAGATCTACCAAGAAGCGGATTTCCTTCTTCTGCTTCCTATTGAGCCTGTCCCTAGGGTCACTAATACCTGTCCTCCAGTGCATCGGGAACAGCCACCCCCAACAACGGAAACAAAGAAATAACTATGCTTCCAAGATGGGACCTTATTTGGATAGTTGTGCAAGATTTTGTACCCATGTCGGTAAGAAATGTAATAGCTATGCTTCTCTACCCATGGGAGGCCAGTAGGGTTTTTCTTGATGGAGCAGATTGAGCTGAAAATGTTTAAGTCTAAGGGCATATCAAAGTCATGAAATACAGAGATGGTCCCGAATATGGTGCAAACTGAATTTGGGTGAAACTCGTCAATAGTGATGTAAAAAAACTTGATGACCTCAATGATGAAAGGGTGAAGTGGGAAATGCAGCCCGATGACTAGATGCTCTTCGAACACCACAATCTCATTGTGGTCATGCTCCCAATGAAACCCCTCCAGAGGAATTATATAACCATAGTCATCGAGGAATTTAAAATGGGTGGCCAGTGCATTAACCCTCTCCATAGTCAAAATGGAAGGATCGATGCGGTTTGGACCGCAAGAAGGACGAACATGCACTACTGAAAAATTCATCTATAAAGGTGGCCATAACTACCTCTAAAAGCTTAAAAAATGCCTCTAAAGGAAACAAGAGGCAGCCAGGCAAGTGCCTCTAAAAGCCCTGTCGCTAAATGTTTTAGAGGTGTTTGGTTGCGCATTAGAGGCGGGTTATAAAACCACCTCTAAATTGGACTTTTAGAAGCACATACGTACCTCTACTGCATCAATGCTAAAAGTCTTATATAGAGGCAATTAAAAGTGCCTCTAATAGTTCAATTTAGAGGCGCATTTGAATGCCTATAAATGATTTTATGGCACTTTTATATGCCTCTGAAAGAAATATAAGAAAAGGAAAAGTCTCAATTAAAATGTTTTAACGACATTTTTTACTACCTCTAAAGATATGTGCTTTAATATTTAGAGGCACTTTTGGCCGCCTCTAAAAATGTTCCAATTTTTTTTTTGAAAAAGTGCAATATATTGTACATATTGCTACATAAAAATTCCAATTGATACACCTGTATGAAAATATATTCAATCAAAACATAAAACCTATATGAATATATACATAAAATCCAAAAAGATACACCTTATCCATAAAATTCCAATTGATTTCAATTAATGAAAATCTTTCATTTCAAAGAAAATCAAGGATTAATAGGGAGTGCAGACTAAGATGGTTCAGTCACAACTCCTTGTGAAGCAACTCCTTACAAGCAATGTTTTAGGGAAACCAAGGATTGTTCATCTTTGGTTTCTATACCATGAAAAACCAACTTCTTATGAAGCTATTCTAATGTAAGGATTCCTGATGTGTCAATGTTCATCAAGTCTGTCACTAGAAGCCCAACAAAGTACAAACCAGTCAATGAGAAAGCTAGCTTTCCAGTTGTTCCCCCAAAGCAGCTATTAGATGTCCTTCTTGGTTCCATTAATGAACTAAGTGCTAAATCAAAAGCATCAACTGGTTGTTGCCACCTATTAAGTCTGATGTGTACACCTTCTAGCAGTGTGTTGATCCTTTAACAATCAAAATTTAATAAACCAGTCATAAAAAATCAGGCATTTCTTATCAGTAATAGGTGTAATTAAGAGTAGACTCCCAACAGCAAGAAGTTTCATATAAAATTAAGACTAGGGTAATGCATGTATTATTACACATGGTATAGCACTTAAAATATAAATTAACAATATAGAGAATATAATAAATGATGACAATAATAATAACTACAGTAATTGTTAAATACGTAATTTAAATCAGTAGAGTTTTGATGGAGGGTGATTTGACCCGACCTCCTGACTAGGTGACACGTGGACATGACTCAACGTAAGTGACAGCTCAGCATGACAGCCTGGCTACAACTCGGCATAATGAGCTCGCTAAAACCCAACCTAACATCTCGCTACGAGGCAGCTCGCTATTGAGCAATCCAGAGGTTTCGGGAAGCTTCTTATCTGACAAGACCATGCCCGTCAGACTGCTCCCACGTCCCTTATCTGATGGCGCGGCACCTGCCAATCCAAAGGACTGCACCCACGTCTCTCGTCAGGCGGCGTCGTGCCTGCCATCTCCGAAAAATGTCTCTCGACTGACAGAGACGTACCCTGCGACGGTTACCTGCGCCAATAAACTTAGCTCTGGCAAATAACGGCTGCAACAGAAAATCAGACGCGGTTACACCCGATTTGACAGGGCATTAATATATAAGGGCTCCAACCCCCAAGGGAAAAGGTAATTGCGCATCTTCACTCTTAGCCCTTATTTTCTTTGCAACTCTCTCAGTTCTCCACCGAGTTCTAACTTAAGCATCAGAGTGTTCCCACCGGGCGAGCTCCCCGGGAATCCTTCACCTTCTTCTACTCAGGTACCTTATCCGTCACCAGCTAGGAGCATAGCCCCAGACAGCTAGGAGTGACCAGATCACGCACCATCATTTGGCATCGTCTGTGGGAATCGCTTTGGAAAGCCTTCTTCCACCAAGTTTTGCAACCTCAGTATCCATGGCTTCCCCCAGCAACGCCGGACGCAACTCAGGCGCGAACACTTCCCCTAAACCTCAACTCCCTACAGTGTGCATCGGACAGTTCACCCTTCCTCTCTCTACGGATGGGGTCCTAACGTTGAATGTGCCTCAGATCACGGCACCGGTGAGCGCTCCGCTCCCCTCCGCAGTAGGCACCACTTTCACTGAGCCTTCTCTTCCCCCACTAGCTGGACCAAAGCAGCTTGAAGATCCGATGCATTGCATGCGAGCCATACAAGCTCAAGTGCAGCAAGTCCAACAACTTCAGCTGTATTAGCAACAAGGTCTACACCACGTATACCAGCAGCAGTATCAGCAGAAGTTCCCCCTGTTGCCTCTAAGCCAGTCGCCGATTCCACCACGGCACCTGGCCCCGTAGCAGACTAAGCCTCACCGCCGGAATGAACGCCCCTCTCACTGGGGAGAGACCTCCCAGGCCCAGAATCCTCCCAGGAGCCAAGTCTCATCCCGCGGTAGGAGGGAGAATCCAGTCACACCTAGCTCTCCGCGCGCGGTCAAGTCGGGGAACTCTCAGCCTCCCAGACCCGCGTCACCTCAGCTTTTCGAGTTTGTGGCCCCGCTCCTTGAGAACCGATTCGAAGTCCTAGCCACAAACTCCAAGCAAGGACCGATCCACAGTCGTCATCAGCAGTCTGAGCCACTCCCTGCAAGAACCATTCCTAACAACATAGAAGCGAGTAGCACCAATGCAGAGCCCGCAAAGAAGCAGAGGAGACGTCGCCGAGCTCGCCGAACTGCGACACACCACTTGCCCGAACTCAAAGAAAAAGAAGAGGTAAGCTTGGACGAAGTGAAAACCACTCCGCTCCTCTATGTACCATCCCCTCTGTCTCCTGAACTCTTGGTCGTCCCGATGCCCAAGGACTTCAAATTACCTCCCCTAGTCAAGTATGACGGATCGTTTGACCGAATGATCATGTGAATGTCTTCTAGTCGCAGATGCACCTGGCAAGGGCAAGCGAGTCCTGCATGTGCGTGGCTTTCTCTACCACTTTCAAAGGAGTAGCCCGCACGTGGTACAGGAACCTTGCGCCTGGGACAATAAAAAGTTGGGCACAGTTTGTGCAAGTCTTCACCTCCCATTTCATCATTTAAAAAGAAATAAAATGCAAGCACACTAATAAAATGCTTTAATTCACTGGATTTTTCATTTAAAAAGAAATAAAATTTGACTTAATTTTATGCTAAGCAGCTAAGGTTATAAAATTTACACGTTGGGGCTGTATCATATCTTTCCATTTCCTTAGTAATACCTCAAGTTTTACTTAAATTCCAGATTCTAGCTTCACTTTTTTCACATTCTCAGTCTTGATATATTTGTGCTGGTTTAAATGAATTTACATTACAAAGGAACATAACGTTATTAACAAATCAAATCTCATTTTATTTTTTTATTTTTTGGAAATGAAAAATCTAGCAAATTAAAACATTATATGGGTGCGGATACAGGTCGTATTTTCTCAAATAAAGTAAATTATTTATTTACAAATTAAATCTAATTTAATCATTTAAATTAACCACTTTCTCCTAATGCATTTGAAAAGTCTAATTATTATTCTTTGCCATATAAAATTAATAAAACATCTTGGTCCCATTCATAAAAAAAAAAAAGAAATTGAAAATGTAAACACACACCTAATCGATGTGAAGGAGCCTACAAATGGGCCACAATATAGAAATGTTGGAATCTCTGTCATGAGGTCGAGGAGTCATATAGTTCAATCATATAAATAAAATGGATCAACTTGTGACAGAGTAGGTTAAAAAATAAAAATATGAAAATAGATAAAATCCAAAACAAGATATTATAAAAATGTAGAAAAATGGATGTAACATTAATATCATGTATCCACCAAAATAAATAAAAATACATCTAATAAAAGAAAATTATAATTATTGATTATGTCAATAGATAAAAATACAAAAAAAAAGTAGAATAAGAAATTAAGGTCAATCCTGTGACCTGTTGACCGGATCAAATGTCTCAAGTAGCCTAAACCTATATATAATTACTTACAATATGTATATGTAGACTAAACCCAAAGTCATGCATAAACATGTATAAATACACAAATTATGCATGTTATTTATATAAAAGCATCCTACTCTAATTATATATACCTTTATCGAGGACATTAAGCATCCTACTCTAATTATATATACCTTTATCGAGGACATTTGGGCAGGCTTTAATTAATTCTAAATTGGGTTACCAAACCCACACGGGCTACTCACATTTCCTATCCACTCTCTACCCACCATGAATTATATTGGAGTCACAACTCTATTATGAATTGAGAGATGTGTGGCTGCAATTCATAGTGGGTAGAGAGTGGGTAGGAAAAATGAGTAGGAAATCTAGGTTCAACAAACCAATAAATGTGTAAAACACATAAAAAAAGACTTTTAAAACTGACCAACCATCCAAGTTGGACAAATCAGCCCAAGTCCATCTCAGAGTTGTATTGATTTACTCTTAAGGTTGACTTTAATTGCTATAGTTGAACTTCTCCTTAACCCAAAGCTCAAATCTTTAAGGTTGAGCTTAGGTTGAATCAATGTGCTTCATTTGCATAATTGCATCTTTACATCTATCTATCTATCTATTTATCTATCTATCTATCTATCTATCTATATATATATATATATATATATGGATTTTTCAAGACCTCTTATTTTAATGCATGTTATTATTACATATAAGAGAGAGAGAAAGAGATTATTGAAAATTAATAGTATTTTATTATTAAAAAATACCAAAAAATTATGAAAAGATACGCAAGCTAGAATTAATAGTAATTGTAATTTAAGCTATAAATAGCAGAAAATTACATTTAATTACCAAAAGTTATATTTAATTACTAGAAAATTACATTTAATTAGTGTTATCCAAGAAAATTACTGTATTTTAATAATTAATAGTATTTTAATAAATTTAACTTTTATTAAAAACAGTATTAATAAATACGTTATTAATAAATCAACTGTATTTATTAATTAAGAGTACTTAATTAATTATAGTATTTATTAATTAATAGTTTTTAATTAATTAGTGATATATTCAATAAATATAGTATTTTTAATACTTATAGTATTTTAATAAATACATTATTTATTCAAAATAGTATTTTATTATAGTATCAATAATAATTATAGTATTTTTAAATAATTAATTTGATTTATTAAAATATTTTATTTATTAATAAGTACAATATTAAAACGGTCCCATATCTTTAAAAACCTATAGCATGCAATTTATATATAATTTGAAGCCTAATAACTACAATTAATAAAACTACTAAAGTCAATAAAGATATTAAAATTTAAAAAGTTTTTTCTAGCAATTATTAAAAGTTATGAAATTAATAAAAAATAATTAGTAGTTCATAAATTATAAAAATAGAGATATAATTTAATAGGATAAATAAAATAAATATAAAAAATAAAAATTAAACCATTTGCATAATGTCATAAGACTCCTTCTACTTAGGGATGATCATTTATAACTTAGCTCAACCTTGGGGTCAAGCAAATATTTTCTTCTAAGCTTGGTCTAATTCATATCTACACCAAACCCAGGTATAAATTATTGATAGGATAATTAAACTTTAATAGGTTTATTAGGGGTGAGCACCATTCGGTTAAAACTGAAAACCAAACAAAAAATTTTGGTTTCTATTCTTTTAAATTTTTTGGTTAAATCAATTTTCAGTTTTAGCTTTTAGAATTGAAATTTGGTTAACCAAATTAATCAAACTTTCTATTATTATCTATAATATATGATATATAATATGTAAGATATAATATATAATATGTAGCATATAATACATAATATAATTAAAGTTGATTTCATAATATATATTATATGCTATAATATGTGTAATAGAGTATATATTAATAAAATTCAGTTTTAACTGAAATAACCAAAAACCGAACCAAATATTTCAGTTTCAGTTTTGGCTTATATTTTTTAGTTCAGTTTTTAAAAGTTTGATTTATTTGGTTTGATTTTTAATCGAATAAACCGAATTCTCAACCCTAGATTTGATCTAGCAACAATTAAAAATTAGTATTGATAGGATAATTAAAATTAATAATAAAAAAGTAACAAATCATTTATAACTTAACATAACCCAATTAGATCTATAAATTTCTAGGCTCAAGCAACTATTTTCTTTTGAATTAGGTCTAGCTAAGATATGCACCAAGCCCACACATTATCAGGGATAATCATATTCGAAATCGAATTGAGCAACAAACGTTTAGAGTCCAATGATGGCTTTAGTGAAGAGGGCTCAAGCTAAACAATCCCTAATAAGCACAACTTGGAAATTATATGCATATATGGTAAATATTGTTATATAATATTTATATAATAAATTTGATATTAATATATATATATATATTTTTATAATATACTAGAATTAAATAAAAATTTTAATTTATAAAAAAATCATAGTTTTATAATTAACATGGGCAATCCTGTAAGCCTATACAAATATTATTACAATTAAGGTGTGGGGTAGGCTAGGCCAAACAATCTTAAAAGTTGCTAATACATTATCAAAATTTAGCCTAAAATTTTTAATTTTTTGGTTCATCCGGCTACACAATGTGGGTGGCTCATTCCTCATAGTTCCTTTGGCTTCAATATTATCAAAAAATATTTAAAAGAAACATAAGAATAATAAATGCAAGGGTTGCACTTGGTTTGGTGACTCTGGTCCAATCCAATTACGAATGTAGTTTTTACATCGATAAAATGTAGTTTTTACATCCATTATTGGTGTAAAACTTTAGAGGTGATGAGGTTTACATCTATTATCGACATAAAACTATACTCTATCCAAACACACGCAAAACTAAACTGGAGTGTAGTTTTACGTCAACAATAAACACCCTCTTTCCAAATGCATATAAAACAGAACCAATGTAAAATTTACATTGGTTCTTTGTTTACATCGCATCAAAATGTAGCCTAATAGAAACACGTAAGAGTAGACAATTGTTTTATATTTTCAACTTTTTAAATAATTAATAATTATTCATATTTTATATACTACTTTTAATAAATTTTTTAAAATACAAAAATAACAAAAATTAATTTCAATTAGGTTTATTCATCAAACTGATGAAACCGATCAACCCGACCAACTGGACCCAAGTTGGTCAATTTTCTAGTATTTTAGGTCAGATTTGGTTCAAAGATTTCCCAATTCGACCAAGTTGGATCAATTTCACTTTGTCCATTTGTAAACCAACCAAAATCGAATGACATAACCATGGATATATATTAATATTTATATTTTAAATATAATTTTTAATGTGAAAAATTTGAGAAATTTCCTATATTTCTTAGTTTAAAATGTTTTATATCATAAATCTAATTTTTTAATAGTTGCACTATAATTTTTAAAATTAAATTTAACTTTTAAGTTTAAATCATTTAAACCAACTAATAAAACCAAAAAATTAACCCAAATCGATACAACTTGACTGGGTCAGTTTTCACAGAAAGGTCAGTCGATTTCAGCCGACCAAATCCCCAACTTGACTAGGTCTTTGGTTAGCCAAATAGCCTACGACCGAACCGGACCAACTCATGAACACTCATAATTTCAGTTAAATTAATAGTCTCATCTCTAATAAAAAACAATAATTTAATTTCTAATAATTATTGAAAATTTATAATGAAACTACACAATTATTGAAAATATATTGATAATGAAAAAATACAATAATTACAAAAATACAATAAGTACTAAAAATAAATTAACTTAGTCAATAAACAATATAATCTCAAATAATAATTTAATCTTTAATAAATATTAATCAATAAGTTATAACAAAAATACAATAAGTACAACAAATTAAATTTAAAAATTTTGATAATAGTAGTTTAATCTCCAATAATTATGGAAAATTTTCTATTAAATAACAAAATAAAATAAATTTATACATAATCATTGAACATACATTTCTGACAAAAAATAATAAATAATTACTAAAATACAATAAATATTAATTTTAGTATATATAATTATATAATAAATACAGATTAAGAGTTTAAAATTATTATTAATAAATATTACTTTTTTAAATTTATTTTCTTGATTTATTACTTGATATAAGTGAAATTAGTTATTTACAATATTATGTAAAAATATTAAATTGTTATTAATTTCAATATTATGTTATCATTATTTTTCTACTTTTCAGATTTATTTTAAAATTTACTACATAATTTCTTTATTTTAACTATTTAAAATCTAGTTATGTTAAATATTTATTATTTAAAATATTTAGTTATTTACATACTTAAATAATTTGTAAAATATTAATTATTTATTGAATTTAATTATCCATAAAATCATAATTTATACTATTATTACATAATTTCATTATTATTTTTGTAAAATATTAAATTATTATTAAATTCAATATTATGTTATAATTATTTTTCTACTTTGAAGAAATTTTTTAAATTTATTACCTAATTTCGTTATTTTAACTATTTAAAGTATAGTTATGATAAATATTTAGTTATTTAAATATTTAAATAATATAGAAAATATTTAATGTTTTTTGTTATATGAATTTTATTTATTTAAATCTATTATATATTATTAAATATTTAAAAAAATTTAAGTTGATAATCCAGAAAAACATAATTGAAATAATTCTTAAATTTTTTAATCCAAACTTTCTTTAGATAGATATAGATAAAAAGTAGGGAAGAGGATAAATAGGAATTAGAGATAATTTAGGAGAGAAACTGATACGAAACCAAGAAGGACGAATGGAGAAGATAATAATTTCTCTTGATATTCAATTCAATAGGCTGCAACTCTATTTATAATAGGGATACAATAGGGAGACAAGGTCGGCAACCCAAAGTAGGATACAATAAGGAAAGAAATAAGAGATAAGAAGATAAGATATGTATAGCTATATATCCTAGAAAGAAGGAGATAATGATACTAATTTTGATAGAATACGCTAACATCCCCCCTCAAACTCAAGATGGTAATGTATCAGTCATATGGAGTTTGCCAACGAGAGCACGAAAGTGAAGAGGAGAGTGAGCTTTGGTGAATATATCTGCAGACTGATCCTAGGAAAGGACAGGAATAAGGCGAATAGTATCCTCTTGCACATGATGACGAATAAAGTGACAATCAGTCTCAATATGCTTAGTGTGCTCATGAAATACATCATTGTGGGCAATCTGTATGGCGCTACGATTGTCACAGTGAAGAGGGGTTGAAGATGAATGAGTGATTCCCATGTCATGGAGTAACTATCGTAACCATAACAGCTCGGAGGTAGTGTCAGCAAGAGCTCGATATTCAGCTTCAGTACTGGAATGAGAGACAACCGTTTGCTTCTTACTACGCCTAGATATAAGAGTCTCCAACAAAGAAGCAATAACCAGTAGTGGAGCGTCTATCAGTAGGATCACCGGCCCAATCAGCATCGAAATATGTGATCAAATGAAGAGAGGAAGAACTAGAGTAGTGAAGTCCATGAAACAAAGTGCCCTTGACATAATGGATGATCCGAAGCACAACAGCATAATGAGTAGTGCGAGGGGCAGACATGATCTGACTCACAATATGGATAGCATACGCAATATCAGGACGAGTAACAGTAGGTATACAAGACTGCCAACTAGTTTCCGATATAAGGTGCAGTCACTAAGAGGAGTACCATCAATGGCTGAAAAATGGGCATTAGGCTCAACCGAAGTGCTAATAGTCTTAGTATCAGTGAGTCCTGCACGAGAAACAAGATCAGTGGCATACTTGGCCTGAGATAGATAATATCCCGATTGGTTGGAGGAGACCTCAATGCCTAAAAAATAAGTTAGTCGACCAAGAGGAGAAGTACACAACCCTGAGAGGTTTTTCGGATAAAGAAGGCATGATCATAAGTGCTAGATTGAAAACCAAACTAACAAACAATAGAGCTGAATTTGGAGAACCATGCTCGAGGCGCCTGCTTAAGTCCATATAGAGCCTTATGGAGATGACAAACCTGATTAGGGTGATGATCATAACCAGGAGGGGGCTGCATACAAATCTCTTCAGAAAGATCACCATTGAGAAAAACATTCTTAAAATCCGTTTGAAATAACTGCTAGTGCTTAGTTGCAGCAATCGTAATAAGACTACGACCAGAAGTGAGATGGGCTACTAGGGCAAAAGTCTCCTCGTAATCAATGCAATACTCCTGTGTGAACCCTTTAGCTACCAATCTAGCTTTATACCTTTCAACTGAACCATCTGCCCGAGTCTTGATTTTGTAGACCCATTTGTAACCAATCACGGATTTATCTGGAAGCAGGTTAACTAAATCCCAAGTATGAGTGCTTGTAGGAGCTTGAATTTCTTCTACCATTGCTTTCTGCCATTGAGGGTCAGTACTAGCCATGCGATAGGTACAAGGCTCATATAAAGATATAATGGTAGAATAACAATGAAAATCACGAAGAAGAATGGAATGTTTAGTGACCCTACCAGAGCGACGGAGTGAAACATCAGAATGAGTAGGGTCAAATTCATCAGGGGGAATCAAGGGCTCAGAAGAAGGCAGAGCTGGAGGATCCATAGCCAAGGTAGATGCATCAGGAGAGGTTGCAGGTTGTGCAGTACTGTTAGGGCTATCAGATGAAGAAGTAGTCGAACCTGTAGGTAAATCATTAGGAAAAAGCAAGATAGTAGGATTAGTAAAAAAATGTGAAGAGGTCGTGGTAACTCGAAATGGGGAGAGGCTGGAGAACATTTTGTGTTCCCAAAAGGTAACCTGACGAGATATGCGAAGTCGTTGGGAAAGAGGATCCCAACACCGATATCCTTTATGTTCAATACCATACCCAAGAAAACAACATAGACGTGCTTTTGGTTCCAATTTAATATGTTCATGAGATTGTAATAGAACAAAACAAGCACAACCAAATACACAAAGAGATTGGTAATCAGGGCAATGGCCATACAATCGTTCATAAGGAGAAATGTTACCAATAATAGGAGAAGGAATGTGATTGATGGTATAAACAGCAGTGAGGGCTGCTTCCCCCCAAAAACGTTCAGGACAAGAGAAAGAGATTAAAAGAGCTCAAACAGTATCAAGAATATGCCTATGTTTTCGTTCTGCATGCCCATTTTGTTGAGAGGTACCGGGACAAAAACTATGAATGATAGTTCCATTTTGTGAAATAAATTGGATAAGGATAGAATCTCTATATTCCATGGCATTATCAGTGCGAAAAATCTTGATGATAGAGGAAAACTGAGTTTTGATCATGGTGGCAAATTGAATATAAATTGTAGGTAATTCAGATTTATTACGCATGAGATAAATCCATGTATATCGAGAGAAATCATCAACAAAGATCACAAAATAACGCGAACCACCCATGGTATTATGAGGCGAAGGGCTCCAAATATCAGAATGAATAAGATCAAAAGGTGCAGAAGAAACAGAATCACTTATATTAAAAGGCAAAGCATGATGTTTTGAAAGAGGACATGAAACACAATCAAAGTGTGTTGGTTTAACAGGACCCAAACATCCATTAGAAATTATAGATCCTAATTTAGAGGTAGAAATGTGACCAAGGCGAGAATGCTAGACGCTAGAGGTGACAGCAGTAGCAAGAGATGGTAATTGAAGAGATGATAGCTCAAACAGTCTCCCAACCTTACGGCCTGTTCCAATGATCTTCGCTGTCCGTGGATCCTGCACAGTATAACCACGACTTGAGAAATGTATTTCAAAACCAAGTTCACATAATTGTCTACCAGATATATGATTTAGAGATAATTGAGGTACCAAAAAGGTGTTAGGAAGTGACAAACGAGATGTTGAAACAATGCCTACACTTTTGACAGTTAAGGTGGAACTATCGGCAATATGAACAATTGGTGCAATAGAATGATGTGACTTGGAAGTGAACAGTGATGAATTGGATGTCATATGATTGCAACAGGCAGAATCAAAATACCATGATGAGGTAGTACCTGGAGTGACAGACAAGACTGAATTAGAAGGCATACCAGAATCAGGTTGGAGCTAGTGAAAAAGAACTTCATGTTCTCTAAGAGAAAATTTTGGAGAGGTGTTATCAGAAGAATTCTCTGTGGCAGCAGCTGCAGTAGAACTCGAAGCCGGAGAACCCATGGATGAGGACTTCTGTCCAAACGCCTTTTTGGCTTGCTAGCGGCGGCACTCAGAAATAGTGTGACCAGTCTTCTTGCAATAATTGCAGAAAGTCCGTTTTGAAGATTTAGTTGAAGAAGTAGCAAACGTACCCAGAGTAGCAAGAACAACATCAGTAGATAATAAGGATCGCTCATCTCGAAGTGTTTTTAGACGAGTTTCTTCAGAAAGCAAATCTTTGATCACAACTTCAAGAGAAGGCAATGGGCTACGATGAAGTAGAGTACCACTAATAGGTTCATACTCATCCCTGAGAGTCATCAGAAGATGCCAAACACGTTGGCGCGAAGCTTGGGATAAGTAGTAGCTGCAGAAGTACTACCCCATCCAGGTTCACACTATGCTAACTGATCCCAAAGAACTTGTAATTCAGAGACATAATTGTGAATGGTCTGTCTAGGTTGCTGCTTCATACGGTGAAGACGCCTATAGAGCTGAAATTGATGCACATCATCAGAAATAGAATAACGGGCTTGTAAGAAATCCCATACCTCTTTAGGAGAGTCATATCTGCAAAATTCCAACTTGATGCTTGCAATACAAATATTGCGAAACCAGGTCAATATTTGATGATTTTTCCCATCCCATTTTTCTATTCGTTCAACAAATTTATCTTCTGTTTCATCAGCAATTTTAGTAGGTTTGGGAATCTCACCAGTCACATATCACCATAGAAGGCATCCCTTGAGAAAACTGCACATCTCTTGGGACCATAAATCATAGTTTGAGCCATCGAAGATAACAATGATGGGATGAGAGATATGTTGAGCAGCTTCAGATGAATACATGAGGAGAAACACAGATCTTTGGAGCAACACGAATCACGGGAAAATACTGACCTTAAAAAAAAACTTCGCAGAATCCCTAATGTCTTCTTCGTCGGGGCAGCCTCAGTTCTGGTACACGCAGACGCTGACGAAGGTTCTGCACCTACGTAACCTTCCTTTCTAATTCGCAGACCACAAGATGTGAACCGCCGATTTAAGCAGCGGGTTCGTCTGGCTTAAGCAGAAGAAAGGAACGCAGCACACCTTCAAGCGCATCGGGAAGCAGGTCTCGTGCGTGAATGAGATCACCGGTGCGGTACTTCTTAAGGAAGCTCAAGGAGTTCTGATGAAGAGGAAATTTGAATGCGTCAACCAACGACACGACCGGATTTCTTCCAAGAGGAAGTTCGACGACTATGGTTCTTTTGACGAAGATTTCTGTGACTTAGTCTCCGTAAGAATGAAGAGAGACGAGGCTGATGTCATCAATTCCTCCAGAGTAGAAAACGAGACTTGATTATCACCTAGCGGCAAAGCCGATGATGAATCTTCCGGTCTTACACGTCAACTCTGGGGATTTTGTTGAATCTGTTCATGAGCAAATTCGAAGGATAATTGGGATTCCGATCATCAAACAACATTTGATTTACCGAGGATAGCAGCTCCAGTGGGAGTAGACGCTTGCCGAGTGCTCGATCCAGAACGACGTGGGGCTCCAGTTGGTTGGGTGGTCAAAGGATAAACCTCAGGCCTCAACCATCGATTGACAAAGGAAGCCATTGGACGCTGCTGCAAGACGGGAGAAATTGGAGCGGACGGACGGCAGTGAAAGTAGCAGACGACTCGCAACCAGGGGCCATGTTGCGAACAAACTTCTTAAGAGTGTGCTCAACATATTTCTCTCCTTCTGCAAAGTTCTCCAACACTCCTGCAGTTCTGGATTCCTTGCTAACCCTGACTTCAGGGTTGATGCAGATATTGCACACCAACTGAAATCTGCAAATTTCTACAGTAACTCCAACCGCGGCGAACAAAGGAGCAAAGGCTCTGATACCATGATACGAAACAAAGAATGACGAATGGATAAGATAATAATTTCTCTTGATATTCAATTCAATAGGCTACAGCTCTATTTATAATAGGGATACAATAGGGAGACAAGATCGGCGACCCAAAGTAGGATACAATAAGGAAAGAAATAAGAGATAAGAAGATAAGATATATACAACTATATCTCCTAGAAAGAAGGAGATAATGATACTAATTTTGATAGAATACGCTAACAGAAACATTATATTAAATTAGAGATAATTTTGAAGATAAATAAGATTATATATAAGAATTAAGTAATCAATCGAATTTAAATATTTATCGAATCAAATCTGGTTATATCCAAGTTCAAATCTGATTAGCTAATCAATAAATACGGTATTCAAATTCGACTGATTACAATAATCAAAAAATTTAATTCAGTTATGTGGAATTCAAATGTAATATCAGATTTTCGAATACGACTCATTCCTACCTAGAAAAAGAATGCTTCTTCAAGTGCATATTCACAAAGAGACTTTATTTTCTTGACATTAGCGAACAAGAAATCACCCCGTGGTGACCTGCAACTAATCCATGTACTTGTTTCTGATTTGAACTGAAGCTGAATGAAGGGCATTTTTCCAACAAAGAGGGATGGGATTTGTTTATTCAAGAAAACACCCCCTAAATTGCTAAAACATTCCACTAATCTCTTTCCAAATTTAAAATTGAATAGCGATGGCCATAAATCCAGCATATAAACTGATGTAGGCACACAAGACAGGCCCAGTGGCACGCTGACACGTGACATCCTCATCAGCCCTCAACCACAACAGTCCTCGAATAACAGAAGCAAATTACATTGTTGCCCTCGACCTATTCCAGGCAGCAACATAAACCAATAATCGGATGAAGGGTTGTCATTACATTGTAAACAAATAAAATTAGTCACCTGACTTTAGAATTTGCACATTAAAGTTGGTTACACCCTAACCACAGGCCTCTGGAAAAGTACATAGCATTAACTACATGAAAACTAACACCATAGACAAAACATTTGATCATTTTGTCAAGAAAACATTTCATTTCCGATATGAAGAACATATGTGGGCTAATACTAGCAGGAGCGATTTTAAATGTCGAAGTACAAGGGCGCTCCCTCCCCCTGGTATTTCCAAGATATAATTTTCATGGCTGACTTTGGGGCTGATTTGGGCCAAATACCTCAGTCCTTATTGAAAACATAGTCTAGGTGCCATACTCTCTTTGAATGGGCTCGCTTTTGATATTGTCTCTGCACTTTAACCCATCGCTGTATCACAAGTATACATTTGAAAGATTACTATGAATGACATCTCATAATGAGTGTGGGTAATATAGTATTTATACATAATATTTTTTTAGTTGAAAAGACAAATGAGGACCTAAATTAGTTAAGGTGTTATATGCAGAGGCTCCCAAAACAGCCCAGACTGTTTACAAACAGACAGTTTTTTCCAAAAAGCCTGCAGTTGTATGGGTTTGATCCCAAGCCTCCACTTATGGAGGAATGCTAATTGCTAAGAGTCGTGCTAAATAATTAGTGCAACTTTTAAATATATTGGGCCCAATAGGCGTGCTTAAGCGTCATCAACCAACCCAATTCTGGCCCACTCCTGAGCCCAACCCATCAAATTTCATCACAGGCTGGTCATGGATTGGACAGATGAAGATTTACCTTGGAGTTGATCAAGATGGGCCCTGCCTGAGTTGATATAAAACCCAACCCAATCTACTGGACTTAGGCCCCTTCCGAGTTCCGAGTTCAAACAGATTGCTTTGGCTGGGCCGGTAATAACTGCTTAGGAACTTAAGGAGATTATGGGTTCATGACGTGTGGGTTCCAATTAGCAAGCAAGAAACTGGTTTGAGTAGGAAACGAGTTTGATTGGGATTGGTTCCATCTAGTACATTTCATTACTTAAAATATTTACATGAAGGAGCTTATGGATAATTTAAATATTGAAATGGCGCATGGCTATAGAGAAACCAACTTGGCTAATATTGGCATTGATAGAGATAATGTGACTCATTTTAGATCTTTCTTTGAGTTGCGTATAAATGGTAAAACTCTCATTGTGGTGTTATTTCTGCTATTCCTGTGCCTAGGATTAGATTTTCATAAGCTCATGATTGTATTGTTCTCTGTTTTATTTTCTTTTCTATTGGTTTGTTTCTCTTTGATAACATGGTTACAAAACTTTAAAGTGGTCGCCTTTCATTTGGTCCCCATTGGCTTTTTGGTAAGTTATTTATTCGGGTAAGTGTATTTGTCTATATTCTTTTATTTCTCAGGTAAATAAGGCAATGGCCATTTTAGCCATAAAAATCTATTTTCCAAATGGCACTTTTGTCCCATTAAAATTTTGGCAACTTTCCCCTAAAGTGTGAAAGTTATTGACCCACCTAAGAGATGGATATCACTTTCTTAGGAAACTAAAGTTTTCCTGATCCTTGTTAGTGACGTATGTAACTGATGCACGGCCAACATGCATCATGCATGGGATAAGATAACCTTGATAATTATCTGTTATTGTTATCTCCTCTTGGAGATAAGCTTATATATATATATACACATTTAAATTGAATCTAATGAATGCATTGCATTTTTGACCCAGTTCATTGTTTATCTTGGTATCAGAGCCATTAAAACCAAAAATGACTTTCACTCCATCTTCCACCTCTTTTTCCTCTATCTCTTCCACTCAATCTCCCTTTGATAATCTCTCCAATATGATATTAACGAAATTAGACAAGTACAACTATCTTTTCTGGAGGGCCCAAAACCAACCATTACTAATGATATGTAAATTTCTGGCCCAAGAAGTAAAATAAATAGGGCCCAGTAAAAAATCGAAATAAGCTATTAAGTCCACAAAGAGATGTTTTTTTAGGTGGGACCAGTACATTGGCCCATTAAGCTCAAGGAGACACTGGTAGGGTCTAGTGAAAATGCAAATTAAGAAAGTGGTAGGCTTAAGCCTTTAATCACTTGATTTCCAAATATACTGATCCTATACAAGATATGTTGATATGTAAATTTCTGGACCAAGAAGTAAAGTAAATAGGGCCCTTATAAAATCGAAATAAGCTATTGGGCCTACTAAAAGGAGATGTATTTTTAGGTGGAACCAGTACATTGGCCCATTAAGCTCAAGGAGACACTGGTAGGGTCTAGTAAAATGCAAATTAAAAAAGTGATAGGCTTAAGCCTTTAATCATTTGATCTCCAAAATACATCATCCTATACAAGATATCAAATTAGAAAAGAAATCACAAATTGAAATTTGTCATCGGATAATAATGTAGTGCGATTCGACTACTCACTGTTGGAGGGTGATCTGGCTTTCGGTCGAACAACGAGTTAGGTGAACTTGCAAGACAAGATCAAAGAACCCAGGGTGGCTAACCCAGCGAGGTCGCTCCGATGCTTAAGTTAGTAATCTGATGCAAGCTGAAAAGCTTTGAGAGTATAGAGAGCTAGAGAGCTAGAAAGCAGAAAAATCACGCGTACCTTGTGCCATCGGGGTTGGAGTCTTTATATAGTTGAATAGTCGTGGGGCACACAAAAGAGTTCTGGGATATCCGGGATGTGGAGATAGAGTTCACTCCGCTTCCGAAGGAGCAGTAAATAGGTAAGGCTTATCTCGTTCCACTTCCGATTCCGACAGAGTCAAGATAAATCCTTATCGTGATCCCGGAAAAGTCGGGGTCTGTTAACTCATCATGATCTCGAGGGATTTGGGATCTGTTGGAGAGACCTCTGGAGTTGGTTACGCAGGAGTCAGTTACGTGGTGATTCAAGTGGTTGGTTCCGAACTGGTACTTCGGTCTTTTAGTTCCGAACTGGGTTGAATACTGAGGTGCCTTGATGCCGAGGTGAGACTTGAGCCGAGATGGCCCTGCACCGAGGTGAGCCTAAAGCCGAGGCGGCCTTTATGCTGAGGTGACTGAATACCCGAGCTCAATTGCTGCAAACTAAACTTGTCAGGCTGAGTTGTCATCTCTTGCTCAGGTCATGTCCACCTGTCCCCTTTTTACTAGGTCGGGCCAAATCACCCTTCATCAATTTCCCCCACTCACCGAGCTAGGGATCTCGACCCGGTGCAGGGAGTTTATGATGAGTCCAGGAGGATTTGGCACGAGGTCCAGGCGGCTTGTCGGGCGAATCGTTGGTCGGACCTGTTCGGCCGCCCGACTCAACCAGGAATAACCCATGTCGCGTCTAGTCTACGCGTGGATGTCACACCATCTATAAACTCCGCGGACGTCAAAACACGCGCTAAACCAATTTCAACCTCGGGGGTTGCACAACTAGTTTTCCTAGGAGCCGTTGGATCACTTTGATCTCGACCATTGATTCTCGGACACAGCGGCTATAAATAGGGGGCCCGAGACTCATTTTCTTCACCACAAATTCACTAGCCTTCAGTCTGAGGTCGCGCTCAAGTCCTTTAGCTCGGTGTCTCTTTAGTTCGGTATCTTTTCGATATCGTGTTCCTCTCCTCAGTCTTTCTTTTGGTGAGTCTTCCCTAGCTCTCTTTTCCGATTCCACGTCTTCCATATGTCTAGTTTCAGTTTTGATAGTCTCTTAGATGGGAGCGGTGGATCCGTTGGAGCCGAGGTGGGTACCTCGGCTCAGGCCATAGATCGCCCTATCGAAGAAGTTACTTCGGGTCAGGATGCGGTCCGCGATCCTCTTGAGGTGGAATCACCCTGAGGGGAGCGAGAGGCCTCAGGTGATCTGGCTTCCACCTTGCATTGAGGTCGGCAGCCAACTTTGGCCCATCGACAATGACGGTGGACAGGCTCCTGTCCCTAATAGCTCGGTATAGGCTTCCGAACGACTTAGCCTACAGTATTCCCCTAAGTAACTTCCCTTGGGAGCACGGTCACGACGAGATCGTGATCTTCGAGGAACAGCTTGTAGCTGGTCTTCGTCTTCCACTTCACCCCTTAATAGTCGAGGTCATAAAACGTTTCAACATTACCATTGACCAGCTGCACCCGAACTCCATTCATAATATATAAGGAACCATCTCCCTTTTCCACGACTATAACCTTCCTCTCGACCTCGACATCTTCTTCTCCATTCTTTCTATAAAAAATAACCCGTCCTGTATTCTGCTCGAACACAGGCGAACTTACTACCTATCCCCTTCGTCTGGGCTACAAACTCTTGCACGAGCTCCCGAACAAGGTCCTGGCTTGGAAAGGGCGTTACTTTGTGGTTCGCAACACTGAGAGGTGGCCTTTCCCGACCCACTGGAGGGTGGCCATCCAAGATCCCGATGTCAGGTTGGACCTAAAGACAAGGGAAGCGCTCCGATCTTGGGCGGAGCACGGTTTGAAGTCCGTGGACTATGTGGCTGAGGATAAGCTCGTGCAGGCCAGTCCGAGTCCTGGTAGGTCATCTTTTGTTGTATTTCCTTTACTTTATCTTGGTATTGTTTCTAACTATGCTATGGTTGCAGCTATCATGGACATCCCCGCAACTGAACTTTTTGGGAGTATGAAGAAGGGGAAGAAGAAGCGAGCTTCGAAAAGAGCTCGTGTTGAGTCTCTGCCAGCTGCTGTTCCAGAGCCCGAACAGCCATCGTCTGCCGAGCAACCTCCTATGATTGACTTGGTCGAGGAGGAATCCGGGAATCTCTCCCCGCCCCGCGCACCCGAGGAGGCAATGTCTTCAGAGCTCGCCCCTGCAGCTACCACTTCTTCAGGTAGTGATGAAGCAGCTTGGAGCATTCTGACTCTGAAATACAGCCTTCTCAAGAGCCAAAGCGTAGTGTACACCGAGGAGGTTGCTAGCTAGGCCGAACTGTCGGTCACTCAGCTCGGAGCACGAGCGGCTGCCCACTGCATGGTGGTAGGTTTTCTGACTTAACTTCTTTGATCTTGTACTTAGCTCTTCTTGTGCTAATGCTTGTTTTCTTTTGTCAGGTGAACTCCACTATCCACACCTTGACTTACCAGTCCGAGGTGCATTTGAAGCGGGCTCTCGTAGTTGAGTCTTCTTCCCACGAGGCCCACACAGAGCTAAACTTGGCCTGCAATGAAGTTAACCAGCTGAAGAAGAATGCGCAGGCTAAAAAAGGAGCTGATCATGCTGCTGATGTTCGAGAAGAAGGAGCTCGTGGAGCAGAAGGCAGCGCTGAAGAGGGAGGTGGAGAACCTCGAGGCTCACATAAAGGAGCGGACTGAGATACTCCTTCAAGCAGTGGAGGAGGCCA
Source organism: Nelumbo nucifera (assembly GCF_055504915.1). NCBI lineage: Eukaryota > Viridiplantae > Streptophyta > Magnoliopsida > Proteales > Nelumbonaceae > Nelumbo > Nelumbo nucifera. Next base: position 94,906,797 of record NC_142650.1, on the reverse strand, counting down.
AGTCAAGGCCATCGAGGAATACAAGGCCTCAGAGGAGTACCGAAAAGAGATGATCGAGGTGGGGACAGCGAGCTATCACAAAGGCTTCAATCTCAATAGGTGGTTGACTCGGCGTGAGTTCCCTCAGCTCAATCTCAATACCATTACTACCTTGAGGATTATGAAGGAAATGGCCGCTGAAGCTGCTGAAGATCCGGACTCCGAAGTAGAAAGCGACAGCGACTTGCTCGATGACGTCGAGGAGACCAGTGCTGATGAGAGCTGTATGAAGACGTACCCTCCTACTGAAGCCTTAGACAAGGGCGAGGAGCCCCAAGATGACTAGAAGCCTCCTAATCTTCTATACTGTATACCCTGGGCCTCCGAGCTCGGTTCATAGTGGAAGTTTCTTTTTTTTTTTTGGCTTCTACTCAAAAACTTTACATCAATGAAATACAAACATTTTGACTATCTTTGTGCAAAATTTTCTAAGTGTGAACAACTCTCGAACTACCAAATAGGAGTAAAAATGTGTAGGTTACCCCGAACTGACAAGCAAACGAGCTGGACTACAAGTAGGGATAACCGAAATAAAATTTTTCCAAGTGTAGGTTACCCCGAACTGTCGAGCTAACGAGTTGGACTACAAGCAGGGATAAGCGAAATAAATTTTTTCTAAGTGTAGGTTACCCTGAACGGTCGAGCTAATGAGCTGGACAAGCATTGTAGGGTATATACCCAACCTGTCTGCGCACGGGCTACTTGCTTTGGTGTCGGTTATCCCTTAGAGTCGAGCCATCGGGCCCGACCTCAAATGGGATCAACCTGTGGTTATGTGCTGATGTGGGCTAGACATCGTAGGGTTTGTACCCGAGTTGTCTATGCCTTAAGCATGAGAACTGACTTGCCTATGCCGAAGAGGCGACTAGGCCTTGTCTGCCTATGCTGAAGAGGCGACTAGGACTTGTCTGTCCATGCCGAAGAGGCAACTGGGACTTATCTACCCATGCCGAAGAGGCGACTGGGACTTATCGTAGTGCTGAGGTCTTATATTAGCTCGACACCATGGCCCTTGGGCTTCTGGGAGTGACTCACAGTCCTCTCTCCAGCTCGGCGATTAGAAGTAGTATCTTCTCAGGTTGCCGACATTCCTCGCTCGAGGTACCTGCTTCCCTTCCAAGGTCTCGAGCTCGTACGTACCTTCCCCAAATACCCGGGCTCAAGTACCATAACCTTCCAAAGAACCAAGTTGCTGACACAGAAGTGTCTCATTTTCACCCGGGCGTTATAGTACCGAGCTACTCTCTCTTGGTAGGTTGCAGTCCGGATGTATGTCAGGTCTCGTACTTTTTCCACTAGGTCTAGGTTGGTACAGAGCTCATCATCATTTGTCTCCTCATCGTAGGCCTCCAAGCGTAGTGTAGGCACCTCGATTTCTACTGGGATCAACGCTTTTGTGCTGTAAGTGAGGTTAAAAGGAGTCTCACCCGTGATAGTCTTGATGGTGGTCCATTAGGCCCAGAGTACACTAGGCAGTTCGTCTACCCACAATCCTTTGGCTCGAGCTAAGTGAGCTTTTAGTCCACAGAGTATGACTCTGTTGGTGACTTCCGCTTGCTCGTTCGCTTGAGGGTGTGCCACCGAGGTCAAATTTTGCTGAATTCCCATCTCGGCACACCAATTTTAAAACTTGATGTCCTCGAATTGCTTCCCGTTGTCAGAGATGAGTACCTGAGGTAGCTCGAAGCGACACACTATGTTCCTCCAAAAGAAGTTTTGTATGTTGCAGGTTGTGATTGTTGTTAGAGGTTCCACTTCCACCCACTTTGTAAAATAGTCCACTGCTAGCAGGAATGGGCCAAGTATGTCGATTCCCCAATGTGCAGAGGGCCATGGGCTGGTGAGGTATTTGAGAGCAACAGCAGGTCGGTGGTGGATGTTGGCATGCCTCTGACACTTGTTGCACTTCTTGACGAGCTCGAGCGTGTCTACCTTCCGGCCGCATTGCGTTCTACAGGAAGTGTCCCGTGAAGTAGATAACTCACGAGTGGGTCAATCCAGCTTGGCTCTGCTTGTGCTACAGGAATGACCTCTCCTGCCCCCCGAGAATGCTAGGCCGAGGTAAGTCCTCTATATACATGGTCCGCATAGTGTTGTTGCTTGTGCTAGCTAACCGGGACAAGGCGTCGACCTCAACATTCTCGGATCTCGGGATCTGCCTGATGAAATAAGAGATGAAGCCACGCAATATCTCCTTGACTTTGGCCAAATAAGTTGCCATGGTGGGGTCGCGTGTTTCATATTCGCCGCTGACTTGGTTGACCACAAGCTGGGAGTTGCTGCATAAGACAAGGTGCTTAGCCTCCACTTTCTTTGCTAGATTGAGCCCAGCGACTAATGCTTCGTACTCTGCTTCGTTGTTCGATGCTACAAACCCGAACTGGAGCGCGTATTCCAGCTTCACCCTGCTTGGTTTGTACAGAATTATTCGTACACCGCTTCCTTGTTGGTTGGATGAGCCGTTAATGTGGAGGATCCAGGGCTCCTCATCCCAGGTCGGACTAGCTCTAACTGGGATTGGTGTCGCACTGGTTGAAGCTTCCACAGTGTGCTCAAGCTCAGCTAGATTGCGAGTTGCGGTACTAAACGTGCATTCTGCCACGAAATCGGTTAAGGCTTGGGTTTTAATTTCCGTCCGAGGTTTGTACCGGATTATGTACTCGCTGAGTTTGATAGATCACTTCGTCAATCTACCAGATGCCTTGGGCTTGAGCAGGATCTATCTCAGAGGCTTGTTGGTGAGGCGACGATGGTGTGGGCTTGGAAGTGTGGACGAAGCTTGCGAGCTGCTATGACTAGCGCGTACGCCAGTTTCTCGATCTCCGGATACCTTGTTTCAACATCCTACAAAACTTTGCTAACATAGTAGATGGGTCGTTGGACCCGATCTACCTCTTTTATCAGCATCGAGCCAACCACCTCGTCACTTGCGGAGAGGTACAACTTTAAAATATCCCCTTCCTCGGGTCGAGTCAGAACCGGGGTACTAGTAAAGTATCTTTTTATCTCGTCGAAGGCAAGCTGACACTCTGCAGTCCACTCAAAGTCTTTACTCTTTTTTATAGCCTTAAAGAAAGGTAGGCAGCGATCTGCCAACTTAGACATAAAATGACTCAGAGCGGCTATCCGGCCATTCAGCCTCTGAACCTCTTTTAGCTTTCAAGGTGGTCTCATATCTAAGATGGCCTTTATTTTTTCTGGGTTGGCTTTGATGCCACGTTGGTTGACTATATAGCCCAAGAATTTACCCGAGGTGACCCCGAAGACACACTTGTTGGGATTTAATTTCATATTATACTTACGTAAAATTTCAAAAACACTTTGCAAATCGTTTAATAAAAATTTTGAAAATTGGGTCTTAATGATCATGTCATCTACATAACATTCAACTTTATTGCCAATTAACGGCTCAAAAATCTTGTTTACAAGTCTTGGAAAAGTTGTCCCAACATTTGTTAGTCCAAAGGGCATAACCTTATAGCAGTACAATCCGAGTTCAGTTATAAAGGCCGTCTTTTCTTCATCAGCGGGGTCCATCCTGATCTGGTTGTAACTAGAATATGCATCCAGCAAGTTCAGCAACTCATGCCCTGAGGTCGCGTCCACTAGGCGGTTGATCTTGGGTAGCGGGAAATAGTCTTTTTTGTAGGCTCTATTCAGGTCGGTATATTCAACGCACATGTGCCATTATCGTTCGCCTTTTTTACCAGAACTGGGTTAGCTACCCAACTCGGGTAATGGACTTCCCTGGTGAAGTCTGCCTTTAAGAGCTTCCAGACCTCTTCATCGACTATACTCCAACGTTCCAAGGCGAGGTTGTGTTTTTTCTATCTAACTAGCCTGACTAAGGGATCGGTATTTAGCTTATGAGTTAAAATTTTAGAGTCTATTCCGGGCATTTCTGTCGCGGACCAAGCAAATTTATCTAAATTTTGAAGTAAAAAGCTTACCAACTGAGAGCGAAGTAAAAAGCTTACCAGACGGGATGTGAACCATTTCCTCTGTTGGTGTAGTTCGCTCCTCGGCATACTCCGTAGGTCGCTCGAGCTCAATGTCAACCACTAGTTTGGCTTTCCCCATGAGGGCGGCTACGTAGCATTTGCGAGATTCGAGCTAGTCACCTCGTGCAACCTCTACTCCGTAGTCCGTAGGGAACTTCATTACCAAGTAGTAGGTGGATACTACCACACGCAGGGCGTGTGTAATGGGCCGACCTACTATGGCATTGTAAGGAGAGGGGGTTGCAACCACTAGAAACGTGTACTCGAGAACGCTATGTTCGGCCACGTGCCGACCTCCACAGGTATTAAAACTTGCCCTAGGGGTCTGACCTCCTTGCCATTGAAGCCAACCAGGGGAGTATCTGTCGGCTTTAGGTCGCTTTCCTAGAGTTGTAGCTTGTCGAAGGCGTCTTTGAACAATATGTTAGCCGAGCTACCCGAGTTCACTATGACGTGCTTAACTTCGAAGTTGTTTAGCCTCAGCTTTATCACCAAGACGTCATCATGAGGATACTGGATCCCATGCGCATCATCCTCCATGAAGTAATTAGGATCTTCATGTTGAGGCCGCTTCAGCGGGTTCTGCTCCTCGCTTTCTAGTTCACGGACTGAAGTTCGACCTACTGCCGAAGTGCACCCCACGATGATGGACCCGCCAATAATCATATTGATTACTCCGTGGATTGGTCTCCCCTCGGGTAGTTGCCATGGCGGCTGCTCGTTCTGCCTATTATTGGACTCGAGAGCATTCCTTCTCTAGTCCCCCTATCAGTCTATTTTCCGATTTCCTGGCTTCTTTCTTCTCTCTATATGAAAATTTTCAGATACCCACGATGGATGAACTCTTCAGTCTCGTCACAGAGGTTCCTACAGTTCTCTGTACTATGCCTGTGGTCTTTGTGAAAGTGATAGTAAACGTTCCTATTTCTGATGGCAGGATCTCCCCTCAACCTAGGAGGCCACTTGACAAAGGAGGAGTCTTTGATAGCCATAAGGATTTCTCCTCGCTTAGCGTTGAGGGGTGCATAGTTCGTCCTTTCAACAGGTGGGGTTCTAGAGCGCTGACCTGACTTGCGAGATTGCGAAGGAGATCGACTCCCAAACTTGTTTCCTCCCCTGGTCGGGGACTTACTCTTTCTTCTTTTATTCCAGCCATTACCTGTGTTGTCACCATCTCTTTTTCTCTTCTCTATTGGATTGTCGGTCCTCTGATTCATCTCTTCCTCAGTTCCGATGAACTGGTCAGCGAGGTTGAGGAATTCTGGGATGTCTTTTGGCTTGTTGGCCACCACATGCCATTTGAATTCACTATGAGTTAAGCCCTTTTTTGCTGTCGTGAGTCTCATCGCTGGGTCTAGGTCGGGGATCTCCAGGCGGGTGTCGTTGAAGCGCTTGATGTAGCTTCTGATGGACTCCCCTTATCTTTGAACTACATTAAGCACACTCTCTTGCGACCTCGGACACTTCTTACTGGTGATAAAGTGCAAGGTGAATAACTCTACAAACTGTGCCCAAATCTTGATTGATCTTGGTGCGAGGTTACGATACCATGTCCGAGCTACTCCTTGAATGTGGTGGAGAAAGCTATGGACATGCAAGGACTCGTCAGCTCCAGTTAGGTGCATTTGGGACTGGAAGGAGTCCACGTGACCATTAGGATCAAAAGATCTGTCATACTTATCTAGGGAAGGCATCTTGAAATCCTTGGGCATTGGGGTTGCCAAGAGCTCGGAAGACAGAGGGGACGACCCAGAGAGTAGAGGAGCGGTCTTTGTGGTTGCCGAGCTCGTCTCCTCTTTACCTTTCACTTGTTCTTGTTGGTTCAGTCTCGCGAGCTAGCTGTTCTGAACTGAAGTTCAGAGTGCCAAGTGATGCCTTTGCTACTACTTCTTCATGGGCTCTGCATTGGTGCTACTAACCTTGGTATGCTTTGGTGTTGTTCTGCCCCGAGGTAGCTCCTGGTTCCTTGTGGGATTTTGGGGCTGGCTGTCATGGATGGAAGTGATCTGCCTTCTTGATGCAATCGCCGAGAAAGAATGGGGCTATTGGGCTGAGTGTCCCCGGACCTGTTTCCAAGGTTGCCTTGTGAAGCAGATGGAGTGATCTGTCCATCTTTCCTCCCGCGAGGTGAGACTTGGCTCCTAAGAGGAACTGGGACGTGGGAAGTCTCCTCGCCTCTGGGGAGATTGAGTGGTGCCCTGCATGCGAGGTTAGTTATGCTGTGTTTCTGGGTGTCGGGGTGGAACCGGCTGCTGGCTTTGAGGCAATGGAGGGAACTGCTGCTGGTAGTGCTGGTAGAACATATACTATTGGTATTGCTGGAACTATTGGACCTGTTGCATTTGGACCAGGATGGCCCGCACGTAGTGCACCAGGTCATTGAACTGGGATTGTCTGACTCTGGGGGGAACCATAGAGGGTTCAGCGAAGGTTGCGCCTACCACTGGAGGGAGCGGGGAGTTCACTTGTGTAGTATTTGGTGGCATGGTCAGTGTTGGGACCCCAGCCGTAGTAAGCGGTATGGTGAACTGACCAATGCACACTAATGGAAGCTGAGGTTGCCCCCTAGAGACGTTCATCTCACTACTCTATCCGGCATGACTGGAAGATGCCATTGATTTCAGTGGAAAGCTGTTGATTGTGAAGAAGGCTTTTTGGTCGTCTACCTATAGATGGCACCAATTGATGTAGCGCGATCTGACTACTCCCTGCTGGAGGGTGATTTGGCTTTCAGTTGAATGGTGAGCTAGGTGAATCTGCAAGACAAGAACAGAGAACTCGGGGTGGCTAACCCGAAGAGGTCGCTCCGATGCTTAAGTTAGTAATCTGATGCGAGCTGAAGAGCTTTTAGAGTGTAGAGAGCTAGAGAGCTAGAGAGCAGAAAAATCACGTGTACCTTGTGCCATCGGGGTTGGAGCCTTTATATAGTTGAGTAGTCATGGGGCACACAAAAGAGTTTCAGGATATCCGGGATGTGGAAATAGAGTTCGTTCTTCTTCCAAAGGAGTAGTATACAGGTAAGGCTTATCTCGTTCCACTTCCGATTCTGGCGGAGTCAGGATAAGTCCTTATCGTGATCCCAAAAATGTCGGGGTCGGTTAACTCATCGTGATCTTGAGGGATTTGGGATCCATTGGAGAGACCTCTGGAGTTGGTTACGCAGAAGTCGGTTACATGGCGATTCGAGTTGTTGGTTCCGAACTGGTACATTGGTCTTTTAGTTCTGAACTGGGTTGAATATTGAGGTACCTCGATACCGAGGTGAGACTTACGCTGAGGTGGCCCTACACCAAGGTGAGCCTAAAGCCGAGGCAGCCTTTATGCCAAGGTGACTGAATACCCGAGCTCAATTGCTGCGAACTAAACTTGTCATGCTGAGTTGTCATCTCTTGGTCATGTCGTGTCCACGTGTCCCCTTTTTACTAGGTCGGGCCAAATCACCCATCATCAGATGATAGATTGGAAAAATTTTAAATTGGATTTATTGGATCCAATTTAAAAGGCAATTGAGAGGTTTAATTGATCTAACAAAGAAAGAGATGGTGGCTGGTTAATGGATTTAAAGCTGCATGGGCCCTACCTCTTTGCCAAGTGGCACTTGGCTTTAAATAAGAGGGGGACAAACCCAACCCATTTCCTAATTAGCTTCTAAATAGGATCATAATTTGCTTACTAAATCATCAATCTAGTGGGCCCCATATTAATTATGCAAGGTGAATGAATTGAAATTTGAATTCAAGTCTTCAGCCGAACTTGTCCAAGAAAAGACGTTATAAATAGATGGAGGAAGCTCTCGCCCTCCCTTAGCTCTCCTTCGGTCTTTTCTCCGGTTCTCACACTTCGGCTCCTCAATTCCTTGGCCTACTCTTATTTCTTCAAAAAAAAAGGGGAAGAAAAAGGGATGGCTGCACCAAGATCAAGAGAAGAAGAGTCGGAATTTTGGCTCCTCAACCATTGAAGCTCTGAAACTGTTACAATTCTGTACAATGTCAGCAAAAGGATTCTGACCTTTGAGTTGTTGCAACCAAAAGCTCCATCAAATTACTACAACAAAAGAAATGAAAGAAAATTCTCCTATCTTGTGGACGTATAATTGATCGTTGCAAGTTCTTTCTACAAGATGTCAAGATTTTCAAATCGGGTCTGTGACAAGCGACAAGTACAAGTTCGGGTTGTATTCATGACAAGAGAATCAGAGGGTTTTCTTTGCAAAAAAAAAAAAAAGACTTTGTATCCCACTTACATTTCTGCAAAAAAAAAATTAAATTTCTTTGAACTTGTCCGCATTTTTTTTGTGCTCCAAATTTAGCACAAAAATTGTTTCGACAAATTTCTACCACACCTAATGGGACATCTCTTTCCTCTCGTCTCTCAAGTCAAAACATCAAGTTTATTTTTTCAAGCAGTTTGGACACATGGCTCCAAAGAACACCGTTTCAAGCTTCGTTGGGAACAAGAAAAAATGCCACATATAGTTCAAGTTCGTCCGGATCAAATGCATTTTTAGCCTCCAACTACGAGAGATCAATCACCCGCCTTACGACAAAGTCCAGGGATTCACAGCTGGTTACACCTCTTGCCTTCTATGGAACTCAATGGGTTCCTTCAAAAGACCGAAATGCCAAAGATGGACTTTCAAGGTTGATGACGGCAAAGGACGCTAATTCAAAGTGGGTAACCCCAATGAAAGAGTTTGTAATAACAAATCCACTAAAGCATCCGAGTGGAGGAATGCCCATGTCGGGTGATGAACCTACAATTTATCTATAATTTTTGAGGACTTTAGCATGGATTTTTATGCCGGTTTTATTAATTTTTGCCTTAATTTAGCTTAATGCTAAGAATAAGTTTCAAGAGTAATTAATCCAAGAAAATGAAGGAAAAAGGCAAGAAAAGAAGGATCAAAAAGACCAAATTCAGCCCAACCCGGTTGTGGAAGCAAGAGAGAGCACTTCGGCCCAAGAAGAGCAAGTGGATTCCTTAAGAAAACCCAAGAAAATAAAGCCTAGCTAAGAGTAAAATTCGGCCCAGCAAGGAAGGCCCATTCTCAGCCCAAAAGAGCAGCTCAATGTATAGCTATCATGTGCTAAGAGAGAGCCTAAGTGCAGCCCAAATAGCAGCCCTTAGGAGGCTTTCAAGAGAGCTCTAGAAAGTTCAAGAAAGGGGTGTAATACACCCCATTCTAGAGGCTTCAAGAAGGGGCAAGAGCCCCCTTGAAAAACTATATAAGGAGGCCTCTAGGAGGGGGGATAGGTGTTCAATTGCTTGAGAGGAAGGCTATCCCACTCTTAGAGGTTCGGCCACCTTGAGAGAAGAGAAGAGAAGAAGGCTAGGCGCAAGGAAGAAGAAGAAGAAGGGCTGAAGGAAGTTCAAGACAAGCAAGCTAGAAGAGAAGGTGAGTTCAAAATTGGGGGTTTGTGATTCAAAGATCCTTTGTAATAACTCAATTGTAGTTTCATTCTCCTTTAATTTGAATTCTGTTTCTTTGTTATATTTTCTTTCTTCTTTCTCCTTCTTCCATTCTTCCTTGATGTATTTCAGCTTGTAAAATTTTAGTTCAGCAATCTAATTCTTTTTTATTCATTCGAATGGTCATGAATTATACTTGAAGTTTCTTGAATAAGGGTGTTATTATAGATTAATTCGGCCAACTAACCTTCAAGATCTGAATTGCTTGAAAGAGAATTCAGATCTGCAATTTTCAGATTGGCCGAATGGATCTAAAGCTTGGAATTCCTAGAGTGCTTGAGAGAGACTCTAGGAATTCAGATATACTATTCAAGAACTAAATTGGATGCAAGATTAGAGATAACTTGCACGATTCAGTTGGTGATCAATTCAGTTTTGAATTGATACCTTGTATGTGTTTATAGAAATGCATGCATGAGGATTAGATCTTTGATAGAGATATGGGGATCATCACTAATGCATAGGATGAACATGCACTTGAGAGAGGTTGTTCATGACCTTGGGGTTTCACCAAACCAAGGCTCAATTATGATTTATTCGAATGATCCAAATTGATAGATTGCTGAATTCTGAGATTGAAATTTACTGCTTACTCTTCTAACCTGATTTGAAGGCAATTGGACCAATGATTTAGATAGATTTTAATTTAGGATTCTTAGCTTTCATTAAAGTTTTGATTTATTTGTTAATCAGATAAGAAGTACTGAATTTAGTATTGATACTTGTTTCCTAAATCCTCTGAACTCAGATCTGAACCGATGCAAATTTGAGGTGAATTGGGTGTCATAACCACCCCAATTTACCCTAGGACACTTCTGCTACTCCTCAAAGGCAATTTGGTAGCAATGACTGAAGGTAAGGCAATTGAGAATTCAGATCCAAACTCAGACTTGAGTTCAGATCTGAATTCTGCTGTTACAGATCTGCTCAGTTCAGATCTGAATTCCTCTGAACTCAGATCTGAACCGATGCAAGTTTGAGGTGAATTGGGTGCCATCACTACCCCAATCCACCCTATGATACATCCAACCTGCCTCAAGGGTGAATGGATAGCAAAGAATGAGAGAAGTTCAAATCTGAAATGCAGTTGATATGATGTGAGGACTGAACTGATACAGGGCATACTATGAATTCTGGGTGGACTGAATTCTTGGCTTTACCCACTTGTACCCAATCTAAATTTGCTAAGGATGTGTGTTTGGATTGAATAATTGTGATGCCTCAAATATTCAATAAAAGCAGCAGTGCATTCCACTAGCATTCAGAGCTGTAACAGGGCTGCTACAGTACAGCAATTAGCATGAAACTCCACTGCTGATCTAATTAGCTCTCTTTCCCATTGATGATCTACTTCATATTTGATTGCTGATTTAGTGTAGCTGGTAGATGTAGTTCTTCAGTATTGCATTTATAGTTGGTTTAATTTGCTTAATTTTTCATTTTTGCTTTGAATGCAACTGCTGTATTACTGTAGTTATGCTTCTTTTCTCTTTAGTAGATTACTTTATTTTCCTTGTTTTAGTTTAATTTTAATAAAAGGAGACCTATTTTGCTTTCTATCTTGAAGTTATTACCCTCTAAAAGAAAAAAAAATCACAAAATCATGAGTGTTGCAGATCTGAGTTGCATTCGGCACTCAGATCTGCTATAGCAGAACTGCAGCACTCAACCGAAAAAAAAAAAAAAAATTCTCAAAATGAGTTCAGATCTGAATTGCATTCATCAATCAGACCTGCACTCATCCAAAAAGATTTTGGTTGCATTGCTGTATTTCGTTTTAGATTTCTTTTAAAAAAAAAAGAAAAAATAGAAAAAGAAAACAATGAAAGAATAGCATGTGAGTTTTCAAATCTGAACGTGTTCAGCCGATTGCAGGACTGCATTCTGCTAGGTTCAGATCTGAGTTCATCTAAACTCAGACCTGAACCTACTCAATTTTGATGTGAATTCGGGTAGTGACAGCACCCAATTCACAATTTGATGCATCAGACTTGCCTCATTGATGAAAATTTAAGCCATGAATGGTAAAATCAGTTCTGAAGTGCATGAGAATCAAAGGCAGTATAAGTAAATGATCTGAAATTTTTGTGAACTTGATGTTTTGTTATCTTTTAAATCACTTGCACCCAATCTGAATTGGTTATGGATTGATGTTTGGATTGGATTAGGACTGATGTTTGAAAGGTCCAAAAAGAACTTCATATTTTTGATGTACTGGTATTCAGATCTGAATCAAGGCTGCTTACATTATAAAATTGTAGATCTGATTTCAGGTCTCTACAATCAATTGAGGCATACAAGACATTTAAGTTGGGACTCGAAAGAGAAGTCTTAAGCTCTTGGGATCAAACTTATTTCAGACCTAACTGCAACAGATTTTAGACCTACTTATTGATATTAGGTTTGGAGTTTTTGTAAGTGACTGTTCTCAAAAGTTAAGTTTTCAAATCTGATTTTTTTTATGGTTAGAACTTGAAGAGCAGCTTAAAGATCATAAATTCAGCAATGATTGTAGATCTGTTTACAGTAGATTTTAGATTTGTTTACTTATGTTCATTTAAGTTTAGAATAGTGTGTAATAAACTCCATTGCTGATTTAGCTAGCTCTCTTTTCCATTGAACATCTACTTCGCACTTGAATGTTGGTTTAGTTTCAGTAATGGAGCTATGTTTTTCTAGTTTGCAAATTTATTAGTGTGGATCAGATCTGCATACATTCACTTACATTGCTGAAATTTTAATGCAGATCTGAGCACACAAAAAAAAAAAAAACAATCAAATAACTTTGGTAGTGTGCTGATTTCAAGAACTCTTAGACTTCTAAGCTAGTTTCAATCTTGTAAATCACTTGTTTATCACTTGCATATCAGATTCCAAGAGACATTTATATTGGCTTTTTTTTAAAATTATTTATTTATTTATTTATTTTGTTAGATAGAATTCAAACTTCCTGGCCTTGTAAGTTTCTGTTGTGTATTACAGATTGGTTAAATTATTTACATTGTTTGGAATTGTGAATAGTGGTCTTTTTATTATTTGGTTTAAATTATTTTTAGTTAGAACAAAGCTCATGATCTCTCTTGCAAGTAAATTCTAGCAGAAGAGGCTCCCACCAAAAGAACTCTTGCATATCTGGAAATTAATCTTCAGGAAGTCCTCTAAACACCTCCTATTACTTGATGATTCTCTTGCTAGTTTTATTGTTACTGCCTAACACTACGAACATTGAGGACAATGTTCATCTTAAGTGTGGGGGAGTGAGCCCGAGGCTAGGGTATGGGGGCTGAAACCATACACCTCATTCACCCCAACATACATATGCAGGCAATGACATAACAAAAAGAAAAAAAAGACTGGAACCCCTCAAGTTCATTACTATTTATTTGATGATTTTTAAGAAGGAATTCAATGAGTTGAGGGAGATTGATGTACTTGTTAAGTTTTTATTCTTGTGAATAACCCAATTTGATATATACATGAGAAAAGGGGAGCTGAATATGCCTTTCAGCATGACTAGCCCTAATTACCTTCATGTCTATGGAAGCCCTTGATTTCATTGTTAATGGTCAAGAATACTAGTGCACATCTGAAGTGTTGATTCTTGAGGTTCAATAATTGCAAAGAATGACAAAAGCCCAAATTGACTCCGTTATTTTGAGCTGAATAGTAAAACTAGCAGCTCAGAACATGAGTCCTATTTACCTACCTCAAGCAAGTGACCAGTGTGAGATGGAAAATAAGATGCACTCACAACAACAACAAAAAGAAAAAAAAAAAAAAAGAGAGAGAGAAAAAGAGAGAGAGAAAAGTGTGTGAGATGGAGCATAAAATGCACTCACACCGAAAAAAAAAAATAGAAGAAAAGGGTGAGATGGAGCATAAGATGCACTCACCCCTAGAATTAAGAAATTGTGGTGATAGCTAAGGTTCAAAGGGGCACTCTAAAGTTGAACTCTCATTAAGATTTAGTTACAGATGTGAAACTTAGTGAAATTTGATTATTAACCTTGACAATTAAGGAGTTGATTTATATATGAATTAGGAGTGAAGGCTAGACTATGATGAAATTCATATTCTCCTTTCCTTGGATCTTATACATATCTTAAATGGTAATTTACAAGAATAAAAGTTTAGCACTTACAAAAGTTCCCCGACTACTCAATGCATTTCTATTTTAAAAAAGTTCATCAGGTAAATGGTGAGAACAGAAGGGGGGAATGTTAAGTTTATGGCTGATGTCTTTGCTTGAGGACAAGCAAAAGCTTAAGTGTAGGGGTATTTGATGAACCTACAATTTATCTATAATTTTTGAGGACTTTAGCATGGATTTTTATGCCGGTTTTATTAATTTTTGCCTTAATTTAGCTTAATGCTAAGAATAAGTTTCAGGGGTAATTAATTCAAGAAAATGAAGGAAAAAGGAAAGAAAAGAAGGTTCAAAAAGACCAAATTCAGCCCAGCCTGGTTGTGGAAGCAAGAGAGAGCACTTCGGCCCAAGAAGAGCAAGTGGATTCCTTGAGAAAACCCAAGAAAATAAAGCCTAGCTAAGAGTAAAATTCGGCCCAGCAAGGAAGGCCCATTCTCAGCCCAAAAGAGCAGCTCAATGTATAGCTATCATGTGCTAAGAGAGAGCCTAAGTGCAGCCCAAATAGCAGCCATTAGGAGGCTTTCAAGAGAGCTCTAGAAAGTTCAAGAAAGGGGTGTAATACACCCCATTCTAGAGGCTTCAAGAAGGGGCAAGAGCCCCCTTGAAAAACTATATAAGGAGGCCTCTAGGAGGGGGGAGAGGTGTTCAATTGCTTGAGAGGAAGGCTCTCCCACTCTTAGAGGTTCGGCCACCTTGAGAGAAGAGAAGAGAAGAAGGCTAGGCGCAAGGAAGAAGAAGAAGAAGGGCTAAAGGAAGTTCAAGACAAGCAAGCTAGAAGAGAAGGTGAGTTCGAAATTGGGGGTTTGTGATTCAAAGATCCTTTGTAATAACTCAATTGTAGTTTCATTCTCCTTTAATTTGAATTCTGTTTCTTTGTTATATTTTCTTTCTTCTTTCTCCTTCTTCCATTCTTCCTTGATGTATTTCAGCTTGTAAAATTTCAGTTCAGCAATCTAATTCTTTTTTATTCATTCGAATGGTCATGAATTGTACTTGAAGTTTCTTGAATAAGGGTGTTATTGTAGATTAATTCGGCCAACTAACCTTCAAAACTCAGATCTGAGATTGCAAGATCTGAATTGCTTGAAAGAGAATTCAGATCTGCAATTTTCAGATTGGCCGAATGGATCTAAGGCTTGGAATTCCTAGAGTGCTTGAGAGAGACTCTAGGAATTCAGATCTACTATTCAAGAACTGAATTGGATGCAAGATTAGAGATAACTTGCACAATTCAGTTGGTGATCAATTCAGTTTTGAATTGATACCTTGTATGTGTTTGTAGAAATGCATGCATGAGGATTAGATCCTTGATAGAGATATGGGGTTTATCAAAATGCATAGGATGAACATGCGCTTGAGAGAGGCTGTTCATGACCTTGGGGTTTCACTAAACCAAGGCTCAGTTATGATTTATTCGAATGATCCAAATTGATAGATTGCTGAATTCTGAGATTGAAATTTATTGCTTACTCTTCTAACCTGATTTGAAGGCAATTGGACCACTGATTTAGATAGATTTTAATTTAGGATTCTTAGCTTTCATTAAAGTTTTGATTTATTTGTTAATCAGATAAGAAGTACTGAATTTAGTATTGATACTTGTTTCCTAAATCCTCGTGGGAACGAAACTTCACTCACTACTTTATTACTTGAACAGATAGTGCACTTGCTAGTATCACAATGAGCCACGTCATCGGGCGTGGAATTGAGTATCGGCTCAAGGTCTGGCTCCCATCCCAACTCTCCTACAATTGGACGGTCTGATTACATGCAGACTCACTCCTACACTTCAGTAGCACCCACCATGATGGCAGGAGCTACAATGGAAGAGCAACTTGCTAAGATGGATGCAACCATCGCTAAATTAACAAAGATGGTGGAAGTGAAGGACCTTCAAATTGCTTCCCACATGAACCGAATGGAACAAATGCAAACAACGGCATCCAACCAGGGGCCTTCACACCCACTAGGGTTCACCCTACAAGTAAACCCTCCCTAAGAGGAGTTTCCAGAACGTACTAACATATGAGATGCCCAATATGCTTCGGTTGCCTCTCTTTCAGTGCAACAACTCCAAAACATGATAGCTGACACAATACGTGCTCAGTATGGAGGTGTCTCACAATCATCCTCAATGTATACTAAGTGCATTGTGAAGGGATGAGAGATCCATCGTATGGATGCCCAAATCTTGCGGAATAAGGTGGACGAATTTCAAAATTTCTCTCCCTTTCAACTGGGAATCGAATTCCCTATTTAGAAAATCATATTTTTTAGGATCAATCTTGAACCATAAACTGAACTAGATCTGAACAAAAGCAGTAGAAGAGAATTATACCTGATACGGAGAAGTAATATCTCCCAATGGAGGTGTTCACGGCCAAGGAAGGATCCAAAGACTACTCCCACTAAAGATGGCGTAGTGTAGGATGGAGCAGAATCAGTAGTGTTCTTCTCCAAGAACCCAGTCCTTCGCAAGAAATAGCAAGATGGCACGTAAGCACAACTTCCTATCAGTCCTTTCACAAAGAACTGATATCAAGATCAAATCTTGAATTCTCCTACTAAATTGGAGATCGAACTGGCAAGGTAGGCGCAAAGAAGGAGGCGGCAAGAAAGAATTCTACAGGGTTGCTTAATTCTTTCTTCTGTGATTTCAGCTCTAAAGAGGATGTGAATATGTGTCTTCTAAAGGCTGCTGCCCCTTCCTTCTTTTGTAAGCCTAAAGAATCAGCTCCTAATCCAATTAGAATTGCTAATCCAAATCATATTTGAATCAGACATCCCTTTAGGTGATAAGGATAAATCCTTATATGCAGATTAGATCAGCCTTCTCCTAATCTCATTAGGAGGTTTCTAAATCTGAATCACATTTAGATCTGGACTCTCTGAGTGGATAGGGTTATCTGCTAATCCATCTCAGAATTTGCCCCATATTTAACTCATTAAATTAGCCTAGTTCGAAATGAGCTTGAGACCCATTAAGGTTATGTGCTCACTTAGCCTTCCTAAATATTGCCCAGTTGGGCTTCCTTGTATGGCGTGGGACCCAAGCATTGATCTACACATTAGCCACATGGGTTCAGCCCAACCTTTGTTACAAGGCCTGGCCGAGTACACGCTATACACAATGAACCCCCTGAAACCCATCAAATGGGCTCTATGGGCCCAACACTTACCTTAAGTGGTCCCTGGGCCAAGCCACCATGTAACACCGAGGGACTGTGGGCAGATGCAAGATTAGCCCATCAGGTATTATCCTCAATGGTCTTACACTCAACCTCTCAGCACATAATGATCAAACACTGCCCAACAACAGAGGAGCTCTCCCTCGGTTGCAAGAAACAGTGTTGCATTCTTTGCTTATATGAATCCCGGGAATTAAAACCTTTGCAAACATTTTAGAAACCATAATATATATATATATATATATATATACTTCTATATCTCATATAAAATATATTTTGCAAAACAAATCTCAACGATCGAAATCGGCTGCCGGCAGTCTTGGTTTCCATCAGTGAAAGTGCATCCCCGATCATTACCTTTTTCCGACAAAGGGGCTGATCCTATCACTATGATCACCCACTCAGATGAATTCTCAGACTGTCCCAACATACCCAGGTTTTGACCCCCGCTAAGGATCTCACTGATTGGTACATCAAAGACAACCCAATCCAACACCTAGTGCAGTATCATAATCGAGTCTAGGAGTCGGGTGTAACTTTCCAGTTTTGCCCATTAATCTCCAAGGTCCAGGGCAACGCTGGAAATCTGGTCCGATTCAAAGATTCAATTGATCCTACACTACATGTGCCTAGGGTCTCACCCTGGCAGCTGAGACAGGCCACCCCAACTGGCTTGGTGGCACATCAGTGTCAGCCTTATCAGGAAAGGTCTCCCCAGACCGACCCATTGGCTATGAACATTCTAAACTAACACGAGTCTCATTAAGTATCCAGTTTAAGGGTATTACATAGAAACACACCAAAGGAACATGAATCAAATATGTACTTTATTCATTTATAATAAAATCATAATGTACATTACTCTGATTGAAGCTAAGGGCATACAAAAACTGTCTAACAGTTCCCACTTGCACTTAGGTCCAATCTGGTACAAGCCAGAGTCCCATGCTTTCCACGTGTTTCTCAAACACTTTCTGTGATAGTGGCTTCATCAATGGGTCTGCTACATTTTTCGCTGACGCTACCTTCTGAATCAGGACGTCCCCTCTACCAACAATCTCCCACAGTACATGGTACTTCCTCTCGATGTGCTTTGACTTCGAGTGGGCTCGTGGCTCCTTAGCCTGAGCAATGAATCCATTGTTGTCACACAACAACATAATGGGTGATGTGCTAGACGGAACTACTCCCAACTCGTGAACGAACTTCTTCATCCACACGGCTTCTTTGGCAGCCTTGCTTGTAGTAATGTACTCGGCCTCGGTCGTGGAGTCTGCAGTGGACCCCTGTTTGCTGCTTTTCCAGCAAACAGCACACGATCCTATCGTGAAAACATATCCAGATGTAGACTTTCTATCATCTGGATCCGATTGGAAATCGGCATCAGTATACCCTTGGATCTGTAGTGAGTTACCATCGAATACTAGACAAAAATTTTTTGTCCTTCGAAGGTACTTAAGTATATTTTTCACAGCAGTCCAGTGCTCCTGCCCTGGGTTGGCCTGGAATCTACTTACCACACTCACTGCCTAAGCAATGTCAGGACGAGTGCACAGCATGGCATACATGATGCTCCCTACGGCAGAGGCATAGGGAACGTTCTTCATGCCCTCAATCTCCTCAGAGGTCTTGGGAGACATCTTCTTGGAGAGAGTGACTCCCCTGCATGAAAGGAACATTTCCTTTCTTGGAGTTCTCCATGCTGTATCTTTTGACTATTATGTCAATGTAAGCAGATTGGGATAATCCTATTATCCGCTTTGATCTATCTCTATAGAGTCGAAGACCTAGTATATAGGAGGCTTCTCCAAGATCTTTCATGGAGAATTGCTGTGAAAGCCATACTTTCACCGTAGTTAACATTCCTACATCATTCCCAATGAGCAAAATGTCATCTACATACAGAACCAAGAAGGTAACCTTATCCCCACTGTACTTCCTGTAGACACAGGGTTCATCCGGATTCTGCTTGAAGTCAAACGATTTGACAGCAGAGTCATAACGGATGTTCCAACTTCTAGAAGTTTGCTTAAGTCCATAGATTGATCTATTAAGTTTACATACCATGTGTTCCTGACCTACACCAATGAAGCCTTGCGGCTGTTGCATATAGATATCTTCAGTAAGATCTCCATTCAAGAATGCAGTTTTGACATCCATCTGCCAAATCTCATAATCATGGTATGCTGCTACAGCTACTGGATCCTAATGGATTTAAGCATGGCCACAGGTGAAAAGGTTTTCTCATAATCAATGCCCTCTTTCTGAGGGTACCCTTTTGCCACCAGACGAGCTTTGAAGGTCTCAAGCCTACCATCGGGGTCCTTTTTTCTCTTATAAATCCATTTGCAACCGGTTTCTTTTACCCCGAAGGGCGGATCTACTAGAGTCCAGACTCCATTGGTCTCCATTGAGTCCATCTCAGCTCTCATGGCCTCCACCCACTTCTGGGAATCTATGTCCTACATAGCTTCCGCATAACTCACGGGATCCTCCTCACTAGTCAAGGTTTCCACCAGGTAACTATCCTGGTCATAACCAAAATGGACCGGTGGCTTGGATACCCGAGTGGATCTTCTAGGTTGGTGACTACCTGGAACTTGTGGGACATCTCCCACTGCTCCTGAGCTCTCCTCATCAAGAACTACTTCCTGATGATGGGTGTCCAGGATGTAATCGGTTTCCAAAAATTGTGCATTTCGGCTGCAGAACACCTTCTACTCACTTGGGTCATAGAATAGGTAATCCATAGAGCCTTTTGGGTAGCCTACAAATAGGCAACGATTGGTCTTGGATTCCAACTTGTCTGCACTCGTTCTTTTAACGTGTGCTGGACAACCCCAAATCTTCAAGTGTTTGACACTTGGTTTATTTCTAGTCCAAAGTTTATATGAAGTGTTCGGAACCGATTTGGTTGGAACCCGATTCAGCACATAAATCACAGTCTCTAATGCGTAGCCCCAAAAGGATGTGGGTAACTCTGAGTGTATGAGAAATGACCGGACCGTATCTAATAAGGTCCTATACCTCCTCTCTAAAACACCGTTAAGTTGTGGTGTAGCAGGAGGAGCTAATTGTGATACTATCCTATTGTCCTTTAAGTTGTCCCTGAATTCGTCAGAGAGATACTCGCCACCTCGATCTGATCGAGGGGCTTTAATTTCTCTCCCTAATTGTTTCTCGACCTCTTGTCTGAACTCCTTGAACTTTTCAAAGGATTCAGACTTGTGTCTCATTAGGTACACATAACCATATTGTGAAAAATCATCTGTGAAGGTGATGAAATACACGTGTTGATTCCGTGTTCTGACACTCAGGGGACCACACACATCAGTATGTATAAGGTCAAGTGTGCCTGTATATCTTTCAGGCTTACCATTAAATGGTCGTTTCGTCATCTTGCCTTGTAGGCAAGGCTCATAAGAGGGAAGATCTTCTACAGTTAGAAAATCTAAAGGACCATCCTTTGCCAACCTTGTGATTTGGTCAACACCGATGTGGCCAAGTCGGTAATGCTACAGGCACGTGGGATTAATGGTATCAAGGACTCTTTTCTTGGGGATTTCAGCCGATGTAGTTTCAGTTATGTTAGTTTCTAGAGAAGGATGTAGAACATAGAGACATCTTCAGTTCCCCGTATGCAATAAATCTGTTATTTCTTTTAATAGTAATCGTATTACTAAAGAAGACAGAATAAGCATCTGCATACAGTTTTGAAACAGAAATCAAATTTCTCCTTAAATTTTGTACATAAAGACAATCTTTAAGTACAATAATTCCTTCTCTAAAAGTTAACTCCACGGTTCCTATGGCTGCGGCTGCAACAGTTGCAGTAGTCCCCAAGTAGAGCATAACTTCTCCTTCACTCAGCCTTCTGCTTACCTTGAACCCCTGCAGTGAGTTACATGCATGAGTTGAAGCCCCGAAGTCAATACACCAGGACGCAGAAGCTACCAATAAATTGGTTTCTATAACACAAGTTTCGAAATTACCTTTCTTCGATTCCAGGTAGGCAGGACAATTCCTTTTCCAATGGCCAGTCTTCTTGCAGAAGTGACAGGCATCCGATGCCTTGTCCTTCCTCTGCTTCTTGGGTTCGGTAGCCTTCTTCTGGGCCTTTCTCTTTGCCTTCCTTTTCTTGCCCGATTTCCCAGCTTCAACAAGCATGGCAATGGGCTCATCCTTTTTAATCAATTCTTCGGCACTCTGCAACATATTGCTGAGTTCCTGCAAGCTAACGTTCAACTTGTTCATATTGTAATTCATAATGAATGGATTAAAGGATGGAGGCAAAGAGTTGAGAATAGCATCGATCTGTGTTACCAGATTTAGCCCGGATACAAGAGCCTCCAGTTCGTTGATATAACCCATCATCCGAAGACAATGGTCGTGAACTTGTTGGCCCTTGGACATCTGCGCGGTCATGAACTGTTTCAATACCTTCTGCCAAGTAGAACCTTTCTGCTCTTCGTACATTGTCTTGAGACTGTCAAATACGTCATTGGCAAGTTCGATCTGATCGAATGCCTCTGTATTGGGTTGTCCAAGGAGGCAATGATATAGCAGTGGGCAAGGGAGTTTTTCTCCTCCCATTCTTGGCATTCTCTTCTCCGGGCCTCAGAAGCCCTATCTCCCGGGTGATCCGGGGCAAGATTCTTGGGTACCTTATCCAACTTTTTAGAGGTTAAGACCAACATAAGGTTCCTGTACCAATTGGCATAGTTTGGGCCCTTCAGCTTGTTGTCATCAATCAGCTTTGCAAATTGTCCATTTGCCATTTTCTGATAAAAGAGCAAACATCAGTCCACAACTTAATTTGATTCATGTTCATTACATAGATATGGATTTTAATCTACATTCCATTCCCATTTATTCATCTCTGAGATTTCCCTCCTTTCTCAGTGACAAAAACTACGAGTTGTCTTTGGAAATGTGGGAAATCACATAAGGTGCATGGAGCCAACTGTTTCAACTGCATAACCCCACCACCTTTCTGTGAAGGATCATATCCACTCATCATATGAGTTTTCCCTTTGGCCTCTGTCAGACAAGGTTCAGAGCCGTTTTCAGGTAAACCTTTCTACCTAGTGAGTGCTTACCCATCATATTCTTGAATGCCAAGGTACTGTGAAAGAGTTCCCATTTTCTGGTGAAGCCCCTCCCACATCGGTCTATGATGCCCCTATCATCTCATGAAACACTCAAACAAACCCAACAACAAATGGATAGCCCATTTTCTGGTGCGTTTCCTCATTACTGAAGGACAAATCCTCATGCTAATGATGGAAGACATTTAGAGAGTTCATCATATGAATCTCCATATCACATGCACTCATATTAGTTGGAGGGAACAATAAATTACACCCTAGTTTGATATAGGTCAAACCCAAGTAGCTCCTACTGACTTTCATAAAGTCAGATTTCGGTGGGCCTAAATTGGCTAGGGTTCCGCACGTAACCTCTCCATGAGGTGTGGGGCCCACCACTGAGGGAGGTCATCTAATGACCAAAAGGGACACCATGGCAATGATGTGCATTCAGCCATGGTGTGTGCAAGAGCCACTGTCGATTGAGCATGGGCCAAGCACTTATGGCCCATGTACGTAGCACATCACACATCCATACATCACATGCAAAGATAAATTGATCCAATCAATTAAATATCTGTAAAGCCCATTTGAAGCCCATTTTGAATCCATAATACTAACCATTAATATTATCTAGGTATATGGGCTGAATTAGGGTTGATTGGTTCGGCCCATATAGCTTTATGTGTTAAGTGGGCTTTTAGCAGTTTTAACTATTTAAAACTGGGCCTTTACAGGTTGGGCTGAACTAAGCATTTAATTAATTATCAATCCTCAGGCCCATTAGTGGGAAAATTAGGGCAGACTTTCAGCCTTGATCGAATCCTAGATTCGGTCCAAACAATTTGAACTAATCTTGGTTCGAATGGGTCTAGGGTTTGATCTTTAATTAAATCTTTAATTGAAGAAAATAATCTAAAATTAAATACTGATAAAAGAATAATCAAGAATCAGTCACATAGGGTTGTTCGCACAATCCATCCTGCAAAACAGAGGTTAGATCACAGGTTGCAGTTTCATAAACTGCAAATCGCAGATAGCGATTCTCCCATCTGCGAAATCTCCTTCCTTACGCCGCCATCTTCGATCCAAAATAAAATAAATAGAAATCCTAATTTCTATTAATAATTACATTAGATCGAATACCTACACATTTAGTCTAAAGAATAAAAAATAAAAAATTATTTTACAGACCAAAAGTAATAAAATAATCCAGAAACTAGAAAAATGTAGGTTCCCTGCGCAAATTAAGAATTCGATCTCCTCTTGTACGAACAGCCCATAAATCAAGAATATCATAAAGAGCAATTCTAAAAAATTAACAGATTTATATAAAATTTAATTTTAGATTATTCGCCCATAATTTTGGGAACGATTTCCCAAAACCCTTTATCTACGAAAATTTGGTAGAACGCCTTCTGCCTATTTGTGCAGGTTCAGATCTGAAATAAATTGGTTCAAGATTTGAACCATGGCTCTGATACCACTGAAAGGATGAGAGATCCATCATATGGACGCCCAAATCTTGCGGAATAAGGTGGACGAATTTCAAAATTTCTCTCCCTTTCAACTGGGAATCGAATTCCCTATTTAGAAAATCATATTTTCTAGGATTAATCTTGAACCATAAACTGAACCAGATCTGAACAAAAGCAGTAGGAGAGAATTATACCTGATACGGAAAAGTAATATCTCCCAATGGAGGTGTTCACGCCCAAGGAAGGATTCAAAGACTGCTCCCACTGAAGATGGCGCAGTGCAGGATGGAGCAGAATCAGCAGTGTTCTTCTCCAAGAACCCAGTCCTTCACAAGAAATAGCAAGATGGCAAGTGAGCACAGCTTCCTATCAGTCCTTTCACAAAGAACTGATATTAAGATCAAATCTTGACATCTCCCACTGAAATGGAGATCGAACTAGCAAGGTAGGCAGCAAGAAGAAGGAGGCAGCAGGAAAGAATTTTGCAGGGTTGGTTAATTCTTTCTTCTGTGATTTCAGCTCTAAAGAGGATGTGAATATGTGTCTTCTAAAGGCTACCGCCCCTTCCTTCTTTTGTAAACCTAAAGGATTAGCTACTAATCCAATTAGAAGTTGCTGATCCAAATCATATTTGGATCAGACATCCCTTTAGGTGATAAGGATAAACCCTTATCTTATCTGCTATGGACAGTGCACCCCCTAAAACCCATCAAATCGGCTCTATGGGCCCAACACTTACCCTAAGTGGTCCTTGGGCCAAGCCACCTTGTAACACCCAGGGACTGTGGGCAGATGCAAGATTAGCCCATCAGGTATCATTCTCAATGGTCTTACACTCAACCTCTCAGCCCATAATGATCAAACACTGCCCGACAAGAGAGGACCTCTCCCTCGGCTGCAAGGAACAGTGTTGCACTCTCTGCTTATATGGATCCCGGGAATTAAAACCTTTGCAAACATTTTAGAAACCATAATATATATATACTTTTATATCTCATATAAAATATATTTTGCAAAACCATAATATATATATACTTTCTGTGATAGTGGCTTTGTCAATGGGTCTACTACATTTTCCTCTGACGCTACTTTCTGAATTAGGACATCCCCTCTACCAACAATCTCCCGCAGTACGTGGTACTTCCTCTCGATGTGGTTCGACTTCGAGTGGGCTCGTGGCACCTTAGCCTGAGCAATGGCTCCATTGTTGTCACACAACAATGGGATGGGTGATGTGCTGGACGGAACTACTCCCAACTCGTGAACGAACTTCTTCATCCACACAGCTTCTTTGGCAGCCTCACTTGCGGTAATGTACTCGGCCTCGACCGTGGAGTCTACAGTGGACCCCTATTTGCTGCTTCCAGCAAACAGCACATGATCCTATCGTGAAAACATATCCATATGTAGACTTTCTATCATCTGGGTCTGACTGGAAATCGGCATCTGTGTACCCTTGGATCTGTAGTGAGCTACCGTCGAATACTAGACAAAACTCTTTTGTCCTTCGAAGGTACTTAAGTATGTTTTTCACAGCAGTCCAATGCTCCTGCCCTGGGTTGGCCTGAAATCTGCTTACTACACTCACTGCCTGAGCTATGTAAGGACGAGTGCATAGCATGGCATACATGATGCTCCCTATGGCTGAGGCATAAGGAACATCTTTCATGCCATCAATCTCCTCAGAAGTCTTGGGAGACATCTTCTTGGAGAGAGTGACTCCGTGTCTGAAAGGAACATTTCCTTTCTTGGAGTTTTCCATGTTGTATCTCTTGACTATTTTATCAATGTAAGCAGATTGGGATAATCCTATTATCCTTTTCGATCTATCTCTATAGAGTCGAAGACCCAGTATATAGGACACTTCTCCAAGATCTTTCATGGAGAATTGCTGTGAAAGCCATACTTTCACCGTAGTTAACATTCCTACATCATTCCCAATGAGTAGAATGTCATCTACATACAGAACCAAGAAGGTAACCTTATCCCCACTGTACTTCCTGTAGACACAGGGTTCATCCTGATTCTGCTCGAAGTCAAACGATTTGACAGCAGAGTTAAAACAGATGTTCCAACTTCTAGAAGCTTGCTTAAGTCCATAAATGGATCTGTTAAGTTTACATACCATGTTTTCCTAACCTATAGCAATGAAGCCTTGCGGCTGCTGCATATAGATATCTGCAATAAGATCTCCATTCAGGAATGCAGTTTTGACATCCATCTACCAAATCTCATAATCATGGTATGCTGCTACATCTAGCAGGATCCTAATGGATTTAAGCATGGCCACAGGCGAAAAGGTTTCCTCATAATCGATGCCTTCTTTCTGAGTGTACCCTTTCGCCACCAGACAAGCTTTGAAGGTCTCAACCTTACCATCGGAGCCCTTCTTCCTCTTGTAAATCCATTTGCAATCGATTGCTTTTACCCCGGAGGGTGGATCTACTAGAGTCCAGACTCCATTGGTCTCCATTGAGTCCATCTCTGCCCTCATGGCCTCCATCCACTTCTGGGAATCTATGTCCAACATAGCTTCCGCGTAAGTCACGGGATCCTCTTCACTAGTCAAGGTTTCCACCAGGTAACTATCCTGGTCATAACCATAACGGACTGGTGGCCTGGATACCCGAGTGGATCTTCTAGGTTGGTCACTACCTAGAACTTGTGGGACATCTCCCACTGCTCCTGAGCTCTCCTCATCAAGAACAACTTCCTGACGATGGGTGTCCAGGATATAATCGGTTTCCAAGAATTGTGCATTTCGACTGTAGAACACTTTCTGCTCACTTGGGTCATAGAATAGATAACCTACAGAGCCTTTTGGGTAGCCTACAAATAGGCAATGGCTGGTCTTGGATTCCAACTTGTCTGCACTCGTTCTTTTAACGTGTGTTGCACAACCCCAAATCTTCAAGTGTCTGACACTTGGTTTCTTTCCGGTCCAAAGCTCATATGGTATTCGGAACCGATTTGGTTGGAACCCGATTCAGCACATAAATCGCAGTCTCTAATGCATAACTCCAAAAGGATGTGGGTAACTCTGAGTGTATGAGAAGCGACCGGACCATATCCAATAAGGTCCTATTCCTCCTCTCTGAGACACCGTTAAGTTGTGGTGTAGCAAGAGGAGCTAATTGTGATACTATCCCATTGTCCTTTAAGTAGTCCCTGAATTCGTCAGAGAGATATTTGCCACCTCGATCTGATCGAAGGGCTTTAATTTCTTTCCCAAACTGTTTCTCGACCTCTTGTCTAAACTCTTTGAACTTTTCAAAAGATTCAGATTTGTGTCTCATTAGGTACACGTAACCATATCGTGAAAAATCATCTGTGAAGGTGATGAAATACACGTGTTGATTTCGTGTCCTAACACTCAGGGGACCACATACATCAGTATGTATTAGGTCAAGTGTGCCTATACATCTTTCAGGCTTACCGTAAAATGGCCGCTTCGTCATCTTGCCTTGTAGGCAAGGCTCACAAGTGGAAGATCTTCTATAGTTAGAAAATCTAAAGGACCATCCTTTACCAATCTTGTGATTCGGTCAACACCGATGTGGCCAAGTCGGTAATGCCACAGACACGTGGGATTAACTGTATCACGGGCTCTCTTCTTGGGGTTTTCAACTGACGTAGTTTCGGTTATGTTAGTTTCTAGAGAAGGATGTAGAACATAGAGACCGTTCTCCAGTTCCCCGTATGCGATGAATTTGTTGTTTCTTTTAATAGTAATTGTATTACTAAAGAAGACAGAATAACCATCTGCACACAGTTTTGAGACAGAAATCAAATTTCTCCTTAAATTTTGTACATAATGACAATCTTTCAGTACAATTATTCATTCTCTAAAAAATAATTCCACGGTTCCTATGGCCACGGCTGCAACAGTTGCAGTAGTCCCCAAATAGAGTGTGACTTCTCCTTCACTCAGCCTTCTACTTACCTTGAACCCTTGCAGTGAGTTACATGCATGAGTTGAAGCCCCGGAGTCACTACACTAGGACGCAGAAGTTACCAACAAATTGGTTTCTATAACACAAGTTTCAAAGTTACCTTTCTTGGATTCTAGGTAGGCAGGGCAATTCCTTTTCCAGTGGCCGGTCTTCTTGCAGAAGTGGCAGGCATCCGATGCTTTGTCTTTCTTCTGCTTCTTGCTCTTAGTGGCTTTCTTCTGAGGCTTCTTTGCCTTCCTCTTTCTCTTGCCTGTCTTGCCAGCTTCAACAAGCATGGCTACAGGCTCATCCTTTTAATCAGTTCTTCAGCTCTTTGCAACATATTGCTGAGCTCTTGCAAGCTGACATTCAGCTTGTTCATGTTATAGTTCATGATGAACGGATAAAAGGAAGGAGGCAAAGAGTTAAGGAAAGCATCTATCTGGATTGCAAGGTGCAGCCCGGATCCAAGAGCCTCCAGTTCGTTGATGTATCCCATCATCCAAAGACAATGGTTGTGAACTTGTTGACCCTTGGACATTTGTGCGGTCATGAACTGTTTCAAGACCTTTTGTCAAGTAGAACGATTCTGCTCTTCATACATTGTCTTGAGACTGTCCAATATGTCTTTGGCAAGTTCGATCTGATCAAACTGCCTCTGTATCGGGTTGTCTAGGGAGGCAATGATGTAACACCAGGCAAGGGAGTTTTTCTCCTCCCATTCTTGATAGTCTCTCCTTCGGGCCTCAGAAGCCCTATCACTCGGACGCTCCGGGGCAGGATTCTTTGCCACCTTGTCCAGCTTTTCAGAAGCTAGGACCAGCATAAGGTTCCTGTACCAGTCAGCATAGTTTGGGCCCTTCAACTTGTTGTCATCAAGCAGTTTTGCAAATGATCCATTTGCCATTTTTTGATAAAAGAGCAAACATCAGTCCACAACCTAATTTGATTCATGTTCATTTCATAGATATGGATTTTAATCTACGATCCATTTCCATTTATTCGTCTCTGAGATTTCCCTCCTTTCTCAGTGACGGAGACTACGGGTTGTCTCTGGAAATGTGGGAAATCACATAGGGTGCATGGAGCCAACTGTTTCAGCTGCATAACCCCACCACCTTTCAATGAAGGATCATATCCACTTATCATATGAGTTTTCCTTTTGGCCTCTGTTAGACAAGGTTCAGAGCCGTTTTTAGGTAAACCTTTCTGTCCAGTGAGTGCTTACCCATCATATTCGTGAACGCCAAGGTACCGTGAGAGAGTTCCCATTTTCTGGTGAAGCCCCTCCCACAACGGTCTATGACGCCCTTATCATCTTATGAAACACTCAGACAAGCCCTACAGCAAATGGATAGCCCATTTTCTGGTGCGTTTCCTCGTTACTAAAGGACCCATCCTCATGCTAATGATGGAAGGCCTTTAGAGAGTTCATCATATGAATCTCCCTATCATATGCATTCATATTAGCCGGAGGGAACAGATAATTATGCCCTAGTTCTTATTTTAGGTCAAACAAAAGTGGCTCCCACTGACTTTCATAAAGCCAGATTTCGGTGGGCCTAAATCGGCTAGGGTTCCGCACGTAACCTCTTGATGAGGTGTGGGGCCCACCACTAAAGGAGGTCATCCAATGACCAAAAGGGACACCATGGCAATGATGTGCATTCAGCCATGGTGTGCGCAAGAGCCACTGTCGATTGAGCATGGGCCAAGTACTTATGGCCCATGTACGTAGCACATCACACATTCATACATCACATGCAGGGATAAAATGATTCAATCAATTAATCATCTGTAAGGCCCATTTGAAGCCCATTTTAAATCCATAATATTATCTAGGTATATGGGTCGAATGGTTCAGCCCATATAGCTTTAAATGTTAAGTGGGCTTTTAGTAGTTTTAACCTTTTAAAACTGGGCCTTTACAGGTTGGGCCGAATTAACCATTTAATTAAACACCAATCCTTAGGCCCATTAGTGGGAAAATTAGGGCTGACTTTCAGCCTTGATTAAACCCTAGATTTGGTTCAAACTATTTGAACCAATCTTGGTTCGAATGGGTCTAGGGTTTGATCTTTAATTAAATCTTTAATTCAAGAAAATAATTTGAAATTAAATACTGATAAAAGAAAAACAAGAATCAGTCAATCAGGGCTGTTCGCACAATCCATCCTACAAAACAGAGGTTAGATCACAGAATGCAGTTTCACAAACTGCAAATCGCAGATAGCGATTCTCCCATCTACGAAATCTCCTTCTCTGCGCCGCCATCTTCGATCCAAAATTAAAATAAATAGAAATCCTATTTCTATTAATAATTACATCAGATCGAATACCTATACATTGAGTCTAGAAAATAAAAAAAAAAATTATTTACAGACCAAGAATGATTCAAGAACTGCAAAAACGCAGGTTCCGTACACAAATCAAGATTTCGATCTCCCTTTGTATGAACAGCCCATAAATCAAGAAAATCACAAAGAACAATTCTAAATAATAATCAGATTTATGTAAAATTAATTTCAGATTATTCGCCCATTAAATTTTGGGAATAAATTTCCCAAAACCCATATCTACGCAAATCAGGTAGAACACCTTCTGCCCATTTGCGCAGGTTCAGATCTGAAACAAGATGGTTCAAGATTTGAACCATGGCTCTGATACCACTGAAGGGATGAGAGATCCATCCCATGGGCGCCCAAAGATTACGGAATAAGGGGCGAATTTCAAAAATTTTTTCTCTCCCTTCAACTGAGAATCACATTCCCTATTTAGAAAATCATATTTTCAAGGATCATTCTTGAACCTTAAACTGAATCAGATCTGAACCAAAAGAAGTAGGAGGGAGGATATACCTGATACAGAGAATATACCTGAAGTAGGAGGGAGGATATACCTGAATCAGATCTCAAAATGGAGGTATTCACGCCGAAGGAAGGATCCAAAATCTGCTTCCACTGAAAATGGCGCAGTGAAGGATGGAGCAGAATCAGCAACGTTCTTCAAAAGAACTTGACCCTTCACAAGAATCAAATGGATGGCTTGTGGGTACAGCTCCAACCAATCTTTTCCCAAAAGATTGAGATCAAGATCAAATCTTGATTTCTCCCTAGAACTAGAGATCGAACTGAAGGGAATGGCAATGACAGGAAGGAGGCGATAGGAGAGAATTCACAGTATGCAGGAAATCTCTCTTTCTCTCTTTCTTTGCTCTAAAGAGAAAATGTGTTGTGTGTCTTGTATAAAAGGCTGCCGCCCCCTTCTTTTATAATCTCAAAGGGATCAGCTCCTAATCAGATTAGGAGTTGCTAATCCAAATCATATTTGGGTTAGAAGTCCCTTTCAGTGATAAGGGATAATCCTTATCTTATCTGCAGATCAGATCAGCCATCTCCTAATCTAATTAGGAGGTTTCCAGATCTAAATCTCATTTAGATCTTGGACTCTCTAAGTGGATAGGGTCTAAGCCCAATCCTTTTAGCTGATCCACTTCAGAATTCGCCCCCTTTAATTGACTAATCAAATCAGCCCAGTTCGAAATGGGCTTAAGGCCCATTTAAGGTTATGTACTCAAAAATCCATCCAAACTACTGCCCAGTTGGGCTACCTTGTATGGCGTGGGACCCAAACATTGATCTACACATCAGCCACATGGGTTCAGCCCAGCCTTTGTTACAAGGCTTAGCCGAATACACTGTTATGGACAATGCACCCCCTGAATCCCATCTTATGGGCTCTATGGGCCCAACACTTACCCTAAGTGGTCCCTGGGCCAAGCCACCTTGTAACACCCAGGGACTGTGGGCAGATGCAAGATTAGCCCATCAGGTATTATCCTCAATTGTCTTACACTTAACCTCTCAGCCCATAATGATCATACATTGCCCGACAAGAGAGGACCTCTCCCTCGGCTGCAAGGAACAGTGTTGCACTCTCCACTTATATGGATCCCGGGAATTAAACCCTTCTTGCAAACATTTTAGAAACCATAATATATATACTTTTGTATCTCATATAAAATATACTTTGCAAAACAAATCTCAACGGTTGAAATCGGTTGCCGGCAGTCTTGATTTCCATCAGTGAGAGTGCATCCCCGATCATTACCTTTGTCTGACAAAGGGGCTGATCCTTTCACTATTATCACCCACTCAGATGAATTCTCGGATTGTCCCAACATACCCAGGTTTTGACCCTTGCTAAGGATCTCACTGATTGGTATATCAAAGACAGCCCAATCCGACACCTAGTGCAGTATCATAATCGAGTCTAGGGGTCGGGTGTAACTTTCCAGTTTTGCCTATCAATCTCCAAGGTCCAGGGCAATACTGGAAATCTGGTCCAGTTCATAGTTTCAATTAATCCTACACTGTATGTGCTTAGGGTCTCACCCTGGTAGCTGAGACAGGCCACCCCAACCGACTTGGTGGCACCACAGTGTCAGCCTTGTCAAGATAGGTCTCCCCAGACCGACCCACTGGCTGTGAACATTCTAAACTAACACGAGTCTCATTAAGTGTCCAGTTTAAGGGTATTACACAGAAACATACCAAGGGAACATGAATCAAATATGCATCTTTATTCATTTACAATAAACTCATAAAGTACATCATTCTGATTGAAGCTAAGGGCATGCAAAACTGTTTAACAAAACCAATAAGGAAATCACATATAATTAACTACTTCTAACAACCATAAAGAAAGATTGATTTGCTTTTCTAATGTTTAGACAAGTGGCACCACTTTCCCCCACTTCCTCCTAAATTGTCTCTAATTCCTATTTATCTCCTAAATTATCTCTAACTCCTATTTATCTCTTAAATTATCTCTAATCTAGTAGAAAGATTCCCTCCTAAACTTTTTCTAATTCCTATTTATCCTTTCCCCCACTTTTTATCTATACCTACCTAAAGAAAGTTTCAATTAAAAAAAATTCAAAACTATTTAAATGTTATAAAGAAATTATATACTAAATTTAAAATATTTATTCAAAACACAAAAAAAATAGATTTAATAATATTCATATTATTAATAATTCAATATTTTTACAAAATTCATCATGAAATTATGTAGTAACAACATAAATTATAATTTTTTGATTTATTCAATTTAAATCTTATTCAAATGATAAAAATTTAACATTAAAAAATAAAACATTATTTAAATATTTCAATACCTAAAAATTTTAAATAAAAAACATTAAAAACGGATAAATAATATAAAAAATATTTAATACTACATAATAATATTAAAATAATGAAAATTTTTAAATATTTTACATTTTACTTAAATATTTAAACAACAAAATATTTAACATGACAAAATTTAAATAGTTAAAATAACGAAATTATGAAATAAATTTAAAAGAAATGTTAAAAGTAGAAAAATAATTATAATATAATTCATAATATTCATATTCATAATAATTTACTATTTTACAAAATTAATAACGAATTATGTAATAATAGTATAATTATAAATTTATGGATTATTAAATTAGATAAATAATTAATATTTTAAGAATTTAACTTTTGATATTTAATTTATTGTATTTATTTTATTTTTTATACATTTAATTTTAGTAATTATATATTTTTTATAATTTATAGATTAATACTTATTAGAGATTAAACTATTATTTAAGATTATATTTTAGTGTACTTTTATATTAAAGACAATTTAGTGTACTTTTAGAAATTTACCATGTGGTTGATGCTCAATATATCCTTTTGATCATTTCTATCATCAAATTGAATATTGGGTTGACGGGACAGTGTTTTCAAAATTGGATCAAATTGGATGGTTAGACCGAAAAAATTGGGAATCATACATCATTTCACCTAAACATCACTTTTTGTCCAGAAAACCATTTATTTGGTTAGCAAACCATCGAACAATCAAATTGTTCAACCCCAGAACGGTTCCCTATCCGATCCAATTTTAAAAACCTTAGATGGGGAGTGGGTGCCTTACCTTGAGCTTGGCTTGGTGTGCAGCATGGCCTGGCCCAAGGTTCGGCCCATGGACCAGCCCGACCCATGGCACGACATGGAACCGTGCGGGCTCGAGCTGTAGGCCATGCTGAACCAACACCTAAATTATCCTAGAGGGCGGCATGGCCCGGAATGCCTCTTGGGCCAACACAGGACGTCTCGCACTTTGTGCAGGCCACATGCAGGTCAAGTCGTGCCGACCCAAGACGACCCAATTTACACCTCTACTTGAACCCGCCCAATTCTAGGGATGGGATAGGGAAATTCGAGGATTTCCCATCCTTGATGAGGAGTGGGGTGCCTTGCCCCTGAACTCGCCCAACATTGAGGAGTGGTTACTTTGCCCTGAACCCGCGTGACACTAGGGATGGGGTAGGGATAGGGTGGAGTGCCTTGACTATAGGGCAAGGAAAGGATTGGGGTGCCCTGCCTTGAACCCACCCTACTGTCATTCCTTTATAATTTTTAATTATTAGTGGAATTAATAAAAATGTTAGATTTTATAATTATTTTTATTTATTTAAAATTAATGAAAAATTCATTTAAAAATAATAAAAAGAATAAAAAATATTAAAATTACTAAAATTTATTAAAAAATATTTATTCATATTCAATTAACAATAATTAATTTTGTAAATCAAAATCAAATGAAAAATAAAATTATTAAATCTTTCATATATGCACGGGTCCCTACTAGTATAGATATTTATACCAATATTAAAAAGAGGAAAGAGGGGAGGAGAAGGGCCCTCTTCCACAAAGCTCAGATAGACTTCCTCCTCTCATTGCTCACACGTGGTTAATAAGTTTTAAATCAAGTTATCAAAATATAAGAAGTCAAAATAAAAACCTTTCTAAGTCTTAATTGCTTGATTATTTCTAATTAGATTGATATATGGAATCCATCAAAATTTTCAGTTTTGTGATAGTTTATTATTATTACTGTTGTTGTTTTATTATCTTAATATTAATTTATAATTATATATTTATGAATATATTATTATATTTTTATATTTTATTAATATTGTGTTGTTATTGTTTTATTATTTCTTTAATAAAATTTTATTAATAGGTTAGTAATAGCTTTCTATTTTATTATTACTTTATTTATATTTTGTTACTATTATCATCATATTATTATTATCATGTTATTACTATTTTAATAACATTTCATTAATGTTATGGTTTCAGGTTTTATTTGTCAAGAGTTTATTTTTTCATAAACTTTAGAATGGGATCCCATTCCCCACTAGGATTGGCCATTCACCCTTTTGGCAGAATACCATTTCATCAAGAATGGGAATTAGAATCTCATTCTAACTAAATAAATAGTTGGAATCAAAATAAACCATTTCAATTCTGCGTCCAAGCACCTATTCTACATAACCAAATGGACCCTCATTTTGAATTCAAAAGAACCACCCATGAATTCCCACAAGATGGTTAGACAACCAGTGGAAATCAGTGCTACCTATCCATCCATGCCTTCTTGTAAATAGCAACGATGTGGGGCAGAGTCAAGTTTTATATATGCTATTTATTTATTTATAAATATGTTATTTTTATTGCATTTTGTAATTTTTTATTTTTATAAAAGAATATGTATATATATGATGAAAATAGTTGAAAAATACTTATATTTTTTATTTTATTATTTAAACTATTATATTTAATTTTATTTTAATAATTTATTGTTTTTTAAAATTAAATTGGATCGGATCAGATTCGAATATCTGACTTCTTAATGGATTTGAATTTGAATCAATATCTCTGAGATCCGGTTGGATCTTCGAATTGGATTGGATTCAAATATACCCTAATTTGAATCAGATCCAATACATTTGCATTCTTACATTTTGGGATGGACTTGAACTTGTCCTTGACCAAGTTGATTTACTTTTCTTAATTTGTAAATTCTTCTAAAAGTTTTAATATCTTTATTTTTTAATTTTTAAAGGGTATATCAACCATTAGGACGAGCTAATTGGATTATGACATCCCTACCTAGTCCTTGGTCAAAATAGTTGCAAATTTCCCCAACTCACGTGGCCCCATGGGGGCTCGGATGTCCTACCCACAATGATCCTACTCACACTTTTCCTACATTGGGAATATCTTTCGCGTATTCTCTACATGGGAGATGTTCCAATGTAAAGTTGTGTCTCAAAGGGTAGGATTCTCCTTTTTTCTTGAATTTTTTTATTTATTTTTTAATTCCATGTCTTTTTTGAAACAACCAAAGAAATGTTCTCCTTCCCCATAAAAAATTATCTAAAATCTCTCTCTCTCTCTCCACACACACACACATTCCCAAAGTCTGGATCTCCTGCCCACATCTACCCCCATAAAATTGCAACCACACATGGAGAACATTTTCATCCTCCTACATAGTATTATGCAAGGGGTGATGTTCCAAATTCATGGGGGTAGTAAGTTGTAAATAGATGTGGGCAGAGTTCTCGTGGACAAGAGATCCGGAGTCATTCCTAGTAACCTAAATATTCTCCTTTCCTAAAATTTCTCATAAACTACCTCTCCCACTTTCTCCTAAATTTTCTCAAATTCCTATTTATCTCCTAAATTACCTCTAATTTAGTAGAGAGTTTCTCTTCTAAATTATACTTATCTTCTCCCCGACTTTTTATCCATATGTATCTAAAGAAAGCTTGAATTAAAAAATTTAAAAATTATTCAAATATTCCAGTAAAATTATATACTGACTTTAAAATATTTATTAAAAGCAGAAAAAATAATTACAATATATTTAATAATATTCATATTATTAATAATTTTATATTTTTATGTAATTCATCATGAAATTATGTACTAACAATATTTTAATAACTAAATATCTTAAATAATAAAATATTAAAAATAGCTAAATAATTATATAACAGAATATTTAACCCGACTCTATTACAGAGGTTCTTGGTCTCAACACCGAGTCCTGATTATAAATAGGGTCGAATTTTGGTCTTCATTTTAAGCTTTGATTATAATAGTTTCATGAGTCAAAATGAATCCCAAAGGAAATGTTATTCAGAATTTGGGCTCCATACATTCCTTGCAAGGAAGATAATACTGTAGAAGACATAATGAACTAAAGGTGTGACAGATAAAAGCCAAAAGATTTCTAAAGGTTATGTCTTGTTCTAATATTAGGTAGTGATAAAGAGGAGGGGTTTGATGATAAATGGCAGTCAATTCATTGATTTTTATCATTTCTTCCTATAGCTGTGAATGGGTCAGGTCTGGCCTAGAATAGGGTGAAACCAGTTCAGAACCAAACTCTATTAGTTCTGTAAAATCAGACAACCAAACGAATTATTAATCTCAATAATTGTGTCCGATGTGGCTCGATTAGACCCACTATAATTTTTTACATTTATTATTTATCGCATTGTCTCTCATTTCTTGTACATAGAGTTTATAAGACTGTGGCTAGGTGAAGGATACATGTAGAGTTTATGAATTGTACCACTGTACAATTATTAATAGGAGATTAACAAATGAAACTGAAGGTATTCTAGTGTGGCACTGTGGCCTGGTATTGGATTCTTGATGATTTCCTCTTTTCTCTCTCTATCTCTCTTTCTCCCGCTATTTCTCTCCCCTTCTCTTCTTCTCCTTTTTCCTTTTCTCTCCTTTTGCTTCTCTTTTGTTTACAACCTACAATCCACAACCATCACTTAACTTCATTTTTATTGATACCCTCAAACACCAGTCCCCTATTTTAATCCACCTCCCCCTCTCTACTAACTTATCCATCCGCTAGCTTATTTTAATCTAAATTTATCCGCCTTTTATTCCCCTGTTACACCATGGATCAATCATTGACAACCAGCCACTTAGATTCAGCTTGAGCATGTTAGGTCCTGTTTGGTTTGTAGGAATAGGAATTTGAATGGACTATTAGAGGAATGCTGATGAAAAATTATTTTATAGTGAATAACGGATGGAACCAGGAAACCATCGAATGACAAATGTTAGTACAAAGTGGGGCACGCTTTGGATTTCTCCACCTTCCATGCTACTGTTAGTAGAGAAGGCCAATCAATAAACCAACCCATGATCGACCCATCCCTCAGACATAGTGGGATCTTACTGTAAAATTATTCAAAATTGTTATTGGTTATCGAAGCTGAAAGTGAAAGCTTGAAATTGGTGATGAATATGCAATACATTCTCCCTCTCAACTACTAATAAATGGTAGGAGCATCATAAGCTGAAGCTTCTTCACATTATACAATACTGCTATCAAAGCTTTAGATCTGAGAGCAGAGACTATGGTGGAGGCTGTTGTCAGATTTTGTCTCAATAAGGTTGATTCTCTCCTCAGAGAACAAGTGAAACAACCCAAAGGAGTGAAAGAAGATATTAGAGAACTCATAAATGAATTAGACAGTATACGTGCCTTTCTAAAGGAAGCTGATTCAAGGCAAGAGAGTGACAAAGGAGTGAAGGCCTGGATGGAACAAGTGCTTGACGTAGCTTTTGACATTGAAGACATTCTTGATGAATTTGTGCTTGAAGTAAAATAATCTACGAAAATTCAGGATATATTTAAATAATTTATGGAAACTCAGGGCATGTTTAAGTCTTTACCCTTTTAAATTTTGAAAAATGAAAGGTCTTGTAAGCTCCGTGGTGAGAGGATCCCTCAGCTCTCCTCTTTCCTCTTT
The DNA here is from genome assembly GCF_055504915.1 of Nelumbo nucifera. Classification (NCBI taxonomy): domain Eukaryota; kingdom Viridiplantae; phylum Streptophyta; class Magnoliopsida; order Proteales; family Nelumbonaceae; genus Nelumbo; species Nelumbo nucifera. The sequence goes on along the minus strand of NC_142650.1, from coordinate 94,868,778 downwards.
GTATCATAGATATATATGGGTTAGCGTTTGGTCAATTCATATAAATCACATACACATCACTTGTTCACTGATTATAGATGTGTGTTTGGTTTTTTTCTCATTGTTTGGTAAGGTTTTCTAGGTTTTCTATGTACAATCTGTGTTCAAAGAACAAAAGCCCTATTTGTGAAAGAAAAAGAAGAGATAGCTGGTTGTCGATCTAAGGGAACCAACATTAAGAGGCAATCTCCGCTAATTTGGGGCCCATTTGGTGCATCATTTTGGGAAGATCTTCTGGTAGCTCTCACATGCAAAAGACGCATTGAGTTTTTGCATGAAGATCTGAGCAGCCTGAAGCACGTTTGGCAGACGTGAATCTTTCCGTGCGTCTTTTCTTGCAAAATTAAAACGTGAAAGACGTGAGAAGCTTTATTTGGAACTTTTCGAAATCAGTTCAAAATGGGCTTCTCGTATCTTTTCGGCATCCCGTCTTTTGGCGGCTAGATCTTCCGCATGCCAAATGGAAATAGACTGAAAATCAGTCTTCCTAACTTATAAACAACCGAAAGACTGCACGGAAAGACGTGCCAAACAGACCCTTGGTCTTCAAGCTTCTTAAACTGACATGGCTAGACGGGATTGAAATTGTACCATATTCATCTCAAGGGCGATGCACAAGGCCATTTTGTTACACTCATTAGATTCTAGTTTTAATATATATAGTTTTAATAGTTTAAGCCAAAATACAGGGTATATTTAAATAGTTTGAGATTTGGAAGATGGTTACTTTACGATGTTACCCCTATGAAATGTATTTAAAAGATTATAAATGAATTAAATACTTAAATTAGAGAAAAACAATTAATTAAATCATTAAATATAAATAAAAGATAATTGAAATATATTAAATAAATTAAATTTTTTATAAATATTAAGCAACTAATTATTTAATTAAAATATTAATTATTTCATATTAATAAATTATTGATTATTTAACAAAAAACTAATATATTAATCAATAAAAATATGAAAGAATTTCTTTTAAACATTAATAAAAATTAATTAAATATAATAGTAATAATTTTAATAATCAAGTAATAACTAATTAATTTAATCTACTCCTACCGTGTCCTTTGGGGTGAACCAGCCAAGTAGCCAAGTAGATCTTTCTATCATCAAAGGGGCATTCAATAGGGCTGCCCTTTTAAGTCCTTGTTTATTCTTTACTCTGAAGTGATCTCCACTCAATTATCTTTTCATCTCCACAATACTGATTTGCTCTTAGTTTAAAACTGCACCGTGAATTAAGGGTTAATACTCAAATCATGCCAAATCTCGCATCTGTTTTGGCAAGGAATGTGACTTTCTAATTGAGAATTTTAAAGCTAAATTATCTGATTGGATATCACAAGTACTTTGACATGCAAGTAAGTGCTCATGGTTGGATACACCATCCCATACTGCGCGCCTATGGTTTCAGAAAAGATTCTAGCTTTAGTCTGCAACTTAAATTCATTTAAATTTCATTTAAAAATTATAAATATTAACAAAAATTAGTAAAATGAATAAAATTTTATTTAACTAATAAAATCATTAAAAATATAAAAATTAATTATATTTATACTAAAAAATAATTTTATTAATAAATTTGTTTTTAAAATAACGAAACTAAAATTAAAACCAATTTATGCTACAAGTTGTTTATATTTGGGGTTTGAAATTGTATATTTCTGTAATGTAATGTTTGCATTTCCCATCTATCTCTTCCTTTTTTCAATACGTATCAAGTTATGGTGACCTTGGAACGGGAAGCCTACTAAAACAACTTTCTGAGCTTTTATTACAAAGAATAGAGCAAAAAATTAAATGGATCATTCTCACTGGAGTAGCAACTTGGATTGCAGTTGGGCCAATTAGACATAACTCAAAAAATAATACTTTAATTTAACTTGGACCAAGTCCGCTTAGAGGCCCATCTATCCCAGCAATAGGTTAATATAATATTATATTAACTTCTAACAGGTCCTAATTAATTCCTAATTATAAAACTTTTTCCTGAAATTTGGGCCCCACCCTCCCTCCCCCTTCCCCCCCCACCCCCACCTCTCGCTTTCTTCCCCCTTTTCTCCTATAGGTCTCTCCTTATTTCTCCACCTTTCATGGCCATGGATTGGGGTGGATTTGAACAGAGTCGAGCTGAATAGCTAGATATTCGAGCTCGACGTGCCAAGGCAGCATGAGGTTCGAGTTCGATCTCGGTTCGAGCTAGAACCTTGAGGTCGAGTCAAAAGCTTATAAGCTCGAGCTTGGTTCAGTTCAAGTTCGACTTGAGAAAAATGTTTTATAAAAATAAAAAAATTATATATAAAAAAATTTTATTTGATATTTAAAAATTAGGAATTAAATAATTAGTTATTATTATATATAAAAATAAAAATATTATATAATATTTTTTATTTTATATATATTATTTTCTATAATTTTATTATTATCATTATTATATGTATATAACTATTCAATCTTGGTTTGCAAACCTCATGAGCTGAGCTTTATTGGGCTTGAACTATGCTCGAAGCTCGATTAAAACCAATTTGAACAAAACTTTTCATAAACCAAACTTTAATAACTCGTAAAAAACTTGAATCATGACAACCCCTTACCATAGATAGTAATCTGAGCTCATATGTATCTTTTATTAAATATTCTATAGACACTGTGGGACGTCTCGTTTTACCCTATAGGTCAACCATTTAACAAGTTAGCTCAACAACTATATAAAGGAATTATTCCAGAAAAGTTTATCACATACTCATGCATGTACCCCAACCCAAGAAAAATGGGCTTATTAGTCCGTGAGTATCAATTCAAATCAAATTCAAGCTAAATACATAAAACTCGAGTCGAATTTCGAACTGTACTTTTGAGTTGAGCTCAAACTTGAACTCAAGCGAACATAATGCTCGGCTTGACTTGACTTGAATACACCCCTAATTGTTCTTAAATGTACATTTGTATTTGTATTTGTAGTATAAATAGAGGAAAACTAATTGTAGCAACACAAATTACAAGTAGATTAGTATTGGTCTAGTAAGTTGACTCGGGGCCGCCAGCCCAGATTTTGGCACTCAAAAAAAAAAACATTCTTTCTCTTCTCCTCTCTTCCCTTTCTCTTCTCTTCTTCTTCCCTTCATTGTATGACCAGATTTTGAAAATAAAGACTTTTCCAATTATTTATCAAGAAAAAAAAACACTAATTGCTTTATAAATGCCCTTATCTATACAAATGGAAAGGAACCCCATTAAATGGTCAAGTTTTTCAGAGTTTCCTCTGGACTTTTTGTTTAAAAACATTAAGAAGACAAGAAAAGAAAATTTATAAATGATTCCATAGATATTACCATAACATCATGTATTCTTAATTCATCAAACATAATACTTAGATACTCAAAAATAAAAAGATCACAATTACAAGTAATAAAAAGATTACAAACCAAGTGCAGCAAATGAAAACCAATATGGTGTTGGTTTATCGTATGAAAACCAATATGATAATCTACATATGAAAATTTTTATTGTATTAAGCTTTCCAATAAAAATTAAGAAATTTTCATGAATCATGATAGTCTGCATATGAAAATCAATCATGATGGTGTTGTTTTATCATATTGAGTTTTCCAATAAAAATTAAGCAATTTTCATGAATCATGGTAATCTACATATGGAAATCAATATGGTGTTGGTTTATCATATGAAAACCAATATGATAATTTGCATGAAAATTTTTATCATATTGAGTTTTCTAATAAAAATTAAGCAAAAAAATCCAAGCTCACTGTCGGTCGCCGCTACTCCTTGTTGCTGTTGATTACAAAAGGAAACCCGCCGCTGCAAAATCGTCGGCCACTGCTGCAAAATCGTTGACTTCCGTTGCTCCTTGTTGCTGCTGATTACAAGAGGAAGGAAATCTGTCGCTGCTCCATGTTGCTCAACATCGTATATGAAGCTCTTTTGAGGAAGGAAATCCATCGTAGTCGTCGGTCATCGTGATTCACCATCGGTCATGGCTGCCGCAAGTCATCGGTCGCGCTGTCGGAGTATGAGGTTTGAGCGGAAGGAAGGCTGGAACTTGGAATGGTTAGAACAAAAATGAACTTTCATTCGAACACTAACTCGTATGACGGGAATCGAGGGGCATGAATGGCAATTTTTTTGTTTTGTTTTTTTTTAAATCAAATGAAAATGAATTACGCTACCCACAAACTGCTGCCTGGTCAAATGGTTTAGTGGTTCGACCGCCCGGATCAATGATTTTTTGACCTTTTCAATGGTTATTTAATAAATAATGATTTACAATATAATCGGACCCAAGGGTTGAACGGTTACCAGTTTTCCAGTCCAACCATATGGTCCGGTCCAGTTTTGGAAACCATGCTTGAACTAAAGATGAATGAAGAAGGGAGTGGGTCTCTATTACTGATGTTCTCGTGAACACGGACTGGACCCTGGTTGTTATGGGGGATAGAGGGGTCTTGACCTGGGCTGTTGCCCCAGGCCTACTGGCCTCTGACAGGGCAGGTATAACCGCCACTGTCAGCCTGCCACAGCCGTTACAGACAAGGCTGAGGTGGCACACGCGGGATCGTCACTGTAGGGTACATACCTGTCAGGTACAAGACACCTTCTAGAGGTGGTAGGCATGACCCTATCTGACAAGGGACATGGCGGTTGTCCCAGATCTGTCGAGTACGGTGGTCGAGTAGGAAGCCTTCCTGTAGTATGCTGAGCTACCCTTTCACGAATTACCTCCCGTCGGGCTGTCTCTTGAGCGACGAGTTGCTTGTAGCAAGTTATGCCGAGCTGGCTGACCCGAGGTGTCTATGCCTCGGGGTGTCTAGAGATGGATCAGTGCGTTCCTATTTGGGAGTGGCTCGAGGTCCATTGGGAGGAGCTCAGGCCTCAAGAGAGGTCAGGGTGCCCCGAACTCGAGGCCCCCCGAAGTGCCTTAACCCTGGGGAGGAGGTGCAGGTAAGGTGGCTTCCGGCGAGTAGTTTATCCGCCCAGTTGCCGAGCTGAACTCGGTGGGGCATTCCCTCCGAGTTGTGGTTGCATCCGTTGCACTATCACGCTGAGTCACTGTTTGGGTAAGGTCACGCCCACGTGTACCCGTGCTGCGAGGTTGGACCAAATCACCCTCCATCAATATCTTTTTCATTCTAAAGCATCTCTCCATTGTTCTAGCTATGCACTTAAGTCACAACAGATCTGCTGAGTTCTTGTATCCTTTGTTAATCTATCTGCTTTCTATTAAATAAATTGAAGATAATACCAAACCTTTTCTTCCCTCTTCCCTTGCACATGACCACCTCTTCTTTTTTCCCTCTCACAATGAGAGTGTCTCTACATTCCTGAAATGGAAGTTATGTAGCCACTTGGAATTTATAACTTGAAAAGAAAAAGACATGTAATGAGGTTCAATGCAAACCAAAAGAGATATTGATAAAAGAAAAAAACTTTATATAATAAATAAGTAAATTGGGGAACAGGTTAAGTAGTGGATAGCTCTTCCAATCACAGGTTTCCCTACATATTTTGAAAATAACCCATAAGTCCTTGTTTGCTTTTCGGTAAGTTACTTACCCGAGTAAATGCAATTATCTAGGTAAGTTTTTCCTAGGAAACACTTACCCGAGTAAGTGCATTTACCCATATTCTTTTATTTCTCAGATAAATAAGGTAATGACCATTTTAGTCATAATGGTGTTGTTTGGACATGATGGTGCATAATCTGGTTGCTCCTAATTAGGTGGCAGTTTGGACATCGATCGTTTAATTGGCCAGTCGAATTGCGTGATCTGGTTGCTCCTAAATCTGTGTTACTACTTATTTCAGCTGGTTTTTCTTTATTTATAACGCAAATGTAAAGAATTAGATGCATGTGAGCTGCTTTTTAAGCAGAAAAACAAATGCCTTGCACTTGCTTCTCTTTCTTGTGTCAATGCCACTCTTTTACTTATAGTTGAAAGAATGGTAGGATCCATTTAATGGACGCCATGAAGGTTGCGGAATGGGTGGGCGAATTTCAAAGATTTTCTTACCTTCTTCCAACTGAGAATCATATTCCCTAAATTTAGAATACAATACTCAAGGATCCTACTTGAACCATAATAGAACCTGATCTGAACCAAAAGGAAAGGGAGGAATTTTACCTGATCCAGAGAAGCAGTATCTCCCAAAGTTGGTGTTCACACCCAAAGAGAACACCAAGATCCACTCCTGTTGAAGATGACACAACTGTAAGTGGAACGGAGCCAGTAGAGTGCATCCTACACACTGGATCCTTCACAAGAATCCTCTGGAAACTCTGAGCACCGAATCTTTTTCAGTCTTTTCTGCAAAGTTGATGTCAAGAAACAGTTTCTTGATTTCTTTCTTCTTCAAAGATTGAATCTTGTAAGAAAAGAAGGCGGCGACTGGAGGAGAACTCCTGGGACGAAGATGGCTGAATAGCTTCTCTTCTCTCTGGTGTCTGTATGAGATCCAATCTCTATTCGCAGGATGCTCTCTTGCTTTCACAAAAACCCTTGTTCGAAATCTGATATTGATCTCTCTTAGAGTTTCTCCTCTTTTCTTCTTGATTAAGAAACCTCCTAATTAGGAGTTATCCCAATCCAAATCAGTATTTGGATAGGGGATGATCTTAATCCTATCTGCAGATTAAATTAGCTTATTCCTGATCTTATCAGGAGGTTAGCAGATTCAAATCTGATTTGAATTTGGTCTCCCAGAGTGGATAAGGTTAAAAGGCTCAATCCTTTTCTAACTTTAATCCCAGATACGCCCCATAGATGGGTGATCATATCAGCCCAGCTCGAAATGGGCTTTTGGCCCATTTAAGTGTTCAGTGTTTAACTAGTTTCCAATCTGCTGCCTAGTTGGGCTTCTTTGTATGGCGTGGGACCCTAGCATTGATCTACACACCAGCCACATGGGTTCGGCCCAGCCTTTATTACAAGGCCCAGCCGAATTCACTGAAAAGCTCAGTAAACCCTTGAGCCCATCACATGGACCCTATGGGCCCAACACTTACATTAAGTTGTCCCTAGGCCAAGCCATCTTATAAAAAACCCAGGGACTATGGGTAGGTGCAAGATTAGCCCATCAGATACTATCCTAAATGGTCTTACACTTAACCTCTCAGCCCTTAATGATCAAGCACTGCCCGACAAGAGAGGACCTCTCCCTCGGCTGCAAGGAACAGTGTCACACTCTCCACTCACATGGATCCCGGGAATTAAAACCATTTGCAAACATTTTGAAACCGTACAAATATATATATATATATATTAATTTTGCAAAACAAAATTCCAATGATTGAAATCAACTGCCAGTAGTTTGGTTTCCATCAGAGAGAGTGCATTCCTGATCATTACCTTTGTCCGACAAAGGGGCTGATCCTATCACTATGATCACCCACTCAGGTGAATTCTCAGACTGCCCCAACATGCCCAGGTTTTGACCCCCGCTAAGGATCTCACTGATTGGCATATCAAAGATAGCCCGATCCAACACCTAGTGAAGTGTCATAATCGAGTCTAGGGGTTAGGTGTAACTTTCCAGTTTTGCCCATCTGTCTCCAAGGTCCAGGGCAATACTGGAAATCTGGTCCGGTTCAAGGATTCGAGTAATCCCATACTGCATGTGCCTTGGGTCTTACCCTGGTGGCCGAGACAGGCAATCCCAACACTTGGTGGCACACTAGTATCAGCCTTGGTAGGATAAATCTCCCCAGACTTATCCAATGGCTGTGAACATTTAAAACTAACACAAGCCTCAATAAGTGTCCAGTTTTAGGGTCTTACACAGAATTATACCAAACAACATGAATCAAACATGCACTTTATTTATTTACACTAAATATCAAAAGTACATCAAATTAGATTGAAGGTAAGGGCATACAAAACTGTCTAACAATAGTGGCAGCCGAATTAGAATTAGCGGCAGTACGACTGTCATTAATAGCCTTTTTAGTGGCAGTTGAGCATTTATACCAGCAGCCATTATAACTACCGCTAGAACATTTTAGTGACAGTTCTTTGAGTGGCAGTTTTCCGACTGTCGGTAAAAACATTAACGACAGTTTTAGGGACTTTTAGTGGCAATTTTGACTGCCACTAAAAGTCATTTTTCTTGTAGTGTTTGCACTACAATCATTTAGGCTAGCATAAATAAGTATATTGCGAATTTTGATATATTTTTTGCTTCAGGTTTCACTTTATTTGTACTGAATTGAAACTGCTTTATAAGTAATGACTTATGAAAATCTGCTTTATATGTGGAAATCCAAAATCTAGAATCAGGAGTACCCTTCTTCGGAACCACCATGGCCATCATATTTTTTTCTTATGCAAGGACCCAGTTCAAGACCCCTCTATCCCCCATAACAACCAGGATCCAGTCTATGTTCACGAGAACATCATTAATAGAGACCCACTCCCTCCTTCATTCATCTTCAGTTCAAGCATGGTTTCCAAAACTGGACCGGACAATATGGTCGGATTGGAAAACTGGTAATTGATCAACCCTCGGGTCCAATTATACTGTAAATCATTATTTATTAAATAACCATTAAAAAGGTCAAAAAATCATTGATCCGGGCGATCGAACCACTAAACCATTTGACCAGGCAGCAGTTTGGGTAGCGTAATTCATTTTCGTTTGATTTAAAAAAAAAAACAAAACAAAAAAATGTCATTCATGTCCCTTGATTCCAGCCATACGAGTTAGGGTTAGAATGAAAGTTCATTTTTGTTCTAACCATTCCAAGTTCCAGCCTTCCTTCCTCTCAAACCTCATACTCCGACAGCGCGACCGATGACTTGCGGTTGCCATGACCGACGACTACGATGGATTTCCTTCCTCCAAAGAGCTTCATCTACGATAGTGAGCAACAAGGAGCAGCGGCGAATTTCCTTCGTCTTGTAATCAGCAGCAACAAAAGGAGCAACGACAGCCAATGATTTTGCAGCAATGGTCGACGATTTTGCAGCGGTGGGTTTCCTTTTGTAATCAGCAGCAACAAGGAGTAGCGGCGACCGATAGTGAGCTTTGATTTTTTTGCTTAATTTTTATTAGAAAACTCAATATGATAAAAATTTTCACATGCAAATTATCATATTGATTTTGATATGATAAACCAACATCATATTGATTTCCATATGCAGATTATCATGATTCATGAAAATTGCTTAATTTTTTGCTTAATTTTTATTGGAAAACTCAATATGATAAAACAACACCATCATGATTGATTTTCATATGTAGACTATCATGATTCATGAAAATTGCTTAATTTTTATTGGAAATTAAAACAACCCCTCAATATGTAGATTATCATATTGGTTTTCATACGATAAACCAACACCATATTGGTAAATTGGACTTGATTCACCCCTGCATTGTCAGGTTAGGGTTAGGCCTATTAGGGTGTAGGTTCATATTAGAGTTTTGATTATTTAATCCAAATTCGGTGCATGCTTAGTTAGCTTGGCCCATCAATCATAATGTCCTTATCCATATAAAGGGTATTCTTGTAATTTGGTTTAACTTCTATGCCCTAACCTTAATGTTTGTTTTTAACCCAGACTGAGTGTAGGGTGGGTTAGGTTTTGATTATTTAACCCAAACCGCATTAAATTTTGGGTAAACCAGCCCATCGGGTCATAATACCCCTACACATATAAACGATATTCTTGTAATTTGATCTAACTACGTCTAATCCCTAACCTTAAGGTATATGATTTATTTCACTATTTGTTTTTTTGTTTCTTTCTTTTACTTAGAGAAGTGATACCTTGGAACTCATCTGATGAATGTATTTCCTAAGATAAAGGTATTTTTCCAAGTAATTGAATCCCTTAGAATCAGCATTATTAATCTCCTTCAACCTCTTCACATGGCAAATTAGTGGTGGAAATTTGGTTTCTCCTCAGTACAATCTCTTCTCCCATTCTTTCTTTCTTTCTCTCTCTCACTCTCTCTTTCTCTTCTTCCCCTTCTTCCCTTTCTTCTCCTTCCCGGTACCTCCTCTATTTTTCCTGATCACTGGTGCAACTCTTAAAGTGGCAATCTACTCTCTCCTCCATCCATTTCTCTTCTCCTTTCTTTCTTTCTTTTCTCTATTTTCCTCTTCCTCTCATCCTCTATTTCTCACTCATCTAAACTAATGAGGGGTGATTTGGCTCGACCTGCCAATAAGCGGACATGTGGATGCTATCTTCTAATTGGATATCTACTTGGCACTTTGTGCCACCTCAGTAGGCCAGGTCACCTCGGGCACCTTGGCCTAGACTGAGGACCGAGCAGCTTGTGGTAACCCGACTTGCCGAGGTGACACGTAACCTACTTCTAGAAGCTACCTAACTATCACCAAACTTCACGGGATCATGTTGCGTATCTTTGGGCCTTATCCACATACCTCCCGGATCAGACGGACTTGATTAGCCTTATTGGCTAGAATGATGTCCACCTCCTAGTGTGAAATGGACTCTTAACGGAGTGGGCCAAAGATCTTGGAGGTGTTTTGTAAGACCTACAACGGCTCGCCTATATAAAGGCATCTAACCCATTGACATAAGGTAAGCGTAATTTACTGCTAACTAACACTATTGCATTCAAGATTACTAGCTCACACAACTAGATACTAACTTAAGCAACAAAGTGACCACGCCTGGTGAGCCACCCTAGGTTCTCTGAGCTATCTTGTCTTCTAGTTCGATCGGTTAATTAAACGACCAATGTTCAAGCTGCCAGCTAGCTAGGTGCAACCAGATCATGCACCATCAATTGGTGTCGTCTATGGGAACACGACGAAAAGCTAAGTCTCCATTTTATTTGCTTTCCTTGCATATTTTACTAATGGCCTCTTCAAGCAGCACTAAAAAAAGCATCTAGATGAACATCACTAGGGGGTAGGACCCACCTGCATTTAACCTGGAGACCCCTCAGTGACTATTGGCCAGTTCACCATCCCCCTCCCCATGCCAGGGGTATCAACGGTTCAGAGCCAGACATTTTCTACCTAGTCAGTTAATGCACTCTTGCCTCATGTGAGCGCTGCCATCCCAGTCGCAGAACCATCTGTGGTTCCTCTTGGGGTCGAAGCACAACAGTTCCATGAGCTCATGCTCCGGGTCATGCAACTTCAGATGTAGTAGATCCACTAGTTCCAACAATACCAACAATACTACTATCACTACTACCGGGAGTTCCCTCCACTCCATCAAAACAATCCAAACCAGAATTAGACTCAAAACCACCAGAACTTCTGACAGTCTCCCCCCGGGGTGAACGGCCTTCTCGGGTCCCAACTCCTCCTCATGGCCAGACCATACCTCGGGATCCAACAGTAGGTCTATGCACACCAACACCTCGGCAAGAGGTAGATTAGAGAAATCAGCCCCAACGCAACCGGCAAAGAGCGTCCCACCGGGCAAACCCCCCGGGGATTCTTCTTCTTCCTCATTTCAGGTACCTCTTGGGAAGCCACGTGAGTGCTAGCTAGGAGTGACCGGATTGCGCACCATCATTTGGTGCTGTCTGTGGGAAACGCTTCAAAAGGCCTTTATCTAAATCTTCACAGTTCCTTCTTCCTTGAAAAAACTCAACACTCATGGCTTCCTCAAGTAATGTTGGACGAAGCATAGAGATGGATAACTCCAGGGAACAACCCCAGGTTCCCATGGCGCTTGTGGGTGTTCCCCTTCCTTCCTCTGTAGAAACGACCTTTGCTGAACCGACTGTCGTTCCTCTGGCGACCGGCCAGAGCCAGCTCGACGACCTGATGCAATGCGGGCCATGCAAGCCCAAGTGCAGCAGCTCCAGCAATATCAGCAGCAAGTGTTGCACAACGTCTCCCAGTATCATTACCAGTAGCAGTTCCCCCAGTTGCCTCAACCTCAGCTTCAGCCGCAGCTCCCGCCTCGGCACCCAGCCTCACAGCGAGCTAGGTCTCGCCGCCAAGACGAATGCCCCTCTTGCCAAGGGGAAGCCCCCCAAAACCCTCCTAAAAGCTAGGCGTCCTCCCATGGCAGACAAGAGAGACCGACTACCCCGATCTCGCCGCAGGCGGTCAGGTTGGGAGGACCCCAGCTCACCAGGTCTACATCACCTTGGCAGTCAAAGTTTGAAACCCCGCTCCTTGAGAACCGGTTTGAGATCCTGGCTGCAGACTCCAAGTAGGATCCCTCTGTCTGCAGCCATCACCAGTGGCCCGAGCTACTTCCTACACAAACCATCCCGGATAGCACAGAGGTGAGCAGCGCAAATACCGAGCCCACCAAGAAGCAGAGACGCCACCGCCGAGCTCATCGATTTGTCACCCGCGATTTGCCCGAGCTCGGGAGCAAAGAAGAGGTAAGCTCGGCCAAAGTCAAAGCTCCCCTCCTCTCAGTTCCATCCTCCCTGTCTTCCGAACTCCTGGCAGTCCCAATGCCTAAAGACTTCAAGCTCCCCACTCTTGACAAGTATGATGGGTCATTTGACCTGAATGATCACGTAGTTGCCTTCCACTCACATATGCACCTGGTGAGAGCCAGTGAGTCGTGCATGTGCGTGGCCTTCTCCACCACTTTCAAAGGAGCAGCCTGTACATGGTACCGGAACTTGGCACCTGCATCAATAAGTAGTTGGGCCTAGTTCGCGCAAGCCTTCACGTCCCACTTCGTCACCAGCAAGCGGTGCCCGCGAACTGAAAAAGCCTCCTCAACATAGTGCAGAAAGAGGAAGAGTCCATCCAGAGCTATATCAAGGGATTCAATGATGCGTTCATGCAGATACCGCACCTAGACCCGCCGTGTGCCTCGTAGCAGCCAAGAAAGGCGTGACGCATAAAGAGTTCAAATGGCACATGGTCGTCAACCATCCGGCGACCATAACTGAGTTTCTTAAGTTCGCGGACAGGTTTATAGCCATGGAGGAAGAGATCAACCAGAAGGGCGAGGGCGCATCCGAGAAGAGGAAAAGGGAAGGAGAGCCTTCCAGCCAAGGGGACAATCGAAAGAAAAAAGATGCAGCTCGGGGGGCAAAGCCGGGTCAGTCGTTCCGAGCTCCTGTAGTAGACCGAGCTGATTACACCCCACTAAACGCGAAGCGGGCCGAAATCCTAATGGCGATCAAGGACGCCCCATACGTGAAGTGGCCACCCCGTCTGAGGGGGAATCCCAATGAGAGAAATAAGAATCTGTATTGCAGTTTTCATAGAGATCACGGTCATAGTACCGAGAGTTGTAAAAACCTCCACGACGAGATAGAGGAGCTCATCCGTCGCGGATATTTGAGAAACTTTGTACAAAATAATAATATTATAGTAATAAAATAGGTCAGCAAGGGGAACACGGTAAGGATGTTCCCGAGTCCAGTAGCAGGCCAGCCGAATAGCCGCAAAGGCAGTCTCCGGAGGAGAGGCCGGTTCGGGGGACCATCCACATGATAGTGGGAGGTTCGATCGTTGCGTGTTGTACTTCAGTAGCAGCTCGGATGTCAGTTCATGAGGCCACCCAGGAAGAACAGAACCCTCCAAAGCGGCTGAGGATAGAGGAGCCGATTTTCTTCACAAAAGACGATGCGTGAGGGGTCCACTACCCCCACGATAATGCACTCGTGGTAAAGCTGAGAATACACGACTTTGAGGTCAGGCGCGTACTCGTTGACTCGGGCAGTTCGACCAACATCCTCTTCAAAGCTGCGTTCGACCAGCTTTAGTTGTAGAGAAGTGACTTGAAGCCCGTAGACACTCCTTTGGTGGGCTTCAGCGGAGAAGAAGTCCGGCTCCTTGGGAAAATAAAAGTACTTGTGGCAGTCGGCACATAGCCTTGCGTAGCCAGATTCAACCACGACTTCCTGGTGGTCGCGACCCCCTCCCCATATAATGCCATAATAGGCCGGCCGATCACCCATGTCCTATAGGTGGTGGTTTCCACCTATCATTTGGCTATGAAGTTCCCAACAGGCTTCGTTGTAGGAGTAGCGCAGGGTGACCAACTCGAGTCCCGCAAGTGCTATGTTGCCGCCCTGAAGGGAAAGACCAAGGTGGCCAACGACCTCGAATTGGAGCGGTCTACGGAGCAAGGCGAAGAACGAGTCGCGTCCACTGAAGAAACAGTCGCAGTCCCAACCTCGGCAGCCGACCCAGCTCGGACACTTCAGATCAGTGCCTCCGTCCAGGAACCTCAACAATCCGGACTGTTAAGCTTCTTAGTTCAAAATTTAGATATTTTTGCATGGTCCACGGTAGAGATGCCCAATATAGACCCTGACCTTATAACTCACAAGCTGAATACTGATCCTGTAGTTAGGCCCATTAGACAGAAGAAACTCAACCTAGCCCCGGAGCGGTGGAAAGCGGTCGACGAGGAGGTCGAGAAGCTCCTCGTAGCTAACTTCATAAGAGAAGTCCACTACCCTAGTTGGGTGGTCAACCCCGTCCTGGTAAAGAAGGTCAACGGCAAGTGGCGCATGTGCGTCGACTACACCGACCTGAACCGGGCTTACCCAAAAGACTGCTTCCCGCTCCCCAGAATTGATCGCTTGGTGGACGCGACCTCGAGGCACGAGTTGCTAAGTTTCTTAGACGCCTATTCGGGCTATAACCAAATCAAGATGGACCCGGAGGACAAAGAAAAGACTGCCTTCATCACGAAGTTCGGTCTATACTGTTACAAGGTTATGCCCTTCAGGTAGAAAAATGCAAGGGCAACCTTCTAAAGACTTGTGAATAAGTTGTTTGCGCCATTAATCGGCAGAAAAGTAGAATGCTATGTAGACGACATGGTCGTCAAAACTCAATTTTCACACGAATTAATACAAGATTTGCATTCTGTTTTTGAAATTTTTCTTAAGTTTAATATGAGGCTGAATCCCAACAAGTGTGCCTTCAGTGTGACCTCGGGCAAGTTCCTAGAATACATCGTTAACTGGCACGGCATCGAGGCCAACCCGGATAAGATTAAGGCCATCTTAGATATGAGACCACCCCGGAAGTTGAAGGAGGTTCAGAAGTTGAATGGCCGCATAGCCGCCCTAAGCCGCTTCATTTCCAAATCGGAGGACCGATGTCTGCCATTCTTTAAGGCAATTAAGAGCAAAGGGTTCGAGTGGACCCAAGACTACTAGCTCGCGTTTGACAAGCTCAAAAAATACCTCGCTAGTGTACCGATCTTAACCCGGCCCGAGGAGGGCGATGCTTTGGAACTGTACCTCTCGGCGAGCGACGAAGTGGTCAGTTCGGTAATAATAAATGAAGTAGATCGGGTCCAACAACCCATCTATTGTGTTAGTAAAATATTGTAGGGAGCAGAGACGAGATATCTGGAGATAGAAAAGCTAGCATATGCCCTAGTAATTGTAGCTCGGAAGCTCTGCCCGTACTTCCAGGCTCACACTGTTATCGTCCTCACCGACAAATCTCTGAGGCAAGTCTTACTTAAGCCCGAGGTCTCTGGCCAGTTGACGAAGTGGGTCATTGAGCTCAGCGAGTACGACCTCTAGTACAAGCCGCAAACTGCCATTAAGGCCTAAGCCTTAGCAGATTTCGTCGCCAAGTGCACATTCAGCTCCGAAGTCGCCAGGCCAATTGTGCACAAGGCTCCCAGCTCGGCTGAGCCCGAAGCTCCCAGGCCAGTCGAGTCCGAGCCCCATGAGGTAGTAGCCAGTGTGGCATCTCTCCTAGTTCGGCCAAGCACGAGATGGGATGAGGAACCCTGGATCCTTCACGTAGATGGCTCCTCAAACCAACAGGGCAGCGGAGCCAGAATAGACCTGCACGGCCCAAGTGGCACGAAACTGGAGTACGTGCTACGCTTCGAGTTCGCGACATCTAACAATGAAGCGGAGTACAAAGCGTTGATAGCTGGACAAGCTCTAGCCAGAGAAGTAAAAGCCAAGCACATCGTTATCTGTAGCGACTCCCAACTCGTGGTCAACCAGGTCACCGGAGAGTACGAAGCTCGCGAGCCAACCATGATTGCCTACTTAGCCAAAGTCAGAGAGGCCCTGCTCAACTTCCAGTCACACTTTATCAGGCAAATCCCAAGGTCAGAGAACCTTGAGGCCGACGCCCTGCCAGATTAGCCAGCGCCAGGGACATCACCATGAGAACTGTGTACATAGAGGACTTGTCTCGGCCTAGTATTCTCCGGGGAGCAGAGGAGGTCACTCCTGTCGTTCAAGCAGAGCCGAGCTGGATTGACCCACTCGCGAGCTTCTTGCTACACGGGACCCTCCTACAGATCGCAATGCAGCCAGAAGGGTGCAGCGCTAGGCAGCTAAATACGTCATGATAGACGAACGACTATACCGGAGATCCTACATGCTCCCCTACCTGCGTTGCTTGTGACCTACTGAAGCCGAGCTCGTACTCCGCGACACTCGTGAGGGATTGTGCGGCGGGCACTTGGGGGGCAGGGCCCTCTCCCAGAAGGCACTCTGACAGGGATATTATTAGCCAACAATGAAGACAGACGCTATTGAGCTCGTTAGAAAATGTGACAAATGCTAGAGACATGCCAATATTCACCACCAACCCGCTGCTGACCTCAAGTATCTCACCAGCCCGTGGCCCTTTGCATAGTGGGGCATCGATCTACTTGGGCCATTCCCGCTAGCAACGGGTGGGAGAAAGTTCATAGTAGTAGCAGTCGACTGCTTTACCAAGTGGGTAGAGGTCGAACCCCTTGTAACGATCACAGCCCGAAATGTTCAAAACGTCTTTTGGAAGAACATCGTGTGCCGCTTCGGATTACCTCGGGTATTGATTTCTGACAACGACAAGTAGTTCGAGGACATCAAATTTCAGGACTGGTGCCAAGACATGGGAATCCGACAAAATTTTACTTCAGTCGCACACCCTCCGAGGACTAAAGGCACGGCTGGACCGAGCTAAAGGATTATGGGCAGATGAACTACCCAGTGTTCTATAGGCCTTATGGACCACGAAAAAGACCGCCATGGGAGAAACACCCTTCAATCTCACCTACGGCACCGAAGCAGTGATCCCTGCAGAGATCGAAGTACCTACACTGTGACTAGAAGCATACAGTGATCAGACAAACGAAGATGAGCTACGTACCAACCTCGATCTACTCGACGAAGTAAGGGACCTTGCGTATGTTAGGACCGCAACCTACCAGCAGAGAGTAGCTCGGTACTATAATGCCAGGGTCAAGAAGCAGAACCTCTGCGTGGGCAACCTAGTCCTTGGTAAAGTTATGGTACCGTAGCCCAGCGCTGGCAATCTCGGGTCCAACTAGGAAGGTCCTTACCGAGTGAAACGAGTGCTCGGGGAAGGAACATATGAGCTAGAGACCCTCGAAGGGAAACAAGTACCTCGGGCATGGAATATTGTCAACTTAAGACAATACTAACTGTAAGAATCGGGTAGGCCACGAGCCACCCCCAAAGCCTAAGGGCCAGAATACCGAGCTAACATGACCTCAGCACAACAGGACCCAGTCGCCTTTATGACATGGGCAGACTCCGAGAGTGGGCCATGAGACACTCCTCCAGCCTAAGGGCTGAAATGCCGAGCTAATAAAGAAACCTCGGCAGCATACAAGACTTAGTCGCTCCATCAGCATGAACCCAGTACTTGCAACACCCAAGGTGCGGGCGGCTCGGGCATGAACCTTGTAGTGAATAGCCCGCCCTAGCACGCAATGAGTTCAACCTATTAAGGACAACTGATGGCAACCTACCCCGGGTGCAGACAGGTCGGGCATATACCCTACTATGTCACTCACCTCGGTGTACACAAGGCTACCCCTACTAAGTAATGGAGTACAGTTCGGGAACACAGCGGTTGCGAAACTCCCGCTTCACGTAATTAGCCTAATAGCCTAAACGGTTCAGAACAAAGCGATCACTTCGGCAAATAAACGAATGACTTGCTCAGATACTCAACAAAGTAAAGTTGTTATTACGTAAATGTCGTTACAAAAGTCTGTTACAAGAAAGTAAAGTTGTTATTACGTAAGTACAGAGCCCGAGCTATTTTGGAGGCTCGCTGTCTTTGCCAGAGACCTCATTGGGGGAAGTAACTGGGCTAGCATCCCCTGCTTCATCTTTAGCGCCTTCATCCTCAGAATCTGGATCATCCTTTGACTGACGCATGATGTCATCAGTGATCCGCGAAGTGGTGATGGCGCTTGTATCCAGGTCGGGGTAGAGGTGCCTGATTAGCCACCGACTGAGCTTGAAGCCCTTGCGATAAGCCTCGGTCATCACATCGTCAAACCTTGTAGAGCTGACATAGTCGACGACGGCTTGAGCTTTGGCCTCCTTGAGAGCATCCTCAAAGATCGCGATCTTATCTTTAATATCTTCTTGGAGGTACTCCACCTCGCGCTCCAGCTTCCTATTTGCCTCCTTGAGGCCCTGCATCTCGAGCTTCAGGGTGTCCCACTCAGCCTTGAGGTTGTCCACCTCGAGCCCCAAGGCCTCTTGGCCGACCTTGAACCCATTCACCTCGGCCCTCAACCTATCCTTGTCTCAGGCCAGCTCGCCCTTCTCTGCCATTAGCACCTCGATGAAGCTCTTCTGAGCCAAGGCGTTACTCTCCAGGCGGTGGACTTGGCTGCGAACTGCCCTCAGTTTGGTATGGGCTGCACGGGATGACTTCTCAGCCTCCAGAGCCCGCCTCAGATGCCGATCTGATTGAAGTGTCAAGGAGCGAACGGCGGAGTTCACCTGTCAAAGGGAAACCAGTTAAAAAAAGAAAAAAAAAAAAAAAACTCACCACCATAGTATGGGTGGCAGCTCGAGCACCGAGCTGACCAGGAGTGAGATCAGCCCACTCGGTGACCTCCATGGGGTATGCAGCCAGCTTGCTCTTCTCCAGGCTGTACTGGGGATTCAAGACAGTTTGGCTTCCCTGACCCTCCGAGCTGGACGCCGTCATCTCTACATCATGAGTGGACTCCTCAGAAACCTCAGCGGTAGCTTCGGCAGGATGAGCCCCGGTAGCAGCCTCTGTAGCACAAGCCTCGGCAGCGCTCTCAGCAGTAGGTTTGGTGGGCTTAGTAGAAGACTCTGCTACCACCTCGGGCCCCTGAGGCACCGCGTCTCCTTCCAGGTCGATGACAGGTGGAATGCCTGGGAGCTCGGGCTCCAGAGCTAAAGCCTGCGGAGGTTGAATCTCGGCTGAGGCTTGTGGAGACTCAACGCGTGCCTTCTTGGCCACGCACTTCTTCCTCTTCATCTGGCGGAAGTCTTTGGTTGTCAATCTTCTCTGCCTCCATGGGACCTACAGCAGAGCTCAACGTTAGCAATACTGGAGTAAACATATAAACAAAGGGCCAAAGTAAGGCATAACCTACCTGAGCTCAAGCCGGCTTGGATGAGCTTCTCCTCGGATGTGAACTCCTTATAATTTAACCTGAGCTGGGCTAGCGACTGGACCTCCTTCTTGGTCTTCCCATCTAGCATGATGCCAGGGTCTTGAACGGCCACCCTCCAGTTAGTAGGGAAGGGCCACCCCGTGCTGCTCCGAACTACGAAGTATTCCCGTTTCCAGGCTAGGACTTTACTTGGGAGTCTGTGCATAAGCTTGAAACCCGGGTGGGGAGACAGGTAATAAGACCGTCTATGCCCGGGGAGAGTGCCCAAAGCACTCTTCTTTATGGGCAAAATGGTGCTAAGAACATCCAGGTTGATAGGGAGAGATCGGTCAAAACAAAGAGAAATAGTCCCAACTATATTCCGTATGGAATTCGGGTGAAGTTGGTCCAAAGTAATGTTGAAGTGCACCAGCACCTCGGTAATCAAGCGGTGAAGAGGGAGGCGGAGCCCGGCTACTAACTGCTCCCTGAAGTTCATGATCTCATCAGGACCGTGCTCCCATGGGAAGTTGCCGGTAGGGAGACCGTATGAGTATTCTTCGGGAAGTTGGAACCTTTGTATGAGGTCCTGGAGCCTCTCCGAGGTCATGGTGGAAGGGCAGAACTGGTCCGGCACCCAACCTCGGTTGGAGGTAGATGCCAGATTACCCGAAGCCACCTGTGCATCGGGTGGCGGAGCGGTCGAAGCCCCACCCTGGGCCGAGGTACCCACCCTGGGCTCATCGGCTAGGCTACCTACGCTAGACGACATGACAGGCAGAAAGGAAAGAAACAAACTGGAAGGGAAAAGGAAGCTCGGGAGGACTCACCAAAGAAACGCAACCGAACTGAGAGAATGGGATGAACTGGAAGACCCGAGCTAAGAGACCTCTGGTGCGAGCTTAAACGCTAACGACAAAAGCTTTGTGGCAAAGAAATGGCCAAGGGTCCCCCCTATTTATAGCCATGGCTGCGGGCTCCTCGAGGCGAAAATGGTTTAGCGCGTTTTTGATGTCCGCGAAGTCCAAATCGCGTGAGGTCCGCACGTAAACTGGATGTGACTCGAGTCTCTTTTGATCAAACGGGCACTAGACTAGTCCAGCTGGACGGAGGGCGCAACGAAGCGGCATAAGTACCGGTGCCAAATCCACCTGGTGCATCATGACCTCCCCTCACTGGGTCATCGCCGCCAGCGCAGGGAGTGGGGGGCAATTGATGGAGGGTGATTTGGCCCGACCTCGCAGCACGGGTACACGTGGGCGTGACCTTGCCCAAACAGTGACTCAGCGTGACAGTAAAACGGATGCAACCACAATTCGGAGGGAAGGCCCCATTGAGTTCAGCTCGTTAACTGGGCGGATAAACTACTCGTCGGAAGCCGCCTTACCTACCCGTCCTCCCCAGGGTTAAGGCACTTCGGAGCGCCCCGAGTTCGGGGCGCCCTAACCTCTCTTGAGGCCCGAGCTCCTCCCAATGGACCTCGGGCCACTCCCAGACAGGAACGCACCGATCCATCTCTAGACACCTCGAGGCATAGACACCTCGGGTCAGCCAGCTCGGCATAACTTGTTGCAAGCAACTCGTCGCTCAAGAGATAGCCCGGCAGGAGGTAATTTGTGGAAGGGTAGCTCAGCATACCATAGGAAGGCTTCCTGCTCGACCACCATACCCGACAGATCTAGGACAACCGCCATGTCCCTTGTCAGATAGTGTCGTGCCTACCACCTCTAGAAGGTGTCTTGTACTTGACAGGTACGTACCTTGTAGTGACGATCCCGCGTGTGCCACCTCAGCCCTGTCTGTAACGGCTGTGGCAGGCTGACAGTGGCGGTTATACCTGCCCTATCAGAGGCCAGTAGGCCTGGGGCAATAGAACTTTGTTATAAGGAGCCTATTCTCAGAAAATGGGTATCTTAAAAAAATTTCTTGCGCTATCTCACTCATAGCCTTTATCCTCTCTTTGCTTCTTGCACAGAATACTGACTTAATCGCCGGAGCGTTCCCGCCGGGCAAACCCCCTGGGGATTCTTCTTCTTCCTCATTTCAGGTACCTCTTGAGAAGCCACGCGAGTGCCAATTAGGAGTGACCGGATTGTGCACCATCAGATATTAAAGGAGATTAAGTGCCACCACCACCAACAACCGCAGTGCAGAAGAAGAGGAGGAGGAGAAGAAGAAGAAGAGGAAGAGGAGGCCAGAAAATGTACCACCAGAGCTCTCACCACCGATGGCCAATGGTATGGGTCACCGTTTTCTGTAGTATGATCGCCGGTGTAAGGGTAGGGTTTGGTGGAGGAAAAGCAGCAAAACTCTGCAAAATGGAGGGAAAATGAGGAAGAACAAGGGCTGAGTGTTTTGAGTCTTGTTTTCTCTTTTTGTGGCCAGCTGAACCGGCTAGCCCATGCTAACAATAGATTCACACGTTAATGTTATGAAGCAGCAGGCTAAGTGATGTGGTTGATTAAGATTGGTGTGTTTACAGACGAATGAACCCACCGGTGCACAAAATGTGGACTCCTTTTGCAGTTAAAAATGCTCGTAAGAACACTATGTTTTTAAACAAAAATAACATTTGCACTAATACTTAAATAACATTTGCTTGCACAAATACCATCATTTCTTTCCCATCTTTATCATCAATATTCTGTTTTTACAAATGCAATGTACCCCACCAGCATGTGAATTGCATCATCTCAAACGAGTCTTTTAATTACCCAAATAAAGAAGTGAGTTGTTTAGGTGACTATAGAGTAAAAAGTAGGGGGTGCTTATAAAAACCATAAGACTAAAAATTGAAGGTAACTGAACTGACCAAAACATGCAATTAGGTGTTATTTATCAAAATTCATAGATGGGTTTTGATTGGTCAAAACTCTTTGGAGTTTTTTATAAATATATATATGCATTACGTATTTTTGTTCTTTTTATTATTTTTAAATAAAATTTTGATTAATTTTAAATAAATAAAAATAATTACAAAAACAAACATTTTTATTAATTCTACTAATAATTAACAATTATATAGGAATGAAAACCGGGTGGGTTCAAGGCAGGGCACTCCATCCCTTTCCCTGCCCCATAGTCAAGACATTCTACCCCATCCCCACCCCATCCCCAGGTAACCACTCTTCAATGTCGGGCGAGTTCAAGGGCAATGCACCCCACTCCTCATCAAGGATGGAGAATCCTTGAACTTCCCGGCCTCATTCCTAGTATTGGGCAGGTTTATGTAGAGGTATAAATTGGGTCATGCTGGGTTGGCACAACACGACCCGTATGTTGCTTGCACAAAGTGTGAGTCATACTGTGCTGACCCACGAGGCGTCCAGGGCCATGCCTCACTCCTCTAGGATAATTTGGGGGTCAGTTCAGCATGGCCCATGACTCAAGCCAGCATGGGCCATGCCATGCCAAGGGTCGGGCTACTCCATGGGCCGGACCTTGGGCCAGGCCATGCCGCACAACAAGCCAAGCTTAAGGAAAGGCACCCACTCCCTATCCAAGGTTTTTAAAATTGGACCGGATAGGGAACCGTTCTGGGGTCGAACGGTCTATCTGTTCAGTTTAAATGGATGCGCTTTGACAAAAAAATAAAAAATTAGAAAAACAAAAAAAAGGCTAAAAATTGTTGCCCGGGTTGACGATTCGACCGCCCAGGTTAGCGGTTCGCTATACAAATAAACGGTTTTTGAAGAAAAAGCAGTTTTGAGGTGAAATGGTGTCCAATTCCCAATTTTTCAAGTCTAACCATCTGGTTTGATCCAGTTTTGAAAACATTGTCCCCGTCAACCCAATATTCAATTTGATGATAGAAATGATCAAAAGGATATATTGAGTATTAACCACATGGTAAATTTCTAAGTGTACACTAAATTGTCTTTAATATTAAAAAATCTAACTTTATGAAAATTTTGGAAAATTTATTGTACTTATGTAATTTTGAAATTTATTTAATTTTTTATTAAATAATGCATTTTCTTTTTATATGGTTTACTTATAGAATTATACTAATTTATCTTATAATTTCTAATATAATCTAACCAATAATTTCCTTTTTCCAATATTATACTAATTTATCATAATAATTTGTGTAATTATTTGTTCATATTATAGTTTTCCACGTCACATAGTCATTTATCTTTAATAATTTTCAATAATTTGTAATAAAAATTACATAATTTTTAATGGTTTTCCAAAATCTGTCATATGTAATAAATTTTCCTAAAATTTCCAAAATACTCTAATAAATTTCAATAATTATTTAATGCATTTTAATTAAACTTTCAAATACATTTTATCTTTTAATTTCAAATATGTTAGTTTACGAAAATGTAGTTTTATGAAAATTTTTGAAAAATTTATTACATTTGTGTAACTATGGGGATTTATCAAATTTTTTAAACTGTTATTAAATATATTTTTTATTTGGCAATTTACTAACAAAATTACACTAATTTATGTTTTATTTTTCAATATAAATTAATGAATAATTTTATTTTATAACATTATAATATTTTGTTCCCCCATTTGTATTTGGTTATTAATTATACCCACCGGGCTAAGTGATGTGGTTGATTAAGATTGGTGTCTTTATAGACGAATGAACCCACCGGAGCACAAAATGTGGACTCCTTTTGCAGTTAAAAATGCTCGTAAGAACACTAAGTTTTTAAACGCAAATAACATTTGCACTAATACTTAAATAACATTTGCTTGCACAAATAAAGAAGTGAGTTGTTTAGCTAACCATAGAGTAAAAGTAGGGGGTGCTTATAAAAACCATAAGACTAAAAATTGAAGGTAACTGAACTGACCAAAACATGCAATTAGGTGTTATTTATCAAAATTCATAGATGGGTTTTGATTGGTCAAAACTCTTTGGAGCATGTCTTTCCTACATCATAGATTTTCCTATAAATATAAATATATATATGCATTACGTATTTTTGTTCTTTTTATTATTTTTGAACAAAATTTTGATTAATTTTAAATAAATAAAAATAATTACAAAAACTAACATTTTTATTAATTCCACTAATAATTAACAATTATATAGGAATGACAATGGGGTGGGTTCAAGGCAGGGCACTCCATCCCTTTCCCTGCCCCATAGTCAAGACATTCTACCCCATCCCCAGGTAACCACTCTTCAATGTCGGGCGAGTTCAAGGGCAATGCACCCGATTCCTCATCAAGGATGGAGAATCCTTGAACTTCCCGACCTCGTTCCTAGTATTGGGCAGGTTCAAGTAGACGTGTAAATTGGGTCATGCTGGGTCGGCACAACACGACCCGTATGTGGCTTGCACATAGTGCGAGTCATACTGTGCTGATACACGAGGCATCCTGGGCCATGCTTCACTCCTCTAGGATAATTTGGGGGGTCAGCTAGGCACGGCCCATGACTCAAGCCAGCACGGGCCATGCCGTGCCAAGGGTCGGGCTACTCCATGGGTCGAACCTTGGGCCAAGCCATGCCACTCACCAAGCCAAGCTTAAGGAAAGGCACCCACTCCCTATCCAAGGTTTTTAATATTGGACCGGATAGGGAACCGTTCTGGGGTCAAACGGTCTATCTGTTCAGTTTAAATGGATGACCCACTCTGACAAAAAAATAAAAAATTAGAAAAACAAAAAAAGGCTAAAAATTGTTGTCCGGGTTGATGGTTCGACCACCCAGGTTAGCGGTTCGCTAAACAAATAAACGGTTTTTGAAGAAAAAGCGGTTTTGAGGTGAAATGGTGTCCAATTCTCAATTTTTCAAGTCTAACCATTTGGTTTGATCCAGTTTTGAAAACATTGTCCCCGTCAACCCAATATTCAATTTGATGATAGAAATGATCAAAATGATATATTGAGTATTAACCACATGGTAAATTTCTAAATTTACACTAAATTGTCTTTAACATTAAAAAATCTAACTTTATGAATGTTTTGGAAAATTTATTGTACTTGTGTAATTTTGAAATTTATTTAATTTTTTATTAAATAATGTATTTTCTTTTTATATGGTTTACTTATAGAATTATACTAATTTATCTTATAATTTCTAATATAAACTAACCAATAATTTCCTTTTACCAATATTAAACTAATTTATCATAATAATTTGTGTAATTATTTGTTCATATTATAGTTTTCCACGTCACATAGTCATTTATCTTTAATAATTTTCAATAATTTGTAATGCAAATTACAAAATTTTTTAATGGTTTTCCAAAATCTGCCATATGTAATAAATTTTCCTAAAATTTCCAAAATACTTTAATAAATTTCAATAATTATTTAATACATTTTAATTAAACTTTCAAATACTTTATATCTTTTAATTTCAAATATGTTAGTTTACGAAAATGTAGTTTTATGAAAATTTTTGAAAAATTTATTACATTTGTGTAACTATGGGAATTTATCGAATTTTTTAAATTGTTATTAAATATATTTTTTATTTGCCAGTTTACTAACAAAAATACACTAATTTATCTTTTATTTTTCAATATAAATTAATGAATAATTTCATTTTCTAACATTATAATATTTTGTTCCCCCATTTGTATTTGGTTATTAATTATAATAATAACAATAACTAAAATTTTGTCATGTCAAATATCTAAATTAGTTAATTTTGTCAAGTTAAATATTTTGTTATTTAAATAATTAAATAATATTTAAAATATTTAAAAATTTTTGTTATTTGAATTTTATTTATTTTAATGTTAATATGTAATATTAAATATTTTGTTATATTATTTAGCTATTTTTAATATTTTTTATTTGAGATTTTTAGGTATTGAAATATTTAAATAATGTTTTATTTTTTAATGTTAAATTGTTATTATTTGAATAATATTTAAATTGAATAGTTTATAAAATTATAATTTATATTGTTACTACATAATTTCATGGTGAATTTTGTAAAAATATAGAATTATCAATAATATGAATATTATTTAAATAGTTCTGAATTTTTTTAAGTGAAACTTTCTTTAGATAGATATAGATAAAGAGTGGGGGAGAGGATAAATCGAAATTAGAGATAGTTTAGGAGAGAATCTCTCTACTAAATTAGAGATAATTTATGAGATAAATAGGAGTTAGAGATAATTTAGGAGATAAATAGGAATTAGAGACAATTTAGGGGGAAGTGGTGCCAGTTAGCTAAACATTAGAAAAACAAATCCCTCTTTCTTTATGGTTATTAGAAATAGTTAAGCATATTTGATTTCCTTATTGGTTTAATGGATAATTATGTGGAACTAAAAAAATAAAAAATTCAAAAAAACATAAAACTAGTAAGGGGGGTTTGAAGCAATGAGAGGGCTCTTGACATGGCAGGACCAATTTATATATATAGATTGTACATATGAACGAGGAATCAGGGGTTTACATGTGGTCTGCCTGGCCATACCACAAATAGGTTGCAGTTCCATGGTTTGGATCCAAAGTCTCTGTATTTGGAGTGGTGTAAAATGATCAGAGAGAGATCTACTTCCTCCGTTTTCTTTTCACATATAACCCCCTAATTCATCTTATTCCTTCTATGCCCCTCTAAAGTTTATTTGCAAATTACACATACCAAGTGAATAATATATTAGGAAAAGAATGCTAATAGTCAATTTTAACCAACTAGAAATCCATTGGCTTGGATGTGCGAATTAATTGCTAAAAGATTATTCTTTTAAGAAACTATTCTTATCTCAAATATATCAAGAGTAAAATATGAATCATACAACTAAGTGGTATAAAACACATCTATGGTGAAACAATAAGGACATATGGGTATAGATAAGTAGAGAGAGGACATACAACACAAATGCAATACTCTTTAGAATACAACAACTGAAGTTAAATATCTTTAATATCTATATCTTAGTAAAGATGACTACAGGGATGGATTATGCAGTAGTGGTTGCTCATCAACTTGTGTTTTGAAACTGTTCTCCATACTTTTGCATCTTGTTGAAGTTGAACCTGTATCCCAAAGGCCTATTGGTTTATCTATGATGCATTCCACCTCATGAATTTTTCGTTCAACATGAGAATATCCTTCGAACCTCCTCAATCCCTCGAGCTCCAATGCAACTTCTTTCATTGTTGGCCTTTCCTTTCCATTTAAGCTCAAGCATCTTTTTGCAATGTTGGCAACCTTTTGGAGTTCGTACACTCTACCATCTTTTAAGACTTGAGCATCGAGAATTTCAAAATGATGGTTCTCCATTATTGCAGAAATAAAATAAGTCACAATGTTTCTCCCTACTAATGGTCTAGTAAAAGAAATTGGCTTCTCCCCTGTTAGGAGCTCCACAAGAACAACCCCAAAGCTATAAACATCACTTTTGTCCGTGAGTTGACTTTACTGAAAATATTCAGGATCCAAATATCCAAAGGTCCCTTGTACCATAGTGGTTAAGTGTGTCTTATCAATTGCAATTGATCTTGAAGTCCCAAAATCAGACACCTTAGCCCTACCTTTGACATCTAAGAGGATGTTTGAAGATTTTATGTCTCTGTGGTAAATTGGTATTGAAACTGCTGAATGTAAGTAAGCAATTGCTCCTAAAACTTCTGTGGCAATTTTTAAGCGATTGTCCCTTGTTAATAAGAAATCCTCATTTTGATAATGAATATTGTAGAAAAGAGTTCCACCAATGATGAATTCATAAACTAATAGAGGAATTTCTGTCTCTAAACAACAACCCAACAATTTAACCACATTCCTATGGTTGATTTGAGAAAGTATGACAACCTCATTGATGAATTGTTCAAGTTGACTTTCATCCTCCATCTTGGATTTCTTGATTGCCAAAATTCCTCCATCTGATAGCATACCTTTATAAACTGTACCTTGTCCCCCTTGACCAAGAATTCGATTTTCATTATATTGATCAGTTGCCTTTGCTAATTCATCCGCTGTAAAAACTTTTATTTTCTCGACATTGCCTTCTTTTGATGAAATTTGTTGTTCCAATAGCAAACCACCATTTCTTTTATAAAAAATTTCTTTTCATTTCTTTATTTGTTTTTTCTTCAAAACATGGTACAACCAATAACTGGATAGAAGTAACACCATACCTAAACATACACCTGCATGATCCATGGAAGATAATTGGTTAAGAATAACATAATAAATAAGAGGAAACCAACAAATAGAAGATTTTAATGCAACAAATCCCATGTGTTAATTTTGTTTAAAAGTCTTTGATCAGGCACGCATCATGTATGTGTGCAGATATAGAGTGGTGAGCTAAGAATCTTGTTTATTAATGTTTAAGTGGTTCTATAATTTATAAAGGTAATATCAAGAGGCAACTTTTTCTTGAAGACCCTTGCTACATAAAGCCTAAAAAGCAAATTTCAATCATAAATGCTTATATTACAATTAGATCATTAAAAAGAAATAGTAAGAAAAGTGCTGATACAACATCATAGATTAGAGTAGTTCTGCTAAGAAAAAGAGGTAATCAAGAGAATTGGTAGAAAACAACTTAAGAATCCTTTGTAAATGGTGCAAAAGTCATAAGATTCCAAAAGGAAGGCATCTACCTTCAACAAAAAGCATTTTAATAAGTGCAACACCCTCATTACACATCAACTATTTAAATAGGGATATTATTCACTAGATCAATCATAGAATATTTGTTGTTTATATTTCTATTGCATGTGGGTAGTTTATACTTGCTTCTTGTTTCATAAGAAAGGCATGTGAAAACAATTAATTATATTCTCTACATCCTAACACTCCTTCACATTTAAAATAATAACAGAAAAGTATAGTGATATCTACCTAGGGCATTTTTGGTTTTACTGACTAAATTTGTTTCCTACCTTTTTGTTGAATGAGATGAAATAAACTCAAAATGACTTTATTTAGCAGTTTTTGGAAGGATGAAGGATTAACTGAATGTGATGGTTGTTCAATGAGCTATTGATGATAATTTTCCACGCCAATAATAAAATGCATGAGTCCTGCACCTCTCACAGTGGGGCCTATGAATTTATTTATTAGCATGGAATATTATCATTGGTTCCACAACCAACAAAACAGCCATCGCAATTCAACTAACCTGAGTTACTTTGGAAGGGTGCCTATGTTATTCACATTCACTTATTGAGAAGGTCATTTACTTCACCCCCCATAGTTACAATGTGATAGAGAGAATTAGGTCCTCGTAAATGAGGTTTATATCAACTATAAGCCATTGAATCTTGCTTCCACTATGGTTAGAAAATGCGTTGGCATTACTATTTGGCAGAAATGGTTAGGCCATCCTAGCCATCATATGGCATCTTTTGTGCTTTCTAAGAAATAGCTACTAGTTTCAAATAATTTCTCTATTTGTAGTTCAAGCCCTCTTGGCATGAGTCATAGCTTTCCATTCTCTTTTACTTGTCCACTTGGGATATTGTACTTCAATGTTTAGGGACCCTCTTCTTTATGTCAACATTGAAGGTTAGAGATATTACATTCTTTTTGTGGATTTTTTTTTTACTAAGGTTCAGTTTGGAAGGAGTACAAATACAAATATGTACAGTACAAATATATACAAAATAATTCAAAATACAAGGTTTTGCACTGCACATATTTGTATTTGTACTCCTTCCAAACTGAGCCTAGGAGTACAAATGCAAATGTATAGAGTGCAAAACCTTATATTTTTATTATTTTTTATGTATTTGCATTGTACAAATGTATATAGTACAAATCTATACAAAATAATACAAAATATAAGATTTTGCGCTCTACATATTTGCATTTGTACTCTTTCCAAATCGAGCCCAAGTTCATTTGGATTTTTCCCAATGAAAAGCAAATCTTAAATGCTTAATCTATTTATTCAATTTAAAAAATCAAGTTGAAAATTTGTTAAACTAATGGTAGTACAAAGCGTCAACCTTTACTTGGGTCCTTTCATTCAACTAGTATATTACTCATTGTAAATCCTATCTTCATACTAACCAACAAAATGACTTTGCTGAATGAATTGAAACATTGTTGAGATAGGTTTGGCAATGATGGATAGAGCATCTATTCTGCAAAACTGCTTGTATGATGCCTTTGAGTCTGTTGTTTTTACCCTCAATTGCTTGCCTATCTCAACATGAAACCTTCATGGCAACAACTTTTGAGTCACCAGTAGACTATTCTTTTCTTTGTGGGTTTGGTTGTGCATGTTATCTGCACTTATGACCCTGAATCACTCTCATCTTGAGTATTTTTTGTTCTACAAAATGTGTTCATATAGTTTTATTACTTGAAAAGCCATTTCCAAGGAATCAAGCAAACCGCAATGCTAAATAAAATATAAAATTGACCATCTTTTGTAGTGTTAAAGTTATATGGATCAACCTTGAAATTGGAAATTTCAAGTGGATGAGAGAATAGCTCAAATATTACTGTGCCTAGATGCATTTAAAAAGAAAGAAAAAATATATGAGCAATACAGAGGGGTAAAGAAGTCCCAATAACCCACAAGGCCACAAACATAAACCAACATCAATAGAATGATTCAATCATTCAAGTGAAGTACCAAACCTCAAGATAGAATTTCTTTTCCTTCCCGACTACTTCCTGTACAATAGAATAGATGCCCAAACAATGCAAAAAATGGTGGGTTTTCATTTTTATAGGTAAAATGCAGCTACATATTAAAAAACGGTGGCTTCCTGTAATCTCCACCATTAAAAAATGGTGGCTTCCTGTACTTTTTATAAAAGTACTTTTATATTTGTAAAAGTACTTTTATAAATTATTTTTGTAAAAGTACTTTGTGTAAAATAATTTTTGTAAAAGTGCTTTC
This sequence comes from Nelumbo nucifera, assembly GCF_055504915.1. Classification (NCBI taxonomy): domain Eukaryota; kingdom Viridiplantae; phylum Streptophyta; class Magnoliopsida; order Proteales; family Nelumbonaceae; genus Nelumbo; species Nelumbo nucifera. Next base: position 94,837,634 of record NC_142650.1, on the reverse strand, counting down.
ATAAAAATGCTTTTATGCTTTCATAAAAGTTTTTCAAAAAAGTACTTTTATAAAAGTGCTTTCGTGTAAAACTATTTTCGTAAAAGTACTTTTATAAAAATGCTTTCATAAGTCTTTTTCATAAAATTGCTTTTGTGAAATTGCTTTTGTATAAAATTGCATGTAAACTCAAAAGTTAATAAAATCTCTTTTATTTTATCTTTAATCTCAAAATGAAATGTGGCATAATGGTTTGGAAGTTTAATGAGATGTTGCTACTGTAGGAGGCATGAGTTTGAATCACTACAACTTCTTGTTTTTGAGATTTGGCGAGTATAGTTGACTTTGACCCAACCCATCTTGACCCTAATGGGTACACTCGACCCAACTAACCCTAACCTTTTTCTACTGGCCCTAATGGGTCACTCGACCATATTGACCCACCAATAGATTGGGTGGGTTCCAAGGTGGGTGGGTCAAATGGGTTAGGGTCAAGATTGTCAGCCCTAGTCTCACCATCCACTCCCAACCCATTACAGCACAATGTTTTCCTCTCTCTTTCTTACCTCCCTTACTAGTATAAGTTCCTCTCTTGCTCAAGTAAACCCAACCAAATCCAATCTTTTTGAAACACCACCACCTAATCTTATATTATTCTTGTTTTCTCTATTTTTCTTAGGATATTAGTGGTATTAATGTGGTGTTTGATCCTTCTCCCTTTTTCTGTGAATGGGCTCCATCTAAAAATGGTTTTTATTTTATTTTTCAATTTATCTATAACGACAGATACATTTCTTTTCTGATGCAGATAATTTGAATAGACTTGTAGAAATTGGACACATTTTTTTTTTATGTTTTGTCTACTATTCTCTTTTCCAAATTAGGTTTCACTTTAAAAATCACATCAGCTAAATAGGTTCAGCGAGGTATATTTGTTTTAGGGGTTCGTGTTTGATTTTACTAAACTATCAACTAATTAAATCCAAGCAATGCCTGGGATTTTGTAAAAATTTGGTTAGGTTCTGATTTTAGGACAGGGGTGATCACTTTTTACTCCAATCAGGATTAGGCTCTGATTTCAAGAATGTGGTATTCAGGGACCATTGAAAATTTATCAAATTCCCAACCCAAGTTGCACCCCTATTTGGGTTTTGTACTTTGACATCGCGTTGAATCTTGGCTAAGGTCTATTTTAGGTTTGGTTTTGTTTTGGCCTTTAACTATTCAATCAATCAATTTCAAATCCCTACTTTATTAGAGAAAGCCTAAGGCTCAGTTTGGAAGGAGTATAAATGTAAATTTTTAGAGTGTAAATACATACAAAATAAAAAAAAAAAATATAAGGTTTTACACTCTACAAATTTGTATTTGTACTCCTTCCAAACTGAAAATAAAGGATAAGAGAGTCAAAGAAATTTAATAGAAAATTAGGATAATAGTGAAGGGAAAATGTTACAAGCAATGACTATTGGGGGGGACGAATATATATGTAAATATATATAGAGAGAGAGTAATAATGGATTTTATTAGAAACAACTATGACATGAAAAGTAATAATGAATTTTATTAGAAACAATTAATGCTTGAGAGGGCTTTATTTGGGTAATGATGGATTTTATTAAGGGATAATTAAAACCTGAGATGGTTTTAATTTGGGTAAAAGATTTAAACATACCCTAAGTTTTCCTAAATTAACTTAAACATAACCCTGTGTTTTTTAAATAGACTTAAATAAATATACTTGTGGCTATAAAAAGGGCATTTTTACTCTTCATCATACCTTAAATTTTCAACAAAAAAAAAACCAAAACAAACCCACATATTATTTATCGCATTGTCTCTCATTTCTCATACATAGAGTTTATAAGACTAGCTAGGTGAAGGAAACTGTAGAGTTTATGAATTGTACCACTGCACAATTAATAATAGGAGATTAACAAATGAAACTGAAGGTATTCTAGTGTGGCACTGTGGCCAGGTATTGGATTCTTGAAGATTTCTTCTTTTCTCTCTCTATCTCTCTTTCTCCCGCTATTTTTCTCCCCTTCTCTTCTCCTTTTTCCTTTTCCCTCCTTTTGCTTCTCTTTTGATTACAACCTACAATCCACAACCATCACTTAACTTCATTTTTATTGATACCCTCAAACACCTCCCCCTCTCTACTAGCTTATCCATCCGCTAGCTTATTTTAATCTAAATTTATCCACCTTTTATTCCCCTGTTACACCATGGATCAATCATTGACAACCATGCCACCATCTATCGAGAGATGTGGGTGCAGTCTGTCGGGTTGGCAGGGATTGCACCGTCAGCGAGGAGACATGGTGCAGTCTGACGGGTACGGTCTTGTCAAATAGAAGCTTCCAGAAAACATCGCGTCGCTTAGTAGCGAGCTGTCTTGTAGCGAGCTACCCTGTTGCGAGCTACCTTGTAGCGAGCTCCTGAGGGTACTTCGGGGTGATTCCTCTTGAGGTGGCCCTTGAGGCAATTTTTCTGCCTAAGTATTGGAGCGAGCTGGGATAGACTTTCCTTGGACCTCGCGTTGTAGCGAGCTCACCCTAAGGCGAGTTGTGACGTAGCGAGCTGTCCTGCGGGCTCGTTACTTAGTCGCGGTTAGGTTGTGTTGCTGAGCTGTTACTTGTGTTGAGTCATATCCATAGGTCACCGTCTCAAGGGCTTGGGTCAAATCATCCTCCACCATACGAATAGCCAAAATCTAAGAAATATAAATAGAATAACTCTAAATATATTATAGATTAATAAAGATTTAATTTTCAGATCATTCGTCCAAAATTGGGAACCTTTTTCCCAGCAAAACTGCAAACTGCACAAATTGGGTAGAACAATTTTTGCCGATTTGCGCAGATCAGATCTGGTTTATTTTTTTGTTCAAGAATTGAACCTGGTTTTGATACCACTGAAGGGATGGGAGATCCATCATGTGGATGACCAAACCCTCCAGGAAGGTTGGGCGAAATTTCAAAAATTTCTTTCGCTCCCATCTAGGAACTGCATTCTCTAATTTAGAAAACTACATTTTCATAGTTCGTTCTTGAATCCAAAACTGAACCAAATCTTAAACCAAAAGGGAGGAGAGGGATATACCTGATATGAAGTAACAACAACGCCCAATGAAGGTGTTCACGCCCAAGGAGAAGACCAAAACCCGCCTCCACTGAAGATGACACAATGTGTGGTGAAGCAGGATCAGCAAGACGACTCTTCAAAAAAGAATGAAACATGGGCTGGTGAGCACAACTTTAAATTGTTTCTTCATCCAAGAAGCAATATCAAGAACCTTTCTTGATCTGATCCACAAGTGGAGATCGAACTGGGTAGGGATGACAAGAACAAGAGAGAACTCTGTAGATTGCTATGTATAAAACTGAGGAATTCGCCCCCTTTTTATAGTCTTCTTTGGATCAGCCTCCTAATCTAATTAGGAGAGAGTTTCTTGATCTAAATCTGATATTTGGATCTAGACTCTTAAAAGGATAAGAATTATCTTATCCTTTCAGCTAATCCTAATCAGATTATAAATCAGATCTTGCCTCCTTTTAATTAACTAACTTAAACCCAATTCGAATTGGGCCTCAAGCCCATTAAGCTTATGTGCACACTTACTCCTTAACTTGCTGCCCAGTTGGCTCTCTTTGTATGGCATGGGACCCTTACATCAATCTACACATCAGCCACATGGGTTTAGCCTAGCCTTTGTTATAAGGCCTGGCCGAATTCACTGTAGGAGACAATGAACCCCTGATCATGGGCTCTTAATGAGCCCAACATTTACACTAAACGGTTCTTGAATCTAGTCACCTTATGAAAACCCAAGAACTATGGGCAAATGCAAGATTAGTCCATCAGGTATTACCCTCAATTGTTTTACACTTAACCTCTCAGCTAATAATGATCAAACACTACCCGACAAGAGAGGATCTCTCCCTCGGCTGTAAGATACAGTGCTGCACTCTCTACTCACATGGATCTTGAGAGTTAAAACTTTTTGCAAACATTTTGAAACCATAATATAAATATATATATATATATATATATATATATATATATGCATATCTCTATATAAATATATTTTGCAAAAACAAATTTCAACGTTTGAAATCAACTACGGTAGTTTAGGTTTCCATCAAAGAGAGTGCATTCCCCAATCATTCACTTTGTCCAATAAAGGGGTTGATCTTGTCTCTATGATCACCCACTCAGGTGAATTCTCTCACTGTCCCAACAAACCTAGGTTTTGACCCCTTCCGATCTAACCATATGTTTTAATATTTTTTATTAAAAGGCCATTTTGTTATATTATTTAGATATTTTTAATATTTTTTATTTTAGATTTTTAGGTATTGAAATATTGAAATAATGTTTTATCTTTTAATGTTAAATTGTTATTATTTGAATAACATTTAAATTCAACAATTCATAAAATTATAATTTATATTGTTACTATATAATTTCGTGATGAATTTTGTAAAAATATAGAGTTATCAATAATATGAATATTATTAAATCTATGAATCTTTTGTATTTTGAATAAATATTTTAAATTTAGTATATAATTTTGTTATAACATTTAAATGTTCTGAATTTTTTAATTGAAACTTTCTTTAGATAGATATAGATAAACAGTGGGGGAGAGGATAAATCGGAATAAGGGATAGTTTATGAGAGAATGTCTCTACTAAATTAGTGATAATTTGTGAGATAAATAAGAGTTAGAGATAATTTAGGAGATAAATAGGAATTAGTGACAATTTAGGGGGAAGTGGTGCCACTTAGCTAAACAATAGAAATAGTCAAGCATATGTGATTTCTTTATTGGTTTAATGGATAATTATGTGGAACTAAAAAAATAAAAAATTAAAAAAAACATAAAACTAGAAAGGGGGGTTTGAAGCAATGAGAAGGCTGTTGACATGGCAGGACCAATTTATATATATAGACTGTACACATGAATGGGGAATCAAGGGTTTACATGTGGTTTGTTGGCCCTACTACAAATAGGTTGCAGTTCCATGGTTTGGATCCAAAGTCTCTGTTTTTGGAGTGGTGCAAAATGATCAGAGAGAGATCTACTTCCTCCTTTTTCTTTTCACATATAACCCCCTAATTCATTTTATTCCTTCTATGACCCCCCTAATGTTTATTTGTCAAATTACACATACCATGTGAATAATATATTAGAAAAAGAATGCTAAAAGATTATTCTTGTAAGAAACTATTCATATCTCAAATATATCAAGAGTAAAATATGGGTCATACAGCTAAATGGTATAAAACACACCTATGGTGAAGCAATAAGGACATATGGGTATAGATAAGTAGAGAGAGAACATACAACACAAATACAATACACTTTAGATTACAACAACTGAAGTTGAATATCTTTAATATCTATATCTTAGTAAAGATGACTACAGGGATGGATTATGCAGTAGTGGTTGCTCATCAACTTGTGTTTTGAAACTGTTCTCCATACTTTTGCATCCTGTTGAAGTTGAATATCTTTAATATCTATATCTTAGTAAAGATGACTACAGGGATGGATTATGCAGTAGTGGTTGCTCATCAACTTGTGTTTTGAAATTGTTCTCCATACTTTTGCATCCTGTTGAAGTTGAACCTATATCCCAAAGGCCCACAAGTTTATCTATGATGCATTCAACCTCTTGAATGCTTCGTTCAACATGAGAATATCCTTCAGACCTCCTCAATCCCTCGAGCTCCAATGCAACTTCTTTCATTGTTGGCCTTTCCTTTCCATTTAAACTCAAGCATCTCTTTGCAATGTTGGCAACCTTTTGGAGTTCATACTCTCTACCATCTTTTAAGACTTGTGCATCAAGAATTTCAAAAAGATGGTTCTCCATTATTGCAGAAATAAAATAAGTCACAATGTTTCTCCCTTCTAATGGTCTTGTAAAAGAAATTGGCTTCTCCCCTATTAGGAGCTCCACAAGAACAACCCCAAAGCTATAAAGATCACTTTTGTACGTGAATTGACTTGACTAAAAATATTCAGGATCTAAATATCCAAAGGTCCCTTGTACCATAGTGGTTAAGTGAGTCTTATCAATTGCAATTGATCTTGGAGTTCCAAAATCAAACACCTTAGCCCTACCTTTGTCATCTAAGAGGATGTTTGAAGATTTTATGTCTCTATGGTAAATTGGTATTGAAGCTGTCGAATGTAAGTAAGCAATTGCTCCTGCAACTTTTGTGGCAATTCTTAAGCGATTGTCCCATGTTAATAAGAAATCCTCATTTTGATAATGAATATTGTAGAAAAGAGTTCCACCAGAGATGAATTCATAAACTAATAGAGGAATTTCTGTCTCTAAACAACAACCCAACAATTTAACCACATTCCTATGGTTGATTTGGGAAAGTATGACAACCTCATTGATGAATTGTTCAAGTTGACTTTCATCCTCTATCTTGGATTTCTTGATTGCCACAATTCTTCCATCTGATAGCATACCTTTATAAATTGTACCTTGTCCCCCTTGACCAAGAATTCGATTTTCATTATATTGATCAGTTGCCTTTGCTAATTCATCCGCTGTAAAAACTTTTATTTTCTCGACATTGCCTTCTTTTGATGAAATTTGTTGTTCCAATAGCAAACCACCATTTCTTTTATAGAAATTTTCTTTTTGTTTCTTTATTTGTCTTTTTTTCAAAACATGGTACAACCAATAACTGGATAGAAGTAACACCATACCTAAACATACACCTGCATGATCCATGGAAGATAATTGGTTAAGAATAACATAATAAATAAGAGGAAACCAACAAATAGAAGATTTTAATGTAGAAAATCCCATGTGCTAAATTTGTTTATAAATCTTTGATCACACACACGTCATGTATTCGTGTAGATATAGAATGGTGAGCTAAGAATCTTGTTTATTAAAGCTTAAGTGGTTCTATAATGTATAAAGGTAATATCAAGAGGCAACTTTTTCTTGAAGACCCTTGCTACATAAAGCCTAAAAAAGCAAACTTCATTCATAAATGCTCATATTACAATTAGATCATTAAAAAGAAATAGTAAGAAAAGTGTTGATACAACATCATAGATTAGAGTAGTCCTGCTAAGAAAAAGAGGTAATCAAGTGCACCGGAAGAAAACAACTTAAGATTCCTATGTAAATGGTATGAAAGTCATAAGATTCCAAAAGGAAGGCATCTACCTCCAACAAAAAGCAATTTGACAAGTGCAACACCCTCACTACACATCAACTATTTAAATAGGGATATTATTCACTAGATCAATCATAGAATATTTGTTGCTTATATTTCTAATGCATGTGGGTAGTTTATATTTACTTCATGTTTTATAAGAAAGGCATGTGAAAACAATTAATTATATTCTCTACTTCCTAACACTCCACATTTAAAATAATAACAAAAAAGTATAGTGTTATCTACCTAGGGCTTTTTTAGTTCTATGACTAAATTTGTTTCCCACCTTTTTGTTGAATGAGATGAAAGAAACTCAAAATGACTTTATTTAGCAGGGTGTTTGGAATGAGGAAGGATTAGCAAAATGTGATGGTTGTTCAATGACCTACTGGTGATAATTTTCCACGCCAATAATGAAATACATGAGTCCTGCACCTCTCATAATGGGGCCTACGAATTTATTTATTAGCATGGAATATCCCTATGTCATTCACATTCACTTATTAGATGGTCATTTACTTCACACCCTATAGTTACAATATGATAGAGAGAATTAGGTCCCCGTTACGGAGGTTTGTATCAACTATAGGCCATTGAATCTTGCTTCCACTATGGTTAGAAAATGCAAATGTGTAGGTGAAAAACCTCATATTTTATATTATTTTATATGTATTTGCATGGTACATATTTGCATTTTTACTCTTTCCAAATCAAGCGTACGTTCATTTGGATTTTTCCCAATGAAAAGTAAATCTTAAACACCTAATCTTTTATTCAATTTAAAAAATCAAGTTGAAAATTTGTTAAACTAATGGTGGTACAAAGCATCAACCTTTAATTGGGCTCTTTCATTCAACTAGTGATGCTGCTCAATCCGAGGTGATGCACGAATTGAGGAGAGAAACCACATTGTTCTTGCCAAAAGGGCGGTACTGAGCTACAAGGACGAAGCCACGCTTCAAGACATGTGATCAAGAAAGGAGAAGTTAGAGGGCCGAGGAGCTATTCCTGGGTAAATACTCTGATGCCCAAGTCAGTTGGAGGTGGTTGATGGTCGGGCCAAGTAATAAGGGTGCTGGTCCAAGCTAAGTAGTAGTACGGGTGTTAGAAGTTGGGCCCCTTACATTGAGCACGGACTACCTTCTTATAGCTGCAGACCCATGTCCTGGTCAGATTGGGCTCTTGGTGTTATCGGGATGAGGTAAGCTACCAAGGTATTCAGGATAGAGTCTTAATCCCTGGTGAGTTGTCTTCCTTACTCATCTTATTTGTAGTTACGCTTATCCATGCCACGGGTAAATGACATGGCTAAGGAGATAAGATGGGGGACCACAGTAATAGCGTAGCCCAGCCTAGGTTGTGGAACGAGTGCGTACTACAGAGCTGGCCGAGTTGTGCTAATGTGGCTGGGTTGACTGGGTGATGACTAGGCGGCCACGTGTCTCTCTGGACTAGATAAGCTATGACCCAAACACCACTCCCCCATTTCTAAATTTGAGGCATGAGGTGTTCTGCTGAGGTGTAGCATGGTAGGACTCCTTGTTCCTCAACTGAGGAACTCAAAGTCGAAGTCTAGTTGAAGTCTGGTTGAGCGTCTGGTCCACTTGATGTTCCTCGGTGTTGGCCAGAATGTGGGGTCTGTGCAATGTGGGTTGTGGCCGGGGAGTCCGTCAATTGTCGGTTGCAAAACTCCAAGAATTCTAACTTTGGAATCCGAACACCACTCCCCCAATTCTGGAGCCGAGGGGGAGTGCTCAGCCGAAGTGTTGTGCAGTTGTGTAGCTCAGTAGGGTACCGAGGTGTCGAGATGAGCTTCAAGGTCCATCTTCTTGGTGGAACCGAGGAAGGGCTCTTCGTTTCTCCGCTAAAATGTTGCGTGGTCGCTTAGCTCGGCCGGGTGTTGGGGAAGGGCTTTCTGATTCCTGGTGGAGGCTGAGCTTCAGTGTGAAGGCCACTATGATGCTCGGCCATGGTGTGCTGAGCTTTGATGTTAGGGGCTTAGCTCAGTTGGGTACCGATGAAGGGCTTTTTGATGCCAGTGGATGCCGAGCTTCAGTGTTGAGGCTACTATGATGTTCGGCCATGGTGTGTCAAGCTCTGAAATTAGGGGCTTAGCTCGGCCAGGTGTCGACAAAGGGCTTTTTGATGTCAGTGGGAGGTCGAGGTTTGGTGTTAAGGCCATTGTGAGTTTAGGCCATGGTGTGCCGAGCTCCGAAGTTGGGGGCTTAGCTTGGCTTGGTGCCAAGGAAGGGCTTTCTAATGCCGGTAGGAGGCCGAGCTTCGGTGTTGAGGCCATTGTGATGCTTGGCCATGGTGTGCCGAGCTTCAAAGTCAGGAGCTTAGCTCGGCCAGGTGTCGAGGAAAGGGCTTTCTAATGCTAGTGGGAGGCCGAGCTTCGGTGCTGAGGCCATTGTGATGCTCGACCATGGTGTGCCGAACTCCGAAGTCGGGGGCTTAGCTCAGCCAAGTGCTTTCTATTGTCGATGGGAGGCCTAGCTTTGGTGTTGTGGCCACTGTGATGCTCGACCATGGTGTGCCAATGTCCATGCCCTTCCATCTCCTTCCCAGATGGAAAATGTTAGACAAGTGCACCAATTTTTTTCCAAATACCCATTCTACCCTTTTCATAAACTATTTTACATGCAAATTTACTAAAATAACCCTATTTTCACTCAACAAAAACTTTAGAAGATAATCATTACAGGAGGTTTTGTCTAGTTAAAATAGGGTTATTTCAATTAACTTTGTATGTAAAATAATTTATAAAGTGTATAATGGGTATTTGGAAAAACTGGTGCATCAGTCTAGTGTTTTGTGTCTGGGAAGGTGATGGGAGGGAGGTTATTTTTTACTCAAAAGTTCAAGGGAGGTATTTTTTAAAATGAAACTATAGCGGAGGTTTTAATGATTGTTAGAAACTTTAGGGGAGGTTTTTGTATTTTACCCTTGTTTGTTATACAAATTGTGTTCATATGGGCTATATGAAGAATATAATGTTATTTTTTATGAGAATTAATGATTTTCCCATTGCAACAATGTTTTAAGACCAAGGCTAGATCAGACACTAGGACTGTTAAACCCGAGAGTTAGACATCACTCCAACTTTTTAGAACCCCAGGTCAAATTTTTTAAAACACCTTTATAAAGGGACCTTTACAAAAGCACTTTTATAAGATTCAAGTAGGGATAATTTTATAAATGGTATTTTAAAATTCAAGTAGGAACAATTTTGGAAGAAAAAAATTGAATAAATGGTTATTGTATAAACACCTAAAAAAACTATAAATTTTGGCTCAAAACATAGACCCTTTATTTTTAAATTAAGCACTTAGTTTGAACTTATTTCCCAAACACCGATAAATGTTTGATGTAAAGATTCCAACCCAAATAAACACTTAATACTCCCAAACATCTCTTAAATTCATTCAAAAAATGTGACGCTTTTGAATTCCAAAAATGCGGCCGACATTGTATTCTAAAAATACCTCTCACAAATTCTCTTGTCAAGCCATATCGCTTGGGTTTTGACAAATAATGGAACTGACTACGGAGTTTGCGGAGAAATCCTGATGCTGATGAATGAATAAATAGCAATTATATGTTGTCGTGGATTTAAATTATATTACCTATGGAGAGTTGAATCACCCAATATTTTGTCTTTGAAGGTGGAAGAGGGATGCAACCACGCCTATTTCTTCTTCCGTCACCCTTTGTGCCAAGTGGGCAAGAGCAGTTATAACCTCCAGGCATGTTTGTGCAAATCGCCGATGATAAACAGTCATTCATGGTTGAATTCAAGCACTCATTTATATCTGCGAACCATTTATTAGAAATTATTGGACTAGAATCAATATTTTGTAAAGACTGTCTTTTAGGTAGAATTTGGATAGAGGAAAGTTTGGTGAAGAATGAAATTAAATTATCGATATAATTATGTACCTTGGCATCCATGTTGGAGATAAGGGTTGCCTCGGTAGCCTTTCAAACATTCGCAGAGATACCCGAGACTGTTGGGGGATTTGTAACAGTCCGTGTTGTTGCCACATGCACAAGTAGTGGAGTTTCTCATGGTAATGTTTTCGCAGGAGTGATTCTCTATTGCCCAGTTGAGTATGGTTGGAACCATTCCTCCGTTTCTTCTATAGAAATCAAAGCCCGAGAGATCAGCTACGGAGAAGTTGTACCACTCCTTGTCAGCGATGAAAGAGTATGCGCATGGATTGAAATCCAATGATGAGTTTTCTAGAATCTCCAAATTCCTTGGAACACTCTTAACACTCTTTAGTTCCCTGGGGATGGTGGTTTGGCAGAAACCCATGCCACTGTAATTCCCACTCAGCGTTTTCTCTTTCCCTAAGCAAATCACTTGACAGCCGTATTGGAGGATTGCATACCATCGAATACTTTCAGTTTTGTTGAGATACATAATGTAGGCTTGAGAGTCGCAACCGATAACCGTGAACATGTTGCGAGTGTCGGAATAAGTAAAGGGCGTATCCCATAAACCCATAAGGATCGAGGACTTATTAGGGCTAACAAATAAGGAATGGTTGTTGCAATTGTAGTCGATGAATGAACAGACGTGCAGTTGGCCTTCTAATAATGATATTTCTTTAACTTCCACCACTCTATCAGTCTCATTGTACAAGTCTTGGTTTGTTGCTTCCCAAACGTTTATATCAGCTGGGGCAAATAATAATTTGGGAGGGGTGCAAGTGTGGTTGCAGGATAGTCGGAAGCCTTCTCTGTAACAGTTTGGGTTGTCTCCAAAGCCAAATGGGTAGGGAACGGTGATGTTCCCACATTTATCTGGGCAGTTAGGCTTTGCCTTCACCAACTTGGCTGATGATGAAGATGAAGATGTCGCAGTTGCTGTACAAAAAGAAGACAACAGGAAGAGGAGGAGTAGCACAACCTGCAGAGCCATTGTTAAGTATGAGTTACTATGACTGCACTTTTGGTTTCGCAATAGAGGGATGTCCCGCAATGCCGCTAATAGTTATTGGCTTTTTGCTTGACGGAAGAGGCAGCTCTTATCAAGGAAAATTCCCCATCAGTACTCTGTACTTTAGCTCATCCTTGATCCTTGGTGTGAATTTAGAAGCTACCAAGTGTTTATTATTTGGTGAATCAATATAACTTCGGTATGAAATTTGCATGTGCAAGAGAAAAAGGGGAAATGAATGTTTTGTGGGTAACTAAGTAAAAGGAATTTACTTTAAAGAAGGTTAAGATTTGGTGAGTTATTGGAAGGTTAAATTTCTTGCAATGTGGGTAGAGACAGGTGGACGGACTCAAAAGTACAGTTCGAAACTCGACTCGAGTTTTATGTATTTAGCTTGAATTTGATTTGAATTGACACTCACGGACTACTTGAGATTAACTCGGCATGAGATGATTATAAATAAATTAATTTTAAAAATTATAAATAAATCAATATTAATGGTATTAAAAATATGTTAAACAAGTATAGATAAATTAATATTAAATAAAATATAAATAAAAATATATTATAAAAATCATTTATAAATGTATTTATTTATATTATTTTAATGTGTATTTGTATTTATAAAACAGTATTTTATTATGAGTTCCATTATTCTCGCAAGCCACTTGAGTCTGGTATTTTGAATTGACCAACTACTCAATTCAAACTGAATTACTGTGAGCTGACTTTGAGAAATTAACAAGCCAAACACAAATAGCTCCCTTTCAAAATAAAAAACTAAATTGGCATAAGTCCGCGTGAACCTTGGTGGGTGGTATTTGGCAATTTGGCAAGTCCATCAGCTATAAAGAAATCCATACAACAACGGTGAAGTTTGTCCCTACATACATATTGAATCTTATTTATATTCATTATTATTGTTATTCTACATATGAAAGAAGATTTATTTTAACCCATGTGGTTGTTTTTGATTTCTGTGTAGTCATATGAAATTATATTATCAAGTCAACTAATAAGGCCATTTTTCACCAGTCCTTTCAATTTAAACTGCCATTAATTCAATTTCCTCCGGAAAACCATGTGACGACTGAAAATTTTCACCTTCCGCAGCAATAAAATTTGTGCATAATTTGCCTACGGAAAGATTGAGTCGAACCAGTCATCATTCTTGATAAAACTGTGGGTAGCAAATCAGGCAATCATCCTTAATTTATTCAGTAAATGTTTATTTTTTCTCTTTTGCTCTTCTGCATGCATAAAAAATATAAAAAAGTGAATTTTGGTTTTTATGTATGCCAGCTATTTGTAGAAGTTATTTTTTAAACCTTCCATAAATGGTCAGGTGTTTAATCACTGTTACGATGATGTGGTGCCTAGTGGCGTCTAATGGCACCTACTTGTCATAAGCAATTGCAGTTATTGCATTTCTGGTTTTACCAAAAAACAAATTACAAACAATTATTCAATAAACATAAACGAAATCAAACATATACTTCCTAAGTTTTTTCAAAATAACCCAGTGCAAATTTTTTTAGGAATAAAAATGTTCTCATAAACCTTTTTCACATACAAGTTTTATATTGAAAATAGGGATGATTTCATTCAGGGTTATTTTGGTGAATATAAAACATACCTTCTAATGTAACGGCAATCTTTACATTTAAAAATGTTCAATCATCAATTGATGATGTATGCAATTTTTGTCAACTAATTAACAGCGACCTAATATTATAAGGGGTGTACTTGTAATAGTATCAAAACCTTCAGCGGAACTAACTTCTCAGTCAAAGGTTTCAGAAACTTTTTGTTTAGTTAAATTTTTGTCAACTTGATTTAAGTAACCAAAAGAAAGTTGCTGTCAGACTTTGGTCCCTGAAACCATGCGGTAACTTCTGAGATCGATCACGAAGGTAATTTTTTCTAAGATGCGTTTCGTTTGAAGGAAAAAGTAGTGACAAGAAAACCTTTATAAATTTTTTATACGTTTTCTTACCTTTGGATTTGACCCCATCCAAGATCAATTTGGACAGATTGGACAGACCAACAAGATATATTGGATTGGACTAATCTGATCCAAAATATTTATTAAAGATTGGATTGGACCTTGTCCATTCATAACAAATTTATATTGGATTGGGTTGGATTAAGCCAATATTTGGTCTATTAATAATTTACTATAAGATAAGAATATATGTGTCAATAAACCAGGTTTGGATTGAAACCAATCTAAATCAAAATGAATTTGAACAGATTGAATGATCTGAATATTGAATTGGACCAATCTAAATTGATCCAAAACAATCATTGGATTGGATTGGACCTAATCCATTTATAATGGACTCACATTGGACTGGATCAGATTGGACCAAATCCAGTCCAATTGACACCCCTACCTCTTGCCCTTCCTTTCCCTACCTTAATTTTTCTTAAAACCAAACAGGTGGCATGCTAACTTGTCAGCTACCTTGAAAACTTAGAAGTCTCCTTTACAATAACGTGGTGAGTGGTGACAGAGTATGATGGCACAGATTTTTTCTAAAGCGAGGAAAATATCAATCCGACATTTTTATTTTTTTAATGTTCGTGAACTGTAATCCCATGGGCAGAGTGCCTTTGATACCCACCGTTTATAGAGCATTATCTCCATGTTTAAGGGGGGCAAAGTGGAGTAATATTGGGCCCCACCGGAAGTCTAAGCCCAACTCAGACCCCATGCCAAAATATAAGCCTGGGTTGGACTGGGCCTGGTTTCAAGCCTACATCAAAGCGTTAGATCGGATCATGATTCTGGTCCAATTTTAATTCAAAACCCAGTTTTTGTTTGAAAATCATTGACTTATTCAACAATTCATTGAACCATTGACTTGCTTTCGGTGGGTCATGAATTACAGATAATGAGAATCAATGAAGCATCAATGATTCCGTATCATGGTAACATTACACTTTTAGCTCAGAATCTATCCATTCTATTTTGGTCTCTTGCTACTGTTTTCTTTGCACATTTTACAAATTCGCACAATTCAATTCTTTGAATTTTTCAGCTCAAATTCATACATATATAGCATGAGTCAAACTTAGAGACCTTGTGGCTATTATAGAGCTGTTCAAAGAGATTAAACCAGTCTAGAAAATGTTTAGAACTTGTTCCCAACGATGTTGATGGCCAGAAGGAAAAAGAATCGTTAAGACTTCAAATGGTTAAAAATATCCTTGTCCTATCAAGAGTAAGTAGTAGACTACTATTTGCATGAAATAGAGTTCAAATCAACACCCCATAAAACTGCCCCCCACAACATCCCACAGCACATCCCCGTCGTGTATTGGGAACATCTCCTGATGACGACATCATCATTCCTAGTATTATCATTGGGAGATGTTCTCAATACACAGAGGGGATGTTCTGTAGGATATTGTGGGGGTCTGATTCAGTCTCCATGAAATAACCTTTTATCTTTGGTAGTTGATTAATATCTCATAGTAATTGACCACTTGATGCAACTTATTCTTGTTTGATAGACAGACAAATATCACCATTTCATTAGTCAATTACTAACTAGAGCTAGTGCGATACCAGGATCAATTGTCATAGGTAATCAACTATTCAAACTTAGAAAACTTAAGTAGGTGATTCCTTAAGCTTCTGCACTTAGAATTTTAATCATTAATGTTCAACTCCTAAAGAAATAAGACAAATTTGAAACTCTGGAGCTTGAAGTCTTCTTCATGTTCATGGTAACTTTTTCTTGGAGAGAGTTTAATCCATCATTTAAGACAGTTGATTCTTTATGTCGCAGATCATTATTGTTTATATTAAGTCTTCCATATACATCTAAAGGAACCATCAAATGCAGCTGCACACTTGTCTATACAGCATCAGTACTTTTCGTGAATTTGTTATCATCAAAACACATAGAATAAACAATCTCCCCCATTGATAGAAAAATTATAACATCGATAGGCTCATATAGAGAGTATAGGTCTAACTCCACCTTTCCACTATGCTACATAAAAATATAAATGCAAAGAATAGGGGCATGATTAATAGTCTTTTAACCTTCCCTGTATTTAATTATATAATTGATGCATATATTTTATCATGTATGTATAACTTTTGGGTCAACCTTAGAGGTTGCTTAGCCTGGGCCTGCCCACATTATGTGTGGGCTTGGTGTAGATCTAAGTTGGGCTTAGCCCAAAAGAAAATAGGTACATGAGCCTAGAAATTTGTAAGACAGCCTGGTTGGTCTAAGTCATAATGATCATCCCTAAGGAGAAGGAGTCTTATGACATTTTCAATTGAGTCACCATTATTTTTATATTGAACGCAAATGGTTTTTTATTACTGGCAATAGCTTTTTGCTTTTCATTATGCATTTTAATATTCCTATTAATATTAGTTACTTTAAAATGGAAATCAAATGTATTTTAATTTTTAATTTAAGAACTACTATTTTTTATTAACATCTTCATTTTTAATAAATGTTAGATGATCTTGCTAAAGTTTAACATTATTTTCATTAACTTTAATAATTTTTACTAGTTTTAGTTATTAGATTTAAATTATAATTTTATGACAAACAACCAATTAAATGGAATTTGAATATCAAAAAAAAAATAGGAATATAAAGGAAAGTAATGCTCTCTCTCTCTCTCCCCTAGCAAAACTCCATGACGATGACAACTCTTGGCATCCAAACCGTTGGAATGTCAACAATTGGTGGGTCTCATGATTGCCTATTTCTATAATATGACGTGGATTAAAAATTCAAACATTTAAAAAAAAAAGGAGAAAAAACACTGTTGTTTTAGTGTGTCTGTTGTTTTAGTGGGCTTTGTTCATGAAAATGTGAAATTGAAGAAAAAATCACCCCTTGTGTCCAATTCAAGCAATATGTTTGGATGATTTAACTATTTATAATATTATTTATTAACTAAACTTTAAACTTTTGTTTGTTTATGGGCTAGGTTGGGCTTGAAGTATTAGGCCCAAGCTTAGCCCTAAAATTTGTGGGCTTGATGTATTATGCCCAGGCCTAGGTTGGGCTAAAATCATGACCCCTAAGTAAAGTGTGTTTTGGTCTATATTATTCATTTTTTAAAGAAAAAAAAGAACAAAGAGTCTGAGGACCGAAATTAGGCTAGAAGCCTTTTGGAGTCTCCACTCACCATGAACTCAAGTTGGTGAATCCCTAAAAATTGTATAATTTCCTTTTGAGATTTCATTGTGACTCCAAATATCTGATCTACTCAAAGCCAGACTCTAGGATTCTTGGCCTGAAAGAGGGAAGTGGTGAGGCACCCCTCTCTCGTACTTGATGAACCCTTAACAACATGACTTACCTCTTGCACAAAAAGATATGAGAATGGAGTGAAGCCAAATCTCCATGAGAACTTACATTCGAAAAAGAAAAGAAATCGTAAATCATAGAAATGCTTCAGGTTGGAATCCATCAAAGTCGGTGATACTGGGGTTTCACCCCTCACACCTCTCTTGGAACCAACTCCTACTTGAGATGAGAAAGAGAGGTTGAAGCTTAGATCTGCTTAAGCTCTCTCCTCTTCAGACTGAGGTCCAATGAATGGGGTGATACTGGGGTCCATTGGGTAGAGGCTTATATTTTGGGGATTCAAGGATCATAGGCTCTTAATTAGTAAGAGGAGTGGACAAAGAATCTTGCTTTGATCGAGAGGAAAAAGAAGGTATTTTAAGGCAAATTTTGATAGACAAGGGTTTTAGGGTACCTAGAGTCTTCTAATAATGCTCGATTGGCTAAATGAAGTGTCCATATGGGTAATTTACAACTTAGGGGGGTGATGTGCTCAATTTTGGGTGCTGACAAAGAGTCACTAAATTTATTCAATTTAATGGCGTAATTGAGATGAGAGAGAGGGAGAATTAGTAGAATGAGTTAGTGACAACCCACAAGATCCTTGTAATCTCTTACTTATATTGATTCCTATTTTTTTGTCTATTCCATTATTCTCCATAGGTTATGTTTGGTTTCATAGAAAATAAGAGAGATAGAAAATTGAGGGAATAAATGAGTATAAGTTTTCTAATTGAATACAGACCACATAAATAGTTTCATGGTTCTCCCTAATTTTCACCTTAATTTAAAATTTGACTAAGGTGGCATTCAATAGCACTGAATAGACATCTAAATTCTAGAAATACCTCTGAAAATTTTAGAGGTTGAGCTACCGTCGAGCACGTTCGGAGGTAGTGGAAGAAATTTATTTCTCATCAATACTGTTATCTGTTTATTTGAATTAGGAGTCTCTGTTTATCTGTTTATCTTCTTTGTAGTATCTTCTTATCCTTGTAAACGTAGGAGACTCGACTCGACTGTATATATATCAGCATTCGGCATTCTCAATGATATACAGAACAAGAAAGGAGAAACCAGAAAAGCTCTGGTTTTACATGGTATCAGAGCCTTGAAACAGGAGCAAGAGGTTTGTATTCCAAGACCTCTGGAGATCAGCGGCGGCAGCAACAATTGTTCGGCGCCGGCAAAGGACCAGTGATCAGCGGCGACTCTCTGTCTCGTTTCGTCGAGGTCGCCTGCACCTGTGGTTTCTGAAGTCTCGTTCGTTGAACAGCGGCGGCACTGTGCTTTTCACGGTTTCTGAAGTATCACTGTTCATCGTCTCCTTCGTTGAACAGCGGCGACACTTGTAAAACGAACCAATGATCAGCGGCGGCAAAGGACCAAGTGATCAGCAGCGACAGTCCTTCTCGTTTCATCAAGGTCGCCTGCACCCGAGGTTTCTGAAGTCTCCTTCGTTGAACAGCGGCGGCACTGTGCTTTTCACGATTTCTGAAGTATCACTGTTCATCGTCTCCTTCGTTGAATAGCGGCGACACTTGTAAAACGGACCAGTGATCAGTGGCGGCAAAGGATCAAGTGATCAGCAGCGACAGTCCTTCTCGTTTCGTCGAGGTCGCCTGCACCCAAGGTTTCTGAAGTCTCCTTCGTTAAATAGCGGCGGCACTGTGTTTTTCACGGTTTCTGAAGTATCACTGTTCATCTCCTGCGTTGAACAGCGGCAGCACTTGTAAAACGGACCAGTGATCAGCGGCGGCAAAGGACCAAGTGATCAACAGCGACAGTCCGAGGTCACCTGCACCCGTGGTTTCTGAAGTCTCCTTCGTTGAACAGCGGCGGCACTGTGCTTTTCACAGACCAGATCAGTTCGGCACTGTGGTTTTTTTTTTTCGCAGAGCTCTTCCGGCGATTCAACGTTCTGCGGCAGTTTTTTTGAGCCATCCAGAGATTGGCTCTTTGTCTTCTGTGGCACCAATACAATAGTCGGCATGGCTGAAAACAGAGACAAGGAGCAGGGCGGCAGTCAATGTCCAAGGAACATGATCTCACCCTACCTTCTATCGACCAATGACAATCTAGGGAGCATTATCACACAGATCCAGCTTAGAGGTGACAACTATGATGAATGGGCTCAAGCGATAAGAACGGCGCTGCGAGCCAAGAAGAAATTTGGCTTCATCGATGGATCGGTGAAACAACCTTCGGAGGATTCAGTGGAATTGGAAGATTGGTGGATGGTGAATTCCATGCTTGTGTCATGGATTTGGAATACGATCAAACCAAATTTACGTTCAACCGTAATGTACACTGAGATTGCGAAGACACTCTGGGATGACATAAAGGAGCGATTTTCTGTTAGTAATGGACCACGAGTTCAACAATTCAAATCCGAACTGGCGAATTGCAAACAAAGAGGTATGACGATTTTGAATTACTATGGCAAAATCAAGATGATATGGGAGGAATTGGAAAATTATGAGCAATATCCTAGCTGTCAATGTGGCAAGTGCAGCTGCGACATAAGCAGGGCGTGGGATAAGAAGCGAGATGAAGAGAAACTTCATCAATTTTTGATGGGGCAAGATGACACGGTCTATGGAGGTGTGCGTTCGCATATACTGAGTATGGAACCCTTGCCAAGTTTGAATCGAGCCTATGCCATAGTGATTCAAAAGGAGCAAGTTCAGACTATGACGCGCACAAAGGAAGAGAAAGCTGAAGTTGTGGCCTTCGCAGCCCACGCAGGAAAGAGGCAAAGCGAAAGCAGAGACAAGAACACAGTATGTACTCACTGCAACAAGACAGGCCATGATGCAGAGTCTTGTTTCCAACTGATCGGCTACCCTGAATGGTGAGATGATCGGCCAAAAAATAATGCCCATGGAACAGGCCGAGGGCGTGGTGGACAGAAACAACGAACAGGGGCAGGAGGAAAAGGTCATGACAGCCAAGTTAAGGCCAATACAGCCAAAGCCTCTGTGCAAGGCAATACGTCTCAAAGAGAATCAATCGATGCAGCCAAGATTGGGTTAAATGGACTGAGTAGTGAGTAGTGGAACATGTTGCTCAACCTTTTGAACACATAGAAAGAAGGGAGTCAACGACTAAGTGATAAGTAAAAATTGTCAGAATGGATAATAGACACAAAGGCCTCTCATCATATGACAGGAAGCCTCGAGTTGATGAGAGACATAAAGAATATCATTCCGTGCTCTATCGGGCTACCAGACGAGAAAGCGGCAATAGTAGAAAAAGAAAGCACAATTGCACTAAACGATCACCTGAAACTGACTAGTGTTTTATATGTGCCTAGTTTGAATTACAATTTACTTTTTGTATCTCAATTAATTGAGGAATCGAATTGTATCGTCCAGTTCACTAACAAATTTTGTGTGATACAGGACCGCACTATGAGGATGCTGATTGGAGTGGGTGAGCAGCGAGAGGGACTCTATTATTTCTGTTAGACAGTTTTGTATGCCCTTAGCTTCAATCAGAATGATGTACTTTATGAGTTTATTGTAAAGGAATAAAAGTGCATATTTGATTCATGTTCCCTTGGTATGTTTCTGTGTAATACCCTTAAACAGGACACTTAATGAGACTCGTGTTAGTTTAGAATGTTCACAGCCAGTGGATCGGTCTGGGGAGACCTATCCTGACAAGGCTGACACTGTGGTGCCACCAAGTCGGTTGGGGTGGCCTGTCTCAGCTACCAGGGTGAGACCCTAGGCACATACAGTGTAGGATTAATTGAATCTATGAACTAGACCAGATTTCCAGTATTGCCCTACACCTTGGAGATTGATGGGCAAAACTGGAAAGTTACACTCGACCCCTTGACTCGATTATGATACTGCACTAGGTGTTGGATTGGGCTGTCTTTGATGTACCAATCAGTGAGATCCTTAGCGGGGGTCAAAACCTGGGTATGTTGGGACAGTCCGAAAATTCATCTGAGTGGGTGATCATAGTGACAGGATCAGCCCCTATGTCGGACAAAGGTAATGATCGGGGATGCACTCTCACTGATGGAAACCAAGACTGTCGGCAGCCGATTTCAACAGTTGAGATTTGTTTTGCAAAGTATATTTTATATGAGATATAAAAGTATATATATTATGGTTTCTAAAATGTTTGCAAGAAGGTTTTAATTCCTAGGATCCCTATAAGTAGAGAGTGCAACACTGTTCCTTGCAGCCAAGGGAGAGGTCCTCTCTTGTCGGGCAGTGTATGATCATTATGGGCTGAGAGGTTAAGTGTAAGACCATTGAGGATAATACCTGATGGGCTAATCTTGCATCTGCCCACAGTCCCTGGGTGTTACAAGGTGGCTTGCCCCAAGGACCACTTAGGGTAAATGTTGGGCCAATAAAGCCCATTTGATGGGTTTTAGGGGGTGCACTGTCCTTAACAGTGTATTCGGCCAGGCCTTGTAACAAAGGCTGGGCCGAACCCATGTGGCTGATGTGTAGATCAATGCTTGGGTCCCACGCCATACAAGGAAGCCCAACTGGGCAGCAGTTAGGAAGGTTAAGTGAGTACATAAGCTTAATGGGCCTAAAGCCCATTTCGAACTGGGCTATTTATTTAGTTAATAATGGGGCGAATTCTGAGATGGATTAGCAGATAGGATAGGGTCTTGACCCTATCCACTCAGAGAGTCCAGATCTAAATGTGATTCAGATCTAGAAACCTCCTAATGAGATTAGGAGAAAGGTAATCTAAATCTGGAGATAGGATAAGGGTTTATCTTTATCACCTAAAGAGAGGGTTGATCCAAATATTATTTGGATAAGCAGTTTCTAATGTGATTAGGAGCTGATCCTTTAGGTTAACAAAAGAAGGAGGGGGCGGCAGCCTTTAGATGAATGAGATATTCATATCCTCTTCAGTGCTGAAATCAAGAAGGAAGAATTAAGCATCCCTACAAAATTCTTTATTGCCGCTTCCCTGTTCTTGCCGCCCTGTTTTGCCAGTTCGATCTCCACTTGTGGGAGAAGTCAAGATTTGATCTTGACATCAGTTCTTGGAGGAAGAATTGATAGGAAGTTGTGCTCACGTGCCATCCTGTTGTTTCTTGTGAAGGATAGAGTTCTTGGAGAAGAACGCTACTGATTCTGCTCCATCCTGCACTACGCCATTTTCAGTGGGAGCAGTCTTTGGATCCTTCCTTGGGCGTGAACACCTTCGTTGGGGGATACCGTTTCTCCATATCAAGTATAATCCTCTCCTACTCCTTTTGGTTCAGATCTGGTTCAGTTTATGGTTCAAGAATGATCATTGAAAATATGATTTTCTAAATAGGGAATGCGATTCCTAGTTGAAGGGAGAGAAAAATTTTTGAAATTCGCCCCCTTATTCCGCAATCTTTGGGCGTCCATACAATGGATCTCTTATCCCTTCAGTGGTATCAGAGCCATGGTTCAAATTTTGAACCAATTTGTTTCAGATCTGAACCTGCACAAATGGGCAGAAGGTGTTCTACCCGATTTGCGCAGATAAGGGTTTTGGGAAATTTGTTCCCAAAATTAATGGGCGAATAATTAGAAATTAATTTTACATAAATCTGATTATTATTTAGAATTGTTCTGTATGATTTTCTTGATTTATGGGCTGTTCGTACAAGAGGAGATCGAATTCTTAGTTTGCGCAGGGAACCTGCGATTTTGTAGTTTTTGAATTATTTTGTTACATTTGGTCTGTAAATAATTTTTTTTATTTTCTAGACTCAATGTATAGGTATTCGATCTGATGTAATTATTAATAGAAATAGGATTTCTATTTATTTTATTTTGGAGCGAAGATGAAGGCGCAGAAAAGGAGATTTCGCAGATGGGAGAACTGCAATCTGCGATTTGGAGTTTGTGAAACTGCAAACTCTGATCTAACCTCTGTTTTGCAGGGTGGATTGTGCGAACAGCCCTGATTGACTAATTCTTGATTTTCTTTTATCAGTATTTAATTTCAGATTATTTTCTTGAATTAAAGATTTAATTAAAGATCAAACCCTAGACCCATTCGAACCAAGATTGATTCAAACTATTTGGACCGAATCTAGGGTTTAATCAAGGCTGAAAGTCAGCCCTAATTTTTCCCACTAATGGGCCTGAGGATTGATGTTTAATTAAATGATTAATTCGGCCCAACCTGCAAAGGCCCAGTTTTAAAAGGTTAAAACTGCTAAAAGCCCACTTAACATTTAAAGCTATATGGGCTAAACCATTCGACCCATATACCTAGATAATATTAATGGTTAATATTATGGATTTAAAATGGGCTTCAAATGTGCCTTACAGATGATTAATTGATTGGATCAATTTATCCCTGCATGTGATGTATGAATGTGTGATGTGTTACGTACATGGGCCATAAGCACTTGGCCCATGCTTAATCTACAGTGGCTCTTGCGCACACCATGGCTGAATGCACATCATTGCCATGGTGTCCTTTTTGGTCATTGGATGACCTCCCTCAGTGGTGGGCCCCACACCTCATCAAGAGGTTACGTGCGGAACCCTAGCCGTTTTAGGCCCACCGAAATCTGGCTTTATGAAAGTCAGTGGGAGCCACTTTGGTTTGACCTAAAATTAGAACTAGGGCGTAATTAACTGTTCCCTCCAGCTAATATGAGTGCATGTGATAGGGAGATTCATATGATGAACTCTCTAAAGGCCTTCCATCATTAGCATGAGGTTGGGTCCTTCAGTAATGAGGAAACGCACCAGAAAATGGGCTATCCATTTGCTGTTGGGCTTGTCTAAATGTTTCATAAGATGATAGGGGCATCATAGACCGATGTGGGAGGGGCTTCACCAGAAAATGGGAACTCTCTCACGGTACCTTGGCGTTCACGAATATGATGGGTAAACACTCATTGGACAAAAAGGTTTACCTAAAAACAGCTCTGAACCTTGTCTGACAGAGGCCAAAGGGAAAACTCATATGATGAGTGGATATGATCCTTCACAGAAAGGTGGTGGGGTTTTGCAGTAGAAACAGTTGGCTCCACGCACCCTATGTGATTTCCCACATTTCCATAGACGACTCGTAGTCTCCGTCACTGAGAAAGGAGGGAAATCTCAGAGATGTGTAAATGGAAATGGAACGTAGATTAAAATCAATATCTATGAAATGAACATGAATTAAATTAGGTTGTGGACTGACGTTTGCTCTTTTATCAGAAAATGGCAAACGGATCATTTGCGAAATTGCTTGATGACAACAAGTTGAAGGGCTCAAACTATGCCGACTGGTACAAGAACCTTATGCTGGTCCTAGCTTCTGAAAAGCTAGACAAAGTGGCAAAGAATCCTGCCCTGGAGCGTCCGGGTGATAGAGCTTCTGAGGCCCGAAGGAGAGACTATCAGGAATGGGAGGAGAAAAACTCCCTTTCCCGGTGTTACATCATTTCCTCCTTGGACAACCCAATACAGAGGCAGTTCGATCAGATCAAACTTGCCAAGGACATATTGGACAGTCTCAGGACAATGTATGAAGAGCAGAGTCGTTCTACTCGACAAAAGGTCTTGAAATAGTTCATGACCGCACAAATGTCCAAGGGCCAACAAGTTCACAATCATTGTCTTCGAATGATGGGTTACATCAATGAACTGGAGGCTCTTGGATCCGGGCTGGACCTTGCAACCTAGATAGATGCTATCCTTAATTCTTTGCCTCCTTCCTTTAATCCGTTCATTATGAACTATAACATGAACAAGCTGAA
Source organism: Nelumbo nucifera (assembly GCF_055504915.1). NCBI lineage: Eukaryota > Viridiplantae > Streptophyta > Magnoliopsida > Proteales > Nelumbonaceae > Nelumbo > Nelumbo nucifera. The sequence goes on along the minus strand of NC_142650.1, from coordinate 94,812,448 downwards.
TGTTAGCTTGCAAGAGCTCAGCAATATGTTGCAAAGAGTTGAAGAACTGATTAGAAAGGATGAGCCTGTAGCTATGCTTGTTGAATCTAGCAAGACAAGCAAGAGAAAGAGGAAGGCAAAGAAGCCTCGAAAGAAAGCCACTAAGGGCAAGAAGTAGAAGAAAGACAAAGCAATGGATGCCTGTCACTTTTGCAAGAAGACCGGCCACTGGAAAAGGAACTGTCCTGCCTACCTGGAATCCAAGAAAGGTAATTTCGAAACTTGTGTTATAGAAACCAATTTATTGATAGCTTCTGCATCCTGGTGTATTGACTCTAGGGCTTCAACTCATGCATATAACTCACTGCAGGGATTCAAGGTAAGCAGAAGGTTGAGTGAAGGAGAAGTCACACTCTACTTGGGGATTAATGCAACTGTTGCAGCCGCGGCCATAGGAACCGTGGAGTTATTTTTTAGAGAATGAACAATTGTACTGAAAGATTGTCTTTATGTGCAAAATTTAAGGAGAAATTTGATTTCTGTTTCAAAACTGTGTGCAGATGGTTATTCTATCTTCTTTAGTAATACGATTACTATTAAAAGAAATAACATATTCATCGCATATGGGGAATTGGAGAATGGTCTCTATGTTCTACATTCTTCTCTAGAAACTAACATAACCGAAACTACGTCGGCTGAAATCCCCAAGAAGAGAGCTCGTGATACAGTCAGTCCCACGTGTCTGTGGCATTACCGACTTGGCCACATCGGTGTTGACCGAGTCACAAGGTTGGTAAATGATGGTCCTTTGGATTTTCTAACTGTAGAAGATCTTCCCACCTGTGAGCCTTGCCTACAAGGCAAGATGATGAAACAACCATTTAACGGTAAGCCTGAAAGATGTACAAGCACACTTGACCTAATACATACTGATGTATGTGGTCCCCTGAGTGTTAGGACATGGAACCAACACGTGTATTTCATCACCTTCACAGATGATTTTTCACGATATGGTTACGTGTACCTAATGAGACACAAGTCTGAATCCTTTGAAAAGTTCAAAGAGTTTAGACAAGAGGTCGAGAAACAGTTAGGGAGAGAAATTAAAGCCCTTCGATCAGATCGAGGTGGCGAGTATCTCTCTAACGAATTCAGGGACAACTTAAAGGACAATGGGATAGTATCATAATTAACTCCTCCTACTACACCACACTTAACGGTGTTTCAGAGAGTAGGAATAGGACCTTGTTGGATATGGTCTGGTCGCTTCTCATACACTCAGAGTTACCCACATCCTTTTAGGGTTACACATTAGAGACTACGATCTACGTGCTGAATCGGGTTCCAACCAAATCGGTTCCGAGTACTCCATATGAACTTTGGACCGGAAAGAAACCAAGTGTCAGACACTTGAAGATTTGGGGTTGTCCAGCACACGTCAAAAGAACGAGTGCAGACAAGTTGGAATCCAAAACCAGTCGTTACCTATTTGTAGGTTACCCAAAAGGCTTTGTAGGTTACCTATTCTATCACCCAAGTGAGCCGAAAGTGTTCTATAGTCGAAATGCACAATTCTTGGAAACCGATTATATCCTAGACACCCATCGTCAGGTAGTTGTTCTTGATGAGGAGAGCTCAGGAGCAGTGGGAGATGTCCCACAAGTTCCAGGTAGTGACCAACCTAGAAGATCCACTCGGGTATCCAGGCCACCAGTCCATTATGGTTATGACCAAGATAGTTACCTGGTGGAAACCTTGACTAGTGAGGAGGATCCCGTGACTTACGCGGAAGCTATGTTGGACATAGAATCCTAGAAGTGGGTGAAGGCCATGAGAGCAAAGATGGACTCTAGTATATCTGCCCTCCGGGGTAAAAGCAATCGGTTGCAAATGGATTTACAAGAGGAAGAAGGGCTCCGATGGTGAGGTTGAGACCTTCAAAGCTCGTCTGGTGGCGAAAGGGTACACTCAGAAAGAGGGCATCGATTATGAGGAAACCTTTTCACCTGTGGCCATGCTTAAATCCATTAAGATCCTGCTAGCTGTAGCAGCATACCATGATTATGAGATTTGGCAAATGATTTTCAAAACTGCATTCCTGAATGGAGATCTTACTAAAGATATCTATATCCAGCAGCCGCAAGGCTTCATTGCTGCAGGTCAGGAAAACATGGTATTTAACTTAACAGATCCTTTTATGGACTTAAGCAAGCTTCTAGAAGTTGGAACATCCGTTTTGACTCTGCTGTCAAATCGTTTGACTTCGAGTAGAATCCGGATGAACCATGTGTCTACAGGAAGTACAGTGGAGATAAGGTTACCTTCTTGGTTCTGTATGTAGATGACATTCTACTCATTGTGAATGATGTAGGAATGTTAACTACGGTCAAAGTATGGCTATCACAGCAATTCTCCATGAAAGATCTTGGAGAAGCCTCCTATATACTAGGTCTTTGACTCTATAGGGATAGATCGAAGCGAATAATAGGATTATCCCAATCTGCTTAAATTGACAAAATAGTCAAAAGATACAGCATGGAAAACTCCAAGAAAGGAAATGTTCCTTTCAGGCACGGAGTCACTCTCTCCAAGAAGTTGTCTCCCAAGACTTCTGAGGAGATTGATGGCATGAAAGACGTTCTCTATGCCTCTGCCGTAGGGAGCATCATGTATGCTATGCTGTGCACTCGTCCTGACATAGCTCAAGCAGTGAGTGTAGTAAGCAGATTTCAGGCCAACCCAGGGCAGGAGCATTGGACTGCTGTGAAAAACATACTTAAGTACCTTCGAAGGACAAAAGAGTTTTGTCTAGTATTCGACAGTAGCTCACTATAGATCCAAGGGTATACAGATGCCGATTTCCAGTCGGACCCAGATGATAGAAAATCTACATCTGGATATGTTTTCACAATAGGATCGTGTGCTGTTTGCTGGAAAAGCAGCAAACAGGGGTCCACTACAGACTCCACGACCGAGCCCGAGTACATTGCCGCAAGTGAGGCTGCCAAAGAAGCCGTGAGGATGAAGAAGTTCATTCACGAGTTGGGAGTAGTTCCATCCAGCACATCACCCATCCCATTGTTGTGTGACAACAATGGAGCCATTGCTCAGGCTAAAGAGCCACGAGCCCACTCGAAGTCGAAGCACATCGAGAGGAAGTACCACGTACTGCGGGAGATTGTTGGTAGAGGGGACATTCTGATTCAGAAGGTAGCGTCAGCGGAAAATGTAGCAGACTCATTGACAAAGCCACTATCACAGAAAGTGTTTGAGAAACACGTGGAAAGCATGGGACTTCAGCTAGTACCTGATTGGACCTAAGTGTAAGTGGGGGCTGTTAGACAGTTTTGTATGCCCTTAGCTTCAATCAGAATGATGTACTTTATGAGTTTATTGTAAATGAACAAAAGTGCATATTTGATTCATGTTCCCTTGGTATGTTTCTATGTAATACCCTTAAACTGGACACTTAATGAGACTCGTGTTAGTTTAGAATGTTTACAGCCAGTGAATCGGTCTGGGGAGACCTATCCTGACAAGGCTGACACTGTGGTGCCACCAAGTCGGTTGGGGTGGCCTGTCTCAGCTACCAGGGTGAGACCCTAGGCACATACAATGTAGGATTAATTGAATCTATGAACTGGACCAGATTTCCAATATTGCCCTGCACCTTGGAGATTGATGGGCAAAACTGGAAAGTTACACCTGACCCCTTGACTCGATTATGATACTGCATTAGGTATCGGATTGGGCTGTCTTTGATGTACCAATCAATGAGATCCTTAGCGGGGGTCAAAACCTGGGTATGTTGGGACAGTCCGAAAATTCATCTGAGTGGGTGATTATAGTGACAGGATCAGCCCCTTTGTCGGACAAAGGTAATGATCGGGGATGCACTCTCATTGATGGAAACCAAGACTGTCGGCAGCCGATTTCAACCGTTGAGATTTGTTTTGCAAAGTATATTTTATATGAGATATAAAAGTATATATATTATGGTTTCTAAAATGTTTGCAAGAAGGTTTTAATTCCTGGGATCCATATAAGTAGAGAGTGCAACACTGTTCCTTGCAGCCAAGGGAGAGGTCCTCTCTTGTCGGGCAGTGTATGATCATTATGGGCTGAGAGGTTAAGTGTAAGACCATTGAGGATAATACCTGATGGGCTAATCTTGCATCTGCCCACAGTCCCTGGGTGTTACAAGGTGGCTTGGCCCAAGGACCACTTAGGGTAAGTGTTGGGCCCATAGAGCCCATTTGATGGGTTTTAGGGGGTGCACTGTCCTTAACAGTGTATTCGGCCAGGCCTTGTAATAAAGGCTGGGCCGAACCCATGTGGCTGATGTGTAGATCAATGCTTGGGTCCCATGCCATACAAGGAAGTCCAACTGGGCAGCAGTTAGGAAGGTTAAGTGAGTACATAAGCTTAATGGGCCTAAAGCCCATTTCGAACTGGGCTATTTATTTAGTTAATAATGGGGCGAATTCTGAGATGGATTAGCAGATAGGATAGGGTCTTGACCCTATCCACTCAGAGAGTCCAGATCTGAATGTGATTCAGATCTAGAAACCTCCTAATGAGATTAGGAGAAAGGTAATCTAAATCTGGAGATAGGATAAGGGTTTATCCTTATCACCTAAGGAGAGGGCTGATCCAAATATGATTTGGATAAGCAGTTTCTAATGTGATTAGGAGCTGATCCTTTAGGTTAACAAAAGAAGGAGGGGGCGACAGCCCTTAGATGAATGAGATATTCATATCCTCTTCAGTGCTGAAATCAAGAAGGAAGAATTAAGCATCCCTGCAAAATTCTTTCTTGCCGCTTCCCTGTTCTTGCCGCCCTGTTTTGCCAGTTCGATCTCCACTTGTGGGAGAAGTCAAGATTTGATCTTGACATCAGTTCTTGGAGGAAGAATTGATAGGAAGCTGTGCTCACGTGCCATCCTGTTGTTTCTTGCGAATGACAGAGTTCTTGGAGAAGAACACTACTGATTCTGCTCCATCCTGCACTACGCCATCTTCAGTGGGAGCAGTTTTTGGATCCTTCCTTGGGCGTGAACACCTTCGTTGGGGGATACCGTTTCTCCATATCAAGTATAATCCTCTCCTACTCCTTTTGGTTCAGATCTGGTTCAGTTTATGGTTCAAGAATGATATTTGAAAATATGATTTTCTAAATAGGGAATGCGATTCCTAGTTGAAGGAAGGGAAAAATTTTTGAAATTCGCCCCCTTATTTCGCAATCTTTGGGCGTCCATATGATGGATCTCTTATCCCTTCAGTGGTATCAGAGCCATGGTTCAAATCTTGAACCAATTTTTTTTAGATCTGAACTTGCGCAAATGGGCAGAAGGTGTTCTACCCGATTTGCGCAGATATGGGTTTTGGGAAATTTGTTCCCAAAATTAATGGGCGAATAATTAGAAATTAATTTTACATAAATCTGATTATTATTTAGAATTGTTTTTTATGATTTTTTGATTGATGGGCTGTTCGTACAAGAGGAGATCGAATTCTTGGTTTGCGCAGGGAACCTGCGATTTTGCAGTTTTTGAATTATATTATTACATTTGGTCTGTAAATAATTTTTTTTTTTATTTTCTAGACTCAATGTATAGGTATTCGATCTGATGTAATTATTAATAGAAATAGGATTTCTATTTATTTTATTTTGGATCGAAGATGGCGGCGCGGAAAAGAAGATTTCGTAGAAAAGGAGATTTCGCAGATGGGAGAACTGCAATCTGCTATTTGTAGTTTGTGAAACTGCAAACTGTTATCTAACCTCTGTTTTGCAGGGTGGATTTTGCGAACAGCCCTAGTTGACTAATTCTTGATTTTCTTTTATCAGTATTTAATTTCAGATTATTTTTTTGAATTAAAGATTTAATTAAAGATCAAACCCTAGACCCATTCGAACCAAGATTGGTTCAAACTATTTGGACCGAATCTAGGGTTTAATCAAGGCTGAAAGTCAGCCCTAATTTTTCCCACTAATGGGCCTGAGGATTGATGTTTAATTAAATGGTTAATTCGGCCCAACCTGTAAAGGCCCAGTTTTAAAAGGTTAAAACTATTAAAAGCCCACTTAAGTGTTGCTAGTCGCCCTGAGTTATGGATGAGGTCGCCAGTTAGGTTTCCACCAGGTCAACGGTAGAAGCACGTCGTCAGGTCGCCTTGTTGGTGGCGGAGACAGGTTGCTAGGTCGTCAGGTCGGCGCCAAAGGTAGGTTGCCAGGTCACCAGGTCGCCAGGTCGGCAACAGAGGTAGGTCATCAAGTCGCTAAGTCACCATGTCGCCAGCTGAGACTCCATCATTTTGCCTAAGAAAAGTTGTCAATTGATGATAACTTCAACAAGTTTCAAGTTTGAGAACTTATACTGTCATTACCTGATCTTGCATCCCTTTCATGGTGTTAGAATCTGATCGCCACCACAGCAAACCCAAGATAGTTGCAGTAGCAAGAACTTGAGTAATTCTCAACCAACTCAAATAATCATGGTGCCTTTTTTTCAGGCCTCTCCAGAATAGGATGGAGTACTGTTGCCACCAGCTTTCCCCCCTCCCCCCCATTCTCGTCTTGGAGAAGATACCTTTGATTTAAGTTCTTCATCAATGGAGAATGACACCATAAGCTTCTTTTTCTCCTCTGCAACTCGTGTCTCGTAGGCTTCCACAAGGTACTGTTTTCATCCAGCATAAACGACAGTCAGAAAGAACCTAGTTTTTTCTAGTTACTGCAAGAATGACTTATTATGTCCGACTTAATGACAATTTAGCATAAAAATTGATGAGAACTTGATTTTCTAAATGTTGGTATAGACTTAAAGTAAAGTATATTTATATACTTGCCAGGTCGTCAGGTCGGCGCCAAAGGTAGGTTGCCACGTCACCAGGTCGACGACAGAGGTAGGTCGTCAAGTCGTTAGGTCACCAAGTCGCCAGCTGAGACTCCATCATTTTGCCTAAGGCAAGTTGTCAATTGGTGATAACTTCAACAAGTTTCAAGTTTGAGAACTTATACTGTCATTACCTGATCTTGCATCCCTTTCATGGTGTTAGAATCTGATCGCCACCACAGAAAACCCAAGATAGTTGCAGTAGCAAGAACTTGAGTAATTCTCAACCAACTCAAATAATCATGGTGCCTTTCTTTCAGGCCTCTCCAGAATAGGATGGAGTACTGTTGCCACCAGCTTGCCCCCCCCATTCTCGTCTTGGAGAAGATACCTTTTATTTAAGTTCTTCATCAATGGAGAATGACACCATAAGCTTCTTTTTCTCCTCTGCAACTCGTGTCTCATAGGCTTCCACAAGGTACTCTTTTCATCCAGCATAAATGACAGTCAGAAAGATCCTAGTTTTTTCTAGTTACTGCAAGAATGACTTATTATGTCCGACTTAATGACAATTTAGCATCAAAATTGATGAGAACTTGATTTTCCAAATGTTCGTATAGACTTAAAGTAAGATTTCAGCTTCTAATATTCCAAGTGAATTAAATTCTGTTATTTTTAGAGAGATCATGTCCTTTGGAGAGAGATTCAAAGACAACTTTTTACCTCATGCACAACTACTGGAGATGGCTTCCCATTCCTTGTTTCAGTTTCCAAATTTCGCATCTGCACTTTATCTCTCTAGTTCTGATGGTACAGAAACATCAATTATGTTTCCATTGGCAAGATCTAGCAAAAATTCTGCCGTGTTCATGGCTACAAGTGAGGAGCATCCTATGGACGAGAAATAAACCATTGCTTCTGATGCCTTTCCAAAGTATAGCAGGCTCCCTTTCCCGAGAAGTATTTATCTCTCTAATTAATTTGTACCTTTTAGCTTTTCAGCATTTATATCTTATACACACACCTCTTTCTAATGCTTGTTAACAGTGTTTATATTTTGTCTGTTGTTCATTATTCAGTCTTGTTAACAGTGAGATCTACTCAGTCAACTCTTTAAACTTCCATCCAGTAAGATGATTGACTTTCATTTTTTTTATTACAAGTGGTTTTTCTTTTCATGTGTTACTCTTTAAACTGTCGCTATTTCTCATTTTTCTAGTGGTTATGCGACTTAAGTGTCGTTCCGTTACATACAACCCTAAATTTTGAATAGCCAAAAAAGTTTAGGAATAGTATGTTTAAAAGTTTGCCTTTTTACTTCCTTATTCTAAAACATGTACTTCAAGTATTGACAGATTGCTACTTTACAATTTTACCCCTATGAATGCATTTGTCTGATAAAAATGGATTAAATACTTAAAATTAGAGAAAATTATTAATTAAATAATTAAATCAAAATGCAAAACTAATTAAATAAATTAACATTTAATAAATATTAAACAACTAACTATGAAAATTAAAATTAATAATTAAATATTCATAAAGGGCTCGCGTGCATCTAATTCTTTCCATTTGCGTTATAAATAAAGAAAAACCAGTTGAAATAAGTAGTAACACAGATTTAATTACTTAATTACTTAATCTATTTCCTTATCCACTTGATGGTTTGAGCAACCCAAAATTTTTCGATCGATCAAAATCTCACTCTTTAATTGTCAATGTTAATTAATTAAGGACTCTCCCTGCAAATGGGTCACGTGATCTTATGATCAATAGAAAATAATGGGGGTTTAGATCCATAAATCGAGGTCAATAGATGGGAAACACACTCGAAAAACCACTCGTATTTGCTATAAAATTTACACGTTGGGGCTGTATCATATCTTTCCATTTCCTTTGTAATACTTCAAGTTTTACTTAAATTCCAGCTTCTAGCTTCACTTTTCTCACATTCTCAGTCTTGATATATTTGTGCTGGTTTAAATGAATTTACATCACAAAGGAACATAACGTTATTAACAAATCAAATCTCATTTTATTTTTTTATTTTTTGGAAATGAAAAATCTAGCAAATTAAAACATTATATGGGTGCGGATACAGGACGTATTTTCTCAAATAAAGTAAGTTATTTATTTACAAATTAAATCTAATTTAATCATTTAAATAAGATAGAAAACTGAACCTGAATACTTGAAGACACGATTTTCAAACGGTCATTGACCTGTGTGATGGAAGACCATCCAGGCAACTGGTTCCGTTTTACTCCTATCTGATCTTTTGCCAAAAGCTGTTGATTTGTCAATGACCAACTGATTCAAGCGATTTACCATTGACCTGTCTGGTCCAAACAATGGTTTAGACCATTTTTGTTTTAATTATTTATTTAAATCGCAACGAACATCATTCATTCAAATCAAACAGTTGAACCACTGATCCAAAAATTAATGATCAAAGTGGTTCTAATTCTAGATCAATTTTTAAAACATTACTTTAGACTATACTGCCTGAATAATGGATCTCCAATACCCTATCAAAATACCTACAGCTGATTACACACTATAATGCTTAAGGGGGCATTCTTTTTTTCAGATTTATGTGGGGACCAGGAAAAATATACCCATTTCTTAGGTGGATAAATAACTTTTTCACCTAGGGGAAAGTTACCAACACTTGAATGAAACAAAAATACCCCTTTTAATAATTGAAATTTCTGACTAAAATGAACATTGCTTTATTTATATAAAAAATAAAAGAAGATTGATAAATACGCTTACCCGAATAAATGCATTTACCCAGATAAATAACTTACTAAAAAACGATGGGAACCTAAATGTCATTAAGGCTGAGATTACTTTTCAACTACGACCCATTAGGATTTGTTCCCATTTAATAAAATCCCAATCCAACCCGTTGCAGCTTCTTCACAGCATCGCCACGCCACTTGTAGAAGTCCACATGGTTGTACTGCATATAAATAGCTTGTTTTGCTTGTCATTTATCCTGTGTATTGCTTGTCCAATACCACTTTGAGATATAGACAAAATGTAACTTTAATGCAAAATATTAAAATTTTGCATTTTTCGAGGGTCTTTTCCTATCTATTGACCTCGGCTTATGGATTTTCTTTTATAATAATTAAAGTACCTCGACTGAGGGACGTAAGCCTTGTTTTCTATTTTAAATTATGGATAAGATATGATTTATTAAAACCTTGTTCTCTATTGGTCAGAAGGTCACTTTGACACATTGCAAGGAGAGTCCATAATTAACATTGATAAATAGTGAATTAGTGATGCGGGGTGATTCAACACAGCCAATTTAACGTTAGGAGGCCTACCCCATGAGCACCAGATTAGGGAATGAGATCCGCTACAGCAAGGGTTATCTTGCTCTCATCGTACGGAGCCAACTGTAATGGGTATACATGACCCTACCTAAGCTGTTGTAAACCCTTGTACGACTTTCATCTCAGGCGTTCATCACCACCTACAACTCAAGTATAAATAGGGGTACCCCTCTCCAGGTAAGGGGTGACAAAAAAACTCAAGACCAATAGTTATTGTCATAAAGGGGCTATTGCAATAGCTGCTGCGGTGACTTTATTCTAGAACTACCTACCAGGATCCTTTCCCGGTACTCTTCCTTTGTACCCAGTACTAATTTGACCATCGGAGAATCTGCATCGGGTTCTCACCCGGGGCCTTTGTTGAGTTTCTGCCTTGCAGCACTTCAGCCACCTACCCTCAGCTTCTATCGTACTCAGAGTCCACCCCGCCTCGACCTATACACCTTGGCCTCAACAGCGACCTCTCCAAATCCTCAAAGCATTCGGTCCCATCTCAGGGACCCGCTTACCAGCACTGGACCTCCCACTGGGGGTAGAAGATCTGGTCAGACCGTTGGGCGAGCTCCTCCAATGACGTGGTAGCAGAGAACGACCCCATCCGCTCCATGTGGGACCCCCTCGAGGCATCACTAGCATAGCTCCTGGTGTGGGCCACCTTCTACTACGGTTGACCCCCCACGGCCCCCTCGGCCGATCTCTTCCTACCTGCCTCGACCTCGTCGGCAGGTCCTCTCGACACCTCGGCTAGTTGCTGCAATGCCTTCTCGTCGCACCCCGACTAGCCCTCCTCGACAGGCTCCTTTCCCTTTGCGGGGATGTTTAGAGTGGCTCCCTTCGGGGGAGCTGTCGAAGAGGTCCATTTGGCAGGGACCTGTGCCTTCATCTCCTTGGCAGGGACCTGGTGGGAAGACCCCCCCTTTGCAGGGGTAGAGACCATCTCGGCCTTCTCCTTCTGCCCATCAGAAGGCCTCTGAGGCGTCTTGTCCCATCCCTTCTGCATGGCATGAGCACGTTCCAAAACAGCCTTGCGGGCATCCATAGGCACCTCTACAAAAAAGTAAAGCCATTAGTAAGGCAGCAAAAAAAAAAGAGAGAGAGAGAGAAGAGGAGAAGAGAGAAGAAAAAGGAAGGGGGAAAAAGGACGTGTTAAAACACTGCAGGGTCTTTCCTACCGAGGGGAGTAGGGCTAAGCCCTACAAAATCTAGTGGGACCTCCTCCTCCACCAAGGGTTGGGCTCGGACTATCCCCAGGTCGAGCAACTGCGCAAGGTTATCATTCTCCTCACTCGTGAGCGCGGGGACACTCTTCTCCACAGCCTGGCTAGCTTCTCCCCACCTTGACTTGAAGGACCAACCCTCGGGGCATGATAGAAAGAAGAATTTTTCCTTCTAGTTATGCACGGAAAAAGGGTTGTCTATCGGCTTGGTCTTACGGGGTTGGAGGTAGTACATGTTGTCCTTGGAGGAATGCCTCCTTGGCTCAAACAACGCTCGGAAGAGCCTTAGCGTCAGCTCCACCCCCTGGAATTGAGCCACCACCAGCATGGCCACTATGGTCCTAACGGCGTTGGGCACCAGTTGTCTGAGAGTAATCCCATACGCCCTCAATTGTTTGGGAATCAACAGATGAAGGGGAAAATGGAGATTGAACTAGAGGAGTGTTGGTAGACACAGATCTCCCCCTCCTTTGGAGTCCACGTCCGTTCGCCTACTTCGGGCACCCTCGTACCATAGGATGAGGGAATGAAGTACTACCTTGCTAAAGCTCTGACCTGGTCCCCATCCAGAGAGTTCTCAAAACCCAAGTGGAGGACATCAGTCTCAGCTATTACTTGGGCAGCCCTCGTCCCGGGAAAATGGTCAAGGGTTCCCTCCCCCTCAGTTGGGCAGGCCCCTTCGGCCTCCCTCGGTGTTACAGAAGCGGCACTCTCACAGGGAGGGTCCTCGCCTCAATGGCTGCTTTCGGCACCCTCAGGGTCTACCCTTCCCCGGAGCACCATGACCTCCTGCCAGAGGGGGGCAAGAGTAGAAGAACTCAAGGGGGAAAGGGGAGAAGGGGTACAACAAGAGCTCCCTTCCGACTCATGTGGAAGTTCATAGCACTCAGGTCCAGAATCTGAGAAAGACATTGTTTAAAGTTACTTAAGAAATGTGGAGGAAGAAAGAGTGAGTGTAGAGTGTTGAAGGTTGGAGAGTCAGGAAGTTGAGTTCACTCAAAGGCAAAGGCAGTTAGAGGTAAACGACTGGAATGCTACTCCTAAGGGCCCTATTTGAAGAGGAACGAACGGCCCAAATTTCTCAAGATCCAACGGCTAAGAAGCCATCACCTCCACTACCCAATTATGGCGTGATGCGTGACGCTCAACCTCAAAAGGTGAAACGATGCTCTAGCAATGGCTCGGATTGTCCCTGATCCAACGGACGTGGAATGCCTCCGCACCTGCAATCCAGCTACGCGACATCCCTAACCTCACTCTCGGAAGGTGAAACGATGCTCACCCTCGGAAGGCGAAATGACGCTCACCCTTGGAAGGCAAAACGATGCTCCGGGTGAACTGACGTGTCCACCCATTGTGGACCACCGGCCTACGCAACCCGACCGCACGAAGGCGTGCACCGGTTAGACCGGAAAGCCGCCCCATGCACGGGTCCTTGTACTTCATAGGTCTTCGGCCTAAAATAGCCTTCGGATTCACAAGTCTTTGGCCTAAACAGCCTTCGGCTCCATAGGTTTTCGGCCTAAACAGCCTTTGGCTCATTATGTTCTCAGCCCAAATGTCGGTGCTAGAACATCTACACTGAGCATGCCTCCCGAATCACTTATCCGAAGCAGTAGTGTTGTAAACCACTCGTAACCTCGGCTCAACTCATAAGGACAAACCAGGTATAGACATGAAAGAGGACACCACCATAGGGTACACCTCGGCTGCCAGGCCCACTGGCGTTCACCATTATTACTTCCCTTAGCCAAAGCTGAATTTTCCTCTTCGGCTTCGGGAGTGGGGGGCAAGTGATGTTGGGTGACCAAACCCAGCCCATTTGAGGTTAGGAGGTCCAGCCCACGACCGCCAAATCAAAGAACGTGATCCGCTACTGCAGGGGTTATCCTACCCTCATTGTACGGAGCCAACTGCGGTGGGTTCACATGACCCTACCTAAGCCACTGTGGGCCCTCGTACGACTCCCATCTCAAGCGTTCATCTCCAACTACCTCCTGGCAGCTCAAGTATAAATAGGGGTACCCCCCTCCAGGTAAGGGGTGACAAAAAAACTCAAGACCAACAGCTATTGTCATAAAAGGGCTATTGCAATAGCTGTTGCGGTGACTTTATTCTGGAACTACCTACCAAGATCCTTTCCTGGTACTCTTCCTTCGTACCCGGTACTAACTTGACCGTAAGACTCTACCTCGGATTCTCACCCGGGGCCTCTGACAAGTTTTTGCCTTGCAGCACTTCGGCCACCTATCCTCGGCTTCTACCATACTCGGAGTCCACCCCACCAGAATAAGTGGACATAGGTTCTCGTGAGCCTTGACAACCCATCCATGTAATTAAGAACCCCATACAGTAATGGTGGGTAGTCCCTATACGCACGCAATCAATTATACATACAATTGAATATTTTTTTTATATTTATTATTCTTTATTGTTGTTATTTTGTATATAAAAAAAATTATTTTACCCCAAATGGTTGCTTTTTCTTTTTTTCCCCACGCATAAGGGGCACGTGAAATTGGATTCGAACTCTTATCAAGTCAGCTGATAAGGCCATTTTACTATTGGGTTCAGTGAGCTCATGAGTATAAGATAAACTTTTTTTCGAATAGTTAATTCCTTTCAATAAAGACAACTGTTGAACTAACTTGTTAAATGGGGTAAAACTCGTTACTACACTTCCACTAGAAAAACTTGTTAAAGCAGAAAGGTTTATTATCAAAGTAGTTGTTTATATCAATGAATAATCTTTCAATTGATCATGTGCTAATGTTTAACGTTTATGTCTAAAACTTTGTTGGGAAGAGGAACCGCGATTATCATGGTGAATAATAAGAATGTGATTGTTTCAAAGACACTCGGATTTGATTCCTTTCATTTTGTTTGGAAAATCATGAACAAGTTTATTGAATAGAATTATCTATTGAACTTATTTAAGGTATAAGTAAATGATTAAACAAGAAAATATTCAAGGGTGTGGTTATTTGTCCAATTTCAAGTTCAGCCATTAAGGTTCCGTTCGCTTGTCGGTAAGTTATTTATCCGAGTAAATGCAGTTATCTGGGTAAATTTTTCCTAGGAAACACTTACTCGGGTAAGTGTACTTACCCATGTTCTTTTATTTCTCATGTAAATAAGGCAATGACCATTTTAGCCATAAAAATCCATTATTAAAAGGGCATTTTTGTCCAATTCAAGTATTGACAACTTTCCCCATAGGTGGGAAAGTTAATTTACCCACCTAAGAAGTGATACCTAAGAAAATAAACTTTCCCTGGTCCCCACATAAATTTGAGAAAAGAACATGGGATTCTTGATCAATGGGAACCAAAATCCCATTGACCAACTTTCCCCCCTCTCAAAATCCGAAAAAAGAATGCCCCCTAAGAAACTCATAAGCACCTCCTTCAAAACATATTCAGTAAAGGACACATTAATAAGTTTTTTAGTTCCCCCAGGTCAACTATTATCAAATGTCTCCTAGAAACTAACCATTCAGCTGATTACTGAATATGCATTTGGCACACCCATTGCTTCAGTGGCCAATGCTCCCTCATGGAACCAATTGAGCCTTACTAGGTGAAATCCCCTAAATTCATGCTGAGGTGGGGTGTAGGGGTGCAAGTCAGGCAAGTTGGGCTGGTTTTATGCTTAACCCAGGCCTAATCCTAAGAATTGGGCCTAAGGCCCGAGCTTGAGGTCAATCCCAAACTGTTCAACCTGGGCCTGACTCAAACTAAAATTTTATGTCCTTGGGTTGGGTTCGAGCCTAGGCTGGGCTCGGGTTGGTCAATCATCCCATACTAAAATTTAATGTGAACGTATGCATATGTGTATGACTTATCAAAAATCAAATGCATATATGTGTTTGTATATGCATATATGTATGTACATAGGTGGTCATGCTTTGGTTAGAATAAGATAGGATCAAGCTCAAGCTAGGTTTGGGCTACCCAAAAAATAAAAAAGGTTGAACTTTGGGGTCAGGCCTAGCCTAAGGACAAAAAAATCCAATCCCAAACTATGTAAAATTGTGGATTGGATCAGTCCAGGCTTGGGTTGGTCCTACTTAAGTTGCACCCCTAGTGGGGTGGCATGTAGTTGGCCTAATGTCTCTTTCCCTCCATTTTTTGGGACTTTGTGTGTGCTGGGGTGTGAACATTGGGAAAATACCTTCACTAGCTCTTCACTCCATGGCTGATGCTATGGAGTCACCACCCATAAGAAAATAGCTAACAGGGAGTGATGGGGCTCCCCGATTTGCTTTTAGTAAAAAAAAAATCTCAGAATAAATAGTGACTCCATACCACTTTGCTAAGGCAAGGCCCATTTGGGTAAGTTGAGAAGGAGAGAGGGAAGGGATTAGGCACCCCTCTCTCCTGTCAATGTGAATACTGAAATCCCTTCTTTGTAATTAAAATTTTTATTTGATTTTGCTTCTAAAACAAAGAAATACAACAGGTTAGAGAATTGGGAATCGGTATTTTCTAGAAAATTGGAAGGGTGTTATTGAATCCATATTTTTGGGTAGTCTGAGGTGATTGGTAAGGTTAGATTGAGCCAATTGGGCCCAGATCGGGTAGATTTGTAATCCGCTCAATCTAGGACCTTGAAATGGAATCTTGGTGCGACGAAAGTATTTTGGGTTGAGATTTCACAGGTGGTTGTTTTGGGAGGTATTGGGTCTGATGGTTGTGTCCAATCCAATGATTGAGGTGAAAGTGGAGGTCAATTGGGGCCATTGAATAGGTATTGGGTAGGTTTAATGGCGGACCTGAGGGATTTCAGGGTGAAAGTTGGGTTTTTAGGGTTTTTGGGTGTTTTAGAGGGATCGAAAGGGTCTGATTTGGTGTTTGGGGTATCTTGGAGGTTCATGCGGTAGATTGTGCAAAAATTGGGTGCTGACATGGGGACCTAAATGGACCCATATATGACACAAAGTGTCCATAGCCACTTAATTATTGTTCGCTTTACTTCCAATGAACACAATGAAATCGTCTTTTGCTTTAGATAGTGTATGCCCTTAGCTTTGGAAGTTAGCTCCCACACCGATCGTTTTGGAGGCAAATGAATAAGGCATGAAAGCCTAGTCCGTGTGCAAAACAACCTCTGTGGACTTTGGATCGGTAAGTCACGTCCTCCTAGGGATTTTGGACACAATGCGTGATGCTCATGCCAACTGATGCCTATATAAAGGCGGCCCCATTTTCTAAGAAGGATACACGTGATTTATCTCTCATAGTTCACTAGCTCTCTAGCTCTCTCACTTTTGACTCTCTCAAAACTCTTCGCTGACTTAAGCATCGGAGTGCCCACCCGAGAAAAGTAACCCATACACTTTGAACCTCACTTTCTTGCAACTCGACTAAATGACCTACTCAATCTAGCGTCCGAGTTGTTTGCTAGCAAGGAGCACTAGATTGTGCACCATTAATTGGTGTTATCTATGGGAACACGCTACACAAAAACTAAGTTCTCATTCATTATCTGAGCCTCAAGTAATGGCATTCTCAAGCAATAACAACAACACCTGGATCAAAGGAACCCCTATAGGAGGGCAGGATCAGAATGATCAACCCAAAAAAGTTCTTGCCATGATGGCCTACCTAGCCAAAGTGAGGAAACTCCTGCCTGGCTTCCACTCTTGGTTCATCCAGAAAGTACCAAGATCGGAGAATGCTAAGGCTGATGCATTGTCAAAGCTGGTCAGCATTAGAAACATCACCATGAGGACGATGTACATTGAAGACATGCCGCGACCTAGCATCGTGAAGGCGGTAGAAGAGGTCCTTCCCATATTGATAGAAAAACCAAACCAGATCAATCCTCTTGTTGACTATCTACTACACTAGACCCTACCATCAGAGCATAATTGGGCTCGACAGATAGAGCGTCAGTTAGCCCAGTATGTCCTCATTGATAGGCAACTATATAGGAGATCCTTCATAATCCCCTACTTGTGTTACTTGCGCTACTTGCAACCTTCAGAGGCGAGCCAAGTGCTACATGAGATCCATGAAGGTCTTTGTGGAAGACACTTGGGGGGTAGGGTTCTTGCCTGAAAAGCACTAAGCCAAGGATACTACTAGCCTACTATGAAATCAGATGCACTGGAGCTCGTCCGAAAGTGTGATAATTTCCAAAGGCACACTAAAATACTTCACCAACCCAAAGTCGACCTGAAGTATCTGACCAGATAGTTGTCTTTCACCCAATGGGGGATAGACATCCTGGATCCATTCCCACCTACAATCGAGCAAAGAAGGTTCTTGATTGTTCTAGTAGATTACTTTATGAAGTGGGTGGAGGCAAAGCCATTGGTGACTATCACAACCCAGAATGTACAAAGCTTTTTTCTGGAGAAATATAGTGTACATATTTGGAATACCAAAGGTGCTGATCTTCAACAATGGGAAACAGTTCGAGGACATTAAGTTCCAAAATTGGTGTGTCGAGATGGGGATCCACCAAAACTTCACATCGGTGGTGCATCCACTAGCAAATAGACAGGCTAAGGTGATAAATAGGGTGATTCTCCGTAGACTAAAAGCTCGGCTAGCACAAGCAAAGGGTTTGAGGGTTGCCGTGATGCCTAGTGTCCTATGGGCCTACCGGATTACCATCAAGACCGTGATAGATGAGACCCCATTCAATTTGACCTATAGTACAGAGGTCGTCATCTAGCTAAGATTGAAGTACCAACCTTACGACTTGAGAAATAGGATGAGGAGGCCAATGATGATGAGTTGTGGACCAATCTTGACCTGATCGAAGAAGTACGCGACCTGGCCTACATTCGGACTATGGCTTACTAGCAACGAGTAGCTTGGTACTACAACGCCTGAGTCAAGTGATGCCAGTTCCAAGTTGGCAACCTTGTACTTCGGAAAGCTTGGGCCGAACAAGGAGGGTCCCAATAGAGTAAGATAGGTGTTTGGTGACGGGACGTACGAACTCAAGACATTGGAAGAGAGGCAAGCGCTCTATGCCTGGAACATCGACAACCTAAGGAGGTATTACTTGTGAGCTTGGGAACCAAGCATCTACCAATTTTCTGAAGTACAAATGACCACCTGCTCAGGCAAAGTAATCAGGCCGCACGTTGGCTAAATTATGTAGTGGAGAGTGGACCATGAGTCACTCTAAAAGCCTAAGGGCCATAGTGCCAAGCCGATAATGACCTTGGTGCTAAAGTTGAATAAGACCTAGTTGCTTTCTAAGGATATGTGCAGCAGGGACAAACCTTACCTATGACTCACTAGTGTATAGGTAGTTCGGGTCATATATCCTACCATGCCTATTCACCTCGGCTCACAGCTACTTTGGGTTACCCCTTACAATGCCTAGTTGTTTTAGTAGCTAGGCACCTCGGAGAACCTACACTTTGAAAATATTTTAACAAAAGTTGATTGTAAGCGATGTGGAGAAGAGAAGAATTCTAATTTGTACATTAGGCAGGAAAAAGAGAGAAAAATCTACTCGACCGAGCTTGGAGGCTCAACAAATGTTTGTTTGTATAAGGGGTCCAAGAAAAGAGGCAGAAAATTAGTCTTCATGGGGCGCCCCCACCTTCAACATTCTCAAAAGCATCTTTGGCCAGCTCAGTCTCCATGGCTTCTTCAACAGTAGCATCCTCAGTAGGGGCAGCTTCCTTAGTCTCCATGACTTGCTCGGTAGTGGCATTTGGGCTGTCCTTTATGGTCCCCTTGTCAACATTGTCATTACTTTCTTCCTCTGAGTCAGGATCCTTGTCTGCTTCGAGCACCTGCTTCGTAGTGACCAACGATGGTGATGGCTCCGAGGTTGAGCTCGGGGAATCTACACCTAGCCAACCAGCGATCGAGCTTAAAGTCCCTCCAGAAAGCTTCTGAAGCAAGGTCCTATTTAAGATGATAAAATTTTGGTGAGTCCTTGTAAGCTTTGATAGCAATGACCTTGGCATCCTTAATCCCCAAAGTAAGCATCGTCTCCTATTGAGCAAAAGCATTCATTACCTCTTTGGCATCCTTTGTCAACTCTTTAACACGTTCACGCTCCATAACTACCTCTCCTTCCAATTTTCAGATTGCATCGACGGCCTTCACCAGCTTAGATCGGCATCAGTAGCCTACAACTTCACGGCTTGCTGCTTAGATTGTTTTGCCGATGAATCATGGAATTTGTATACAAGATAGGCAAACACTCACTAAGTACAAAGGAAAACTCAATTTAAAGCATAGTATCAAGATCAGAGGCATACCACCATGATATGACCCAAGGCTTTTGCGACCAGCTTGGGAGGCTGCAGCTTGGCATACTTGGAGACCTCCTTGGCGAAGATCACCTCCTTGCTCTTGTTAAGAGTGTCTAGAAGATCCAAGACACTTCGGAACTCCTTACAGCTAGAACTTGAAGAGCCAGCCGTAGGAAGATTGGAACTAAAGCTCGGAAGTATGGGTCACCTCAGGCTGGTGAGGTGGAGACTTCCTCTCTTGGTCCTCCTTGACCAAATTGATGATGAGGACCTCCTCATCCCTAGAGGGTGCAACAGGCTCCTTGGTAGGCGCAACAGGCCCGGTCTCCGAATTCAGGGAAGAGTCACCTCATGATGCCTTCCTCTTCTTTCTCTTCTTCATATCACTGAACAACTCGATCATCGGGAACTCAAACATGATACCTATGGAAGACGAGCTAAAAGTCAACCGAAGTAATGTAAAAGTACAAAAAGGCAATGCACTTGTGCCCGAAGAGACAATCTACCCGAGGGACTCAGCTTAACCTTAACAAGCTTCTCGGCCAAATAATCCTTTAATAGTAGACTAAGCTCCAGCATGAAGCACATCTTCTTCTTTATTTTCCTATCCAATGGTCCCTAGGATCATTAATGCCCTTCCTCCAGTGCGTCGGGAAAGGCCACCCCCCATCAATTACAACTATGAAGTATATTTTCTTCCAGGTCAGGACTTTGGAAGGATACTCATTGAGAAGCTTGTACCCAGGTCGGTAAGATATGTAATAGCTATATTTGTCTACACCCTTTGGGCCAACAATATTTTTCTTGATGAAGTAGAGCGAGCAAAAGGTGGCTAAGTCTAAAGGTAAGTCGAAATCATGGAAAAGAGAGATGGTACCGACTATGGTATGAACCAAGTTCGGATGAAGCTGATCAATGGTGATGCCAAAAAACTTAAGGACTTCAATAATGAAGGGATAAAGAGGGAAATGGAGCTCGGCGATCAATTGCTACTCGAAGACCATAATCTCATCGTGGTTATGCTCCTAGGGGAACCCCTTGAAAGGGCTAAAGACAAAATAGAAGGTCTAAAGTTGTTTGGACCTTTGGGCTTACGGGCGTGAGGTGAAGACAACACTTTTTTGCTAGAAGCTTTCTGCTCCTGAACCAAGGGGTCCACCTGGCAAGACTAGAATCTGAGCTTTGAGCCGAAGGGACCATCTTCGCCGAGTTAGACTCTATGTCTTGAGTCAAGGTGCCCTCCTTGGTTCGATCGAACTCACCACTCTCATTGAAAGGACTATCACTACTAGACATGCTGGAAGAAAGGAATGAACTGAAGCAAGGAAAGACAACTTACCTAATAAAGGATAACATCCTCGAAGATGGGAGAAAGACGACCGACCTGGAAGATAGAATGCAACCTCTAGAATGCAAAAATTCAAAATGGAACAAAAGAAATGGGACACCAAGGTCCCTATTTATAGCCGCTGTAGTCGATCATGGATGGCTTAAATCAACTTGATCCGATAGCTCCCGAGAGAGCGGTCGCATTACTCTCAAGCTTGAAATTGGTTAAGCACACATTTTGATGTCCACAGTGTTTATAAATCCGAGTGATGTCCGCACGTCCCAAACACGTAGCCGAACCCTATGGGAAGGTTGGGCAATTTTTCAAAAATTTCTTTTCTCCCATTCGGGAATTGCATTCCCTAATTTAGAAAATTGCATTTTCATGATTCATTCTTGAATACAAAACCAGACCAGATCTTAAACCAAAAGGGAGGAGAGGGATATACCTAATACAAAGTAATAGTAACTCCCAATGAAGGTGTTCATGCCCAAGGAGAAGACCAAAACCCGCCTCCACTGAAGATGACACAGTGTGTGGTGAAGCAGGATCATCAGGATGACTCTTCAATAAGAACCGAAATTATTCATCAAGAATGAAACAAGGGCTAGTGAGCATGACCTCAGATTGTTTATTCAGCCAAGACATAATATCAAGAACCTTTCTTGATCTGATCCACAAGTGGAGATTGAATTGGGTAGGGATGGCAAGAACATGAGAGATCTCTGCAGATTGTTGTGTATAAAACTAAGGAATTCGCCCCCTATACGTAGTCTATCAGCCTCTTAATCTAATTAGGAGAGAGTTTCTTGATCCAAATTTGATATTTGGATTTGGACACTTAAATGGATAAGACTTATCTTATCCTTTCAGCTAATACTAATCAGATTATAAATCAGATCTTGCCTCCTTTTAATTAACTATCTTAAGCCCAATTCAAATTGGGCCTCAGGCCCATTAAGCTTTTGTGCTTACTAACTCCTTAACTCCTTAACCTGCTACCCAGTTGGCGTGGGACCCATACATCGATCTACACATCAGGCACATGGGTTCGGTCCATCCTTTGTTACAAGGTTTGGCCAAATTCATTGTAGGAGACAGTGAACCCCTGAGTCCATCATCATGGGCTCTTAATGGGCCCAACATTTACACTAAATGGTTCTTGGATCCAGCCACCTTATGAAAACCCAAGAACTGTGGGCAGATTTAAGATTAGCCCATCAGGTATTATCATCAATTGTTTTACACTTAACCTCTCCTCCCATATTGATCAAACACTGCCCGACAAGAGAGGACTTCTCCCTCGGCTGCAAAGTACAGTGCTGCACTCTCTACTCACATGGATCCCGGGAATTAAAACCTTTTGCAAACATTTTGAAATCAATTGTCGGTAGTTTAGGTTTCCAGTAGAGAGAGTGCATTCCCTGATCATTCACTTTGTTCGACAAAGGGGTTGATTTTGTCACTATGATCACCCACTCAGGTTTTGACCCCCTCTAAGGATCTCACTGATTGGCGTATCTGTTATGGTCACACCATCCGGCAAGGCACCGCGGCGCCGTCATAGGCAGCAGCACACACAGCAGGCCGCACAGCAGTGGGCACCGCCTGGCAGCACTGCACAGCAGCATGCACCGTCGATAGTGCGCAGCACGCACCGCCAGGCAGCAGCGCGCACCACACGCACCGCATGGCAGCACGCACCATGCACACACCCGGCACCGCACGGCAGCGGCACCCTGAGGCGCGCGTACGCTCTGCGCGCACGCATCGCGCAGCAGCCAGCAGCAGCATGGCAGCACGCACCATGCACACGCCCGGCACCGCACGGCAGCGGCACCCTGAGGCGCGCATACGCTCTGCGCGCATGCATCGCGCAGCAGCCAGCAGCAGCAGTAGAGCGGGGCCCATACGACAGCTCATAGGGGTGGGCCCATCCTTATCTGGACACATCAAGCCAACTCGCCGCCAGCTTACCTTATCCTTATCTTATCCCTTATCCCTTATCTTTATCTAATCTTATCTTTATCTTATCTTAAGTAAGAGTGAGTTACCATTAGGAGTAGGTAATTAGGAGTTTGAGTTCAAGTTGGAGTTTAAGTTTAATTAGGAATTTCCTTCTGTAATCTCCTATTTAAGGAGCTACGAATTGAAATAAAACATTCAGTTTTCCAGCCAAGAAAAGAGTGAGGAGAGTTTGGGTGGTCTCTTGGACAAATCACCCCAAGGGAGAGTTCGGGTGGTCTCTTGGACAAATCACCCATTCAGTTTCCGTAATCGGGTCTGCAAGCAAGGGAAAGCGCAAGGGGAAGCAGGGCTTTCGCACCGTGGACCGACCCGTGACGGGATCCTACGTGCGGGACCATAACAGTATCAAAGACAGCTCAATCTGACACCTAGTGTAGTACCATAATCGAGTTTAGTGGTCAGGTGTAACATTCTAGTTTTCTTCATCTATCTCCAAGGTCCAGGGCAATACTAGAATTTGGTCCGATTCAGGGTTTCAAGAAAACACACACTACAGGTACCTCATGTCTCACCCTAGCAATTGAGACAAGCCACCACAACCAATTTGGCAGCATATCAGTGTCAGCCTTGGCAGGATAAATCTCCCTAGATCTATCCAACAACTGTGAAGATTCTTTAGCAGCTTCACTTGCGGTAATGTATTCGACTTCGGTTATGGAATCTGTGGTGGAACCTTGTTTGCTGCTTTTCCAACTAACTGCATAGGCTTCCATCATAAAGATGTACCCAGATGTAGACTTTCTATCATCTGGATCCTACTGGAAATCAGCATCAGTATACCCTTGGATCTGTCGTGAACTACCATCGAATACCAGACAAAACTCTTTTTTCCTTCGAACGTATTTCAGTATGTTCTTCACAATTGTCTAGTGTTCCTGTCCTGGGTTAGACTGATGTCTTCTTACCACACTCACTACCTGAGCAATGTCAGGACGAGTGCAAAGTGTGGCATACATAATGCTCCCTATGGTTGAGGCACAGGAAATCTCCTTCATGCCCTCAATCTCCTTGGGAGTCTTGGGAGACATACCCTTGCAGATAGTGACTCCATGCCTGAAAGAAACATTTTCTTTTCTTGGAGTTCTCCATACTGTATCTCTTGACAATCTTGTCAATGTAAGTAGACTGGGACAATCTTGTAATATATGGATCGGTTAAGTTTGCATACCATATGTTCTTGACTTGTAGCAACGAATCCTTGTGGTAGTTACATATAGATATCTTTAGTAAGATCTTCATTCAGGAACGTGGTTTTGACATCCATTTTCCAAATCTTATAGTTATGGTATGCTGCTACAGCTAGCAAGATCCTAATAGACTTTAGCATAGCCACTGGTGAAAAGGTCTCCTCATAATCGATTCAGTCTTTTTGAGTGTACCCTTTTGCCACAAGACAAGCTTTATAGGTCTCAATGTTACCATCTGGGCCCTTCTTCCTCTTGTAAATCCACTTGCAACCAATTGCTTTCACCCCAGAGGGTGGGTTTACAAGAGTCCAAACCTTCTTGGTCTCCATTGAGTCCATGCCAGCTTTTGTTGCATCTACCCACTTTAGGGAATATATGTTCAGCATAACTTCTGCATAAGTCATGGGATCCTCCTCACTTGTCATGGCTTCCACCAAATAACTTTCTTGGTTATAGCCATAACGAAATGAGGGCTTGGATACCCGAGTAGACCTTCTAGGTTGAGCATCTGGAGCTTGTGGGACATCTCCCACTACTCCTGAGTTTTTCTCGTCAAGAACAACTTCTTGTTGAAGATTCTCTAGGATGTAATATTCTTCAAAGAAACAAGAATTTCGACTGCAAAACACCTTTTGTTCTTTCGGATCATAGAATAGGTATCCTATAGTGCCTTTTGGGTAATCTACAAACAGACAAATGTTGGTCTTAGATTCCATTTTGTCTGCACTTGTTCTTTTAACGTGTGTAGAACAATCCCAAATCATCAAGTGTCTCACACTTGGTTTCTTACCAGTCCAAAGCTCATAGGGAGTTTTCGGAACGGATTTGGTTGGAACCCGGTCCAGTACGTAAGTTGTAGTCTCCAATGCGTATCCCCAAAAGGATGTAGGTAATTCTGAGTGGATGAGAAGTGATCAGACCATATCCAATAGGGTCCGGTTCCTCCTCTCTGACACATCATTTAATCGTGGTGTAGCGGGAGGGGCTAATTATGATACTATCTCATTGTCCTTTAAGTTGTCCCTGAATTCGTTAGAGAGATACTCACCACCTCGATCTGATCGAAGGGCTTTAATTTCTGTCCCTAACTATTTCTCGACTTCTTATCTAAACTCCTTGAACTTTTCAGAGGATTCAGACTTATGTCTCATTAGGTGCACGTAACCATACTAAGAAAAATCATCGGTAAATGTTATAAAATAAACATGTTGTTTACGTGTCCTAACATTTATGAAACTATATACATTAATATGTATAAGGTCAAGTGTGCTTGTAGATCTTTTAGGCTTTCCCCTAAATGGTCGCTTCATCATCTTACCTTGAAGGAAAAGTTCACAAATTGGAAGATCTTCTATAGTTAGACAATCAAAAGGATCATCCTTTACCAACCTTGTGATATGATCTATATTAATGTGGTCAAATCAGCAATGCCACAGACATGTAGGATTAATTATATCACAAATCCTCTTTTTGGGGATTATTTTTGATGTAGTTTTGGTAATGTTGGTTTTTAGAGAAGGATGGAGAACATAAAGACCGTTCTCAAGTTCTCCGTATGTGAGGAATTTGTTATTCCGTTTGATAGTAATCACATTACTAAATAAGATAGAATAACCATTCAAACATAACTTTGAGACAAAAATCAAATTTCTTCTTAAATTAGGTACGAAAAGACAATCTTTAAGTACAATTGTTCCTTCTCTGAAAACTAGTTCTACATTTTCTATGGTTGTAGCTGCAACTATTGCAGAAGTCCCCAAGTAAAGCGTTACTTCTTTGTCACTCAGTCTTATGTGGCCAATTTGTTTGTAAAAGTAGAAGTAATTAGCAAATTGGTCTCTATGATAAAAGATTCAAAATTACCTTGCTCCTTAGTCTTCAGATATTGAGGACAATTCCTCTTCTAATGGCCGGTTTGTTTGTAAAAGTGATAAGCATCTGATGTTTTGTCCTTCTTCTGTTTTTTCGACTTGCTAGTATTTTTCTAAGGCTTTTTCTTTGACCTCCTCTTCTTCTTACCCAAATTGCTACCTTGAACAAGCATGGCTATTGGTTTATCCTTCTTAATCAGCTCTTCAGCCCTTTGCAACATATTGTTGAGTTCCTGAAGGCTAACATTTATCTTAGTCATGTTATAATTCATGATTAACTGATTGAAGGAGGGAGGCAAGGAATTTAGGATGGCATCAACTTGGGTGATATGATCTAGCCTTGAACCGAGTGCCTCTAGTTCATTAATGTAATCCATCATCTTGAGACAATGATCATGAACCATCTGGCTCTCGATCATTTTTGCGGTCATGAACAGCTGCAAGACCTTCTAACGAGTAGAACGATTCTACTCTTCATGCATGGTCCTCAGACTATTTAGGATATCATTGAACACTTCGATCTAATCGAATTGTCTCTGTATCGGATTGTTGAAGGAGGCTATAATGTAGCACTGGGCAAGAGAGTTCTTCTCTTCCCATTCTTGACACTCTCTCCTATATGCCTGAGAAGACTTATCACCTGGACGATCCGGAGCAGGGTTCTTAGCAACCTTGTCCAATTTCTCGGACGTTAACACCCGCATAAGGTTACGAAACCAGTTAGTGTAATTTGGGCCCTTAAGCTTATTATCATCCAACAACTTGGTGAATTTCCGTTTGCCATTTCTAGTAAAGCCAAAGCAGATTTATAAGTCCACAATCTATTTGGTTCATGCCATCACATAGAAAGGACTTTTAATCTATGTTCCATTTCCATTTTGGGCATCTCTAGGATTCACTCCAATATCAGTGATGGAGATAGTTGTGTCTCTGAAATCACATGGGGTGCATGGAGCCAACTATTTTAGCTGCAAAACCCCACCACCTTTTGTGAAGGATCTCATCTACACATCTTTTGAGCTTTTCCTTTGACCTCTGTCAGAAAAGGTTCATAGCCATTTTAGGTTAAACCTTTCTGTCCAGTAAGTGCTCACCCATCATGTTCATGAACGCCAAAGTACCATGAGAGAGTCTTCCATTTTAGGATAGGCCCCTCCCACATCGGTCTATGATGCCCCTATCATCTTATGAAGCAATCTAGCTAACTGCAATAGCAAATGGATAGCCCAATTTTATGTTGCATCTCCACCCACCAATACAGCCAACCTTCATACTAATGATGGAAGGCCTTTAGAGAATTCATTATATGAAATTCCCTATCACCTGCACTTATATTTACTGGAGGGAATGGAAAAGATAACCCCCTAGATCTGATTTAGGTCAAACCAAAGTGGCTCCCAGTAACTTTCTCAAAGTCAGATTCAAAGTGGGCCCAAAACAGCTAGGGTTATGGGGTGTTCCTCTTGGGAAAAAACTAAAATGGGCCCCACTGAGAAGGGAGATCAGCCTCCTAATCTAATTAGGAGAGAATTTTTTGATCCAAATCTGATATTTGGATCTAGACTCTTAAATGGATAGGAATTATCTTATCCTTTCAACTAATCCTAATCAGATTATAAATCAGATCTTGCCTCCTTTTAATTAACTAACTTAAACCCAGTTCGAATTGGGCCTCAAGTTCATTAAGCATATGTGCTCACTTACTCCTTGCTGCCTAGTTGGCTCTCTTTGTTTGGCATGGGACCCTTACATCAATCTACACACCAGCTACATGGGTTCAGCCTAGCCTTTGTTATAAGGCCTGGCCGAATTCACTGTAGGAAACAGTGAACCCCTGAGTCCATCATCATGGGCTCTTAAAGGACCCAACATTTACACTAAATGGTTCTTGAATCCATTCACCTTATGAAAACACAAGAACTATGGGCAGATGCAAGATTATCCCATCAAGTATTACCCTCAATTGTTTTACACTTAACCTCTCAGCTAATAATGATCAAACACTACCCGACAAGAGATGATCTCTCCCTCGACTGTAAGATAAAGTGCTGCACTCTCTACTCACATGGATCCCGAGAATTAAAACCTTTTGCAAACATTTTGAAACCATAATATATATATATATATTTTGCAAAAACAAATTTCAACGTTTGAAATCAACTACTGGTAGTTTAGGTTTCCATCAGAGAGAGTGCATTCCCGATCATTCACTTTGTCCAATAAAGGGGTTGATCTTGTCACTATGACCACCCACTCAGGTGAATTCTCACACTGTCCCAACATACCCAGGTTTTGACCCCTTCTAAAGATTTCACGGATTGGCATATCAAAGACAACCCAATTTGACACCTACTGCGGTAACATAATCAAGTCTAGGGGTCAGGTGTAGCATTCCAGTTTTGCCCATCTATCTCCCAGGTCCAGGGTAATATTGGAATTTGGTCCGATTTAGGGTTTCAAGAAAAACCACACTGCATGTATCTCTGGTTTCACCCTAGCAGTTGAGACAAGCCACCCCAACCAACTTGGCGGCACATTAGTGTCAGCCTTGGCAGGATTAATCTCCCTAGATCTATCCAATGGCTGTGAATATTCTAAACTAACACGAATCTCATAAGTGTCCAGTTTAAGGGTATTACACAGAAATACACCACAATGACATGAATCAATTATGTACTTTATTCATTTACAATAAATGTCAAAAGATACATGAATTTGATTGAAGCTAAGGGAATAACTATCTAACAGTAGCCAACTTCTAGAAGCAAGCCAATTGTCTTCAACCTCTTTGGGATCACGTCGCACATCTGCCAGCCTTATCCTCATCCCATCCAGATCGGATGGACTCGATAAGCCTTTTTAGGTACCATGAAGTTCACCTCTTGGAGCAGAATGGATTCCTGGTAGTGTGGGCCAAAGATCTTAGAGATGTTTTGTAAGACCTACGTTATCTCATTTATATATGGATACCAACCCCAACGTTTTAAGGTACGTGCGATTTATTGCTCACTAGCCTAGTAGCATACAAGCTTTTAGATCGCACACTAGAGAACTAACTTAAGCATCGGAGCATCCACACCGGATAAGCCACTCTGGGTCCTCTGAGCCTTCCTCTTTTGCAGTTCGGCCGGCCAACAAAGCAGACTAATGTCCGAATTGCCCTCTAGATAAGAGCATCCAGATCGCACACCATAAGGGGCCATCCATATAAATTTCTCTCTTTTTCTTTTTTATCCTTTCTTTTAGACTTGGGTTAGTGGTACCACTATAAGTGAATTTTATATTTGAGAAAATTCATAACCACCATGGTTTTGTAGTGCAAACAGTAAACTTGAAGCCTTGCATCATATATTTTTACTCACCATTCTCTGGTAGGTATATGAGGTTATAAATAGGCATTACAACATGGTTATTGGAGGATGTATAAACATATTTCATAGTTAACTATATGAATAAAAAACATTTTTGTTAATTTTATTAATGTTTTTAAAATAGGAAATCTCACGTTTTTTATGGCATGGTTTGGTGTTGGTTTTTTGACTTCCATATGAACACATATGTTTACCTTATAATTCTAGAGATTTTTTCTTGAATTCTATTAATAAGTGGATTATCAAGTTTGATCCCACCCTAGTTACCGCCTTAAATAAGGAAAAAAATAGTTTTGAGCAATCGATGTGAACAGTATGGTTGGATTGATGCAAGTTCAAGTGGTTTTTGTACTTACAAAGAAGGTTGCTAAGGTGATGTAGAATGAAGTTACAATATTTCACTTTAATTTAAACTTTTATTATTTGTTCTGGTTTCTTTGATTTTAGTTTCATAGGGGTTTTGGTTTTGTAGTTAGAACAGTAATGTTAGATTTAAGAGTAGTTAAGAGTCCAACTTATAACAAGTGTATGGATTTTGTTCTCAACCTGAAGGTGAGGTCCAAGTTGTTTCTTTTTCTACTTCTAATTTGTATATTTTAGGTTTCTCAATTGGCATCCTTTCCATTGAGAAAGCACTAGATAAAACCTGTAAAAAAATAACAGGTCTTAAACCTCCCTGGTGAGATGGCATGTACTTTCAGTAGCTTAATGAAAAAGCATTAGTAAATACAGAAATTTAATTCTATTTACAAATTGTTTTTATTTATAAATCAGGTTGTTTTTTAGAGAACAAGTATTATCTTGAAATGGTTTTCACATTAAGGCTCGTTCTTGGTTTGGCAAGGTTTCACCTTTTTCCTCTTTAAAATAATTGTGGATATTTGTATTATGTTTTGGTTATTTTTCCTTATAGGGACTAGTGCATAAAATACTGTTCATAAAATGGGTTGAGACCTTAGTAAATATCAAATTTAATAAACGCTAATAAAAATAGGAAATTTAAATACAAAAATATTAATTGATAGTTTTAATAATATTATTACATAACCTTGTATTAATGCATTTCTAATTAATTAATAATTTTTATGAGTTGTGACTATTATTATGCTTAATGAACTCATTAAAAATGATAAAAATTAATGAAAATTTAAAATGCAGAACCTGTTTTATTAACAATATTGTAATTTCAAAAGGTACTGTTACGCAAAAATTATTGAGTAATAGTGAAAAATACCAACAATTAATTAAAAATCCAAAAAATTCTGAAAACCCTAAACATAATTAAAATACTAAAAATAATTAAAAATATTGAAAATTAACGATATTTCATATTAAAAAGGGTAGGTTGTATTAACAAATTTTGATTATTAATTTAATATTAATTAATAGTAAATAAAATTATTAAATCTTTCAGGTTTTCCCGTGCATCGCACGGGTCCCCGCTAGTAGTTGTGCTTAAGATTCATCAACAAACCCAATTCTGGCCCAATCCTTAGCCCAAACCCAATATCGACCTTGGACTTGGTCCAAATGGGCCAGCCTGAGTTGGTATTAAACCAAACCCAACCCATTAGACAGCCCTACCGAGCTCAAACAAACCGATTGGGCTAGGTCAATAGTAACTGCCTAGAAACTTAAAGCATATTATGGGCTCATGAGTTGTGGCTTGCAATTAGAAGCAAGAAACTAGTTTGAATATGAAACAAGTGAGATCTGGATTGGCTCCGTCTGGTACATTACATTAGCTAAAATTTTCACATCAAGGCGATCATGGATAATTTAGATATTGCAATGCTACATGGCTATAGAGAAGTCAATAGGCCAACTGAAGCTTTGGCTAATATTGGCATTGATAGAGGTAATATGACTCATTTCAGAGATCTTTCTCTGACTAGCATAATGTTAAAACTCTCATTCTTGATTTTTTTTTTGTTTCTTTTATTTTATTTTTGTATTCTAACTAAAACTTTGCACCTATGCTCTTACTTTCTAACTTATGAATTTAGATGTTTCTAATGACACAAAAATCTATATAGAATTGAGTAAATCTCTTAAGAAAAAGAAAATTCATGTAGTATCAAATGACAAGTAGTATCAAATGACAAAGTAAGAATTTCACATCTAAATTATTACAAATCATATATATAATTAACAAGAAAAAATCACACAATAATCCAAAGACTTCTTTTTATATAGTCATCGCCCACAGTCTAATGATATTACAACTTGATTTCCCAAACTATCATAATTAGTAGTGTTGAAGTTTTGAGAATTTGGTGGATCCCCAAGCAAGCATTCTACTTCTTCATGAGGTTCATCCCATAGATGTTTTCTAGACCTACGCAATCCCTCCAGTTCCATCGCTACTTCCTTCATTGTGGGTCTTTCTTCTCCCTTCACGCTTAGACACCTCTCTACAAGTTTAGCGACTTCACGGAGTTGATCCTCATTAGCTTCATAGAGCACTCTATCCTCCAAAATATCCAAAATATTTTCTTCTTTCATGGAACTAATAAAGTGGAGAGCTAAGCTTTTCTCTTTTTCAGGTCTATCAAATTCAAGTGCTTTTCTACCAGTTAATAGTTCTGCAAGAACTATGCCAAAACTATAAACATCACTCTTTTCTGTCAATCGACTTGTGTGAAAATATTCTGGGTCCAAATACCCCATTGTGCCCTGTACTAATGTAGTAAATTGAGTTTGGTCTAATGGAACTAATCTTGAAGCTCCAAAATCTGACACCTTTGCTGTATAATTATCATCCAAAAGAATATTGGTAGATTTAATATCTCTGTGAAAGATTGGGGGAGAGGCTGCAAAATGCATATATGCAAGTGCTGATGCAGTTTCTGCAGCTATCCTTAGACGGTTGTCCCATGAAAGTGAAGATCTGTGTCCTTCATCATGAATATGATGGAACAAAGTCCCACTAGTAATGAATTCATATACTAACAATGGAACTTCAGACTCTAAGCAACAACCTAAAAACTTCACTACATTTATATGGTTAATTTGGGAAAGAATAACCACCTCATTGATGAATTGTTCAACTTGGCTTTCGTCAATTATTTTGGACTTCTTAATGGCAACTATCTTATTATTAGGCAAAATTCCTTTATATACTGTACCATAGCCACCACAACCTAGGATTAGATTCTCATCATAATTATTAGTTGCCCTTTTGAGCTCTTCTTCTGTAAATATCTTTGCAATGTCCACACTTACATCATATGAAGAAAGTTGTTGTCTGAGTAGGAGCCCTCCATTTTGTTGAAAGCATTTTTCCTTGCGTATGTTCATCCTTCTGTTTTTTATTCTCCAATATAGCAAAGAGCTAATAGATAGTACAAATAAGATGCCAATGGCAATACCTGCATGGAGATGAGGGTTTTAGAAAATGGGTGGACATAAAAAATAGGGTGTAAGATCAATTTGACCGTGTTAGCCAAAAAAAATAAATAAATAAAAAAGACAAATTTGACTGCAATTGTTGATTTCCATTGATCTTATTATCCTTCTCATATCTTTCATTAGAGGTGCATGGTGGTATCCATTAATCTAGGTTCTATAGGTGAGATCCAAAATCTATTTGTTTTTAATTGGATTCAACATAGATCTATGCTATTTATCACATATAATATGAGTCCATTTGATTTAAATCCATCAGCTTTTTTATACTTAAAATTTCTATTATTCTATCTATTAGTAAAATTGGTTTGACAGTACTTATGTCTTTACAGGAGAGTCAACATTGGTTCATGTTTTATAAACTTTATTTTTCAATACATCGTTTAGGTAAAAATAAAGTTTGTAAAACATAAAATAGAGTTTAAGATCAAAGAAGCCACAAAAAGCCACTGAAAAAATAGACCAACTCAATCGATATTCATTCTTAATGATATAGCAAAGCAGGAACCAGCCCCAACCCAACCAAAAGGATAGACCACTAAACTCCAAAAAGGACGCCATTACCTCTCTACCCATATATCAACTACTTCTATAGATCTTCATCTAAGGATATGTGGTTGAATTGTTTACTTGTCACATAGACAGAAAAAGGTTTTGCTTTTGGGTCATGTTTTTAAATATGAGTTTTATATTATTAAAAATATTGGATATAGATCTAATTAGAAGAGTTTATTTATTAGAAAAAATACCTTAATTCAATAGAGAAAGAACGAGATTTAATATCTCATATGACAAGCTTGAAATGACACTGCTTTTAAAAATATTAAAAGAAATGCCCATTGGGTTCTAAGAAAAATTAATGGAATGATGAATATATAGAATCCTAATATTAATTCCAACAGTGATATAGTTATGTATAACATGTTAAATCTTCCATCTTTGTCTTATCATAGTGTTTTTATATTACTCGAGAATGACCCCATACTAAGGGGTAACTAAATGTGTGTATAATTTAGTTTGAAGTTTACTACTTAGTTAACAAAAATTAAATTAAAAAAACTAATATAGGTCTTGTATCTTTGCAATTGACAATCTATTTTGACCTATTTTATTTGAAAACCATTATTAATTTATGTTTTTTTAATTTGATTTAAGATATTAAATGTGATCTTATTCGTAAACAATAACCCACTTTATTTGGTATTTAGTATTTATCTAATAAATCTATTTTGAGTTATTTATTTTTAAAAGTTAAATTAGGTTGCTTCCTAAAAGTTAATCCAAGTTTGTAACTAATAAAGTATTTTCTTTTTGAAAAAAATCATTTAAAAAAACGTGGGTTTATGATAATCTTTTAATGTGTCCCACCATTTGTACTTAATAGACTATGGATAAACATGTGTTAAGCTAATAAATAATTGTCTATTGGGAATGCTTGGGATTGAAACTATCCACTTTTTAAATCCTATTTTTCAACTAATAGGATGCTATGTGTCTGAATGAAGATAGTGGGGTGTGGGCTTTAGCAGCAACTTCTAGGAAAATGTCATTTGTCTAGTTTTCTAGAAAAATGAGAAGGCTACATGTCTAAATGGTGGGGAGTTGTAGCTTCATAGTGGGCGGTGGGCTTTAGCAAGAATTTCTTAGAAATTGCCACGTGTTTAGCTTTCCAAAAAATGAGAAGGCCACTTGTTTGAATGGTGGGTGGCTGTAGCCTAAAGAACTTGCTTTAATATATATATATATATATATATATATATATATATATATATATATATTAAAATTGGTCCTGCCATGTTAGCAGCCTTCTCCTATACTGCCATGTTAGAAATTTACCATGTGGTTGATACTCAATATATCTTTTTGATCATTTCTATCATCAAATTGAATATTGGGTTGACGGGAAAGTGTTTTCAAAATTGGATCAAACCAGATGGTTAGACCGGAAAAATTGGGAATCAGACACCATTTCACCTAAAAACCGCTTTTTGTCCAAAAAACCATTTATTTGGTTAGCTAACCATTGACTTGGGCGGTCAAACCGTCAACCTGGATAATAGTTTTCTGCCTTTTTTATTTTTTTATTTTTTTACTTTTTATTTTTTTGTTAAAGCAGGTCATCAGTTCAGACCGAACAGTCAAATTGTTCAACCCCAGAACGGTTCCTTATCCGATCCAATTTTAAAAGCCTTGGATGGGGAGTGGGTGCCTTACCTTGAGCTTGGCTTGGTGTGCAGCATGGCCTGGCCCAAGGCTCGGCCCATGGACCAGCCCGACCCATGGCACGACATGGGCCCGTGTGGGCTCGAGCTATAGGCCGTGCTGAACTGACACCTAAATTATCCTAGAGCGAGGCATGGCCCGGAATGCCTCGTGGGCCAACACAAGACGACTCGCACTTTGTGTGGGCCACATGCAGGTCATGTCATGTCGACCCAGGACGACCCAATTTACACCTCTACTTGAACCTGCCCAATTTTAGGGATGGAGTAGGGAAATTCGAGGATTCCCCATCCTTGATTAGGAGTGGGGTGCCTTACCCCTAAACTCACCCAACATTGAGGAGTGGTTACCTTGCCCTGAACCCGCGTGACACTAGGGATGGGGTAGGGATAGGGTGGAGTGTCTTGACTATAGGGCAGGGAAAGGGATGGGATGCCCTGCCCTGAACCCACCCTACTGTCATTCCTATATAATTTTAAATTATTAGTAGAATTAGTAAAAATGTTAGCTTTTATAATTATTGTTATTTATTTAAAATTAATCAAAATTTCATTTAAAAATAATAAAAAGAATAAAAATTATTAAAATTACTAAAATTTATTAATAAAAATAAATTTATTAAAAAATATTTGTTCATATTCAATTAACAATAATTAATTTTGTAAATGAAAATTAAATGAAAAATAAAATTATTAAATCTTTCATATATGCACGGGTCCCTACTAGTATAGGTATTTATACCAATATTAAAAAGAGGAAAGAGGGGAGGAGAAGGGCCCTCTTCCACAAAGCTCAGATAGACTTCCTCCTCTCATTGCTCACACGTGGTTAATTAGTTTTAAATCAAGTTATCAAAATATAAGAAGTCAAAATAAAAATCTTTCTAAGTCTTAATTGCTTGATAATTTCTAATTAGATTGATATATGGAGTCCATCAAAATTTTCAGTTTTGTAATACTTTATTATTATTATTGTTGTTGTTTTATTATCTTAATATTACTTTATAATTATATAATTGTGAATATATTATTATATTTTTATATTTTTTTAATATTGTGTTGTTATTGTTTTATTATTTCTTTAATAAAATTTTATTAATAGGTTAGTAATAGCTTTCTATTTTATTATTACTTTATTTATATTTTGTTAATATTATCATCATATTATTATTATCATGTTATTACTATTTTAATAACATTTCATTAATATTAAGGTTTCAGGTTTTATTTGTCAAGAGTTTATTTTTTGATAAACTTTAGAATGGGATCCCATTCCCCACTAGGATTGGCCATTCACCCTTTTGGCGGAATACCATTTCATCAAGAATGGGAATTAGAATCTCATTCTAACTAAATAAACAGTTGTTATCAAAATAGACCATTTCAATTCTGCTTCCAAGCACCTATTCTACATAACCAAATGGACCCTAATTTTGAATTCAAAAGAACCACCCACGAATTCCCACAAGATGGCTAGACAACCAGTGGAAATCAGTGCTACCTATCCATCCATGCCTTCTTGTAAATAGCAACGAGGTGGGGCAGAGTCAAGTTTTATATACGCTATTTATTTATTTATAAATATGTTATTTTTATTGCATTTTGTAATTTTTTATTTTTATAAAAAAACATGTATATATATGATGAAAATAGTTGAAAAATACTTATACTTTTTGTTTTTATTTATTTAAACTATTATAATTAATTTTATTTTAATAATTTATTGTTTTTTAAAATTAAATTGGATCGGATCAGATTCGAATATCTGACATCCTTAATGGATTTGAATTTGAATCAATATCTCTGAGATCCGGTTGGATCTTCGAATTGGATTGGATTCGGATATACCCTAATTTGAATCAGATCCAATACATTTGCATTCTTACATGTTGGGATGGACTTGAACTTGTCCTTGACCAAGTTGATTTACTTTTCTTAATTTGTCAATTCTTCTAAAATTTTTAATATCTTTATGCTTTAATTTTTAAAGGGTATATCAACCATTAGGATGAGCTAATTGGATTATGACGTCCCTACCTAGTCCTTGGTCAAAATAGTTGCAAATTTCCCCAACTCACGTGGCCCCATGGGGGTTCGGATGTCCTACATTGGGAATATCTTTTGCGTATTCTCTACATGGGAGATGTTCCAATGTAAAGTTGTGTCTCAAGGGTAGGATTCTCCTTTTTTTTTAATTAATTAATTTATTTTTTAATTCAATGTCTTTTTTGAAACAACCAAAGGAATGTTCTCCTTCCCATAAAAAAATTATCTAAAATCTCTCTCTCTCTCTACACACACACACATTCCCAAAGTCTGGATTTCCTGCCCACATCTACCCCCATGGAGAACATTTTCATCCTCCTACGTAGTATTATGCAAGGGGTGATGTTCCCAATTCATGGGGGTAGTAAGTTGTAGATAGATGTGGGCAGAGTTCTCATGGACAAGAGATCTGGAGTCATTCCTAATAACCTAAACAATCTCCTTTCCTAAAATTTCTCATAAACTACCTCCCCCACTTTCTCCTAAATTAATTCAAATTCTTATTTATCTCCTAAATTATCTCTAATTTAGTAGAGAGTTTCTCTCCTAAATTATACCTATCTTCTCCCCCACTTTTTATCCATATGTATCTAAAAAAAGCTTGAATTAAAAAATTTAAGAATTATTTAAATATTCTAGTAAAATTATATACTGACTTTAAAATTTTATTAAAAGCAGAAAAATAATTACAATATATTTAATAATATTCATATTATTAATAATTTTATATTTTTATATAATTCATCACGAAATTATGTACTAACAATAGTTTAATAACTAAATATCTTAAATAACGAAATATTAAAAATAGCTAAATAATTATATAACAGAGTATATAACCCGACTCTATTACAGAGGTTCTTGGTTTGAACACTGAGTCATGATTATAAATAGGGTCGAATTTGGGCCTTCATTTTAAGCTTTGATTATAATAGTTTCATGAGTCAAATAAATCCCAAAGGAAATGTTATTCAGAATTTGGGCTCCATACATTCCTCCCAAGGAAGATAATACTGTAGAAGACATAATGAACTAAAGGTGTGACAGATAAAAGCCAAAAGATTTCTAAAGGTTATGTCTTGTTGTAATATTAAGTAGTGATAAAGATGAGTGGTTTGATGATAAATGGCAGTCAATTCATTGATTTTTATCATTTCTTCCTATAACTGTGAATGGGTCAGGAATGGCCTAGAATAGGGTGAAACCAGTTCAGAACCAAATTCTATTAGTTCTGTAAAATCAGACACAACCAAACGAATTATTAATCTCAATAATTGTGTCCGATGTGGCTCGATTAGACCCCCTATAATTTTTTACATTTATTATTTATCGCATTGTCTCTCATTTCTCGTAGATAGAGTTTATAAGACTATGGCTAGGTGAAGGAAACATGTAGGGTGTATGAATTGTACCTCTGTACAATTAATAATAGGAGATTAACAAATGAAACTGAAGGTATTCTAGTGTGGCACTATGTTCAGGTATTGGATTCTTGATGATTTCCTCTTTTCTCTCTCTATCTCTCCCCTTCTCTTCATCTCCTTTTTCCTTTTCCCTCCTTTTGCTTCTCTTTTCTTTACAACCTACAATCCACAACCATCACTTGACTTCATTTTTATTGATACCCTCAAACACCGGTCCCCTATTTTAATCCACCTCCTCCTCTCTATTAGCTTATCCATCCGCTAGCTTATTTTAATCTAAATTTATCTGCCTTTTATTCTCCTGTTACACCATGGATCAATCATTCACAACCAGCCACTTAGATTCAGCTTGAGCATGTTAGGTCCTGTTTGGTTTGCAGGAATAGGAATTTGAATGGGCTATTCCGATTACAACTACTTGATTGGACAGAATTGGAATCTCATTCCCATTCCTACTAGAGGAATGCTGATGAAAAATTATTTTATAGTGAATAGCGGATGGAATCAGAAAACCATCCAATGACAAATGTTAGTACAAAGTGGGGCACGCTTTGGATTCCTCCACCTTCCACGCTACTGTTAGTAGAGAAGGCCAATCAATAAACCAACCCATGATCGACCCATCCGTCAGACATAGTGGGATCTTACTGTAAAATTATTCAAAATTGTTATTGGCTATGGAAGCTGAAAGTGAAAGCTTGAAATTGGTAATGAATATGCAATACATTCTCCCTCTCAACTACTGATAAATGATAGGAGCTTCATAAGCTGAAGCTTCTTCACATTATATAATACTGCTATCAAAGATTTAGATCTGAGAGCAGAGACTATGGTGGAGGCTGTTGTCAGATTTTGTCTCAATAAGGTTGATTCTCTCCTCAAAGAATAAGTGAAACAACTCAAAGGAGTGAAAGAAGATATTAGAGAACTCAGGAATGAATTAGACAGTATACGTGCCTTTCTAAAGGAAGCCGATTCAAGGCAAGAGAGTGACAAAGGTGTGAAGGCCTGGATGGAACAAGTGCGTGACGTAGCTTTTGACATTGAAGACATTCTTGATGAATTTGTGTTTGAAGTAAAATAATCTACCAAAATTCAGGATATATTTAAATAATTTATGAAAACTCAGGGCATGTTTAAGTCTTTACCCTTTTAAATTTTGAAAAATGAAAGGTCTTGTAAGCTCGGTGGTGAGAGGATCCCTCAGTTCTCCTCTTTCCTTTTTGTAAAAAATGAAAGGTCTTCACTGATTATAGATGTGTGTTTGGTTTTTTTCTCATTGTTTGGAAAGGTTTTTTAGGTTTTCTATGTACAATCTGTGTTCAAAGAACAAAAGCCCTATTTGTGAAAGAAAAGGAAGAAGATAGCTGGTTGTCGATCTAATGAAACCAACATTAGGAGGCAATCTCCACTAATTTGGGGCCCATTTGGTGCGTCATTTTGGGAAGATCTTCTGGTAGTTCTCACATGCAAAAGATGCATTGAGATTTTACATGAAGATCTGAGCAGTCCGAAGCACGTTTGGCAGACGTGTATCTTTCCGTGTGTCTTTTCGTGCAAAACTAAAACGCGAAAGACGCGAGAAGCTTCATTTGGAGCTTCCCGAAATCAGTTCAAAATGGGTTCTCGTATCTTTTCGGCATCCCATCTTTTGGCGGCTAAATCTTCCGCATGCCAAATAGAAATAGACCGAAAATCAGCCTTCCTAACTTATAAACAACCGAAAGACTGCACAGAAAGACATGCCAAAGAGACCCTTGGTCTTCAAGCTTCTTAAACTGACATGGCTAGACGGGATTGGAGGGTCTACACTTGTTGTGGACCAAGTGGTTCATAGGACTCGTGGCAACGGGATTGGAGGTGGTACTTGATAGGGGTGATTGTGGGTCGGTCCAGGCCAGGCTTTGCACATATGGTAAGGGATATAGCCTAGGCCTGGGCCCATAAAGGGATATAGCCTAGGCCCAGGCCCAGGCCCAGGCTAGGCTGGGCTGGAGCTGGGTTTGAAATATTAGAGTCCGAAGGCCGAAACTTGACATCAAAGTTTGCAGGCATGATCCAGGCCCAGGCTCGGGCTGGACTGGTGCATCTGCTATTCCCGAGTTGAAAGACAATATTTGTTAACTATGTGAAGATTTTAAATCAAGTATTAAGCTATTACCTATGGAGACTTGAATCACCCGAAGTTTTGTCTGTGAAGGTGGTGGAGGAGGAATAGGGATGCAACCAGTCCCATTTCGTCTTCCGTCGCCCTCTGTACCAGATGGGCAAGAGCAATTGTAACTCCCAGCCGTATTTTTGCAAATCAGAGATGGTAAGCAGTCATTCATGGTTGGATCCGAACATTCATTGATATCTGAAACCCATTTATAACAAAAATCTTGGGTTGGATTCAACAATAACAATCAAAATTGTAGAAGTAGTCATGGTAAAGAGGTAGTTGACTTCAATATATTACATACCTTGACATCCGTCTTGAAGATAAGGGTTGCCTTGGTAGCCTTCCAAACATTCGCAGAGATATCCAAGACCGTTGTGAGAGTCATGACATCCGCTGTTCTCGCCACACGCGTAAGTCACGTTGTTTCTCATTGTAATGTTTTTGCACGAGTCGTTCTCTATTGCCCAATCTAATATTGTTGGAACCATGCCTTTGTTTCTTGTGTAGAAACCAAAGTCAGAGAGGTGGTCTATGGAAAAGTTGTACCACTTGTAGTCGGCCACGAAAGAGTATGCGCAGGGACTGAAATTTTTATAAAACTGGTATTCGCCCTTCAGAATCCCATAAAAAGACTTTAGCCCCTTAGTGTTGTTGGTCTGGCAGTAACCCATCGCTGGATAAGTCCCATTGAGCATCCCGTTTTTATCTTTACATTGACTGTAGCATCCGTATCGAAACCGAAAGTATTGATACGACACGGTAGTGCTGCCATTTGAGGAAGCAACGTCGGCTAGAATTCCACAACCGATGCCCGTTAATATGTTGCCGGTATCGGAAAGAGCAAAGGGCGTATCCCTCATATCCACACTGATCAAAGACGTGTTAAGGGCCATATGGCTATCAACAAACGAATCATCGTAACAACGATAATTCATGAAGGAATAGACGCGCAACTGGCCTTGTAATGATATTTCTTCAACTTCCACTAGTTTATCAATTCTGTGGCCATACCATTCAACTCCTTCTGTGTCTTCCCAAATGCGAGTATTTTGCAAAAACAATTTGGAAGGGGTGAAGGTGTGGTTGCAGAGTAGTTGAAAACCTTCTCTATAACAGCTTGGATCCTTCCCCAATCCGAATGGGTAGGGAACGGTGATGTTGCCACATTTGTCTGGGCAGTCGGGCTTTGTCATGATTGGTGATGAGGTCGCAGTTGCCATGAAGAGACTCAAGAATAACAGCAAGAACAGGAGTAGGAGCTGATGAAACAGCAGCATAACCCCAGCTACAGCCATTATGGTTAAGTTTCTATACTTCACCGAGGGATGTACCTTTGCCCCTCCTTCACTCGTTTATTCGTATTTGTAGCCTCTCTTTTTTTCCTTGTTTGGAGTGACGTTAAAAAAAAAAAAAAGGAAAAAGTTTGCATGACTTTGTTGTCTATTATTTATAAAAATACCAGCGGGGACCATGGGACCCATTGGATTTATTAAAGCTTAAATACATACAAAATAATGCAAAATATAAAGTTTTCACTCTGCATATTTGCATTTGTGTTCCTTCCAAACTCAGCCTAAGTGAAAGTTAAAGTTAATTAATAGAACCATGTAAGAATAGATAATTGTTTTATATTTTTTATTTTTTAAATAATTAATAATTATTGATATACTACTTTTAGTAATTTTTTTTTACCATACAAGAATAACAATTAGTTTCAGCTATAATTGTTCATCAAACTAATGAAACCATTTACAATATTATGTGAAAATATTAAATTATTATTAGTTTCAATATTATGTTATAATTATTTTCCTACTTTTCATATTTTTTAATTTTATTACATAATTTCTATATTTCAACTATTCAAAATCTAGTTATGTTAAATGTTTTGTTATTTAAATACTTAAATAATAGAAACTATTTAAAATTTAAAATATTAATTATTTATTGAATTTAATTATCCATAAAATCATAATTTATACTATTATTACATAATTTCATATTAATTTTGTAATATATTAAATTATTATTAATTTCAATATTATGTTATAACTATTTTTCTACTTTGAAGATTTTTTTTAAAATTTATTACGTAATTCTGTTTTTAACTATTTAAAATTTAGTTATGATAAATATTTAAATAATCTATAAAATATTTAATTTTTTTGTTATTTGAATATTATTTATTTAAAGCTATTACATATTATTAAATATTTGAAAAACACTTAAATTGATAACCTAGAAAAATATAATTCAAATTGTTAGTACATAATTTCGTGATATATTTTGTAAAAATATAAAATTATTTTTTGTGTTTTTAATCAATATTTTAATTTTATTCTATAATTTTGTTAGAATATTTAAATAATTCTAATATTTTTTAACCCAAACTTTATTTAGATAGATATAGATAAAAAGTAGGGGAGAGAACAATTAGGAATTAGATATAATTTAGAAGATAAATAGGAATTAGTGATAATTTTGGAGAATGTGGGGGAGGTAGTTTAGGACAAATTTTAGGAGAAAAGATT
This sequence comes from Nelumbo nucifera, assembly GCF_055504915.1. Taxonomy (NCBI): domain Eukaryota; kingdom Viridiplantae; phylum Streptophyta; class Magnoliopsida; order Proteales; family Nelumbonaceae; genus Nelumbo; species Nelumbo nucifera. The sequence continues at coordinate 94,769,254 of NC_142650.1, read as the reverse complement.
ATTTAGGTTTTTGGAAAGTGCATTTCATTGGATGTTTAATCTAATCAAGATAAGGAATGATTACTGTTTTATATTTTTAAAACAAAAGAAATTAAAGAATATAAAAAATGATAAAAATAGATAAATAACTTTTTTCAAAGGAGAGCTATACTGACATGGATGGACCAGTTTTATATATATATATATATATATATATATATATATATATATATATATAGATAGATAGATAGATAGATAGATAGATAGATAGATAGATAGATAGATAGATATTCACTGTGTTTAAAAAAAAAGAGCAAAAATCAGTTTTTAGTATTTACACTCTCGAAGGGATGGTAAAGGATAGGGTTTAGACCAACCAAATAGAATCGAATATGCCTGACCCAAACCAAAATCTGAATGGACGAAAATCGAAATGAGAAGCTAAATCCAATCTGGTTGTCTCAGAATTAGTAAATTTATACTCAATTAAGAATATATGTGCAAATACTTCGACCCTACAATTTCATTGTATCAAATTTGCTTCAACCCATAACCACCCACCGGGATGCAATGGGATTGGATTAATGTGAAACCAGTCACAATCTATTTGATGCATGAGCCTTGTTAAGCAAAATTAAAGTTAAAAAAACCTTATGACATTTCTAAATGAGCCAAGTAAATTCAATCCAACTTAAATATTATATTTGTGAGATATGTTTAGTTGATCTAACCACTTTGAAACAGAAACCCTAGTGAGAGTGTCTAATCTTGTATAAGATGCCAATGAGTCAAGTTAAATAGTAAATTGGACTAGATTCACCCCTGCATTGTTAGGTTAGGGTTAGGCCTATTAGGGTGTAGGTTCATATTAGATTTTTGATTATTTAATCCAAATTAGGTGCATGTTTAGTTAACTTGGCCCATCAACCACCACCTCAGCCAGTGGTAGATTAGAGAAATCAGCCCCAACGCAACCGGCAAAGCAAGACCGATCAGCAGTAGCTATTGATCGCATCACAAGAACTAGGAACCTTAGGTTAGTAACCAATAGCGGGCAAGAGGCCAGAACCCAGTTCAGGACCCCTCTATCCCCCATAACAACCAGGATCCAGTCTGTGTTCATGAGAACATTAGTAATAGAGACCCACTCCCTCCTTCATTCATCTTTAGTTCAAGCATGATTTCCAAAACTGGACCGGACCATATGGTCGGATTGGAAAACTGGTAACTGGTCAACCCTCGGGTCCAATTATACTGTAAATCATTATTTATTAAATAACCATTGAAAAGGTCAAAAAATCATTGATCCGGGCGATTCATTTTCGTTCGATTTAAAAAAAAAAACAAAACAAAAAAATGCCATCATGTCCCTCGATTCCAGCCATACGAGTTAGGATTAGAATGAAAGTTCATTTTTGTTCTAACCATTCCAAGTTCCAGCCTTCCTTCCACTCAAACCTCATACTCCGACAGCGCGACCGATGACTTGCGGCAGCCATGACCGACGGTGAATCACGATGATCGATGACTACGATGGATTTCCTTCCTCAAAAGAGCTTCATCTACGACAGTCAGCAACAAGGAGCAGCCGCAGATTTCCTTCCTCTTGTAATCAGCAGCAACAAGGAGCAACAAGGAGCAACGGTAGTCAATTATTTTGCAGTAGTGGCCGACAATTTTGCAGCGGTGGGTTTCCTTTTGTAATCAGCAGCAACAAGGAGCAGCTGCGACAGACAGTGAGCTTTGATTTTTTTGCTTATCAATATGATAAAAATTTTCATATGCAAATTATCATATTGGTTTTCATATGATAAACCAACACCATATTGATTTCCATATGCAGATTATCATGATTCATGAAAATTGCTTAATTTTTATTGGAAAACTCAATATGATAAAACAACACCATCATGATTGATTTTCATATGCAGACTATCATGATTCATAAAAATTCCTTAATTTTTATTTGAAAACTCAATACAATAAAAATTTTCATATGTAGATTATCATATTGGTTTTCATACGATAAACCAACACCATATTGGTTTTCATATGCTGCACTTGGTTTGTTATCTTTTTATTACTTGTAATTGTGATCTTTTTATTTTTGAGTATCTAAGTATTATGTTTGATGAATTAAGAATACATGATTTTATGGTAATATCTATGGAATCGTTTGTAAATTTTCTTTTCTTGTCTTCTTAGTGCTTTTAAACAAAAAGTCCAGAGGAAACTCTGAGAGACTTGACCATTTAAAGGGGTTCCTTTCCATTTGTATAGATAAGGGCATTTATAAAGCAATTCGTTTATAAAGCAATCCATTTGTATAGACAGACGAGTATTAGGCTGTTCGCTTGAGTTCAAGTTTGATCTCAACTCAAAAGTACAGTTCGAAACTCAACTCGAGTTTTATGTATTTAGCTTGAATTTGATTTGAGTTGATACTCACGGACTACTTGAGATTAACTCGGCTTGAGATGATTATAAATAATTTAATATTAAAAATTGTAAATAAATCAATATTAATGAAAATAAAAATATTAAAAATAAAAATATGTTAAACGATAAATTAATATTAAAAAAATATAAATAAAAATATATTATAAAAATCATTTATAAATGTATTTATTTATATTATTTTAATTTTAATTTGTATTTATAAAATAGTATTTTATTATGAGTTTCATTATTCTCGCAAGCCACTTGAGTCTGGTATTGCCAAACTCAAACTTGAATTGACCAACTACTCAACTCAAACTGAATTACTGTGAGCTGACTTTGAGAAATTAGCAAGCCAAACACAAATAGCTCCCTTTCAAAATAAAAAACTAAATTGGCATAAGACCGCGTGAACCTTGGTGAGTGGTATTTGGCAATTTGGCAAGTCCATCTTCTGTGTCAACCCTCTGTCAACATCATCTTACATCGCACATCCCATGATTGCCACGATGTAACGGCAATCATTAAATTTAAAAATGTTAAATAAAATATAAATAAAAATGTTAAATAAAATATATTATTTTGATGTGTATTTGTATTTATAACAGTATTTTATTATGAACTCCATTATTCTCGCGAGCCACTTGAGTCTCGTATTGCCAAACACAAATAGCTCCCTTTCAAAATAAAAAACTAAATTGGCATTGGCAAGTCCATCAGCTATAAAGAAATCCATACAACAATGGTGAAGTTTTTCCCTACGTACATATTGAATCTTATTTATATTCATTATTATTGTTATTCTACATATGAAAGAAGATTTATTTTAACCCATGTGGTTGTTTTTGATTTCTGTGTAGGGTCATATGAAATTATATTATCAAGTCAACTAATAAGGCCATTTTTCTTGGGTTGGGGTACATGCATGAGTATGTGATAAACTTTTCTCGAATAATTCCTTTATATAGCTGTTGAGCTAACTTGTTAAATGGTTGACCTATAGGGTAAAACGAGACGTCCCACAGTGTCTATAGAATAGTTAATAAAAGATACATATGAGCTCAGATTACTATCTATGGTAAGGGGTTGTCATGAATCAAGCTTTTTACGAGTTATTCGAGTTTGGTTTATGAAAAGTTTGGTTTAAATTGGTTTTAATTGAGCTTCGAGCCTAGTTCAAGCCTAATAAAGTTCAGTTCATGAGGTTTGTAAATCGAGATTGAATAGTTATATACATATAATAATAATAATAATAATAAAATTATAGAAAATAATATATATAAAATAAAAATATTATATAATATTTTTATTTTTATATATAATAATAGCTAATTATTTAATTCCTAATTTTTAAATATCAAATAATTTTTTTTATTTTTATAAAACATTTTTCTCAAGTCGAACTTGAGCTGAACCAAACTCGAGCTTCTAAGCTTTTGGCTCGACCTCAAAGTTCTTGTTCGAACCGATATCAACTCAAACTCAAACCTCATGCTGCCTTGGCAAGTCGAGCTCGAATATCTAGCTATTCAGCTTGACTATGTTCAAACCCACCCCTATCCATGGCCATGAAAGGCGGAGAAATAAGGAGAGACCAATAGGAGAAAAGGGGGAAGAAAGCGAGAGGGGGGGAAAGGGGGGAGGGACGGTGGGGCCCAAATTTCAGGAAAAAGTTTTATAATTAGGAATTAATTAGGACCTGTTAGAAGTTAATATAATATTATATTAATCTATTGCTGGGATAGATGGGTCTCTAAGCAAACTTGGTCCAAGTTAAATTAAAGTATTAGTTTTTGAGTTGTCTAATGCTCAGAAAGTTGTTTTAGTAGGCTTCCCGTTCCAAGGTCACCATAACTTGATACGTATTGAAAAAAGGAAGAGATAGATGGGAAATGCAAACATTACATTACAGAAATATACAAATTCAAATCCCAAACATAAACAACTTGTAGCATAAATTGGTTTTAATTTTAGTTTCGTTATTTTAAAAACAAATTTATTAATAAAATTATTTTTTAGTATAAATATAATTATTTTTTATATTTTTAATGATTTTATTAGTTAAATAAAATTTTATTCATTTTACTAATTTTATTAAAGTTTCACTATTTTTACTAATTTTTGTTAATATTTGTAATTTTTAAATCAAATTTAAATGGATTTAAGTTGCAGACTAAAGCTAGAATCTTTTCTGAAACCATAGGCGCGCAGTACTTGTGATATCCAATCAGATAATTTAGCTTTAAAATTCTCAATTAGAAAGTCACATTCCTTGCTAAAACAATGTGAGATTTGGCATGATTTGAGTGCTAACCCTTAATTCACGGTGCAGTCCTATTGAAAAGATAATTGAGTAGAGATCACTTCAGAGTAAAGAATAAACAAGGACTTAAAAGGGCAGCCCTATTGAATGCCCCTTTGATGATAGAAAGAACTACTTGGCTACTTGGCTGGTTCACCCCAAAGGATACGGTAGGAGTAGATTAAATTAATTACTTATTACATGATTATTAAATTTATTACTATTATATTTAATTAATTTTTATTAATGTTTAAAAGAAATTCTTTCATATTTTTATTGATTAATTTATTAGTTTTTTGGTAAATAATTAATAATTTATTAATATGAAATAATTAAGTTTTTTGTGAAAATTGACCTAAACTGATATAACTTGAGTGGGTTGGTTTTCACAAAAGGTCAGTCAGCTTCAACTGACCAACTCCCAAACCTGACCATATCAATTTATTGGCTAAATAGCCTACGACCGGTCCGAACCAACTCATGAACACTCATGATTTTAGCTAAATTAATAGTTTTAGCTGCGATAAATAACAATAGTTTAATCTCCAAAAATTATTAAAAATTTATAGTGAAAACACACAATTATTGAAAATATATTGATAATAAAAAAAATATAATAATTACAAAAATACGATAAGTACTAAAAATATATTAACTTAGTCAATAAATAGTATAATCTCAAATAATAGTTTAATCTCTAATAAATACTAATTAATCAATAAGTTATAACAAAAATACCATAAGTACTATAAATTAAATTTAAAAAAATTGATAATAGTAGTTTAATCTCCAACAATTAATGAAAATTTTATGTTAAATAACAAAATAAAATAAATGTATACATAATCGTTGGAAATATATTTATCACAAAAAAACAATAAATAATTACTAAAATACAATAAATATTAATTTTAGTATATACATAATTATATAATAAATATAGATTAATAGTTTAAAATTATTATTCATAAACATTAATGTTTTTGAAAGTTTTTTTCTCGAAATATTACTTGATATAAGTGAAATTAGTTATTTACAATGTTATGTGAAAATATTAAATTATTATTAGTTTCAATATTATGTTATAATTATTTTTCAACTTTTCAGATTTTTTAAATTTATTACATAATTTCTTTATTTTAACTATTTAAAATCTAGTTATTTTAAATATTTTGTGATTTAAAATATTTACTTATTTAAAAACTTAAATTATGTAAATTATTTAAAATTTAAAATACTAATTATTTACTGAATTTAATTATCCATAAAATCATAATATATACTATTATTACATAATTTCATAATAATTTTGTAATATATTAAATTATTATTAATTTCAATATTATGTTATAACTATTTTTCTAATTTGCAGATTTTGTTTTAAATTTATTACGTAATTCTGTTATTTTAACTATTTAAAACCTAGTTATGATAAATATTTAAATTATCTATAAAATATTTATTTATTTTTGTTATTTGAATATTATTTATTTAAAGATATTACATATTAATAAATATTTTAAAAAAATTAAATTGATAACCTAGAAAAATATAATTTAAATTGTTAGTACATAATTTCGTGATATATTTTGTAAAAATATAAAATTATTTTTTGTGTTTTTAATAAATATTTTAATTTTATTCTATAATTTTGTTAGAATATTTAAATAATTCTAATATTTTTTAATCCAAACTTTATTTAGATAGATATAGATAAAAAGTAGGGGAGAGAATAATTAGGAATTAGAGATAATTTAGAAGATAAATAGAAATTAGTGATAATTTTGGAGAAAGTGGGGGAGGTAGTTTAGAAGAAATTTTAGGAGAAGAGATTATTTAGGTTTTTGGAAAGTGCATTTCATTGGTTGTTTAATCTAATCAAGATAAGGAATGATTACTGTTTTATATTTTTAAAACAAAAGAAAGTAAAAGAATATAAAAAATGATAAAAGTAGATAAATAACTTCTCTCAAAGGAGAGCTATGCTGACATGGACGGACCTGTTTTAATATATATATATATAGATAGATAGATAGATAGATAGATAGATAGATAGATAGATAGATAGATATTCACTCTATTTAAAAAAAAGAGCAAAAATCAGTATTTAGTATTTACACTCTCAAAGGGATGGTAACGGATAGGGTTTAGACCAACCAAATGGAATCGAATATGCCTAACCCAAACCAAAATCTGAATGGACGAAAAAATCGAAATGAGAAGCTAAATCCAATCGGGTTGTCTCAGAATTAGTAAATTTATACTCAATTAAGAATATATGTGCAAATACTTCGACCCTACAATTTCATTGTATCAAATTTGCTTCAACCCAGAACCACCCACCGGGACCCAATGGGATTAGTCACAATCTATTTGATGCGTGAGCCTTGTTAAGCAAAATTAAAGTTAAAAAAAACCTTATGACATTTCTAATTTAGCCAAGTAAATTCAATCCAACTTAAGTATTATATTTGTGAGATATGTTTAGTTGTTCTAACCACTTTGAAACAGAAACCCTAGTGAGATTCTCTAATCTTGTATAGGATGCCAATGAGTCAAGTTAAATAGTAAATTGGAGTTGATTCACCCCTGCATTGTCAGGTTAGGATTAGGCCTATTAGGGTGTAGGTTCATGTTTAGTTAACTTGGCCCATCAATCATAATGTCCTTATCCATATAAAGGGTATTCTTGTAATTTGGTTTAACTTCTATGCCCTAACCTTAATGTTTGTTTTTAACCCAACCGGGTACAGGGTGGGTTAGGTTTTGATTATTTAACCCAAACCGCATTAAGTTTTGGGTAAACCAGCCCATCGGGTCATAATACCCCTAGACATATAAAGGATATTCTTGTAATTTGATCTAATTACTTCTAGCCCCTAACCTTAAGGTATATGATTTATTTCACTATTTGTTTTTGTTTCTTTATTTTACTTAGAGAAGTGATACCTTGGAACTCATCTGATGAAGGTATTTCCTAAGATAAAGGTATTTTTCCAAGTAATTGAATCCCTTAGAATCAGCACTATTAATCTCCTTCAACCTCTTCACACAGCGAATCAGTGGTGAAAATTTGGTTTCTCCTCGGTACAATCTCTTCTCCCATTCTTTCTTTCTTTCTCTCTCTCACTCTCTCTTTCTCTTCTTCCCCTTCTTCCCTTTCCTCACCTTCCCGGTACCTCCTCCTCTATTTTTCTTGATCACCGGTGCAACTCTTAAAGTGGTGATCTACTCTCTCCTCCATCCCTTTCTCTTCTCCTTTCTTTCTTTCTCTTCTCTATTTTCCTCTTCCTCTCATCCTCTCTTTCTCACTCATCTAAACTAATGAGGGGTGATTTGGCTCAACCTGCCCATAAGCGGACATGTGGATGCTATCTTCTAATTGGATATCTACTTGGCACTTTGTGCCACTTCAGTAGGCCAAGTCACCTCGGCCAAGATTGAGGACCGAGTAGCTCGTGGTAGCCCGACTTGCCGAGGTGACACGTAACCTACTTCTAGAAGCTACCTAACTATCATCGACCTTCACGGGATCATGTCGCGTGTCTTTGGGCCTTATCCACATACCTCCCAAATCAGACGGACTTGATAAGCCTTATCGGCTAGCATGAAGTTCACCTCCTAGTGTGAAACGGACTCTTAACGGAGTGGGCCAAAGATCTTGGAGGTGTTTCGTAAGACCTACAACGGCTCGCCTATATAAAGGTATCTACCCCATTAACACAAGGTAGGTGTAATTTACTACTAACTAACACTATTGCATTCAAGATTACTAGCTCACACAACTAGATACTAACTTAAGCAACGAAGCGACCTTGCCTGGTGAGCCACCCTGGGTTCTCTGAGCTATCCTGTCTTGTAGTTCAATTGGTTAATTAAACAACCAATATTCAATCTGCCATCTAGCTAGGTGCAACTAGATCGCGCACCATCAATTGGTGTCGTCTGTGGGAACGCGACGAAAAGCTAAGTCTCCATTTTATTCGCTTTCCTTGCATATTTTACTAATGGCCTCTTCAAGCAACACTGAAAAAAGCATCTAGATGAACATCATTGGGGGGTAGGACCCACCTGAATTTAACCCGGAGACCCCTCAGTGACTACTGGCCAGATCACCATCCCCCTCTCCATGCTAGGGGTATCAACGGTTCAGAGCTAGACGTTTACTACCCAGTCAGTTAATGCACCCTTGCCTCATGTGAGATGTGCCATCCCAGTTGCAGAACCATCTGTGGTTCCTCCTGGGGTCGGAGCACAACTGTTCCATGAGCTCATGCTCCGGGTCATGCAACTTCAGATGTAGTAGATCCACTAGTTCCAGCAGTACCAACAATTCTACTACTACTACTGGGAGTTCCCTCCACTCCATCAAAACAATCCAAACCAGAATTAGACTCAAAACCAGCAGAGCTTCTGCCAGTCTCCCCCCGAGGTGCAGGGCCTTCTCGGGTCCCAACTCCTCGTGGCCAAACCATACCTCGGGACCCAATAGTAGGTTTGTGCACACCACCACCTCAGCAAGAGGTAGATTAGAGAAATCAGCCCCAACGCAACCGGCAAAGCAAGACTGATCAGTAGTAGCTAGCGATCGCATCACAAGAACTAGGAACCTTAGGTCAGTAACCAATAGCAGGTAAGAGGCAAGGACCCAGTTCAAGATCCCTCTATCCCCCATAACATCCAAGATCCAGTGCGTGTTCACGAGAACATCAGTAATAGAGACCCACTCCCTCTTTCATTCATCTTCAGTTCAAGCATGGTTTCCAAAACTGGACCGGACCATATGGTTGGACTGGAAAACTGGTAACTGTTCAACCCTCGGGTTCAGTTATATTATAGATCATTATTTATTAAATAACCATTGAAAAGGTCAAAAAATCATTGATCCGAATGGTCGAACCACTAAACCATTTGACCAGGTAGCAGTTTGTGGGTAGCGTAATTCATTTTCATTCAATTTAAAAAAACAAAACAAAAAAAATGTCATTCATGTCCCTCGATTCCAGCCATACGAGTTAGGGTTAGAATGAAAGTTCATTTTTGTTCTAACCCTTCCAAGTTAGAGCCTTCCTTCTGCTCAAACCTCATACTCCGACATTGCGGCCGATGACTTGCGGCAGTCATGACCGACGAAGAATCACGATAACCGACGACTACGATGGATTTCCTTCCTCTAAAGAGCTTCATCTATGACAGTGAGCAAAAAGTAGCAGCGGCAGATTTCCTTCGTCTTGTAATCAGTAACAACAAGGAGCAATAAGGAGCAACGGCAGTCAACGATTTTGTAGCAGTGGCCGACGATTTTGCAGCGGCGGGTTTCCTTCCTCTTGTAATCAGCAGCAACAAGGAGTTGTAGCGGTCAGCGATTTTGTAGCGGCGATCGATAGTGACCTTTGAATTTTTTTGCTTAATTTTTATTAGAAAACTCAATATGATAAAAATTTTCATATGCAAATTATCATATTGGTTTTCATATGATAAACCAACACCATATTGATTTCCATATGCAGATTATCATGATTCATGAAAATTGCTTAAAATTTTGCTTAATTTTTATTGGAAAACTCAATATGATAAAACAACACCGTCATGATTGATTTTCATATGCAGACCCACTCCCTCTTTCATTCATCTTCAGTTCAAGCAAGGTTTTCAAAACAGGACCATACCATTTGGTTGGACTGGAAAACTGGTAACCGTTCAACCCTCGGGTCCAGTTATACTGTAAATCATTATTTATTAAATAACAATTGAAAAGGTCAAAAAGTCATTGATCTGAGCCATCAAACCACTAAACCATTTGACCAGGCAGCAGTTTGTGTGTAGCGGGTAGCATAATTCATTTTCGTTTGATTTAAAAAAACAAAACAAAAAATGCCATTCATGTCCCTCGATTCCAGCCATACGAGTTAGGGTTAGAATGAAAGTTCATTTTCGTTCTAACCCTTCCAAGTTCTAGCCTTCCTTCCGCTCAAACCTCATACTCCGACAACGCAACCAATGACTTGCAGCAGCCACGACCGATGGTGAATCACGATAACCAATGACTACGACGGATTTCCTTCCTCAAAAGAGCTTCATCGACGACAGTGCGCAACAAGGAGCAGCGGCAGATTTCCTTCATCTTGTAATCAGCAGCAACAACGAGCAACAAGGAGCAACGGCAGTCGACGATTTTGCAGCAGTGGCCGACGATTTTGCAGCGGTGGGTTTCCTTCCTCTTGTAATCAGCAACAACAAGGAGCAGCAGTGGTCGGCGATTTTGCAGCGGCGATCGACAATGAGCTTTGAATTTTTTGCTTAATTTTTATTAACAAACTCAATATGATAAAAATTTTCATATGCAAATTATCATGTTGGTTTTCATATGATAAAGCAACACCATATTGATTTCTATATACAAATTATCTTGATTCATGAAAATTGCTAAATTTTTTGCTTAATTTTTATTGGAAAACTTAATATGATAAAGCAACACCATCATGATTGATTTTCATATGCAGACCCACTCCCTCTTTCATTCATCTTCAATTCAAGCATGGTTTCCAAAACTGGACCGGACCATATGGTTGGATTGGAAAACTGGTAACCATTCAACCCTCGGGTCCAATTATACTGTAAATCATTATTTATTAAATAACCATTGAAAAGGTCAAAAAATCATTGATCTGAGCAGTCGAACCACTAAACCATTTGACCAGGCAGCAGTTTGTGGGTAGCGTAATTCATTTTTGTTCGATTTAAAAAAAAACAAAAAAATACCATTCATGTCCCTCGATTCTAGCCATACGAGTTAGTGTTAGAATGAAAGTTCATTTTTGTTCTAACCCTTCCAAGTTCCAGCCTTCCTTTCGCTCAAACCTCATACTCCGACAGCGCGACCAACGACTTGCGGCAGCCACGACTGATAGTGAATCACGATAACCGATGACTACGACAGATTTCCTTCCTCAAAAGAGCTTCATCTACGATAGTGAGCAACAAGGAGCAGCGGCAGATTTCCTTCATCTTGTAATCAGCAACAACAAGGAGCAACGACAGTCGACGATTTTGCAGCAGTGGCCGATGATTTTGCAGCAGTGGCCGACGATTTTGCAGCAGCGGGTTTCCTTCCTCTTGTAATCAGCAGCAACAAGGAGCAGCGGTGGTCGGCGATTTTGCAGCGGCGATCGACAGTAATAAACCAACACCATATTGGTTTTCATATGATAAACCAACACCATATTGATTTCCATATGCAGATTATCATGATTCATGAAAATTGCTTAGTTTTTTACTTAATTTTTATTGGAAAACTCAATATGATAAAACAACACCATCATGATTGATTTTCATATGCAGACTATCATGATTCATGGAAATTGCTTAAATTTTTTTGGAAAACTCAATACAATAAAAATTTTCATATGTAGATTATCATATTGGTTTTCATACATTAAACCATCAACATATTGGTTTTCATATGCTGCACTTGGTTTGTAATCTTTTTATTACTTGTGATTGTGATCTTTTTATTTTTGAGTATCTAAGTATTATGTTTGATAAATTAAGAATACATGATGTTATGGTAATATCTATGGAATCGTTTGTAAATTTTCTTTTTTTATCATCTTAGTGTTTTTAAACAAAAAGACTCCGAGAGACTTGACCATTTAAAGGGTTTCCTTTCCATTTGCATAGATAAGGGCATTTATAAAGCAAAATATTTTTTTTTCTTGATAAATAATTGGAAAAGTCTTTGTTTTTAAGATCTGGTCATACAATGAAGGGAAGAAGAAGAGAAGAGAAAGGGAAGAGAGGAGAAGAGAAAGAATGTTTCTTTTTTTGAGTGCTAAAATCTGAGAGAGAGAGAGTATTTCCACCAGCAATACTGGTCCAATGACCACTATCCAATGATCTGTAATTGTCCCATTATTAATTGATGACGCATAGATTCACGCATACCTTAATTTGACTTTGAGAAATTAGCAAACCAAACACAAATAGCTCCCTTTCAAAATAAAAAACTGAAATAAAATTTGTGCATAATTTGCTTAGGGAAAGATTGAGTCGAACCAGTCATCATTCTTGATAAAACTGTGGGTAGCAAATCAGGCAATCATCCTTAATTTGTTGGCCCAAGATGGAATTGGTATCTACTGTGTCAACCTTCTGTCAACATCATCTTACATCGCACACCTTAATTTGACATTGGAACCCACCATCAAGTCGGCCTGAGATGGAATTTGTAAGTGACGAATTGGGATCTGTTACAGTCACATCCCACGATTGCCACGATGTAACGGCAATCTTTAAATTTAAAAATGTTCAATCATCAATTGATGATGTATGCAATTTTTGTCAACTAATTAACAGCGACATAATATTATAAGGGGTGTACTTGTAACTTGTAATAGTATCAAAACCTTCAGCGGAACTAACTCTTATCATCAACAAAACATGGAAAATGTCAAAGGTTTCAGAAACATTTTGTTTAGTTAAATTTTTGTCAACTTCTGAGATCGATCACGAAGGTATTTTTTCTAAGATGTGCTTGGTTTGAAGGAAAAAATAGGGAAAGGAAAGAAAAGATAGGAAAACCTTTTTAAATTTTTTATACGTTTTTTTACCTCTTGCTAAGGCTGTCAATGGACAGACCAACAAGATATATTGGATTGGACTAATCCGATCCAAAATATTTATTAAAAATTGGATTGGACTTTGTCATTCAGAACAAATTTATATTGGATTGGGTTGGATTAAGCCAATATTTGGTGCATTTATAATTTGCTATAAGATAAGAATATATGTGTCAATGAACCGGGTTTGCATTGAAACCAATCTAAATCAAAATGAATTTGAACAGATTGAATGATCTAAATATTGAATTAGACCAATCTAAATTGGTTTAAAACAGTCATTAGATTGGATTGGACCTAATCCATTTATAATGGATTCACATAGGACTGGATCAGATTGGACCAAATCCAGTCGAATTAACACCCCTACCTCTTGCCCTTCCTTTCCCTACCTTAATTTTCCTTAAAACCAAACATAACCTAGGTACCATGCTAACTTGTGAGCCACCTTGAAAACTTAGAAGTCTCCCTTACAATAACGTGGTGAGTGGTGACAGAGTATGATGGCACAGATTTTTTCTAAAGCGAGGAAAATATCAATCCGACAATTTTTTTTTTTTAATGTTCGTGAACTGTAATCGCATGGGCAGAGTGCCTTTGATACCCACCGTTTATAGAGCATTCTCTCCATGTTTAAGGGGGCCAAAGTGGAGTAATAATTGGGCCCCACCGGAAGTCTAAGCCCAACTCAGACCCATGCCAAAATATAAGCCTGGGTCCAGGCTTACATGGGCCAAGGTTGGACTGGGCCTGGTTTCAAGCCTACATCAAAGCGTTAGATCGGATCATGATTCTGGTCCAATTTTAATTCAAAACCCAGTTTTTGTTTAAAAATCATCGACTTAGTCAACAATTCATTAATTCAGGTAGTTGAACCATTTACTTGCTTTCGGTGGATCATGAATTACAGTTAATAAGAATCAATTAAACATCAATGATTCAGTATCATGAAAATATTACTCTTTTAGTTTAGAATCATTCTGTGTCATGATGTTAACGGAGGGTCAAATTTAATTTCATCATTTATTATTATTATTATTATTATTATTATTATTATTATTATTTATTGTTGTTATTTTGTATATAAAAGAAAAAATATTATTTTATCCCATATGATTGTTTTTAGTTTTTTCTCCACGCATAAGGGGCATGTGAAATTAGATTCCCAATTCTTATCAATTAAAGTGATAATAAGGCCATTTTACTATTGGGTTTGGTGAGCTGACTATATGACAAACTTTTTTAGAATAATTAATTCCTTTCGATAAAGACAGCTGTTGAACTAACTTGTTAATTAAATGGTTGATGTACTTATTACTACATTTCCACTCTATGGGATTCTTAAAACAGAAAGGTTTATAAATGGTTGTTTATATCAATGAATAATATTTCAGTTGATCATGTGTTAATGTTTATGGCATAAACTTTGTTGGGAGAAGGATAAGAAAAACACGATTATTGTGGTGAATAAGAATGTGACTGTTTGAAGACAGGTTCGGTTTTGATTCCTTTCTCTTTCATTTTCTTTGGAAAATTATTAACAAGTTTATTAAATAAAATTATTTATTCAACTTAATTAATGGATAAGTAAATGATTAAACAAGAAAATATTGAAGGATATCCTGGTTATTTGCCCAACTTCAAGTTCAGCCTTTAAAAAACTCATAACCTCCTTCAAAACTTATTCAGTAAAAGACAAATTAATAAGTTTTTCAGTTCTGCCAATTCAACTGTTATCAAATGTCTCCTAGAAATTAACCATTGACTCGACAGCCGAATATGCAGTTGATACACGCATTGCTCAAGTGCCCAATGCTCCCTCGTGGAAGCAATGGAATCATTGGGCCTAAGGCTCAAGCCTGAGGTCAAGCCCAAATTGTTCAACATGGACATAATTAAAACTGAAATTTGATGCTCTTGGGTTGGGCTCGAGCCTATTGGGCTCCGGTTAGTCAATCAGCCCACACTAAAATTTAATGTGAGCATATGCATGTGTATGATTTATCAAAACGTAAGTGCATATATGTGTTTGTATATACATATATGTATGCACATAAGTGGGTTATGCTTGGGTTAGAATAAGATAGGGTTGACCTCGAGCTAGTTTTGGGCTACCAAAAAATAAAGAAGCTTGAACTTTTTTACCAGATCTAGCCTTAAGGACCAAAAATCGAAGCCCAGAATGTGTAAAATTGTGGGTTGGGTTGGTCCCACTTAAGTAACACCCCTAATGGGGTGGCATATAGCTGGTCTACTTTCTCTTTGCCTCCATCTTTTGGGACTTAGTATGTGTTAGGAACCTAAATGGACCCATATACAAAGTCCCTGTAGCCACTTAATTATTGTTTGTTTTACTTATAATTAACACATTGAAACTGTCTTTTATGTTAGACAGTGTATGCCCTTAGCTCTAATCAGATTGTTGTACACAAACATTTATTAGTAAATAGATAAAGTACATCGTTATTTTATGTTAAATTTGTATACTTCTATGAATTACTCCTTAAATTGAACACTTAAAAGTCTCATGTTAGTTTAAAATGTTCTTAACCATTGGATAGACTTAGGGAGTTTATCCTAACAAGACTGACATTAGTGTGTTGCTAAACTGATGAAGTAGCTTGTTTCAACTGCTAGGGTTCGACCCTAAGCATAGCTAGTGGATGTTTAAATGAAACACTAAAATGCAGACAAATTTCCAATTATGCCCTAGACCTTGGACATAAATGGGAAAAACTAAAATGTTATGCTTGACCCCAAACTTGATTATGATACTACACTATGTATTGGACTAAGGTACATTTGATGTACCAATTAGTGAGATCTATCAAGACTCAAATATTTGGGCATGTTGGGATAGTTTGGGAAGTTACTTAAGTGAATGATCATAGTGATAAAATTGACCCCTTTGTCAAAGGGTGTGAATGTTAGAGTTTACACTCTCTTTGATAAAATCCTATACAACCGATAATGGACTTCAACTGTATTTGAAATTTGATTCCAAAAATATATTTATATGCTATATTATTATTTTACGAAAATGGTTTGCAAAATGTTTTAATTATAAGATCCATGCGAGAAAAGAGTGTGACAGTGCATTTTGTAGTCATGGAAGAGGTCCTTTCCTATAGGCAGTGTTCTAATGATTATGAGTCGAGGTTAGGTGTAAGAGTAAAAACTCATTACATGTTTGATTACCTAACGGGTTTTATCTTATATTAGTCCATTATCCTTGGGTTTGAATAGGGTGGCTGAATCCAATAATCATTTATGTGTAAATATCGGGTCCAAACTAAGCCCAAGTTGATTGGGTCAAGGGTTCACTGCCCTAAGCAATGAATTCAGCCTAACCTCTTCCAAAGGTAAGGTCGAACCCTTATAGAATTATGTGAAACATTTGTGGGTTCCATGCCAAATAATACTTAAGCCCAAAGCGTTCATGCAACACCTTGGGACGTGAACCATTAGAGAAAATCACCCTAAGGTCCATTACTAATATGATTAGTTAAGTTGTCATGTGACTTAGGCTGAAAATGGGCATGGAACACCTATCATCTTAAGAAGATATTGCTTATCAACTAAAAATAAACTCTTGATCTAAATTTGATTTTGGATCCCCATTCTCTTGGTCTTTCATCTTCTCCCTTGTCTCCTAGAAACCTTAATTAGACTTAGCTTTGATAAGGACCAGTTTTCATCAGTCCTCTATTGTGTTTTTGCAAGAAAAACATTAGAGCATATCAGATTCACATACCCACTTTGATCCAAGCAAGTTAGAGACTAGTTTTTGCTAAAGCGATGTTGCTGAATCAGCTTCACACACACATTGTGTCATTTTCAGTTCGAGGCTGATTTTGTGACTGATATTGGGCATTAACTACCACTCTAGGAGCTGCACATTGTGGTATTCATACCAGGAATGGTCAATTTTAGTTTGAGTTTCAAATATGGTTTGGTTCAGTGCAAGATCAATCCTGAAATTTCAAATTTTAAAATCAATGGGAAAACCAATTCTCGGGTTGGTTAGAAAATTTTTAAAAATTTGTCCAACCACCAAACTTGATTCAGCCATGGCAAACCGGATTTCTAACCCTTCCAACATTTTGTTCGTTTAATTTCATTATTTCTTTTCTGTTTTTATTTAACTTATTGTTGTTTTGTGCACCCATTATTATTAAAATGTTGAATTTCTCTATAGACTAAATTAAGCCACAAAGGACAAAATTTGATGGCTTTGGGTGGGATGGCAGGTTGGGTCTAGAGTTGGCACCACTAGCCTCTACAAGAGAATAAGATCATATCACATAATGATAGTTGTGTGATATTACTACTACTACATATTAAGATATTCCCAACTATCACATACTGATTTTAAGCTACATCAATGGAATTTGAGATGGAAATGATGTTGGTTGCATCAAATTCCTCAAGTAGATGGATTTCATGGCTTAGCTCCAAGGAATGGTGCTTTTCTTAACTTAGAAACTTGAGGGATTAAGGGTATCAATTCCACAAAAAATTTGGAATTGATCTCCTAGAAGGGATGTGGTTTCAATTCCACAAGATTCAAGTAAGTAGAACCCTAAGCCAAAAGTAAACATAGGATTGAAAATCATAGCCAAATACCTAGTAGTCTTTGCCAAAAGTGAACATGTTGTTGCTTGTGCATATTTGTGAACAAGCAGTCATTGAAAGGAAATTTACGACTAGATCTATTCCAAGTTTTTTAGTATGAGTAGTCTTATATCCAGCTCATTCGTAGAACTATATTGTGTATAGCTTTTTTTTTTGGTGTGTTGTGTTTGTGATATGTTGGTGATTCACTATGTTTTTAAACTTTCCATGGGTTGAATTGTGGATTCCACTATGGAAATTCTAACACTGAATTGGCCATGGGAATGCAAATCCATTCCTGTGGTATAGTGGACCTAGAAACCTAGTGGTGAACTGGTGATATCCATAACCCTATTTAAGTTTATATATAAGTAATTGGACTGATTCTATTTCACATAGGTCAATGCTTTATAATGGAACATTTGTTAGTGAATGATGAAAGGTAATATCTACCTAAGACTCTGAACATTGTCCATTCATGTAGTTAAAAAAAAAAAGAAAATGTTAATTGGAATGATAAATAAACCCTCCTTCTATCGAGGGCTCAAAATTTAATGGTTTGGGCTAGGGATCTACCGAAATTAAGGTTCCCTTCTTGAAAACATGAATTTGTATGTGGATGCTATTGCAAATAAAACATTAATTATAGTTAACCTTGTAACTAGGGAATATATATAAAAGAAGTCTATATTTTTCTTTTATCTACAATATTTGATAATTAATCTAATCTTGAATTTATCTTTTGTACTATCTTACTTTAATTTCTTCTTAAATATTCATTTACAGTCTAGTATCATAATTCCAAGTGTGATTATTAATCAAAGAATTTATTTCACTTTTATCACTGAAAAAAAATGCAGAATTTACGACGTTTGTTTTACGACGCTTAAATAAAACGTTGCTGAAGAACACTTTACTGTGGCAAAAAAACATTTATTGCAACGGTTAACAATAACTGTTGCTAAATGACGTTTCTTGCATGATTTCATTTACGTTTTGACGACGTTTACAACAAACGTCACTAAAGTCTTTCCCACAAAAAGCGTAACTTTTAATGACATTTATGTTAAACGCTGTCTACTATCTCTAAAATTATTACTGTTATTATTATTATTCTTATTATTTTTTTAATTTTTATTTAATTTTAAAACTTTTATCAATTAGTTATGAAATGAATTAATTGTAAAGTTAAGTTTTAGTTAATTTTAAAAAAATTATACTTTATAAAATATTTATATTGATGAATATTTTAAATGATTAAATATTTAAAATGTTTTTATTAACTAAAACTTTTAATTATTATTAGTTAACTAATTAATTAACCTTGAAGGACTACTATTGTAGTTAGGATGCCATTATAGGCCTAGTTCGGTCTGGGTTTGCCTGAAGGCTTATCCGACTATTTCCAATGTTTTCATGTAACTTGACTCAAACCAACTCAATAACATGCATTTTTTAACCTTACCCAATTCAATATGGCTCAACCTAATTTTGACCCGATCCAATCCACAACCTTTTAATTTTATTTTCTAACATATTTTGAATACCTAAAAACCATTAATTTAGTCCAAACCCTAAATATTCAAAATGAGTATATTGTGAGAAAGTTGAAAATCTGAGAGCTAGAGTGCTGCAAGAACTAAATTGCGCATGTCCCTTCTGATGTTGGAGGTAAGGCCTTAATATAGGCATTGTTTGGCGTGGGCGTCACGCAAAGCGTTCGGGTCTTCGGGAAGACGTGCCTAACTGCTCTGAAGTCCTCGGAGGTAATTGTGCACGTAGGCCAATCTTTGCGACTTACTCGGTTTCCTCCAAAACATTCGGTGTAAGAGTTGACTTCCGAGAGACTCGGGAGTGGTGGGATGCATGCAAAAATTGTTGGCGAGCACATCTCGCAGGTCGCCACTTGGACCTCAATCAGGTCAACAAGCCCTCGAGGGAGGTCGCTTTGGCGGGTACTGACGAGGTACCACAGGTCGGCCTTGGACGAAGTGTTGCTAGTCACCTTGAGTTATGGATGAGGTCGCTAGCTAGGTTTCCACCAGGTCGGCGGCAGAAGCAGGTCGTTAGGTCAGTGGTGGAGGTAGGTCGCCAAGTTGGTGGCAGAGACAGGTTGCCAGGTAGGCAATAGAGGTAGGTCGTCAGGTCAGCGCCAAAGGTAGGTTTCCAGGTCACTAGGTCGCCAGGTCGACAACAGAGGTAGGTCGTCAAGTCGCTAGGTCAGCAAGTCGCCAATTGGGACTCCATCGTTTTTCCTAAGGCAAGTTGTCACCTAGGTGGTTCTAGGGTGTCACCCAATTGTTCCGAAATGCCATGTGTCATGATGTCAGTGGAAGGCCAAATCTGCCCTCATCAAATACATTTAAAAACCATGCTCTCCCACCTTCCCCTTGTACACATGTACCTGTTAGCCCCATTGCAAGAACAAGAATAAAAGAAAAGCTCTCTAGAAGAAATGGTATATTGTACCTCTGAAGCTGGGTAATCTTGATCGCATTGATCTCCATTGCGTGCTCATCTGCAAATAAGCAATGGTCAAAAAATCCTCTGAAGCTGTATGAGAAGTAGAAGAATGTCATGCTTACATATATAACCTGTTTGGGTTGAGATTTTAAGGTTGTGTTTGGTTTGAAGCAAAAAATAGGGAAAGGAAGGGAAAGATAGGAAAACCTTTACAAACCTTGTATAAGTTTTCCTACTTTTCTCTTCCTTTCCTTGCCTTTTCCTTCAAACCAAACATAGCCTAAAGGAATCACTCTGTAGAAGAAGTCACATTGAAATGAACTCTGTATCTTGAATCTAAAATCTTTGATCTTAAAGGGGATAACTCTTTGTGATGCTTCACTTCTGATGCCTGTTCTGGGAGGGCAGATCATCTTCTTTTTCAATGGCAGCTCTGAAGGCAAATGCGGTGTTGCCTAGGGTTGGAAGGGAATTTCTAGATTTGGAAGGCAGATTTTTTCTGATACTTTGGTCGGCCTATTGTGGATGATGCCACTAAAGACGAAGTTTGGGCCCTCTTAGTGGCTCAAGAATTGCTAAAAGAATGAGATGTCCTTCAATCTTTGTTCTTGGAGATTCATCAAATGCCGTCAGATGGGCATGGAAAGTAAGATCCTGTCCTTAGAGACTTGCTACTTTTCTGAATGATATTAGAAATATTAGATATCTAGAACTCCTCTTTTGTTCTTTGAGATGGATCGATCATCAGGGAATAGAACACTATGGCTGATAATTTAGTTAGGAGGGAAGTGGGAAGAATTTGTCCTGTAATTTCTATCACTCCATTATTTTTGAGGATGAATATTTTACATCTTTAAATACTTTGTGTACTTCAAATCTTGTACACCTTCTGTTATCTTTCAATAGATATGTTATTTTCTTAAAATAGCATATATTATTTCAAAAGTTTGGACATTGTAAATTTGGTGCCTCACTGGTTGAGTTCCACTCCATGAATTCAACTGTATAGCCTAGTCACCAAGATTGCTTTAGCCAGAAAAGGCCATTTGGTAGTGTTGATGAGTACTCCTTGGGTCAGTCTCTTTATGCTTAGTAAAATAAACTTTCATCTGTATTTGTTTCTTTTGTAATACATAGTGCTGAGCATGCAACAGAGTGCAGCACAATTCTTCCATACTTGTTTATATTTTGGATTATTGATGAGTTGTTGATGCCGATAACAAACTTCTTTAGGATACTTGGACTATTGCAGAATGATTCAGATGGTCAAACTGTCTACAACATCCTTTTACAGAAAGCAAAAACAATTGACTTAATATCTAGTCTGTAGGTGAAGTCCACCAAGTGTTGCACCGGGATGTGGTCCTCTTGATATGAACAATTTCTTTAAGAAATGATTATTTTGTTGGTGTTTGATTGCAAATGGAGATGGAAACTATTTTGTTTATTTTCTGAGAAATTAGAGAAATAATTTATTCCTTATTGAGTATTATTTTCTGATGAAAACATTTTGTTTCCCTTCGTTATTTTAGTTGCAACCAAAATATTTTCTAGGAAAAACATTTTGTGAGGAGAATATTTAATTTGAACTGGATTGGATTTGCATTTCAATTGGACTGGACTGGATCCGGTTTGTATGGGTTTGGCCGGATTTGGTCCAGTCCATTTGTAAATGGACCAATATTGGCAGCCCTACTCAGAAGCATAGCCTCTTAAAACGAAAGAGGTTGTTCGTGAAGAGACAAATGGGAATGGGTCCAGTGGGATCACATGAAAGCTGAGACTTCTGAGCAAGAACGACTACATAATCCATTTACATACAATACAGAAGCATAACACCGGCAACATAACAATTAAAAATGAACTACTTTCAAATATTCATATATCCGGATGCAAAAAAGGGTCAAAAGTAGTAATGATCTTTGGAAAGTTTCAAGGTCTTTTTATTCATTTTCTGACCTGTTTGTGACATCGGAGCTGTTATTTTATGGTCCACACAATCTATCTAGGAAACCCTCAACACCAATCCTATTTATATCAATATCTTATTTAAGATGAACGAGAGGCTGGATTAGGCAATAGTGGTTGTTCATCTACTTGCAATGTAACATAGCTCTCCAAATTTTTACCTCCAGTTGATGTTGAACCTGTATCCCATAAACCTATTGGTTCATCTGTTATGAATTCCTCTTGAATGGTCTTTTGAATGGAAGATCTTTTGTATCTCTTCAATCCCTCAAGTTCCAATGCAACTTCTTTCATTGTTGGCCTTTCCTTCCCATTTAACCTTAAACATCTTGTTGCAAGGTTACCAACCTCTTGTAGCTCCTCTTTCCTACCCTCTTTTGTGACTTTAGCATCAAGAATCTCAAAAAGCCGGTTCTTATTTATTGAAGAAACAAAATATATGATTAAGCTTCTTTCCTCTACTGGTCTAGTAGATGAAACTGGTTTCTCCCCTGTTAAGAGCTCCACTAGAACAACACGAAAGCTATAAACATCACTTTTCTCAGTGAATTGGCTTGATTGAAAATACTCAGGGTCTAGGTATCCTAAAGTCCCTTGCACCAATGTAGTTATGTGGGTTTTATCAATTGCAATTGACCTTGAAATCCCAAAATCTGATATTTTAGCTCTACGTTTATCATCCAAGAGAATGTTTGAAGATTTTATGTCTCTATGATAGATTGGCATGGAAGCTGCTGAATGTAAGTAAGCAATTGCTCATGCAGCTTCTGTAGCAATTCTTAAGCGGTCATCCTATGACGATGGAAAATCTTCATTTTCATGATGAATATTATGGTAAAGTGTTCCACCAGAGATGAACTCATAAATTAATAGAGGAATTTCTGTCTCTAAACAATAGCCCAATAGTTTAACCACATTCCTATATGTGATTGATTTGGGAAAGTATGACAACCTCATTAATGAATGGTTCAAGTTGACTTTCATCCACTATTTTGGATTTCTTAATTGCCACAATCCTTCCATCTGATAACATGCCTTAATAAACTGTACCTTGTCCCCCTTCACCAAGAATTCTATTCTCGTTATATTGATCAGTAGCCTTTGCTAACTCTTCTGCAGTAAAAACTTTTATTTTCTCCACAATACTTTCTTTTGATGAGACTTGTTGTAATAACAAACCACCATTTCTTTTGATGAATTTTTCTTTGCGCATTTTGATTTGTCTTTTCTTCCAAATTTGATACAACCAATAACTAGCAAAAAGCAACACCATACCTAAAGCTATACCTGCATAGTAACAAAACTTTAGTCTGAGTTAAAACAGAAAAATAAAAATAAATGCAAATGGTAAATACTAAATAAATAAAAGCTATATAACTTTTAATTTTTTTAACTTTCTAATGATACAACCATTAACTAGCAAAAGGTAACACCATAGCTAAAGCTATACCTGCATAGTAATGGAACTTTAGTCTGAGTAAAAACAGAAAAATAAAAATAAATGCAAATGGTAAATACTAAATAAATAAAAAGCTACATAAATTTTGACTTTTTTTTGTTTTTTACTTTCTAATGACCATAAAGGAGTCTCCCTATAACTCACACCCTATCTGTCATTTTTCAATTCTGTTCTTGTTGATTGAATTAGTTAAGTTTTATATTTCAAAAGTAAAAGTTGAAATTTTAAATGATTAATAATAATTGCAAAAAATATTAATACAAGGTGGGACATATAATTGGCATAAATTGGGAAACTGCTTCCAATCCAATTGCCCCCTATCTAATTAAATCTGTTAATCATCCAGTCCAATCCTATAGGACCTACCCGACTCTATTACAGAGGTTCTTGGTCTGAACACTGGGTCCTGATTATAAATAGGGTCGAATTTGGGTCTTCATTTTAAGCTTTGATTATAATAGTTTCACGAGTCAAAGTAAATCCCAAAGGAAATGTTATTCAGAACTTGGGTTCCATACATTCCTTCCAAGGAAGATAATACTGTAGAAGACATAATTAACTAAAGGTGTGACAGATAAAAGCCAAAAGATTTCTAAATGTTATGTTTTGTTGTAATATTAAGTAGTGATAAAGAGGAGGGGTTTGATGATAAATGGCAGTCAATTCATTGATTTTTATCATTTCTTCCTATAGTTGTGATTGGGTCAGGTCTGGCCTAGAATAGGGTGAAACCAGTTCAGAACCAAACTCTATTAGTTCTGTAAAATCAGACACAACCAAACAAATTATTAATCTCAATAATTGTGTCCGATGTGGCTCGATTAGACCCACTATACTCGAAATTTATAATTACCTGAAACATAACAACTTAAAATTTTATTTTTGATAATATCTATATTTATATTGTATATATAGATACTATTGCCTTGCTTGTAATAGATTTGCACATGGATTAGATCAAGGGTATATCCAAACTTTTAAGAGCATGATTTGGATTCGAATTCGAATATCTTATCTGATCTGATTTGATTAAACATGTAGTTAAAAATCTTGATAATATAATATAAATAATACATTATACTATTTATATAATATATTATATATAACATATATTATATAAATATTATATAGAATATACATATATAATATAATATGTAAATAATATATAATATATAATATTTCATAACTAACAATCGGATTGGATTGGGCTACTTCTGAATTCAATCTGTTAACTAATTGGATCAACTTTTCTGATCTGACCCAATTTGTTAGGATCCCGGGAGGTATTTAAATCTGGCTCATACGGGATCGAATTCAGATTTAAATGGGATCTGATCTAAGTAATTTGTAATTCTAGGTTGTAATGCAGGTTATAAAAGTTAAATCAAAATATATATTGTATAAATTTGTTCATGTAATTACACAGTTACACTAGTAAATATAATAAAAATACAGTAAATTATAATCTGTTTATAGGCTGATAGAACAAGTATTTTTCAACTAAAATTATCGTATATACTGTCTACAAAATATAACCCTTTAATACATGAAGAAGAATTACAAGAAAACCATGGGGCTTCTATATAATTTTGATTACTTAATTATTAATTCGGAACGGCAAAAACTGGTTTCAACCCAATTACGATCCGGAAACTGGTTTCCCCTATCGCTGTCAGTCTCCTTGGATTCTTTTTCTATTTCTTTTCAAGCTGTTTTTTATGGGCCGACAACAGTAGAATCTTGAGGGGATTGGAATTGATGATTAGTTATTTGAGATTGGACAAACAATGGAATTGACAACTGAGTTTGGGGGACTGGTGGATGTGGCGATTTCCGAGTTACATTGAAGACAATATACATTCCGAGTTACATTTCCGAGTAACTTGAATCAACCGAAGTTTTGTCCGTGAATGTGGAAGAGGAACGCAACCACCGTTTCTTCTTACGTCCCCATCTGTACCAGATGGGCAAGAACAATTGTAACTCCCAGGCGTATTTATGCAAATTGTTGACGACAAGCAGTCATTCATGGTTGGATCGTTGATGAAATAGCAGCATAACCCCAGCTACAGCCATTGTTAACATTCTATACTTGCTAGGGGGATGTTCCTTTTCCCCCTCCTCCACAGTCCACCCGTATATATCCGGATTTGCAATGTTATTTCTTTAACTTCCACTACTTTATCAGACTTGTTATAACCTTTGTTTGGGTCACCTGTGCCTTCCCCAATCATATTCTTTTGCAAAAACAATTTGGGAGGGGTGAAACTGTGGTTGCATATCAGCCGGAAACCATCGTCTCTGTAACAGCTTGAGTCGTCTCCAAAGCCGAACGGGTAGGGAACGGTGATGTTCCCGCATTCGTCTGGGCAGCCTGGCTTTGCCATGATTGGTGATGAGATCGCAGTTGCTATGCAGAGACTCCACAATAACGGCAACCACAGGAGTAGGAGCTAATGAAACAGCAGCATAACCCCAGCTACAGCCATTGTTAACCTTCTATACTTGATCTTGATGGGGGGATGTTCCTTTCCCCCTCCTCCACAGTCCACCCGTATATATCCGGATTTGCATCTCGACAGTGTGCCGACCCCTCACAGCACTTGCAGCCGCACGTTGAGAACATCTCCCATTCTTGTATGCGATCATTTCGGAGATATTCCCAAGATGTGTTGCGAGGTTGATGTGAGAAGCATCTTTGAGGGCATTTTAATTAAAGGCCCAGAAAGGTATCCCAATGCACACACGACTTTAAACATGTTAATTAAAGAGGCCCAGAAAGGTATCCCGAGACGGATTGTCAGATCGGATCTGCTCCTCCTCGTACAGTGTGTCTCACTCTGATCTCACAAACAAGTACGAGATGTTTTAGATGCATATTCGAAACATTCCGTGAGGTTGATGTGAGACGCGTTTCAGTGAGGAACATATCCGAATTCATCTCCAGATCGATCCATCAGTTAGGTCAAGTCAACAGGGAAAGATTTTTTTTTTTTTTTTTAAGTATTGTCATTATTTTCATATTTAATCAATCTTATCTTTTCTACATGTTTATTAATTAAAATTTATCTACGTTTTATTTTGACTACAATAATTACTTAGACATTAAAAAGCATTTCTATGGCACACAATTTCGTCCAGAGTGTAGTAGGTACTGGCGTATTGCAAAACCACTCGTATTTGCTACAAAATTTGCACGTTGGGGCTGTATTATATCTTTGCATTTTCATCCTTGTTAACAAATTCTGATCTATTTATACTTCAAGTTTTACTTAAATTCCAGCTTCCAGCTTCACTTTTTTCGCATTTTATGTATTTGCATTCTATATATTTGTATTTGTATTCTTTCAAATTGAGCCTTTTAAATCTTGCATTTTATATTAATTTGTATGTATTTATTCTGTACATAATTGTATTTGTACTTTTTTCAAACTGCGACTTAATAACAAATCAAATCTAATTTTATTTTCTAAATGAAAATTCATTAAATTAAAACATTATATGGGTGTGGATATAGGTCCTTTTTTTTCAAATAAAGTAAATTATTTATTTACATATTAAACCAAATTTAATTATTTAAATAAGATAGAAAACTGAATCTGAATACTTGAAGAGATGGTTTTCAAACCATTATTGACCTGGGTGATTAGACCATTTGGTCCAAAAACCATTCAGACAACTGATTCCATTTTACCCCTGATCTGATTCTTAATATAATAATGTTTTTTCTCTGGTTTTTACTATAGTAAATTTTCTCATAACAAAGTCAAAACATAAGAGGTTAAAACACTTGTCCAACTTTTTTTAGAAAAAACAAAATCATTGCGGGGCAAGTCAGTTTTATAACAATTTATTAAATTAATATATAGATTCAACCGCTATCTGGATAGAAAATAAATAACCAAAAAGTAGAGGCCCAATGCAAATTTTCAATGCCGAGCTATAAACATTCAAAATGTCAACAATCCACACTCTATGCATCAATGCTCACTAGTATCAGCAGTATTCAACCCTCTGACATGCTTCTCTTTCCCGCATGAGCCCATGTAGGGTCAACTTACATTAACAATTTGGTTGTATTTGGAGAAGCACCAAGTATCAACAGAAAAAATAAGTAAATAAATAAAAGTTATCACATCCTCCCCCCTCCACGTACCGCACCCCAAAAATACCCTACATGCACATCTTAGTATGCATTAAGAATATCTCTATATTTGTCATTGGGAGATGTTCCAAATGTGTGATTGGGATGTGTAGTGAAACGTTTTAAGGATACATTTGTGAGGGGGAGATGCGACTTCCCTACCCAGTACCCACCCTTTTGTTACCCGGTAGATTCTCCTTATCATTAGAAGTCATATTAAATGGATTTAAAGATGTGAGTCTAATTTGCTCATTTCAGTAATTCATACTTACACAGACGGGAACAGGGCATCTCACACATTACCCAAATTTTCTGTCGTACTATTACTTGTCTCAATTTCCTGATTTGCTATAAATATCATCACTCATAATTGTATAGTTGAATGAATTTGCCTTGTTAAGGCATCAAAAAACTAAAAAAATTAAACCTATGTGATGCGACGCGATCCAGGCACTCTTACCTGGCAGCTGACAGGCTCCTTGTTGGCAACGAGCGGCACCTGAGAAGACGAAAGGAAGGATTCCCGGGGGTTTGCCCGATGGGAATACTCCGATGCTTAAGTTAGTACTGTGTATGGAATTAAAGAGGGCAAAATGAAAGCTAAGAGTGGAGGTCGCGCTTATCACTATATTCGAGAGGTTGGAGGTCTTCTAGAGTTTCTCCTCTGCCCTGGAGGCTTTTATAGGAGCGCTCTTGCGAGATCGGGCATAACCGCCATTGGGCTCCTGCCGCAGCCGTTACTTGCCAGGTCTGCGCAGGTGATTGTTATAGTGTACTATCCGTTTGGTCGAGTGACACGTCCCAAAGGGGCAGGCACGCCTCCATCTGTCGAGAGACGTTGGCACAGACTGTCGAAAGAACAAGGACTACACCGCCAGTCGAGAGACGCAGCGCAGTCTGTTCGGTACGGTCTTGTCAGATGCAAGCTTCTTGAGAGCGTTGAATCACTTAGTCGCAAGTTACCTTGTAGCGAGCTATCCTTGGCGCGAGCTACTTTGCAGCAAGCTCTTTGGGGTACTTCGAGGTGACCCTCATCAAGGTTGGTCTTTGGGGCAGTCTTCTGCCTAGGTGCTAGAGCGAGCTGGTTTCCCTAGCTCGCGAGCTGAAATATTCTTGGAGTATTCCCTTATTGGTAGCTCGGGGAACCTGGAGCTCGCGTTGTAGCGAGCCTCTCCTTTACCTTGCCACCGCGTAGTGGGCTGCTTTATGAGCCTATCACTTAGCCATACCGGAATACGATGTTGAGTTGTCGCTTATGCTGAGTCAGCGTCCACATGTCGCCGTTTCATAGGTCGGGTCAAATCATCCTTCATCAATTGCCCCCCACTCCTCGGGCTAAGAGTGCCACCTTAGTGCGGGGAGTTTATGAAGTGCGATGGACTGATTTGACCGAAATTCAAACTTGATTGACCGTAATAAATGCATTGGTGGGAATCAAGAGATCTCCTGACTCCTCCTTCTCGGATTCCAAAAACGTGCTGAGGTGGCCTTTAATTCCAAATATCGTGTGGCTACGACTACCTTAATCGTGGAAGATGTGCCGCCAATCGCCTTCGGTTTTCAGAAGGCATGCGGTCAGGGCGCCCGTGGACCGCTGGATCTATTTCGATCCGGGCCGTCAGTTTGAGAGGGAGAGGGCTATAAATGGGGAGCCCCCTCGGCCCTACCTCCATCCACGCCATCTTGCTTTGGATTCTGAGGTTGCGTACTTCGCCTGGTCTACTCGAGTTTCTCAGTCCGCCCCGTTCCGTCTACTCTGGTGAGTCCCGATCGCCGTCAGCCATGTCTGGGTACCCACGCCATACCTACTACAGGGGCGATGGTCAAGATGATGATGATGCTCACTCGAGCTCGGGGGGAGCCTGGGAGCATATCCCGGAGGCTCGGGAGGCCTCTCGCGACATGGCGTCCACTTCTAGGGGGAGGGAGCCTGATACCTTTGGCCCTTCCTTGATGACAGCGGAGAGGCTCAGGTCTCTGATCCGCTACTTTCGCCTTCCCGGGGACCTGGTTTACAGCCTCCCCACTAGAAACTTCCCTTGGGAACATGGTCTCAATAAGATAGTGATCTTTCAGGAACAGCTCGAGGCTGGCCTGCGTCTTTCCCTGCACTCCTTGATAGTGGAGGTGCTGAACCACTTCAACGTTACTATAGACCAGCTTCACCCCAATGCTGTTCGAAACATAGTTGGGACTATATCCTTATGTCACGAGTACTGCCTCCCTTTAGACCTTGACATTTTCGCCTCTATCCTTTGTATAAAGAATGTTGCTCTTGGGGTTCCTCCGGAGAGGCGCTTTTGGCAGCCATCATGTCTAGTGCCAATTCGCACCGCCTTCTCTCGGGCAGCCAGAGACGCCAGGTGAAGAGGACGCGCCCCAACTGGACCCCTCCTTCGGGAAGCACTGAGTTCGGGTCTGCCGAGTCGGTCCTGCCCTCTCCTCCGCCCGAGGTTCCGATGCCCCCTCCTCCGCCTGAGGTTCCGATACCCCCTCCTGAGGGGACTAGCGGGGTCAACCCTGGGGGAAGCGAGCACTCTCTGTTGGGGGAGGCCCCCTTTGACCCCCTTCAGCCCCGTCCTTACCCCCGGTTCCCAGTGGGAAACTGGGAAGGGGTAAATGATTATCTGGTAGCTCGCCGGAGGAGTCGGAAGGCGATCAATAATGACGAGATAGCTCAGTGGGGAAACATGGAGCCCGGGGATCTCTCTACGTTCGCTTCTGCCCACTGCATGGTGGTGAGTGACCTTTTTCCCTCTTCCTCTCTTGTTTTGCCCTGTCTTGTGATCTTTCTTTTTCGCCGATAGGTAAATTCTGCCATCCATGCCATGGCTCTCCAGATGCGCATCCATCGCATCGACGCCCTCGACCAGCATGCTACCAACCAGAAGCTCCAGGTCGAGCTCAACCGGATTCGGGGTGAGCTCCATCACACCCGCAAGGGGAGCGAGTCTTAGAAGCTGCTCGTCCACGACCAGGAGGCTCAAACCGCTCGGCTTACTGAAGAGAGCACACGCTATAGGGAGGAATCGTCGAGGATGGTGGGGGAGAGGGAGCTCCTCAGGCAACAGCTGCGGGACCTGGAGTCCACTCTTCTGAACCGGACCCAAAACTTTGACCAGATGGTGGAGGCTGAGCGAGAGAGAGCAGTCTGGGATTTTAAGGACTCCCAGGAAT
Organism: Nelumbo nucifera; assembly: GCF_055504915.1. Taxonomy (NCBI): domain Eukaryota; kingdom Viridiplantae; phylum Streptophyta; class Magnoliopsida; order Proteales; family Nelumbonaceae; genus Nelumbo; species Nelumbo nucifera. The sequence goes on along the minus strand of NC_142650.1, from coordinate 94,738,091 downwards.
TTCATGACCTCCAGGCGGAGTATGGCTCGGGTTCGTACCGCTCTGGGTTCAAGCTTTGCCGGTGGCTGGTTCGGAAGAAGTTCTCCGGGCTTAACCTCGACGGCATTACTATGAAGGGCCTGTCCCCCGAGACAGCAGACCAAGCGGATGAAGAGGAGCCTGACTCTCCGGAGGACGAGGAGGCGGATCCTTGAGGTGGCATTTCTCTGGGCTTTTGTGGCTTTCGGGTGCCGTAAACCCGGTCTTTCACCAATTTTTTTGGTTGGGCGGTTGTGCCCCATGATGATCAAACCTTTCCCATGCTGTTTAGCTCGGTTGCTGCATTTGTTATTTTCCTTTACCGCATTTGTTTGTTGTTTTTTTTTTCTTTTTGACAATGAAAGTCTCTCCCCTCTTCTGAGTATGGTGAACTCCTTTTATTTTGCTAAAGCGATCTCATCATTTGGGATATTGAGGTTACCTACCCAAAGTAGGGCTCTTCGGTAGGCGTTCTCCCTATTGGTCATGTTTAGGGCCTCTGCAGCATACCACGAAGTGATTACTACGTACGCTCGAGCTAAGCATTGGTTGGTTATCCCTTAGGTCGACCGACGTATCAAGACGAGCTATGCTTCGTGGGGTTTAAACCCGAGCTACTTACGCCTTTAATATTTCATAATTTGCCTTCGCTATTGAGGTAGCTATCTTTCTTCACGCCGGGGTCTTTGTTAGCTCAGTGTTTTGGCCCTTAGGCTTAGGGAGGGACCCGTAGTCTGCTCTTGGATTATCCCAAGCCAAAGTGGCAATTGGGGTCTTCTTGCGCCGAGGTCATGTTAGCTCGGTATTCTGGACCTTAGGCTTTGGGAGTAGCACATGGCCTACTTCGCTTCTTATAGATAATATTGCCTCAAATTGACAATATTCCACGCTCGAGGTACTTGTTTCCCTTCGAGGGTCTCGAGCTCGTATGTTCCTTCCCCGAGCACTCGTTTCACTCGGTAAGGACCTTCCCAACTAGACCCGAGTTTGCCAGTGTCGGGTTCAGGTACCATAACTTTACGAAGGGCCAGGTCGCCAACGCGGAGGTTCCGCTTCTTGACCCTGGCGTTGTAGTACCGAGCTACTCTCTGCTGGTAGGCTGCGGTCCTAATGTACGCGAGATCCCTTACTTCGTCGAGTAGGTCGAGGTTGGTGCGTAGCTCATCCTCGTTTGTTTGATCACTGTATGCTTCTAGGCGCAACATAGGTACTTCGATCTCTGTGGGGATCACTGCTTCGGTGCCGTAGGTGAGATTGAAGGGTGTTTCTCCCGTGACGGTTTTCTCCATGGTCCGTTAGGCCCATAGGACACTGGGTAGTTCATCTGCCCACAATCCTTTAGCTCGATCCAGCCGTGCCTTTAGTTCGCGGAGGATGGCTCTGTTCGTGACTTCTGCCTGGCCATTTGCCTGAGGGTGTGCGACTGAAGTAAAGTTCTGTTGGATCCCCATGTCTCGGCACCAGTCTTGAAATTTGATGTCTTCGAACTGTTTTCCGTTGTCGGAGATCAATACTCGAGGTAATCCGAAGCAGCATATGATGTTCTTCCAAAAGAAGTTTTGGACATTTCGGGCTGTTATTGTTACGAGGGGTTCGGTTTCTACCCACTTGGTAAAATAGTCCATTGCTACCACTAAGAACTTCCTTCCACCCGTTGCTGGTGGGAATGGTCCAAGTAGATCAATGCCCCACTGTGCAAAGGGCCACGGACTGGTGAGGTATTTGAAGTTGGCATCGGGTTGGTGGTTAACATTGGCATGTCTCTAGCATTTATCACATTTTCTAACGAGTTCGATGACATCTGCCTTCATCGTTGGCCAATAGTACCCTTGTCGAAGCGCTTTCTGGGCAAGTGCCTTGCCCCCCAAGTGTCTGCCACACAGACCCTCATGGGTGTCGCGGAGTACAAGTTCGGCTTCGGAAGGTCGCAAGCAACGCAGGTAGAGGAGTGTGTAGGATCTCCTGTATAGCCGCTCATCTATCATGACATATTTAGCTGCTTGACGTTGCACCCTTCTGGCTGCATTGCGCTCTGCAGGGAGGATCCCGTGTAACAAGAAGCTCATGAGTGGGTCAATCCAGCTCGGCTCTGCTTGAACGATGGGAGCGACCTCCTCTGCCCCCCCGAGAATGCTAGGTCGAGACAGGTCCTCTATGTACACGGTTCTCATGGTGATGTCGCTAGTGCTGGCTAACTTGGACAAGGCATCGGCCTCGGCGTTCTCCGACCTAGGGATCTGTCTGATGAAGTGTGACTAGAAGTTGAGTAGGGCCTCTCTGACTTTGGCTAAATAGGCGACCATGGTCGGCTCGTGAGCTTCATACTCGCCCGTGACCTGGTTGACCACGAGCTGGGAGTCGCTGTAGATAACAATGTGCTTGGCTTTTACTTCTCTGGCTAAGGCTAGTCCGGCTATCAACGCCTTGTATTCTGCTTCACTGTTAGACGCCTCGAACTCAAAGCGTAGCGCGTATTCCAGTTTCATGCCGATCGGGCCGTGCAAAACTATTCCGGCACTGCTGCCCTGTTGGTTCGAGGAGCCTTCTACGTGAAGGATCCAGGGCTCCTCATCCCAGCTCGCGACTGGCCGAGCTAGGAGAGGTGCCACACTGGCTACTACTTCACAGGGTTCGGACTCGACCGACCTGGGAGCTTCGAGCTCACCCGAGGTGGGAGCCTCACGCTCAACCGGCCTGGGAACTTCGGAGCTGAATGTGCATTCGGCTATGAAATATGCCAGGGCTTGGGCCTTAATGGCAGTTCGCGGCTTGTACTGGAGGTCGTACTCGCTGAGCTCAATCGCCCACTTCGTCAACCGACCGGAGACCTCGGGCTTAAGCAATACTTGCCTCATAGGTTTATCGGTAAGAACGATAACAGTATGAGCTCGGAAGTACGGGTGGAGCTTCTGAGCTGCAATTATCAATGCGTATGCCAGCTTTTCCATCTCTGGGTATCTCGTTTCTGCTCCCTGCAATACTTTACTAACATAATAGATGGGTCATTGGACCTGATCTATTTCCTTTATTAGTACCGAACTGACAACTTCATCGCTTGCCGAGAGGTAGAGTTTTAAAACATCACCCTCATCGGGCCGGGTTAGGGTTGGCACGCTAGTAAGGTATTCCTTGAGCTCGTCGAACGCGAGCTAGCAATCTTGGGTCCATTCGAACCCTTTGCTCTTTATTGCCTTAAAGAACGGCAAATAGCGGTCTACCGACTTGGACATGAAACGGCTTAGGGCGGCTATGCGGCCATTCAACCTCTAAACCTCCTTCGGCTTCCAGGGTGGTTTCATGTCTAAGATGGCCTTAACCTTATCCGGGTTGGCTTCAATGCCAAGCCGGTTAACGATGTGTCCTAGGAACTTACCCAAGGTTACACCGAACACACACTTGTTTGGATTCAATTTCATATTGAACTTACGCAAAATTCCAAAAACAGAATGCAAGTCTTGTAATAATTAATGTGAGAATTAGGTTTTGATGACCATATCATCTACATAGCATTTTACTTTTCTGTCGATTAACGGCGCAAACAATTTATTTACAAGCCTTTGAAAGGTTGCCCCTGCGTTTTTCAACCCGTAGGGCATAACCTTGTAACAGTACAGACCGAATTCAGTGATGAAGGCAGTCTTTTCTTCGTTTGCCGGGTCCATTTTGATCTGGTTATAGCCCGAGTAGGCGTCCAAGAAACTTAGCAACTCATGCCCTAAGGTCGCGTCCACCAAACGGTCGATTCTGGGGAGCGGGAAGCAGTCTTTTGGGCAAGCCTGGTTCAGGTCGGTGTAGTCGATGCACATGCGCCACTTGCCATTGGCCTTCTTTACCAGGACTTACCAGGACGGGGTTGGCTACCCAGCTTGGGTAGTGGACTTCTCTTATGAAGTCCGCTGCGAGGAGCTTCTCAACTTCCTCATCGACCGCTTTCCACCGTTCCGGGGCAAGGTTGCGTTTCTTCTGTCTAACGGGCCTAACTACAGGATCAGTGTTCAGCTTGTGAGTTATGAGTTTGGGTGAAAGAATGGTAGGATCCATCTAATGGACGCCATAAAGGTTGCGGAATGGGTGGGGCGAATTTCAAAAATTTCCTACCTTCTCCCAACTGGGAATCATATTCCCTGAATTTAGAATACAATATTCAAGGATCTACTTGAACCCTAATCAAACCAGATCTGTACCAAAAGATAAATGGGAGGATTATACCTGATCCGGAGAAGCAGTATCTCCCAAAGTTGGAGTTCACGCCCAAAGAATGCTCCAAGATCTGTCCCTGCTGAAGATGACACAGCTGTGGATGGAACAGAACCAGCAGGGTGCGTCCTACACACTGGATCCTTCACAAGAATCCCCTGGATGTACTAAACACTGAATTCATTCAGTCTTTCTTGCAAGACTGATGTCAAGAACTGGTTTCTTGACTTTCTTTTCTGCAAAGATCAAATCTTGCAATAATGCAGATGGCGGCGGCAGGAGGAGATTTCCAGCAACGAAAAGGCTGAACTGTTTTCTTTTCTGGAGAGAATGAGATCTAATCTCAATTCGCAGGAACCCTTCCTGCTTACCAAAACCTCTTGGATCGAAATCTGATTTCTCTCTCTTGGTTCATTCGAAAATCTCCTCCCTTTCTTCTTGATTAAGAAATCTCCTAATTAGGAGTTATCCCAATCCAAATCAGTATTTGGATAGGGGATAATCTTAATCCCTTTCCCAGATAGAGTTAGCTTACTCCTGATCTTATCAGGAGGTTACCAGATTCAAATCTGATTTGAATTTGGTCTCTAAGAGTGGATAAGGCTAAGAGCCCAATCCTTTTTGCTAACTTCAATCTCAAATTCGCCCCATTGATGGGTGATCATATCAGCCCACCTCGAAATGGGCTTTTTGGCCCATTAAGTATTCAGTGTTTAATTAGTTTCCAATCTGCTGCCCAGTTGGGCTTCTTTGTATGGCGTGGGACCCAAGCATTGATCTACACACCAGCCACATGGGTTCGGCCCAGCCTTTAATACAAGGCCCAGCCGAATTCACTGAAAATCTCAATGAACCCCTTGAGTCCATCGTATGAACCCTATGGGCCCAACACTTACATTAAGTGGTCCCTGGGCCAAGCCATCTTATAAAAACCCAGGGACTGTGGGCAGGTGCAAGATTAGCCCATCAGGTATTATCCTAAATGGTCTTACACTTAACCTCTCAGCCCTTAATGATCAAGCACTGCCCGACAAGAGAGGACCTCTCCCTCGGCTGCAAGGAACAGTGCCGCACTCTCCTCTCACATGGATCCCGGGAATTAAAACCATTTGCAAACATTTTGAAACCGTACATATATGTAAATATATTAATTTTGCAAAAACAAAATTCCAACGATTGAAATCAACTACCGGCAGTTTGGTTTCCATCAGAGAGAGTGCATTCCCGATCATTACCCTTTGTCCGACAAAGTAGTTGATTCTGTCACTATGACCACCCACTCAGATGAATTCTCAAACTGCCCCAACATACCCAGGTTTTGATCCCCACTAAGGATCTCACTGATTGGCATATCAAAGGCAGCCTGATCCAGCACCTAGTGAAGTGTCATAATCGAGTCTAGGGGTCAGGTGTAACTTTCCAGTTTTGCCCATCTATCTCCAAGATCCAGGGCAAGACTGGAAATCTGGTCCGGTTCAAGGATTCAAGTAATCCCATGCTGTATGTGCCTCGGGTCTTACCCTGATGGCTGAGACAGGCCATCCCAACACTTGGTGGCACACCAGTATCAGCCTTGGCAGGATAAATCTCCCCAGACTTATCCAACGGCTGTGAACATTTAAAACTAACATGAGTCTCTACAAATGTCCAGTTTTAGGGTTTTACACAGAATTAAACCAAACAACATGAATCAAATATGCACTTTATTTATTTCCACTAAATAACAAAAGTACATCAATATGATTGAAGCTAAGGGCATACAAAACTGTCTAACAGCTCCCACTTGCACTTAGGTCCAATCTGGTACAAGCCGGAGTCCCATACTTTCCACGTGTTTCTCAAACACCTTCTGTGTCAGTGGCTTAGTCAATGGGTCTGCCACATTATCCGCTGATGCTACCTTTTGAATTAGGACGTACCCTCTACCAACGATCTCCCGCAGTACATGGTACTTCCTCTCGATGTGCTTTGACTTCGAGTGGGCCCGAGGCTCTTTAGCCTGGGCGATCGCTCCATTGTTGTCACACAACAACGGGATGGGTGATGTGCTGGATGGAATTGCTCCCAATTCGTGTATGAATTTCTTCATCCACACGGCTTCCTTGGCAGCTTCACTTGCGGCAATGTACTCGGCCTCGGTTGTGGAGTCTGCAGTGGACCCCTGTTTGCTGCTTTTCCAGCAAACAGCACACGATCCTATCGTGAAAACATACCCAGATGTAGACTTTCTATCATCTGGATCCGACTGGAAATCGGCATCGGTATACCCTAGAACTTGCAGTGAACTACCATCGAATACCAGACAAAACTCTTTCGTCCTTCGAAGGTATTTGAGTATGTTCTTCACAGCAGTCCAATGCTCCTGTCCTGGGTTTGCCTGGAATCTGCTTACCACACTCACCGCCTGAGCTATGTCCGGGCGAGTGCACAACATGGCGTACATGATGCTCCCCACAGCTGAGGCATAGGGAACGTCTCTCATGCTCTCAATCTCCTCAGAAGTCTTGGGTGACATCTTCTTGGAGAGAGTGACTCCGTGCCTGAAAGGAACGTTTCCTTTCTTGGAGTTTTCCATGCTGTATCTTTTGACAATTTTGTCAATGTAAGCGGCCTGGGATAATCCAATTATCCGCTTCGATCTATCTCTATAGAGTCGAAGACCCAGTATGTATGAAGCTTCTCCAAGATCTTTCATGGAGAACTGCTGTGATAGCCATACCTTGACCGAAGTCAACATTCCTACATCATTCCCAATGAGTAGGATATCGTCCACATACAAGACTAAAAAGGTGATCTTATCCCCACTGGATTTCCTGTAAACACCGGGCTCATCCGGATTCTGCTCAAAGTCAAACGTTTTGACTGCAGAATCAAAACGGATGTTCCAACTCCTAGAAGCCTGCTTAAGTCCATATATGGATCTATTAAGTTTACATACCATGTGTTCCTGACCAGCAGCAATGAAGCCTTGCGGCTGCTGCATGTAGATATCTTCACTAAGATCTCCATTCAGGAACGCTGTTTTGACATCCATTTGCCAAATCTCGTAATCATGGTACGCTGCTACAGCTAGCAGGATCCTAATGGATTTAAGCATGGCCACCGGTGAAAAGGTTTCCTCATAGTCGATGCCTTCTTTCTGAGTATACCCTTTCGCCACAAAACGAGCTTTAAAGGTCTCAATCCTGCCATCGGGGCCCTTCTTCCTCTTGTAGATCCATTTGCAACCAATTGCTTTTACCCCGGAGGGCGGATCCACTAGAGTCCAGACTCCATTGGTCTCCATTGAGTCCATCTCGGCTCTCATGGCCTCCACCCACTTCTGGGAGTCTATGTCTAACATAGCTTCCGCGTAAGTCACGGGATCCTCTTCACTAGTCAAGGCTTCCACCAGGTAACTATCCTGGTCATAACCATATCGGACTGGTGGTCTGGATACCCGGGTGGACCTTCTAGGTTGGTCATTACCTGGAACTTGTGGGTCATCTCCCACTGCTCCTGAGCTCTCCTAATCAAGAACTATTTCCTGACGATGGGTGTCCAGGATGTAATCGGATTCTAAGAATCGGGCGTTTTGACTGCAGAACACTTTCTGCTCACTTGGGTCATAGAATAGATAACCCACTGAATCCTTTGGGTAGCCTATAAACAGGCAACGGCTGGTTTTAGATTCCAACTTGTCCGCACTTGTTCTTTTAACGTGTGCAGGACAACCCCAAATCTTCAAGTGTCTCACACTTGGCTTCCTTCCGGTCCAAAGCTCATATGGAGTTTTCGGAACTGATTTGGTTGGAACCCTATTCAGCACGTAGATAGCAGTCTCTAATGCGTATCCCCAAAAGGATGTGGGTAATTCTGAGCGTACGAGAAGTGACCGGACCATGTCCAACAAGGTCCTATTTCTCCTCTCTGAAACACCGTTGAGTTGAGGTGTAGCAGGAGGAGCTAGTTGTGACACTATCCCATTGGCCTTTAAGTAGTCCCTGAATTCGTCAGAGAGATACTCGCCACCTCGATCTGATCGAAGGGCTTTAATTTCTCTCCCTAACTGTTTCTCGACTTCCTGTCTGAATTCTTTGAACTTTTCAAATGATTCAGACTTATGTCTCATTAGGTACACGTAACCATATCGTGAAAAGTCATCTGTAAAGGTGATGAAGTACACGTGTTGATTCCGTGTCCTAACACTCAGGGGACCACATACATCAGTATGTATTAGGTCAAGTGTGCCTGCACATCTTTCAGGCTTACCGTCAAATGGCCGCTTAGTCATCTTACCTTGGAGGCAAGGTTCACAAGTGGGAAGATTTTCTATGGTTAGAAAATCCAAAGGACCATCCTTTACCAGTCTTGTGATTCGGTCGACACCGATGTGGCCAAGTCGGTAATGCCAGAGGCACGTGGGATTTACTGTATCACGAGTCCTTTTCTTGGGATTTTCGACCGACGTAGTTTCGGTTAAGTTAGTTTCCAAAGAAGGATGCAGAACATAGAGACCGTTCTCTAGTTCCCCGCATGCGATGAATTTATTATTCCGTTTAATAGTAATCATATTACTAAAGTAAACAGTATATCCATCAGCACACAATTTTGAAACAGAAATTAAATTCCTTCTCAAGTTCTGTACATAAAGACAATCTTTAAGTACAAGGACTCCTTCTTTAAAAACTAATTCTACGGTTCCTATTGCCACAGCTGCAACACTTGCAGTTGTTCCCAAGAACAGTGTCACTTCACCTTCACTCAACCTTCTGCTAACTTTGAACCCCTACAGTGAGTTACACGCATGAGTTGAAGCCCCGGAGTCAACACACCAGGACACAGAAGTAACTAACATATTAGTTTCTATGACACAAGTTTCGATATTACCTTTCTTAGATTCCAGGTAGGTAGGACAGTTCCTTTTCCAGTGGCCGGTCTGCTTGCAGAAGTGACAGACATCAGATGCCTTGTTCTTCTTCTGCTTCTTGGGTTTGGTAGTCTTCTTCTGGGGCTTCTTTGCCTTTCTCTTTCTCTTGCCCGATTTGTTAGCTTCAGCAAGCATAACCACAGGCTCATCCTTCTTGAGTAAATCCTCGGCCCTCTGCAACATATTGCTGAGTTCCTGGACGCTGACATTCAGCTTATTCATATTGTAGTTCATAGTGAACGCATTGAAGGAAGAGGGCAAAGAATTTAGGATGGCATCCACTTGCGTGCCAAGATCTAGCCCGGATCCAAGAGCTTCAAGTTCGTTGATGTATCCCATCATCTGAAGACAATGGTCATGAACTTTCTGCCCTTTGGTCATCTGCGCGGTCATGAACAATTTCAGGATCTTCTGTCGAGTAGAATGGTTCTGCTCCTCATACATTGTCCTTAGACTGTCCAATATGTCCTTGGCAAGTTCGATCTGATCGAACTGCCTCTGTATTGAGTTGTCTAATGAGGCAAAGACAAAGCAACGGGCTAGGGAGTTCTTATCCTCCCAATCTTGGTAGTCCCTCCTACGGGCCTCAGAAGCCCTATCACCCGGACGTTCCGGGGCAGGATTTTTCACTACCTTGTCTAACTTTTCAGAAGTTAGGACCAACATAAGATTTCTGTACCAGTCGGCATAGTTTGGGCCCTTAAGCTTGTTATCGTCTAGAAGCTTTGCAAATTGACCGTTTGCCATTTTCTAATAAAACAGCAAAATCATTAGTCCACAACCTTAGTTTGATTCATGTTTACCTACATAGATATGGCTTTTAATCTATGTTCCATTCCCATTTGTTCATCTCTGAGATTTCCCTCCTATCTCAGTGACGGAGACGACGAAATGTCTCTGGAAATGTGGGAAATCACATGGGGTGCGTGAAGCCAACTGTTTCAGCTGCATAACCCCACCACCTTTCTGTGACGGATCATATCCACTCATCAAATGAGTTTCCCTTTGGCCTCTGTCAGACAAGGTTCAAAGCCGTTTTCAGGTAAACCCTTCTGTCCAGTGAGTGCACACCCATCATATTCAGGTTACGCCAAGGTACCGTGAGAGAGTTCCCATTTTCTGGTAAAGCCCCTCCCACATCGGTCTATGACGCCCCTATCATCTTATGAAACACTCCAATAGATCCAACAGCAAATGGATAGCCCAATTTTATGGTGCGTTTCCTCATTACTGATGGACCCATCATTGTGCTAATGACGGAAGGCCTTTAGAGAGTCCATCATATGGATCTCCCTATCACTTGCATTCATATTTGCTGGAGGGAACAAAATTATGGCCTAGTTCTAATTTAGGTCAAACCAAAGTGGCTCCCACTGACTTTCATAAAGTCAGATTTCTGGTGGGCCTTAATCGGCTAGGGGTTCCGTACGCATCCCTTTTCAGGGTTGTGGGGCCCACCAGGCAAAGAGGGGGTCATCCAATGACCTTCAGGAACACCATGGCAATGATGTGCATTCAGCCATGGTGTGCGCAAGAGCCACTAACGAGTCATCATGGGCCAAGTACTTATGGCCCATGGTCGCAGCACATCAAACATCCAAACATCACATGTAAAGGAGGAATTGATCCAATCAATTAATTGCTGTAAAGCCCATTCAACGGCCCATTTAAAAACCAAGTCATTAACGATTAATGTCCACTAGGTGTATGGGCTGAATCGCAGATAGCAGTTCGGCCCATACAGCTTATCTCACAATAATGGGCTTTTGCAGTTTTAACCCTTTAAAACTGGGCTTTACAGGTGGGCCGAATTAATTCCTGTGATTGAACATCAGATTTGGAACAAAAGTGTGAGACAATTGGACTGAGAACAGCCCCTTTCGAAACCCAGATTCGGTCCAAACAGTTTTGGTCCAATCTAGTCCGAAATGGTCCAAAACTGATTTTCAATTCAAGAATTAATTATTGAATGATCTGAAATTAATAGTTTTGATTTCTAGCAAACACAAAACAATTATGGACTGTTCGCACCACCTGCAAAACAGAGGTTAATCACAAGGGTTGCAGTTTCATAAACTGCAAATCGCAGAAAACGATTTCTCCATCTGCAAATCTCCAGCGCCGCCATCTCCTTCCATCTTCTTTAATCAAGAAAAATAACAGAAATCCTATTTCTATTAATTACATTCTTGATCAAATCCTATACATTCAGTCTAAAAATAAAAAAAATTATTTACAGACCGAATTGAATGAAATAAATAAATAGAAAAAAAAAAAAAAGGGTGCGTAGACCATCTGCGCTAAAACTGCACTGCGATCTCCAGGTTTGAACAGTCCATTAAATCAAAATAAATAAAGAACAATTCCAAATAAATTTTGGATTTAATAGAAATTAATTTCAGATCAATCGCCCTTAACAAGAAACAGTTTCTTGAAAAAAAGAAAATAATCTGCGCAAATCTTGAAAGAACACCTTCTATCCATCTGCGCAGGGTCAGATCTGATTTTCTTTTGGTTCAAGATTCGAACCTGTGGCTCTGATACCACTGAAAGAATGGTAGGATCCATCTAATGGACGCCATAAAGGTTGCGGAATGGGTGGGGTGAATTTCAAAAATTTCCTACCTTCTCCCAACTGGGAATCATATTCCCTGAATTTAGAATACAATATTCAAGGATCTACTTGAACCCTAATCAAACCAGATCTGTACCAAAAGATAAATGGGAGGATTATACCTGATCCGGAGAAGCAGTATCTCCCAAAGTTGGTGTTCATGCCCAAAGAATGCTCCAAGATCTGTCCCTGCTGAAGATGACACAGCTGTGGATGGAACAGAACCAGCAGGGTGCGTCCTACACACTGGATCCTTCACAAGAATCCCCTGGATGTACTAAACACTGAATTCTTTCAGTCTTTCTTGCAAGACTGATGTCAAGAACTGGTTTCTTGACTTTCTTTTCTGCAAAGATCAAATCTTGCAATAATGCAGATGGCGGCGGCAGGAGGAGATTTCCAGAAACGAAAAGGCTGAACTGTTTTCTTTTCTGGAGAGAATGAGATCTAATCTCAATTCGCAGGAACCCTTCCTGCTTACCAAAACCTCTTGGATCGAAATCTGATTTCTCTCTCTTGGTTCATTCGAAAATCTCCTCCCTTTCTTCTTGATTAAGAAATCTCCTAATTAGGAGTTATCCCAATCCAAATCAGTATTTGGATAGGGGATAATCTTAATCCCTTTCCCAGATAGAGTTAGCTTACTCCTGATCTTATCAGGAGGTTACCAGATTCAAATCTGATTTGAATTTGGTCTCTAAGAGTGGATAAGGCTAAGAGCCCAATCCTTTTTGCTAACTTCAATCTCAAATTCGCCCCATTGATGGGTGATCATATCAGCCCACCTCGAAATGGGCTTTTTGGCCCATTAAGTATTCAGTGTTTAATTAGTTTCCAATCTGCTGCCCAGTTGGGCTTCTTTGTATGGCGTGGGACCCAAGCATTGATCTACACACCAGCCACATGGGTTCGGCCCAGCCTTTAATACAAGGCCCAGCCGAATTCACTGAAAATCTCAATGAACCCCTTGAGTCCATCGTATGAACCCTATGGGCCCAACACTTACATTAAGTGGTCCCTGGGCCAAGCCATCTTATAAAAACCTAGGGACTGTGGGCAGGTGCAAGATTAGCCCATCAGGTATTATCCTAAATGGTCTTACACTTAACCTCTCAGCCCTTAATGATCAAGCACTGCCCGACAAGAGAGGACCTCTCCCTCGGCTGCAAGGAACAGTGCCGCACTCTCCTCTCACATGGATCCCGGGAATTAAAACCATTTGCAAACATTTTGAAACCGTACATATATATGTAAATATATTAATTTTGCAAAAACAAAATTCCAACGATTGAAATCAACTACCGGCAGTTTGGTTTCCATCAGAGAGAGTGCATTCCCGATCATTACCCTTTGTCCGACAAAGTGGCTGATTCTGTCACTATGACCACCCACTCAGATGAATTCTCAAACTGCCCCAACATACCCAGGTTTTGATCCCCACTAAGGATCTCACTGATTGGCATATCAAAGGCAGCCTGATCCAGCACCTAGTGAAGTGTCATAATCGAGTCTAGGGGTCAGGTGTAACTTTCCAGTTTTGCCCATCTATCTCCAAGGTCCAGGGCAAGACTGGAAATCTGGTCCGGTTCAAGGATTCAAGTAATCCCATGCTGTATGTGCCTCGGGTCTTACCCTGATGGCTGAGACAGGCCATCCCAACACTTGGTGGCACACCAGTATCAGCCTTGGCAGGATAAATCTCCCCAGACTTATCCAACGGCTGTGAACATTTAAAACTAACATGAGTCTCTACAAATGTCCAGTTTTAGGGTTTTACACAGAATTAAACCAAACAACATGAATCAAACATGCACTTTATTTATTTCCACTAAATAACAAAAGTACATCAATATGATTGAAGCTAAGGGCATACAAAACTGTCTAACATTGGGGTCTATACCGGGCATTTCTGCTGCGGACCATGCAAAAATATCTAAATTTTGAAGTAAAAAACTTACCAGTTCGGATCGTAGGGGCTCCTGGATGGAGATGCCGATCTGGAGCGTCCGAGCTGGGTCTGCTGTTGAGGTCAGGACCGCGACTGTTTCTTCCGTGGGCGTGGCTCGTTCTTCGCCTTGCTTCGTGGGTCGTTCTAGTTCAAGGTAATCGGTCACCTTGGTTTTCCCCTTTAGGGCAGCAACGTAGCACTTGCGGGACTCGAGCTGGTCGCCCCGCGCCACTCCCACACCAAAGTCTGTTGGGAACTTCATAGCCAAGTGGTAAGTGGAGACCACCGCCCGTAAGACATGGGTGATCGGCCGACCTACTATGGCATTGTAGGGAGAGGGGGTCGCTACTACTAGAAAGTTGTGTTCGAATCTGACTACACAAGGCCATGTGCCGATCTCTACAGGTACTGTTATTTTCCCAAGGGGCCGGACTTTCTCTCCGCTGAAGCCTACCAAAGGAGTGTCTGCGGGCTTCAGGTCGCTTTTCTGCAACTGGAGCTGGTCAAACGCGGCTTTGAAGAGTATGTCGGCCGAGCTGCCCGAGTCGACGAGTATGCACCTAACCTCGAAGTCGTTGATTCTCAGCTTTATTACGAGCGCGTCGTCGTGGGGGTAATGGACCCCTCGCGCATCGTCTTCTGTGAAGAAAATTGACTCTTCCGTTCTTGGCCGCTTTGGGGGGTTCTGCTCCTCCCGGGCGACATCACGAACCGACGTCCGAGCTGCCGCTGAGGTGCACCCTGCAACGATCGAACCTCCCACTATCATGTGGATGGTTCCGCGAACTGGCCTCTCCTCTGGAGGTTGTCTCTGTGGTTGTTCGGCCGGCCTACTACTGGACTCGGGAACGTCTTTACCGTGCTCCCCTTGCCGACCTGTTCTATTACTATTATTATTGTTATTATTATTTTGTACAAAGTTTCTCAAATATCCGCGACGAATGAGCTCTTCTATCTCGTCGCGGAGGTTTTTACAACTCTCGGTGCTGTGCCCGTGGTCTTTTTGAAAACTGCAATAAAGACTCTTATTTCTTTCACTGGGATTCCCCCTCAGACGGGGCGGCCACTTCATGTACAGGGCATCCTTGATTGCCATCAGGATTTCAGCCCGCTTTGCGTTCAGTGGGGTGTAGTCAACTCGGTCTGGTGCAGGAGCTCGGAACAACTGACCCGGCTTTGCTCCCCGAACTACCTCCTTTTTTCTTCGGATGTCCTCTTGACTGGATGGTTCCCCTTCTCTCTTTCTTTTTTCGGGTGTGCCCTCACCCTTCTGGTTGATCTCCTCTTCAATGGATATGAACTTATCCGCGAGCTTTAGAAACTAGGTTATGGTTGCGGGTTGGTTGACGATCATGTGCCACTTGAACTCTTTGTGCTTTATGCCCTTCTTGGCCGCTGCTAGGCGTACGACGGGGTCCAAGCGCGGTATCTGCATACGACGGGGGATGGTGAATTGTCCGATACAGACAATAGGAGACTAGGGCTGTTCCCTGGAGTTATCCATTTCCGTGCTTCGTCCGACGTTACTAGAAGAAGCCATGAGCGTTGGATTGTTTCAAGGAAGAAGAAGGAACTGATAGAGTTTGGAGGGAAAGGCTTTTTGAAGCGTATCCCACAGACGGCGCCAAATGATACGGCGCGATCCGGGCACTCCTAGCTGGTGGCTGACAGGCTCCTTGCTGGCAACGAGCTGCACCTGAAAAGACGAAAGGAAGGATTCCCGAGGGTTTTCCCGGTGGGAATACTCGGATGCTTAAGTTAGTACTGTGTATGGAAGTAAAGAGGGCAAAATGAAAGCTAAGAGTGGAGGTCGCGCTTATCACTATATTCGAGAGGTTGGAGGTCTCCAGAGAGTTTCTCCTCTGCCCTGGGGGCTTTTATAGGAGCGCTCTTGCGAGGTCGTGCATAATCGCCACTGGGCTCCTGCCGCAGCCGTTACTTGCCAGGTCTGCGCAGGAGATTGTTACAGTGTACTATCCGCTTGGTCGAGTGACACGTCCCAAAGGGGCAGGCACGCCTCCATCTGTCGAGAGACGTGGGCACAAACTGTCGAAAGAATAAGGACTGCGCCGCCAGTCGAGAGACGCAGCGCAGTCTGTTCGGTACGGTCTTGTCAGATGGAAGCTTCCTGAGAGCGTCGCATCACTCAGTCGAAAGTTACCTCGTAGCGAGCTATCCTTGGCGCGAGCTACTTTGCAGCAAGCTCTTTGGGGTACTTCGAGGTGACCCTCATCAAGGTTGGTCTTTGGGGCAGTCTTCTACCCAGGTGCTAGAGCGAGTTGGTTTCCCTAGCTCGCGAGCTGAAATATTCTTGGAGTATTCCCTTATTGGTAGCTCGGGGAACCTGGAGCTCGCGTTGTAGTGAGCCTCTCCTTTACCTTGCCACCGCGTAGCGGGCTGCTTTATGAGCCTATCACTTAGACGTACCGGAATACGATGTTGAGCTGTCGCTTACGCTGAGTCAGCATCCACGTGTCGCCGTTTCATAGGTCGAGTCAAATCATCCTTCATCAGAAGCCCTGTTCGGTTATGTTGCCACCAACCAGAAATCCCCTGAAAGAACCAGGACGTAAACGGATCCAAGTAGCTCCAACTCCATCCAGCCTATGCGCACCTTCATCCTCGACCCACAGAAACCCCAAAACACAGCGATAGTGCTTAGATCTCTTGCCATTTCTCGCCAAGAGATCCTTGATTCCATCCTTGGGGGTTGTGCCCTTAGTGTTGATACCCTTGAAAAGCTTACCAAAATTGCCCAATTAAAGAAGAAGAAGCCTGTCGTTCTCGACGGCTGGTACCAAAACCACTTCTGGTGTTTTTTCTGTGTGGAAATGGAAGAGTTCGGGCACTGATAAAAGTTCTGGATTCCTTGCCATTGTCTATAGATATCGCATGCCTCGTCATTTTGGAAGAATGTTACTGCCTTTTTAGGGAAATTCCATCAACAAACTCCAAGAAGCAAACCAATTATCTACTAATAGACTTTTTCCCATCCCTAATCGTCAGATTGCCGCCCTACAAAGTGCAAGTTAATAAACAAAAGAATAGGGGGGTAATGCTGGTGGAACCCCATTTGCAGAGGTAGAGAATAGTAGCAGCGGTAATCCCCGATCTCTCTTTCTCTCTCTTATTTGCCACTACTGTTTAGGAAGATGAATAGTGCTTTTCTCCCAATTGTTTATAAGGGGGGTTTTTGTCTCACGGTCATAGTATAGGGGAGTCTTTGTTGCAAAACAAAGTACTGGGGGGTCTTTGTAATTTACCCATTAGTTAAATATGCCATGTCTTTTAAATAAATTATTTAAATGTGTATATATATATATATATATATATATAAATAGAGAGAGAGAGAGAGAGAAATAAATCTTCACTTTACTTTTCCTCACAAAATTTTACTTGTTTTCTAATTTTAGTTTTCAATGAAGGGATGGGAGATCCATCATATGGATGGCCGAACCCTGCAAGAAGGTTGGGCAAATTTTCAAAAATTTCTTTCTCTCCAATCCGGGAATCGTATTCCCTAGTTTAGAAAAATGCATTTTCAAAGTTCGTTCTTGAAACAAAAGTAGACCAGATCCGAAACCAAAAGAAGGGAAAGGGAAATACTTGATACGGAATTAAAAGGAACTCCCAACATAGGTGTTCACGCTCAAAGAGTATACCAAATCCGCCTCCACTGAAGATGACATAGCGAATGTTGAGGCAAGATCAACAAGAACTTGGGATTCTTCACCAAGAATCGAGTAGGGTGGTGTGAGCACGACTTATGATTGTTTCTTCACCAAGAAACTATATCAATAACACTTCTTGATCACTTCCAGTTGGTGGAGATCGAACTGGGATGGCGCCAAGAACTTAGGGAGCGAAAATAATGCAAAGAGAATTGTGTTCCTTTTGTGGAATTCGCCCCCTATTTATAATCCCTTTATGATCAGCTTCCTAATCTGATTATGAATGAGATTTCCTAATCTAAATCTTGTATTTAGATTTGGACTCTCAAGTTGATAAGACTTATCTTATCCAACTACTAATCCCAATCAGATTATAAACCCAGAACGACCTAATTTAATTAAACCTTTTAAGCCTAGTTCAAAATGGGCTTAGGTCCATTAAGTCATATTGCTTACTTTACCCATTAAGTGATGGCTAGTTTGGTTCTCTTTGTATGGCGTGGAATCCTAACATTGATCTACACAACAGCCACATGGGTTTAGCCTAGCCTGTTACAAGGCCTGGCCGAATTCACTGTAAGTCACAGTAAACCCCTAAGTCAAACACCATGAGCTCTTAATGGGCCCAACAGTTATACTAAATGGTCCTTGGGTTGAGCCATCTTGTGAAAACCCAAGGACTGTGGGCAGATGCAAGATTTGTTGCTTTTCCAGCAAACAGCACACGATCCTATCGTGAAAACATACCCAGATGTAGACTTTCTATCATCTGGATCCGACTGGAAATCGGCATCAATATACCCCTGGATCTGTAGTGAGCTACCATTGAATACCAGACAAAACTCTTTTGTCCTTCGAAAGTAATTAAGTATGTTTTTCACAGCAGTCCAATGCTCCTACCCTTGGTTGGCCTAAAATCTGCTTACCACACTCACTGCCTGAGTAATGTCAAGACGAGTGCACAGCATGGCATACATGATGCTCCCTACGGCTGAGGCATAGGCAACAAGGAGCAGCGGCAGATTTCCTTCCTCTTGTAATCAGCAGAAACAAGGAGCAACAAGGAGCAATGGCAGTCAACTATTTTGCAGCAGTGGCCGACGATTTTGTAACGGCAGGTTTCCTTCCTCTTGTAATCAGCAGCAACAAGGAGCAGCGGCGACCGACAGTGAGCTTTGAATTTTTTGCTTAATTTTTATTAGAAAAATCAATATGATAAAAATTTTCATATGCAAATTATCATATTGGTTTTCATATGATAAACCAACACCATATTGATTTCCGTATGCAGATTATCATGATTCATGAAAATTGCTTAATTTTTTGATTAATTTTTATTGGAAAACTCAATATGATAAAGCAACACCATCTTGATTGATTTTCATATGCAGACATCATGATTCATGAAAATTGCTTAATTTTTATTGGAAAACTCAATACAATAAAAATTTTTATATGTAGATTATCATATTGGTTTTCATATGATAAACCAACACCATATTGGTTTTCATATGCCGCACTTGGTTTGTAATTTTTTTATTACTTGTGATTGTGATATTTTTATTTTTGAGTATGTAAGTATTATGTTTGATGAATTAAGAATACATGATGTTATGGTAATATCTATGGAATCATTTGTAAATTTTCTTTTCTTGTCATTTTAGTGTTTATAAACAAAAAGTCCAGAAGAAACTTTGAGAGACTTGACCATTTAAAGGGGTTCCTTTCCATTTGTATAGATAAGGAAGTTTATAAAGCAAGTCGTTTTTTTTTTCTTGATAAATATTTGGAAAAGTCTTTGTTTTCAAAATCTGGTCATACAATGAAGGGAAGAAGAAGAAAAGAGAAAGGGAAGAGAGGAGAAGAGAAAGAATAGAGAGTGAGAGAGAGAGAGAGTATTTCCACCAGCAATACTAGTCCAATGACCACTATACAAAGCTGGTGTGGTGTATTAGTGTATCCAGATCTGTAATTGTCCCATTATTAATTGATGACGCAAAGATTCACGCATAGACCAATACTAATCTACTTGTAGTTTGTGTTGCTACAATTCGTTTTTCTCTATTTATACTACAAATACAAATGTAAATTAAGAACAATTAGGAGTGTAATCAAGTCAAGTCAAGCCGAGTATTAGGCTGTTCGCTTGAGTTCAAGTTTGAGCCCAACACAAAAGTACACTTCAAAACTCAACTCAAATTTTATGTGTTTAGATTGAATTTGATTTGAGTTGATACTCACGGACTACTTGAGATTAACTCGGCTTGAGATGATTATAAATAAATTAATATTAAAAATTATAAATAAATCAATATTAATGATATTAAAAATATTAAAAATAAAAATATGTTAAACAATTATAGATAAATTAATATTAAATAAAATATAAATAAAAATATATTATAAAAATCATTTATAAATGCATTTATTTATATTATTTTAATGTGTATTTGTATTTATAAAACAGTATTTTCAGGAAAAGTTTTATAATTAGGAATTAATTAGGACTTGTTAGAAGTTAATATAATATTATATTAACGTATTGCTGGGATAGATGGGTCTCTAAGCGAACTTGGTCCAAGTTAAATTAAAATATTATATTTTGAGTTATGTCTAATTGGCCCAACTGCAATCCAAGTTCCTACTCCAGTGAGAATGATCCATTTAATTTTGTGCTCTATTCTTTGTAATAAAAGCTCAGAAAGTTGTTTTAGTAGGCTTCCCGTTCCAAGGTGACCATAACTTGTAGCATAAATTGGTTTTAAATTTACTTTCGTAATTTTAAAAACAAAATTATTAATAAAATTATTTTTTAATAGTATTTTATTATTTATAAATATAATTAATTTTTATATTTTTAATGATTTTATTAGTTAAATAAAATTTTATTCATTTTACTAATTTTAACCGATCGAACTACAAGACAGGATAGCTCAGAGAACCTAGGGTGGCTCACCAGGCGTGGTCACTTTGTTGCTTAAGTTAGTATCTAGTTGTGTGAGCTAGTAATCTTGAATGCAATAGTGTTAGTTAGCAGTAAATTACGCTTACCTTATGTTAATGGGTTAGATGCCTTTATATAGGCGAGCCGTTGTAGGTCTTACAAAACACCTCCAAGATCTTTGGCCCACTCCGTTAAGAGTCTGTTTCACACTAGGAGGTGGACATCATTCTAGCCAATAAGGCTAATCGAGTCTGTCTGATCCGAGAGGTATGTGGATAAGGCCCAAAGATACGCAACATGATCCCGTGAAGTTCGGTGATAGTTAGGTAGCTTCTGGAAGTAGGTTACGTGTCACCTCGGCAAGTCGGGTTACCACAAGCTGCTCGGTCCTCAGTCTAGGCCGAGGTGCCCGAGGTGACCTGGCCTACTGAGGTGGCACAAAGTGCCAAGTAGATATCCAATTAGAAGATAGCATCCACATGTCCGCTTATGGGCAGGTCGAGCCAAATCACCCCTCATTAGTTTAGACGAGTGAGAAAGAGAGGATGAGAGGAAGAGGAAAATAGAGAAAAGAAAGAAAGAAAGGAGAAGAGAAATGGATGGAGGAGAGAGTAGATCGCCACTTTAAGAGTTGCACCAGTGATCAGGAAAAATAGAGGAGGTACAGGGAAGGAGAAGAAAGGGAAGAAGGGGAAGAAGAGAAAGAGAGAGTGAGAGAGAGAAAGAAAGAAAGAATGGGAGAAGAGATTGTACCAAGGAGAAACCAAATTTCCACCACTAATTCGCCGTGTGAAGAGGTTGAACGAGATTAATAGTGCTGATTCTAAGGGATTCAATTACTTGGAAAAATACCTTTATCTTAAGAAATACATTCATCAGATGAGTTCCAAGGTATCACTTCTCTAAGTAAAAGAAAGAAACAAAAACAAATAGTGAAATAAATCATATACCTTAAGGTTAGGGGTTAGAAGTAGTTAGATCAAATTACAAGAATATCGTTTATATGTGTAGGGGTATTATGACCGGAAGGGCTGGTTTACCCAAAATTTAATGTGGTTTGGGTTAAATAATCAAAACCTAACCCACCCTACACCCGGTTTGGGTTAAAAACAAACATTAAGGTTAGGCATAGAAGTTAAACCAAATTACAAGAATACCCTTTATATGGATAAGGACATTATGATTGATGGGCCAAGTTAACTAAGCATGCACCGAATTTGGATTAAATAATCAAAACTCTAATATGAACCTACGCCCTAATAGGCCTAACCCTAACCTGACAATGCAGGGGTGAATCAAGTCCAATTTACCAATATGGTGTTGGTTTATCGTATGAAAACCAATATGATAATCTACATATGAAAATTTTTATTGTATTGAGTTTTCCAATAAAAATTAAGCAATTTTCATGAATCATGATAGTCTACATATGAAAATCAATCATGATGGTGTTGTTTTATCATATTGAGTTTTCCAATAAAAATTAAGCAATTTTCATGAATCATGATAATCTGCATATGGAAATCAATAAGGTGTTGGTTTATCATATGAAAACCAATATGATAATTTTCATATGAAAATTTTTATCATATTGAGTTTTCTAATAAAAATTAAGCAAAAAAATCAAAGCTCACTATCGGTCGCCGCTACTCCTTGTTGCTGCTGATTACAAAAGGAAACCCACCGCTGCAAAATCGTCGGCCAGTGCTGCAAAATCATTGGCTGTCGTTGCTCCTTGTTGCTCCTTGTTGCTGCTGATTACAAGACGAAGGAAATTCGCCGCTGCTCCTTGTTGCTCACTATCGTAGATGAAGCTCTTTGGAGGAAGGAAATCCATCGTAGTCGTCGGTCATGGCTGCCGCAAGTCATCGGTCGCGCTGTCGGAGTATGAGGTTTGAGAGGAAGGAAGGCTGGAACATGGAATGGTTAGAACAAAAATGAACTTTCATTCTAACCCTAACTCGTATGGCCGAGGGACATGAATGACATTTTTTTGTTTCTTTTTTTTTTTTTTAAATCGAACGAAAATGAATTACGCTACCCAAACTGCTGCCTGCTCAAATGGTTTAGTGGTTCGATCGCCCGGATCAATGATTTTTTGACCTTTTCAATGGTTATTTAATAAATAATGATTTACAGTATAATTGGACCCAAGGGTTGACCAATAACCAATTTTCCAATCCAACCATATGGTCCGGTCCAGTTTTGGAAACCATGCTTGAACTGAAGATGAATGAAGGAGGGAGTGGGTCTCTATTAATGATGTTCTCGTGAACACAGACTGGATCCTGGTTGTTATGGGAGATAGAGGGGCAACCTTCCAAAGACTTGTGAATAAGTTGTTTGTGCCATTAATCGGCAGAAAAGTAGAATGCTATGTAGACGACATGGTTGTCAAAACTCAATTTTCACACGAATTAATACAAGATTTGCATTCTGTTTTTGAAATTTTGCGTAAGTTTAATATGAGGCTGAACCCAAACAAGTGTGCCTTTGGTGTGACCTCGGGCAAGTTCCTAGGATACATCGTTAACCGGCGCAGCATCGAGGCCAACCCGATTAAGATTAAGGCCATCTTAGATATGAGACCACCTCGGAAGTTGAAGGAGGTTCAGAAGTTGAATGGCTGCATAGCCGCTCTGAGCCGCTTCATGTCCAAATCGGCGGACCAATGTCTGCCATTCTTTAAGGCAATTAAGAGCAAAGGGTTTGAGTGGACCCAAGACTACCAGCTCGCGTTTGACGAGCTCAAAAAATACCTCGCTAGTGTACCAATCTTAACCCGGCCCGAGAAGGGCGATGTTTTGGAACTGTACCTCTCGGCGAGCGACGAAGTGGTCAGTTCGGTACTAATAAAGGAAGTAGATCGGGTTCAACAACCCATCTATTATGTTAGTAAAATATTGCAGGGAGCAGAGACGAGATATGCCCTAGTAATTGTAGCTCGGAAGCTCTGCCCGTACTTCTAGGCTCACACTGTTATTGTCCTCACCGACAAACCTCTGAGGCAAGTCTTACTTAAGCCCGAGGTCTCTGGCCGGTCGACGAAGTGGGTCGTTGAACTCAGCAAGTACGACCTCTAGTACAAGCTGCGAATTGCCATTAAGGCCCAAGCCTTAGTAGATTTCATCGCCAAGTGCACATTCAGCTCCGAAGTCCCCAGGCCAGTTGAGCACAAGGCTCCCAGCTCGGCTGAGCCCGAAGCTCCCAGGCCAGTCGAGTCCGAGCCCCATGAGGTAGCAGCCAGTGTGGCATCTCTCCTAGTTCGGCCAAGCATGAGCTGGGATGAGGAACCCTGGATCCTTCACGTAGATGGCTCCTCGAACCAACAGGGCAGCGGAGCCAGAATAGTTCTGCACGACCCAAGTGGCACGAAACTGGAGTATGCGCTACGTTTCGAGTTCGCGGCATCCAACAATGAAGCGGAGTACGAAGCATTGATAGCTGGACTAGCTCTAGCCAGAGAAGTGAAAGCTAAGCACATCGTTATCTGCAACGACTCCCAGCTCGTGGTCAACCAGGTCACCGGAGAGTACGAAGCTCGCGAGCCAACCATGATCGCCTACTTAGCCAAAGTCAGAGAGGCCCTGCTCAACTTCCAGTCACACTTTATCAGGCAAATCCCAAGGTCAGAGAACGCTGAGGCCGACGCTCTGTCCAGATTAGCCAGCGCCAGCAACATCACCATGAGAACCGTGTACATAGAGGACTTGTCTCGGCCTAGTATTCTCCGGGGGGCAGAGGAGGTCACTCCCGTCGTTCAAGTAGAGCCAAGCTGGATTGACCCGCTCGCGAGCTTCTTGCTACACGAGACCCTCCCTGTAGATCGCAATGCAGCCAGAAGGGTGCAGCGCCAGGCAGCAAAATACATCATGATAGACGAACGGCTATACCGGAGATCCTACATGCTCCCCTACTTGCGTTGCTTGTGACCTACTGAAGCCGAGCTCGTACTCTGCGACACTCATGAAGGGTTGTGCGGCGGGCACTTGGGGGGCAGGGCCCTCGCCCAGAAGGCACTCCGACAGGGATATTATTGGCCAACAATGAAGATAGACGCTATTGAGCTCGTTAGAAAATGTGACAAATGCCAGAGACATGCCAATATTCACCACCAACCCGCTGCTGACCTCAAGTATCTCACCAGCCCGTGGCCCTTTGCACAGTGGGGCATCGATCTACTCGGGCCATTCCCGCCGAAAGTTCTTAGTAGTAGCAGTCGACTACTTTACCAAGTGGGTAGAAGCCGAACCCCTTGTAACGATCACAGCCCGAAATGTTCAAAACTTCTTTTGGAAGAACATCGTGTGCCGCTTCGGGTTACCTCGGGTATTGACAACGACAAGCAGTTCGAGGACATCAAATTTCAAGACTGGTGCCAAGACATGGGAATCTGATAGAATTTTACTTCAGTCGCACACCCTCAAGCAAACGGCCAGGCAGAAGTCACGAACAGAGCCATCCTCTGAGGACTAAAGGTACGACTGGACCGAGCTAAAGGATTATGGGCAGATGAACTACCCAGTGTTCTATAGGCCTTCCGGACCACGAAAAAGACCACCACGGGAGAAACACCCTTCAATCTCACCTACGGCACCGAAGCAGTGATCCCTGCAGAGATCGAAGTACCTACGTTGTGACTAGAAGTATATAGTGATCAGACAAATGAAGATGAGCTACATACCAACCTCGATCCACTCGACGAAGTAAGGGACCTCGCGTATGTTAGGACTGCAACCTACCAGCAGAGAGTAGCTCGGTACTATAATGCCAGGGTCAAGAAGCGGAACTTCCACGTGGGCGACCTGGTCCTTGGTAAAGTTATGGTACCGGAGCCCGGCGCTAGCAAGCTCGGGTCCAACTAGGAAGGTCCTTACCAAGTGAAACGAGTGCTCCGGGAAGGAACGTATGAGCTAGAGACCCTCGAAGGGAAACAAGTACCTCGGGCATGGAATATTGTCAACTTAAGACAATACTAACTGTAAGAATCGGGTAGGCCACGAGCCACCCTCAAAGCCTAAGGACCAGAATACCGAGCTAACATGACCTCAGCACAACAGGACCCAGTCGCCTTTATGACATGGGCAGACTCCAAGAGTGGGCCACGAGACACTCCTCCAGCCTAAGGGCTGAAACGCCGAGCTAATAAAGAAACCTCGGCAGCATACAAGACTTAGTCGCTCCATCAGCATGAACTAAGTACTTGCAACACCCAAGGTGCGGGTGGCTCGGGCACGAACCTTGTTGTGAATAGCCCGCCCTAGCACGCAATGAGTTCAACCCGTTAAGGACAACTGATGGCAACCTACCCCGGGTGCAGACAGGTCAGGCATATACCCTACTATGTCACTCACCTCGGTGTACACAAGGCTACCCCTACTAAGTAATGGAGTACAGTTCGGGAACACAGCGGTTGAGAAACTCCCGCTTCGCGTAATTAGCCTAATAGCCTAAACGGTTCAGAACAAAGCGATCACTTTGGCAAATAAATGAAAGACTTGCTCAGATACTCAACAAAGTAAAGTTGTTATTACGTAAATGTTGTTACAAAAGTCTGTTACAAGAAAGTAAAGTTGTTATTACGTAAGTACAGAGCCCGAGCTATTTTGGAGGCTTGCTGTCTTTGCCAGAGACCTCATTGGGGGAACTAACTGGGCTAGCATCCCTTGTTTCATCTTCAGCGCCTTCATTCTCAGAATCTAGATCATCCTTTGACCGACGCATGATGTCATCAGTGATCCGCAAAGTGGTGATGGCGCTTGTATCCAGGTCGGGGTAGAGGTGCCTGATTAGCCACCAACTGAGCTTGAAGCCCTTGCGATAGGCCTCGGTCATCACATCGTCAAACCTTGAAGAGCTGACATAGTCGACGACGGCCTGAGCTTTGGCCTCCTTGAGAGCATCCTCGAAGATCGTGGTCTTATCTTTAATATCTTCTTGGAGGTACTCCATCTCGCGCTCCAGCTTCCCCTTTGCCTCCTTGAGGCCCTGCATCTCGAGCTTCAGGGTGTCCCACTCAGCCTTGAGGCTGTCCACCTTGAGCCCCAAGGCCTCTTGGCCAACCTTGAGCCCATTCACCTCGGCCCTAAACCTATCCTTGTCTCAGGCCAGCTCGCCCTTCTCCGCCATTAGCACCTCGATGAAGCTCTTCTGAGCCAAGGCATCACTCTCCAGGCGGTGGACTTGGCTGCGAACTGCCCTCAGTTTGGTATGGGCTGCACGAGATGACTTCTCAGCCTCTAGAGCCCACCTCAGATGCCGATCTGATTGAAGGGTCAAGGAGCGAACGACGGAGTTCACCTGCCAAAGGGAAACCAGTTAAAAAAAAAAACTCACCACCATAGTATGAGTGGCAGCTCGAGCACCGAGCTGACCAGGAGTGAGATCAGCCCACTCGGTGACCTCCCCGGGGTATGCAGCCAGCTTGCTCTTCTCCAGGCTGTACTGGGGATTCAAGACGGTTTGGCTTCCTTGACCCTCCGAGCTAGACGTCGTCATCTCTACATCACGAGTGGACTCCTCAGAAGCCTCAGCGGTAGCTTCGGCAGGATGAGCCCCGGTAGCAGCCTCTGTAGCACAAGCCTCGACAGCGCTCTCAACAGCAGGTTCGATGGACTTAGTAGAAGGCTCCGCTACCACCTCGGGCCCCTGAGGCACCGTGTCTCCTTCCAGGTCGATGACAGGTGGAATGCCTAGGAGCTCGGGTTCCGGAGCTGAAGCCTGCGGAGGTTGAATCTTGGCTGAGGCTTGTGGAGACTCAACGCGTGCCCTTCTTGGCCACGCGCTTCTTCCTCTTCATCTGGCAGAAGAGTCTTTGGTTGTCAATCTTCTCTATCTCCATGGAACCTACAGCGGAGCTCAACGTTAGCAATACCGGAGTAAACATACAAACAAAGGACCGAAGTAAGGCAAAACCTACCTGAGCTCAAGCCGGCTTGGATGAGCTTCTCCTCGGATGTGAACTCCTTATAATTTAACCTGAGCTGGGCTAGCGACTGGAGCTCCTTCTTGGTCTTCTAATCTAGCATGATGCCGAGGTCTTGAACGGCCACCCTCCAGTCAGTAGGGAAGGGCCACCCCGTGCTGCTCCGAACTATGAAGTAGTCCCGCTTCCAGGCCGGGACTTTACTCGGGAGTCTGTGCATAAGCTTGAAACCCGGGCGGGGAGACAGGTAATAAGACCGTCTGTGCCCGGGGAGAGTGCCCGAAGCACTCTTCTTTATTGGAAAAATGGTGCTAAGAACATCCAGGTTGATAGGGAGAGATCGGTCAAAACAAAGAGAAATAGTCCCAACTATATTCCATATGGAATTTGGGTGAAGTTGGTCCAAAGTAATGTTGAAGTGCACCAGCACCTCGGTAATCAAGCGGTGAAGAGGGAGGCAGAGCCCGGCTACTAACTGCTCACTGAAGATCACGATCTCATCAGGACTGTGCTCCCATGGGATGTTTCCGGTAGGGAGACCGTATGAGTATTCCCCGGGAAGGTGGAACCTTTGTATGAGGTCCTGGAGCCTCTCCGAGGTCATGGTGGAAGGGCCGAACTGGTCCGGTACCCGACCTCGGTTGGAGGTAGATGCCAGATTACCTGAAGCCACCTGTGCATCGGGTGGCGGAGCGGCCGAAGCCCCACCCTGGGCCGAGGTAGCCACCCCGGGCTCATCGGCTAAGCTACCTATGCTAGACGACATGATAGGCAGAAAGGAAAGAAACAAACTGGAAGGGAAAAGGAAGCTCGGGAGGACTCACCAAAGAAATGCAAGCGGACTGAGAGAACGGGACGAACTGGAAGACCCGAGCTAAGAGACCTCTGGCGCGAGCTCAAATGCTAACGACAAAAGCTTTGTGGCGAAGAAATGGCCAAGGGTCCCCCCTATTTATAGCCATGGCTGCGGGCTCCTCGAGGCGAAAACGGTTTAGCGCGTTTTTGACGTCCGCGAAGTCCAAATCGCGTGAGGTCCGCGCTTAAACTGGATTCGACTCGAGTCTCTCTTGATCGAACCGGGCACTAGACCAGTCCAGCTGGATGGAGGGCGCAATGAAGCGGCATAAGTACCAGTGCCAAATCCACCTGGTGCATCATGACCTCCCTTCACTGGGTCATCGCCGCCAGCGCAGGGAGTGGGGGGCAATTGATGGAGGGTGATTTGGCCCGACCTCGCATCACGGGTACACGTGGGCGTGACCTTGCCCAAACTGTGACTCAACGTGACAGCGCAACGGATGCAACCACAATTCGGAGGGAAGGCCCCACTGAGTTCAGCTCGTTAACTGGGCAGATAAACTACTCGTTGGAAGCCACCTTACCTACCCCTCCTCCCCAGGGATAAGGCACTTCGGAGCGCCCCGAGTTCGGGGCGCCCTGACCTCTCTTGAGGCCCGAGCTCCTCCCAATGGACGTCGGGCCACTCCCAGACAAGAATGCACCGATCCATCTCTAGACACCCCGAGGCATAGAGACCTCGGGTCAGCCATCTCGACATAACTTGCTACAAGCAACTCGTCGCTCAAGAGACAGCTCGGCGGGAGGTAATTCGTGGAAGGGTAGCTCAGCATACCATAGGAAGGCTTCTTGCTCGACCACCGTACCCGACAGATCTGGGACAACCGCCATGTCCCTTGTCAGATAGTGTCGTGCCTGCCACCTCTAGAAGGTGTCTTGTACCTGACAGGTACGTACCCTGCAGTGATGATCCCGCGTGTGCCACCTCAGCCCTGTCTGTAACGGCTGTGGCAGGCTGACAGTGGCGGTTATACCTGCCCTGTCAGAGGCCAGTAGGCCTAGGGCAACAGAACGTTGTTATAAGGAGCCTATTCTCAGAAAACGGGTATCTTAAAAGAATCTCTTGTGCTATCTCACTCTTAGCCTTTATCCTCTCTTTGCTTCTTGCACAGAATACTGACTTAATCGTCGGAGCGTCCCCGCTGGGAAAACCCCCCGGGAATTCTTCTTCTTCCTCATTTCAGGTACCTCTTGGGAAGCCATGCGAGTGCCAGTTAGGAGTGACCGGATTACACACCATCAGATATTAAAGGAGATCAAGTGCCACCACCACCAACAACCGCAGTGCAGAAGAAGAGGAGGAGGAGAAGAAGAAGAAGAGGAAGAGGAGGCCAGAAAATGTACCACCAGAGCTCTCACCACCGATGGCCATTGGTATGGGTCACCGTTTGCTGTAGTATGATCGCCGGTGTATGGGTAGGGTTTGATGGAGGAAAAGCAGCAAAACTCTGCAAAATGGAGGGAAAATGAGAAAGAACAAGGGCTGAGTGTTTTGAGTCTTGTTTTCTCTTTTTGTGGCCAGTTGAACCGGCTAGCCCATGCTAACAATAGATTCACAGTTAATGTTATGAAGCAGCAGGCTAAGTGATGTGGTTGATTAAGATTGGTGTGTTTACAGATGAATGAACCCACCGGTGCACAAAATGTGGACTCCTTTTGCAGTTAAAAATGCTCGTAAGAACACTAACTTTTTAAACGCAAATAACATTTGCACTAATACTTAAATAACATTTGCTTGCACAAATACCATCATTTCTTTCCCATCTTTATCATCAATATTCTGTTTTTACAAATGCAATGTACCCCACCAGCATGTGAATTGCATCATCTCAAACGAGTCTTTTAATTACCCAAATAAAGAAGTGAGTTGTTTAGCTGACTATAGAGTAAAAAGTAGGGGGTGCTTATAAAAACCATAAGACTAAAAATAGAAGGCAACTGAACTGACCAAAACATGCAATTAGGTGTTATTTATCAAAATTCATAGATGGATTTTGATTGGTCAAAACTCTTTGGATCATGTCTTTTCCATATCATAGATTTTTTCATAAATATAAATATATATATATATGCATCACATATTTATATTTATTATTTATGATATTTATTTATAACACATACATATATATAAAAAGATAAAAAACTGAAAATTGGAAAATCAGAACCAATCAACCAGTTAACCCGTGGTACTGGGTTCAACGGAGAAAAAATTTGATCTCAAATCTCCTGTGCAGCCAACTAGACCTTACCAACCAGTGGTTGGTAACCTTATGATACAAATTGCATTTGTAAGGCAGGGCACTCCATCCCTTTCTCTGCCCCATAGTCAAGACATTCTACCCCATCCCCACCCCATCCCCAAGTAACCACTCTTCAATGTCGGGCGAGTTCAAGGGCAATGCACCCCACTCCTCATCAAGGATGGAGAATCCTTGAACTTCTCGGCCTCGTTCCTAGTATTGGGCAGGTTTATGTAGAGGTGTAAATTGGGTCATGCTGGGTTGGCACAACACAACCCGTATGTTGCTTGCACAAAGTGTGAGTCATACTGTGCTGACCCACGAGGCGTCTAGGGCCATGCCTCACTCCTCTAGGATAATTTGGGGGGTCAGTTTGGCATGGCCCATGACTCAAGCCAGCATGGGCCATGCCGTGCCAAGGGTCAGGCTACTCCATGGGCCAGACCTTGGGCCAGGCCATGCCGCACACCAAGCCAAGCTTAAGGAAAGGCACCCACTCCCTATCCAAGGTTTTTAAAATTGGACCGGATAGGGAACCGTTCTGGAGTCGAACGGTCTATCTGTTCAGTTTAAATGGATGACCCGCTTTGACAAAAAAATAAAAAAATTAGAAAAACAAAAAAAGGCTAAAAATTGTTGCCCGGGTTGACGATTCGACCGCCCAGGTTAGCGGTTCGCTATACAAATAAACGGTTTTGAAGAAAAAGCGGTTTTGAGGTGAAATGGTGTCCAATTCCCAATTTTTCAAGTCTAACCATCTAGTTTGATCCAGTTTTGAAAACATTGTCCCCATTAACCCAATATTCAATTTGATGATAGAAATGATCAAAAGGATATATTGAGTATTAACCACATGGTAAATTTCTAAGTGTACACTAAATTGTCTATAATATTAAAAAATCTAACTTTATGAAAATTTTGGAAAATTTATTGTACTTGTGTAATTTTGAAATTTATTTAATTTTTTATTAAATAATGCATTTTCTTTTTATATGGTTTACTTATAGAATTATACTATTTTATCTTATAATTTCTAATATAATCTAACCAATAATTTCCTTTTTCCAATATTATACTAATTTATCATAATAATTTGTGTAATTATTTGTTCATATTATAGTTTTCTACGTCACATAGTCATTTATCTTTAATAATTTTCAATAATTTGTAATGAAAATTACATAATTTTTTAATGGTTTTCCAAAACCTGTCATATGTAATAAATTTTCCTAAAATGTCCAAAATACTCTAATAAATTTCAATAATTATTTAATGCATTTTAATTAAACTTTCAAATACTTTATATCTTTTAATTTCAAATATGTTACTTTACGAAAATGTAGTTTTATGAAAATTTTTGAAAATTTTATTACATTTGTGTAACTATGGGGATTTATCAAATTTTTTAAATTGTTATTAAATATATTTTTTATTTGGCAATTTACTAACAAAATTAAACTAATTTATCTTTTATTTTTCAATATAAATTAATGAATAATTTTATTTTCTAACATTATAATATTTTGTTCCCCCATTTGCATTTGGTTATTAATTATACCCACCGGGCTAAGTGATGTGATTGATTAAGATTTGTGTGTTCACAGACGAATGAACCCACCGGTGCACAAAATGTGGACTCCTTTTGCAGTTAAAAATGCTCGTAAGAACACTAGGTTTTTAAACGCAAATAACATTTGCACTAATACTTAAATAACATTTGCTTGCACAAATACCATCATTTCTTTCCCATCTTTATCTTCAATATTCTGTTTTTACAAATGCAATGTACCCCACCAGCATGTGAATTGCATCATCTCAAACGAGTCTTTTAATTACCCAAATAAAGAAGTGAGTTGTTTAGCTGACTATAGAGTAAAAAGTAGGGGGTGCTTATAAAAACCATAAGACTAAAAATTGAAGGTAACTGAACTGACCAAAACATGCAATTAGGTGTTATTTATCAAAATTCATATATGGGTTTCGATTGGTCAAAACTCTTTGGAGCATGTCTTTCCTACATCATAGATTTTCCTATAAATATAAATATATATATGCATTACGTATTTTTGTTCTTTTTATTATTTTTGAACAAAATTTTGATTAATTTTAAATAAATAAAAATAATTACAAAAACTAACATTTTTATTAATTCCACTAATAATTAACAATTATATAGGAATGACAATGGGGAGGGTTCAAGGCAGGGCACTCCATCCCTTTCCCTGCCCCATAGTCAAGACATTCTACCCCATCCCCACCCCATCCCCAGGTAACCACTCTTCAATGTCGGGCGAGTTCAAGGGCAATGCACCCGATTCTTCATCAAGGATGGAGAATCCTTGAACTTCCCGACCTCGTTCCTAATATTGGGCAGGTTCAAGTAGTGGTGTAAATTGGGTCATGCTGGGTCGGCACAACACGACCCTTATGTGGCTTGCACAAAGTGCGAGTCATATTGTGATGATCCACGAGGCGTCCTAGGCCATGCTTCACTCCTCTAGGATAGTTTGGGGGGTCAGTTCGGCATGGCCCATGACACAAGCCAGCACGGGCCATGCCGTGCCAAGGGTCGGGCTACTCCATGGGTCGGACCTTGGGCCAGGCCATGCCACACACCAAGGCAAGCTTAAGGAAAGGCACCCACTCCCTATCCAAGGTTTTTAATATTGGACCGGAAAGGGAACCGTTCTGGGGTCAAACGGTCTATCTGTTCAGTTTAAATGGATGACCCACTTTGACAAAAAAATAAAAAATTAGAAAAACAAAAAAAGGCTAAAAATTGTTGTCTGGGTTGACGGTTCGACCGCCCAAGTTAGCGGTTCGCTTAACAAATAAACGGTTTTTGAAGAAAAAGCGGTTTTGAGGTGAAACGGTGTCCAATTCTCAATTTTTCAAGTCTAACCATCTGGTTTGATCCAGTTTTGAAAATATTGTCCCCGTCAACCCAATATTCAATTTGATGATAGAAATGATCAAAATGATATATTGAGTATTAACCACATGGTAAATTTCTAAATTTACACTAAATTGTCTTTAATATTAAAAAATCTAACTTTATGAAAGTTTTGGAAAATTTATTGTACTTGTGTAATTTTGAAATTTATTTAATTTTTTATTAAATAATGTATTTTCTTTTTATATGGTTTACTTATAGAATTATACTAATTTATCTTATAATTTCTAATATAAACTAACCAATAATTTCCTTTTTCCAATATTAAACTAATTTATCATAATAATTTGTGTAATTATTTGTTCATATTATAGTTTTCCATGTCACATAGTCATTTATCTTTAATAATTTTCAATAATTTGTAATGAAAATTACATAATTTTTTAAAGGCTTTCCAAAATCTGCCATATGTAATAAATTTTCCTAAAATTTCCAAAATACTCTAATAAATTTCAATAGTTATTTAATGCATTTTAATTAAACTTTCAAATACTTTATATCTTTTAATTTCAAATATGTTAGTTTACGAAAATGTAGTTTTATGAAAATTTTTGAAAAATTTATTACATTTGTGTAACTATTGGGATTTATCAAATTTTTTAAATTGTTATTAAATATATTTTTTATTTGGCAGTTTACTAACAAAAATACACTAATTTATCTTTTAGT
Source organism: Nelumbo nucifera (assembly GCF_055504915.1). NCBI lineage: Eukaryota > Viridiplantae > Streptophyta > Magnoliopsida > Proteales > Nelumbonaceae > Nelumbo > Nelumbo nucifera. The sequence continues at coordinate 94,704,145 of NC_142650.1, read as the reverse complement.
TTTCAATATAAATTAATGAATAATTTCATTTTCTAACATTATAATATTTTGTTCCCCCATTTGTATTTGGTTATTAATTATAATAATAACAATAATTAAATTTTGTCATGTTAAATATCTAAATTAGTTAATTTTGTCAAGTTAAATATTTTGTTATTTAAATAATTAAATAATATTTAAAATATTTAAAAATTTTTGTTATTTGAATTTTATTTATTTTAATGTTATTATGTAATATTAAATATTTTGTTATATTATTTAGCTATTTTTAATATTTTTTATTTGAGATTTTTAGGTATTGAAATATTTAAATAATGTTTTATTTTTTAATGTTAAATTGTTATTATTTGAATAATATTTAAATTGAATAGTTCATAAAATTATAATTTATATTGTTACTACATAATTTCATGGTGAATTTTGTAAAAATATAGAATTATCAATAATATGAATATTATTTAAATAGTTCTAAATTTTTTTAAGTGAAACTTTCTTTAGATAGATATAGATAAACAGTGGGGGAGAGGATAAATTGAAATTAGAGATAGTTTAGGAGATAATCTCTCTACTAAATTAGAGATAATTTATGAGATAAATAGGAGTTAGAGATAATTTATGAGATAAATAGGAGTTAGAGATAATTTATGAGATAAATAGGAATTAGAAACAATTTAGGGGGAAGTGGTGCCAGTTAGCTAAACATTAGAAAAACAAATCCCTCTTTCTTTATGGTTATTAGAAATAGTTAAGCATATTTGATTTCCTTATTGGTTTAATGGATAATTATGTGGAACTAAAAAAATAAAAAATTCAGAAAAACATAAAACTAGAAAGGGGGGTTTGAAGCAATGAGAGGGCTCTTGATATGGCAGCACCAATTTATATATATATGAACACGGAATCAGGGGTTTACATGTGGTCTGCGTGGCCATACCACAAATAGGTTGCAGTTCCATGGTTTGGATCCAAAGTCTCTGTATTTGGAGTGGTGTAAAATGATCAGAGAGAGATCTACTTCCTCCGTTTTCTTTTCACATATAACCTCCTAATTCATCTTATTCCTTCTATGCCCCCCTAAAGTTTATTTGCAAATTACACATACCAAGTGAATAATATATTAGGAAAAGAATGCTAATAGTCAACATTAACCAACTAGAAATCCATTAGCTTGGATGTGCGAATTAATTGCTAAAAGATTATTCTTTTAAGAAACTATTCATATCTCAAATATATCAAGAGTAAAATATGGATCATACAACTAAGTGGTATAAAACACATCTATGGTGAAACAATAAGGACATATGGGTATAGATAAGTAGAGAGAGGACATACAACACAAATGCAATACTCTTTAAAATACAACAACTGAAGTTGAATATCTTTAATATCTATATCTTAGTAAAGATGACTACAAGGATGGATTATGCAGTAATGGTTGCTCATCAACTTGTGTTTTGAAATTGTTCTCCATACTTTTGCATCCTGTTGAAGTTGAACCTGTATCCCAAAGGCCTATTGGTTTATCTATGATGCATTCCACCTCATGAATTTTTCGTTCAACATGAGAATATCCTTCGGACCTCCTCAATCCCTCGAGCTCCAATGCAACTTCTTTCATTGTTGGCCTTTCCTTTCCATTTAAGCTCAAGCATCTTTTTGCAATGTTGGCAACCTTTTGGAGTTCATACTCTCTACCATCTTTTAAGACTTGAGCATCGAGAATTTCAAAAAGATGGTTCTCCATTATTGCAGAAATAAAATAAGTCACAATGTTTCTCCCTTCTAATGGTCTAGTAAAAGAAATTGGCTTCTCCCCTGTTAGGAGCTCCACAGGAACAACCCCAAAGCTATAAACATCACTTTTGTCCGTGAGTTGACTTGACTGAAAAATATTCAGGATCCAAATATCCAAAGGTCCCTTGTACCATAGTGGTTAAGTGAGTCTTATCAATTGCAATTGATCTTGAAGTCCCAAAATCAGACACCTTAGCCCTACCTTTGTCATCTAAGAGGATGTTTGAAGATTTTATGTCTCTGTGGTAAATTGGTATTGAAACTGCTGAATGTAAGTAAGCAATTGCTCCCGAAACTTCTGTGGCAATTCTTAAGCGATTGTCCCATGTTAATAAGAAATCCTCATTTTGATAATGAATATTGTAGAAAAGAGTTCCACCAATGATGAATTCATAAACTAATAGAGGAATTTCTGTCTCTAAACAACAGCCCAACAATTTAACCACATTCCTATGGTTGATTTGAGAAAGTATGACAACCTCATTGATGAATTGTTCAAGTTGACTTTCATCCTCCATCTTGGATTTCTTGATTGCCACAATTCCTCCATCTGATAGCATACCTTTATAAACTGTACCTTGTCCCCCTTGACCAAGAATTCGATTTTCATTATATTGATCAGTTGCCTTTGCTAATTCATCCGCTGTAAAAACTTTTATTTTCTCGACATTGCCTTCTTTTGATGAAATTTGTTGTTTCAATAGCAAACCACCATTTCTTTTATAAAAATTTTCTTTTTGTTTCTTTATTTGTTTTTTCTTCAAAACATGGTACAATCAATAACTGGATAGAAGTAACACCATACCTAAACATACACCTGCATGATCCATGGAAGATAATTGGTTAAGAATAACATAATAACTAAGAGGAAACCAACAAATAGAAGATTTTAATGCAGCAAATCCCATGTGTTAATTTTGTTTAAAAGTGGTGACTAGAAGTTGAGTAGGGCCTCTCTGACTTTGGCTAAATAGGCGACCATGGTCGGCTCGTGAGCTTCATACTCGCCCGTGACCTGGTTGACCACGAGCTGGGAGTCGCTGTAGATAACAATGTGCTTGGCTTTTACTTCTCTGGCTAAGGCTAGTCCGGCTATCAACGCCTTGTATTCTGCTTCACTGTTAGACGCCTCGAACTCAAAGCGTAGCGCGTATTCCAGTTTCATGCCGATCGGGCCGTGCAAAACTATTCCGGCACTGCTGCCCTGTTGGTTCGAGGAGCCTTCTACGTGAAGGATCCAGGGCTCCTCATCCCAGCTCGCGACTGGCCGAGCTAGGAGAGGTGCCACACTGGCTACTACTTCACAGGGTTCGGACTCGACCGACCTGGGAGCTTCGAGCTCACCCGAGGTGGGAGCCTCACGCTCAACCGGCCTGGGAACTTCGGAGCTGAATGTGCATTCGGCTATGAAATATGCCAGGGCTTGGGCCTTAATGGCAGTTCGCGGCTTGTACTGGAGGTCGTACTCGCTGAGCTCAATCGCCCACTTCGTCAACCGACCGGAGACCTCGGGCTTAAGCAATACTTGCCTCATAGGTTTATCGGTAAGAACGATAACAGTATGAGCTCGGAAGTACGGGTGGAGCTTCTGAGCTGCAATTATCAATGCGTATGCCAGCTTTTCCATCTCTGGGTATCTCGTTTCTGCTCCCTGCAATACTTTACTAACATAATAGATGGGTCATTGGACCTGATCTATTTCCTTTATTAGTACCGAACTGACAACTTCATCGCTTGCCGAGAGGTAGAGTTTTAAAACATCACCCTCATCGGGCCGGGTTAGGGTTGGCACGCTAGTAAGGTATTCCTTGAGCTCGTCGAACGCGAGCTAGCAATCTTGGGTCCATTCGAACCCTTTGCTCTTTATTGCCTTAAAGAACGGCAAATAGCGGTCTACCGACTTGGACATGAAACGGCTTAGGGCGGCTATGCGGCCATTCAACCTCTAAACCTCCTTCGGCTTCCAGGGTGGTTTCATGTCTAAGATGGCCTTAACCTTATCCGGGTTGGCTTCAATGCCAAGCCGGTTAACGATGTGTCCTAGGAACTTACCCAAGGTTACACCGAACACACACTTGTTTGGATTCAATTTCATATTGAACTTACGCAAAATTCCAAAAACAGAATGCAAGTCTTGTAATAATTAATGTGAGAATTAGGTTTTGATGACCATATCATCTACATAGCATTTTACTTTTCTGTCGATTAACGGCGCAAACAATTTATTTACAAGCCTTTGAAAGGTTGCCCCTGCGTTTTTCAACCCGTAGGGCATAACCTTGTAACAGTACAGACCGAATTCAGTGATGAAGGCAGTCTTTTCTTCGTTTGCCGGGTCCATTTTGATCTGGTTATAGCCCGAGTAGGCGTCCAAGAAACTTAGCAACTCATGCCCTAAGGTCGCGTCCACCAAACGGTCGATTCTGGGGAGCGGGAAGCAGTCTTTTGGGCAAGCCTGGTTCAGGTCGGTGTAGTCGATGCACATGCGCCACTTGCCATTGGCCTTCTTTACCAGGACTTACCAGGACGGGGTTGGCTACCCAGCTTGGGTAGTGGACTTCTCTTATGAAGTCCGCTGCGAGGAGCTTCTCAACTTCCTCATCGACCGCTTTCCACCGTTCCGGGGCAAGGTTGCGTTTCTTCTGTCTAACGGGCCTAACTACAGGATCAGTGTTCAGCTTGTGAGTTATGAGTTTGGGTGAAAGAATGGTAGGATCCATCTAATGGACGCCATAAAGGTTGCGGAATGGGTGGGGCGAATTTCAAAAATTTCCTACCTTCTCCCAACTGGGAATCATATTCCCTGAATTTAGAATACAATATTCAAGGATCTACTTGAACCCTAATCAAACCAGATCTGTACCAAAAGATAAATGGGAGGATTATACCTGATCCGGAGAAGCAGTATCTCCCAAAGTTGGAGTTCACGCCCAAAGAATGCTCCAAGATCTGTCCCTGCTGAAGATGACACAGCTGTGGATGGAACAGAACCAGCAGGGTGCGTCCTACACACTGGATCCTTCACAAGAATCCCCTGGATGTACTAAACACTGAATTCATTCAGTCTTTCTTGCAAGACTGATGTCAAGAACTGGTTTCTTGACTTTCTTTTCTGCAAAGATCAAATCTTGCAATAATGCAGATGGCGGCGGCAGGAGGAGATTTCCAGCAACGAAAAGGCTGAACTGTTTTCTTTTCTGGAGAGAATGAGATCTAATCTCAATTCGCAGGAACCCTTCCTGCTTACCAAAACCTCTTGGATCGAAATCTGATTTCTCTCTCTTGGTTCATTCGAAAATCTCCTCCCTTTCTTCTTGATTAAGAAATCTCCTAATTAGGAGTTATCCCAATCCAAATCAGTATTTGGATAGGGGATAATCTTAATCCCTTTCCCAGATAGAGTTAGCTTACTCCTGATCTTATCAGGAGGTTACCAGATTCAAATCTGATTTGAATTTGGTCTCTAAGAGTGGATAAGGCTAAGAGCCCAATCCTTTTTGCTAACTTCAATCTCAAATTCGCCCCATTGATGGGTGATCATATCAGCCCACCTCGAAATGGGCTTTTTGGCCCATTAAGTATTCAGTGTTTAATTAGTTTCCAATCTGCTGCCCAGTTGGGCTTCTTTGTATGGCGTGGGACCCAAGCATTGATCTACACACCAGCCACATGGGTTCGGCCCAGCCTTTAATACAAGGCCCAGCCGAATTCACTGAAAATCTCAATGAACCCCTTGAGTCCATCGTATGAACCCTATGGGCCCAACACTTACATTAAGTGGTCCCTGGGCCAAGCCATCTTATAAAAACCCAGGGACTGTGGGCAGGTGCAAGATTAGCCCATCAGGTATTATCCTAAATGGTCTTACACTTAACCTCTCAGCCCTTAATGATCAAGCACTGCCCGACAAGAGAGGACCTCTCCCTCGGCTGCAAGGAACAGTGCCGCACTCTCCTCTCACATGGATCCCGGGAATTAAAACCATTTGCAAACATTTTGAAACCGTACATATATGTAAATATATTAATTTTGCAAAAACAAAATTCCAACGATTGAAATCAACTACCGGCAGTTTGGTTTCCATCAGAGAGAGTGCATTCCCGATCATTACCCTTTGTCCGACAAAGTAGTTGATTCTGTCACTATGACCACCCACTCAGATGAATTCTCAAACTGCCCCAACATACCCAGGTTTTGATCCCCACTAAGGATCTCACTGATTGGCATATCAAAGGCAGCCTGATCCAGCACCTAGTGAAGTGTCATAATCGAGTCTAGGGGTCAGGTGTAACTTTCCAGTTTTGCCCATCTATCTCCAAGATCCAGGGCAAGACTGGAAATCTGGTCCGGTTCAAGGATTCAAGTAATCCCATGCTGTATGTGCCTCGGGTCTTACCCTGATGGCTGAGACAGGCCATCCCAACACTTGGTGGCACACCAGTATCAGCCTTGGCAGGATAAATCTCCCCAGACTTATCCAACGGCTGTGAACATTTAAAACTAACATGAGTCTCTACAAATGTCCAGTTTTAGGGTTTTACACAGAATTAAACCAAACAACATGAATCAAATATGCACTTTATTTATTTCCACTAAATAACAAAAGTACATCAATATGATTGAAGCTAAGGGCATACAAAACTGTCTAACAGCTCCCACTTGCACTTAGGTCCAATCTGGTACAAGCCGGAGTCCCATACTTTCCACGTGTTTCTCAAACACCTTCTGTGTCAGTGGCTTAGTCAATGGGTCTGCCACATTATCCGCTGATGCTACCTTTTGAATTAGGACGTACCCTCTACCAACGATCTCCCGCAGTACATGGTACTTCCTCTCGATGTGCTTTGACTTCGAGTGGGCCCGAGGCTCTTTAGCCTGGGCGATCGCTCCATTGTTGTCACACAACAACGGGATGGGTGATGTGCTGGATGGAATTGCTCCCAATTCGTGTATGAATTTCTTCATCCACACGGCTTCCTTGGCAGCTTCACTTGCGGCAATGTACTCGGCCTCGGTTGTGGAGTCTGCAGTGGACCCCTGTTTGCTGCTTTTCCAGCAAACAGCACACGATCCTATCGTGAAAACATACCCAGATGTAGACTTTCTATCATCTGGATCCGACTGGAAATCGGCATCGGTATACCCTAGAACTTGCAGTGAACTACCATCGAATACCAGACAAAACTCTTTCGTCCTTCGAAGGTATTTGAGTATGTTCTTCACAGCAGTCCAATGCTCCTGTCCTGGGTTTGCCTGGAATCTGCTTACCACACTCACCGCCTGAGCTATGTCCGGGCGAGTGCACAACATGGCGTACATGATGCTCCCCACAGCTGAGGCATAGGGAACGTCTCTCATGCTCTCAATCTCCTCAGAAGTCTTGGGTGACATCTTCTTGGAGAGAGTGACTCCGTGCCTGAAAGGAACGTTTCCTTTCTTGGAGTTTTCCATGCTGTATCTTTTGACAATTTTGTCAATGTAAGCGGCCTGGGATAATCCAATTATCCGCTTCGATCTATCTCTATAGAGTCGAAGACCCAGTATGTATGAAGCTTCTCCAAGATCTTTCATGGAGAACTGCTGTGATAGCCATACCTTGACCGAAGTCAACATTCCTACATCATTCCCAATGAGTAGGATATCGTCCACATACAAGACTAAAAAGGTGATCTTATCCCCACTGGATTTCCTGTAAACACCGGGCTCATCCGGATTCTGCTCAAAGTCAAACGTTTTGACTGCAGAATCAAAACGGATGTTCCAACTCCTAGAAGCCTGCTTAAGTCCATATATGGATCTATTAAGTTTACATACCATGTGTTCCTGACCAGCAGCAATGAAGCCTTGCGGCTGCTGCATGTAGATATCTTCACTAAGATCTCCATTCAGGAACGCTGTTTTGACATCCATTTGCCAAATCTCGTAATCATGGTACGCTGCTACAGCTAGCAGGATCCTAATGGATTTAAGCATGGCCACCGGTGAAAAGGTTTCCTCATAGTCGATGCCTTCTTTCTGAGTATACCCTTTCGCCACAAAACGAGCTTTAAAGGTCTCAATCCTGCCATCGGGGCCCTTCTTCCTCTTGTAGATCCATTTGCAACCAATTGCTTTTACCCCGGAGGGCGGATCCACTAGAGTCCAGACTCCATTGGTCTCCATTGAGTCCATCTCGGCTCTCATGGCCTCCACCCACTTCTGGGAGTCTATGTCTAACATAGCTTCCGCGTAAGTCACGGGATCCTCTTCACTAGTCAAGGCTTCCACCAGGTAACTATCCTGGTCATAACCATATCGGACTGGTGGTCTGGATACCCGGGTGGACCTTCTAGGTTGGTCATTACCTGGAACTTGTGGGTCATCTCCCACTGCTCCTGAGCTCTCCTAATCAAGAACTATTTCCTGACGATGGGTGTCCAGGATGTAATCGGATTCTAAGAATCGGGCGTTTTGACTGCAGAACACTTTCTGCTCACTTGGGTCATAGAATAGATAACCCACTGAATCCTTTGGGTAGCCTATAAACAGGCAACGGCTGGTTTTAGATTCCAACTTGTCCGCACTTGTTCTTTTAACGTGTGCAGGACAACCCCAAATCTTCAAGTGTCTCACACTTGGCTTCCTTCCGGTCCAAAGCTCATATGGAGTTTTCGGAACTGATTTGGTTGGAACCCTATTCAGCACGTAGATAGCAGTCTCTAATGCGTATCCCCAAAAGGATGTGGGTAATTCTGAGCGTACGAGAAGTGACCGGACCATGTCCAACAAGGTCCTATTTCTCCTCTCTGAAACACCGTTGAGTTGAGGTGTAGCAGGAGGAGCTAGTTGTGACACTATCCCATTGGCCTTTAAGTAGTCCCTGAATTCGTCAGAGAGATACTCGCCACCTCGATCTGATCGAAGGGCTTTAATTTCTCTCCCTAACTGTTTCTCGACTTCCTGTCTGAATTCTTTGAACTTTTCAAATGATTCAGACTTATGTCTCATTAGGTACACGTAACCATATCGTGAAAAGTCATCTGTAAAGGTGATGAAGTACACGTGTTGATTCCGTGTCCTAACACTCAGGGGACCACATACATCAGTATGTATTAGGTCAAGTGTGCCTGCACATCTTTCAGGCTTACCGTCAAATGGCCGCTTAGTCATCTTACCTTGGAGGCAAGGTTCACAAGTGGGAAGATTTTCTATGGTTAGAAAATCCAAAGGACCATCCTTTACCAGTCTTGTGATTCGGTCGACACCGATGTGGCCAAGTCGGTAATGCCAGAGGCACGTGGGATTTACTGTATCACGAGTCCTTTTCTTGGGATTTTCGACCGACGTAGTTTCGGTTAAGTTAGTTTCCAAAGAAGGATGCAGAACATAGAGACCGTTCTCTAGTTCCCCGCATGCGATGAATTTATTATTCCGTTTAATAGTAATCATATTACTAAAGTAAACAGTATATCCATCAGCACACAATTTTGAAACAGAAATTAAATTCCTTCTCAAGTTCTGTACATAAAGACAATCTTTAAGTACAAGGACTCCTTCTTTAAAAACTAATTCTACGGTTCCTATTGCCACAGCTGCAACACTTGCAGTTGTTCCCAAGAACAGTGTCACTTCACCTTCACTCAACCTTCTGCTAACTTTGAACCCCTACAGTGAGTTACACGCATGAGTTGAAGCCCCGGAGTCAACACACCAGGACACAGAAGTAACTAACATATTAGTTTCTATGACACAAGTTTCGATATTACCTTTCTTAGATTCCAGGTAGGTAGGACAGTTCCTTTTCCAGTGGCCGGTCTGCTTGCAGAAGTGACAGACATCAGATGCCTTGTTCTTCTTCTGCTTCTTGGGTTTGGTAGTCTTCTTCTGGGGCTTCTTTGCCTTTCTCTTTCTCTTGCCCGATTTGTTAGCTTCAGCAAGCATAACCACAGGCTCATCCTTCTTGAGTAAATCCTCGGCCCTCTGCAACATATTGCTGAGTTCCTGGACGCTGACATTCAGCTTATTCATATTGTAGTTCATAGTGAACGCATTGAAGGAAGAGGGCAAAGAATTTAGGATGGCATCCACTTGCGTGCCAAGATCTAGCCCGGATCCAAGAGCTTCAAGTTCGTTGATGTATCCCATCATCTGAAGACAATGGTCATGAACTTTCTGCCCTTTGGTCATCTGCGCGGTCATGAACAATTTCAGGATCTTCTGTCGAGTAGAATGGTTCTGCTCCTCATACATTGTCCTTAGACTGTCCAATATGTCCTTGGCAAGTTCGATCTGATCGAACTGCCTCTGTATTGAGTTGTCTAATGAGGCAAAGACAAAGCAACGGGCTAGGGAGTTCTTATCCTCCCAATCTTGGTAGTCCCTCCTACGGGCCTCAGAAGCCCTATCACCCGGACGTTCCGGGGCAGGATTTTTCACTACCTTGTCTAACTTTTCAGAAGTTAGGACCAACATAAGATTTCTGTACCAGTCGGCATAGTTTGGGCCCTTAAGCTTGTTATCGTCTAGAAGCTTTGCAAATTGACCGTTTGCCATTTTCTAATAAAACAGCAAAATCATTAGTCCACAACCTTAGTTTGATTCATGTTTACCTACATAGATATGGCTTTTAATCTATGTTCCATTCCCATTTGTTCATCTCTGAGATTTCCCTCCTATCTCAGTGACGGAGACGACGAAATGTCTCTGGAAATGTGGGAAATCACATGGGGTGCGTGAAGCCAACTGTTTCAGCTGCATAACCCCACCACCTTTCTGTGACGGATCATATCCACTCATCAAATGAGTTTCCCTTTGGCCTCTGTCAGACAAGGTTCAGAGCCGTTTTCAGGTAAACCCTTCTGTCCAGTGAGTGCACACCCATCATATTCAGGTTACGCCAAGGTACCGTGAGAGAGTTCCCATTTTCTGGTAAAGCCCCTCCCACATCGGTCTATGACGCCCCTATCATCTTATGAAACACTCCAATAGATCCAACAGCAAATGGATAGCCCAATTTTATGGTGCGTTTCCTCATTACTGATGGACCCATCATTGTGCTAATGACGGAAGGCCTTTAGAGAGTCCATCATATGGATCTCCCTATCACTTGCATTCATATTTGCTGGAGGGAACAAAATTATGGCCTAGTTCTAATTTAGGTCAAACCAAAGTGGCTCCCACTGACTTTCATAAAGTCAGATTTCTGGTGGGCCTTAATCGGCTAGGGGTTCCGTACGCATCCCTTTTCAGGGTTGTGGGGCCCACCAGGCAAAGAGGGGGTCATCCAATGACCTTCAGGAACACCATGGCAATGATGTGCATTCAGCCATGGTGTGCGCAAGAGCCACTAACGAGTCATCATGGGCCAAGTACTTATGGCCCATGGTCGCAGCACATCAAACATCCAAACATCACATGTAAAGGAGGAATTGATCCAATCAATTAATTGCTGTAAAGCCCATTCAACGGCCCATTTAAAAACCAAGTCATTAACGATTAATGTCCACTAGGTGTATGGGCTGAATCGCAGATAGCAGTTCGGCCCATACAGCTTATCTCACAATAATGGGCTTTTGCAGTTTTAACCCTTTAAAACTGGGCTTTACAGGTGGGCCGAATTAATTCCTGTGATTGAACATCAGATTTGGAACAAAAGTGTGAGACAATTGGACTGAGAACAGCCCCTTTCGAAACCCAGATTCGGTCCAAACAGTTTTGGTCCAATCTAGTCCGAAATGGTCCAAAACTGATTTTCAATTCAAGAATTAATTATTGAATGATCTGAAATTAATAGTTTTGATTTCTAGCAAACACAAAACAATTATGGACTGTTCGCACCACCTGCAAAACAGAGGTTAATCACAAGGGTTGCAGTTTCATAAACTGCAAATCGCAGAAAACGATTTCTCCATCTGCAAATCTCCAGCGCCGCCATCTCCTTCCATCTTCTTTAATCAAGAAAAATAACAGAAATCCTATTTCTATTAATTACATTCTTGATCAAATCCTATACATTCAGTCTAAAAATAAAAAAAATTATTTACAGACCGAATTGAATGAAATAAATAAATAGAAAAAAAAAAAAAAGGGTGCGTAGACCATCTGCGCTAAAACTGCACTGCGATCTCCAGGTTTGAACAGTCCATTAAATCAAAATAAATAAAGAACAATTCCAAATAAATTTTGGATTTAATAGAAATTAATTTCAGATCAATCGCCCTTAACAAGAAACAGTTTCTTGAAAAAAAGAAAATAATCTGCGCAAATCTTGAAAGAACACCTTCTATCCATCTGCGCAGGGTCAGATCTGATTTTCTTTTGGTTCAAGATTCGAACCTGTGGCTCTGATACCACTGAAAGAATGGTAGGATCCATCTAATGGACGCCATAAAGGTTGCGGAATGGGTGGGGTGAATTTCAAAAATTTCCTACCTTCTCCCAACTGGGAATCATATTCCCTGAATTTAGAATACAATATTCAAGGATCTACTTGAACCCTAATCAAACCAGATCTGTACCAAAAGATAAATGGGAGGATTATACCTGATCCGGAGAAGCAGTATCTCCCAAAGTTGGTGTTCATGCCCAAAGAATGCTCCAAGATCTGTCCCTGCTGAAGATGACACAGCTGTGGATGGAACAGAACCAGCAGGGTGCGTCCTACACACTGGATCCTTCACAAGAATCCCCTGGATGTACTAAACACTGAATTCTTTCAGTCTTTCTTGCAAGACTGATGTCAAGAACTGGTTTCTTGACTTTCTTTTCTGCAAAGATCAAATCTTGCAATAATGCAGATGGCGGCGGCAGGAGGAGATTTCCAGAAACGAAAAGGCTGAACTGTTTTCTTTTCTGGAGAGAATGAGATCTAATCTCAATTCGCAGGAACCCTTCCTGCTTACCAAAACCTCTTGGATCGAAATCTGATTTCTCTCTCTTGGTTCATTCGAAAATCTCCTCCCTTTCTTCTTGATTAAGAAATCTCCTAATTAGGAGTTATCCCAATCCAAATCAGTATTTGGATAGGGGATAATCTTAATCCCTTTCCCAGATAGAGTTAGCTTACTCCTGATCTTATCAGGAGGTTACCAGATTCAAATCTGATTTGAATTTGGTCTCTAAGAGTGGATAAGGCTAAGAGCCCAATCCTTTTTGCTAACTTCAATCTCAAATTCGCCCCATTGATGGGTGATCATATCAGCCCACCTCGAAATGGGCTTTTTGGCCCATTAAGTATTCAGTGTTTAATTAGTTTCCAATCTGCTGCCCAGTTGGGCTTCTTTGTATGGCGTGGGACCCAAGCATTGATCTACACACCAGCCACATGGGTTCGGCCCAGCCTTTAATACAAGGCCCAGCCGAATTCACTGAAAATCTCAATGAACCCCTTGAGTCCATCGTATGAACCCTATGGGCCCAACACTTACATTAAGTGGTCCCTGGGCCAAGCCATCTTATAAAAACCTAGGGACTGTGGGCAGGTGCAAGATTAGCCCATCAGGTATTATCCTAAATGGTCTTACACTTAACCTCTCAGCCCTTAATGATCAAGCACTGCCCGACAAGAGAGGACCTCTCCCTCGGCTGCAAGGAACAGTGCCGCACTCTCCTCTCACATGGATCCCGGGAATTAAAACCATTTGCAAACATTTTGAAACCGTACATATATATGTAAATATATTAATTTTGCAAAAACAAAATTCCAACGATTGAAATCAACTACCGGCAGTTTGGTTTCCATCAGAGAGAGTGCATTCCCGATCATTACCCTTTGTCCGACAAAGTGGCTGATTCTGTCACTATGACCACCCACTCAGATGAATTCTCAAACTGCCCCAACATACCCAGGTTTTGATCCCCACTAAGGATCTCACTGATTGGCATATCAAAGGCAGCCTGATCCAGCACCTAGTGAAGTGTCATAATCGAGTCTAGGGGTCAGGTGTAACTTTCCAGTTTTGCCCATCTATCTCCAAGGTCCAGGGCAAGACTGGAAATCTGGTCCGGTTCAAGGATTCAAGTAATCCCATGCTGTATGTGCCTCGGGTCTTACCCTGATGGCTGAGACAGGCCATCCCAACACTTGGTGGCACACCAGTATCAGCCTTGGCAGGATAAATCTCCCCAGACTTATCCAACGGCTGTGAACATTTAAAACTAACATGAGTCTCTACAAATGTCCAGTTTTAGGGTTTTACACAGAATTAAACCAAACAACATGAATCAAACATGCACTTTATTTATTTCCACTAAATAACAAAAGTACATCAATATGATTGAAGCTAAGGGCATACAAAACTGTCTAACATTGGGGTCTATACCGGGCATTTCTGCTGCGGACCATGCAAAAATATCTAAATTTTGAAGTAAAAAACTTACCAGTTCGGATCGTAGGGGCTCCTGGATGGAGATGCCGATCTGGAGCGTCCGAGCTGGGTCTGCTGTTGAGGTCAGGACCGCGACTGTTTCTTCCGTGGGCGTGGCTCGTTCTTCGCCTTGCTTCGTGGGTCGTTCTAGTTCAAGGTAATCGGTCACCTTGGTTTTCCCCTTTAGGGCAGCAACGTAGCACTTGCGGGACTCGAGCTGGTCGCCCCGCGCCACTCCCACACCAAAGTCTGTTGGGAACTTCATAGCCAAGTGGTAAGTGGAGACCACCGCCCGTAAGACATGGGTGATCGGCCGACCTACTATGGCATTGTAGGGAGAGGGGGTCGCTACTACTAGAAAGTTGTGTTCGAATCTGACTACACAAGGCCATGTGCCGATCTCTACAGGTACTGTTATTTTCCCAAGGGGCCGGACTTTCTCTCCGCTGAAGCCTACCAAAGGAGTGTCTGCGGGCTTCAGGTCGCTTTTCTGCAACTGGAGCTGGTCAAACGCGGCTTTGAAGAGTATGTCGGCCGAGCTGCCCGAGTCGACGAGTATGCACCTAACCTCGAAGTCGTTGATTCTCAGCTTTATTACGAGCGCGTCGTCGTGGGGGTAATGGACCCCTCGCGCATCGTCTTCTGTGAAGAAAATTGACTCTTCCGTTCTTGGCCGCTTTGGGGGGTTCTGCTCCTCCCGGGCGACATCACGAACCGACGTCCGAGCTGCCGCTGAGGTGCACCCTGCAACGATCGAACCTCCCACTATCATGTGGATGGTTCCGCGAACTGGCCTCTCCTCTGGAGGTTGTCTCTGTGGTTGTTCGGCCGGCCTACTACTGGACTCGGGAACGTCTTTACCGTGCTCCCCTTGCCGACCTGTTCTATTACTATTATTATTGTTATTATTATTTTGTACAAAGTTTCTCAAATATCCGCGACGAATGAGCTCTTCTATCTCGTCGCGGAGGTTTTTACAACTCTCGGTGCTGTGCCCGTGGTCTTTTTGAAAACTGCAATAAAGACTCTTATTTCTTTCACTGGGATTCCCCCTCAGACGGGGCGGCCACTTCATGTACAGGGCATCCTTGATTGCCATCAGGATTTCAGCCCGCTTTGCGTTCAGTGGGGTGTAGTCAACTCGGTCTGGTGCAGGAGCTCGGAACAACTGACCCGGCTTTGCTCCCCGAACTACCTCCTTTTTTCTTCGGATGTCCTCTTGACTGGATGGTTCCCCTTCTCTCTTTCTTTTTTCGGGTGTGCCCTCACCCTTCTGGTTGATCTCCTCTTCAATGGATATGAACTTATCCGCGAGCTTTAGAAACTAGGTTATGGTTGCGGGTTGGTTGACGATCATGTGCCACTTGAACTCTTTGTGCTTTATGCCCTTCTTGGCCGCTGCTAGGCGTACGACGGGGTCCAAGCGCGGTATCTGCATACGACGGGGGATGGTGAATTGTCCGATACAGACAATAGGAGACTAGGGCTGTTCCCTGGAGTTATCCATTTCCGTGCTTCGTCCGACGTTACTAGAAGAAGCCATGAGCGTTGGATTGTTTCAAGGAAGAAGAAGGAACTGATAGAGTTTGGAGGGAAAGGCTTTTTGAAGCGTATCCCACAGACGGCGCCAAATGATACGGCGCGATCCGGGCACTCCTAGCTGGTGGCTGACAGGCTCCTTGCTGGCAACGAGCTGCACCTGAAAAGACGAAAGGAAGGATTCCCGAGGGTTTTCCCGGTGGGAATACTCGGATGCTTAAGTTAGTACTGTGTATGGAAGTAAAGAGGGCAAAATGAAAGCTAAGAGTGGAGGTCGCGCTTATCACTATATTCGAGAGGTTGGAGGTCTCCAGAGAGTTTCTCCTCTGCCCTGGGGGCTTTTATAGGAGCGCTCTTGCGAGGTCGTGCATAATCGCCACTGGGCTCCTGCCGCAGCCGTTACTTGCCAGGTCTGCGCAGGAGATTGTTACAGTGTACTATCCGCTTGGTCGAGTGACACGTCCCAAAGGGGCAGGCACGCCTCCATCTGTCGAGAGACGTGGGCACAAACTGTCGAAAGAATAAGGACTGCGCCGCCAGTCGAGAGACGCAGCGCAGTCTGTTCGGTACGGTCTTGTCAGATGGAAGCTTCCTGAGAGCGTCGCATCACTCAGTCGAAAGTTACCTCGTAGCGAGCTATCCTTGGCGCGAGCTACTTTGCAGCAAGCTCTTTGGGGTACTTCGAGGTGACCCTCATCAAGGTTGGTCTTTGGGGCAGTCTTCTACCCAGGTGCTAGAGCGAGTTGGTTTCCCTAGCTCGCGAGCTGAAATATTCTTGGAGTATTCCCTTATTGGTAGCTCGGGGAACCTGGAGCTCGCGTTGTAGTGAGCCTCTCCTTTACCTTGCCACCGCGTAGCGGGCTGCTTTATGAGCCTATCACTTAGACGTACCGGAATACGATGTTGAGCTGTCGCTTACGCTGAGTCAGCATCCACGTGTCGCCGTTTCATAGGTCGAGTCAAATCATCCTTCATCAGAAGCCCTGTTCGGTTATGTTGCCACCAACCAGAAATCCCCTGAAAGAACCAGGACGTAAACGGATCCAAGTAGCTCCAACTCCATCCAGCCTATGCGCACCTTCATCCTCGACCCACAGAAACCCCAAAACACAGCGATAGTGCTTAGATCTCTTGCCATTTCTCGCCAAGAGATCCTTGATTCCATCCTTGGGGGTTGTGCCCTTAGTGTTGATACCCTTGAAAAGCTTACCAAAATTGCCCAATTAAAGAAGAAGAAGCCTGTCGTTCTCGACGGCTGGTACCAAAACCACTTCTGGTGTTTTTTCTGTGTGGAAATGGAAGAGTTCGGGCACTGATAAAAGTTCTGGATTCCTTGCCATTGTCTATAGATATCGCATGCCTCGTCATTTTGGAAGAATGTTACTGCCTTTTTAGGGAAATTCCATCAACAAACTCCAAGAAGCAAACCAATTATCTACTAATAGACTTTTTCCCATCCCTAATCGTCAGATTGCCGCCCTACAAAGTGCAAGTTAATAAACAAAAGAATAGGGGGGTAATGCTGGTGGAACCCCATTTGCAGAGGTAGAGAATAGTAGCAGCGGTAATCCCCGATCTCTCTTTCTCTCTCTTATTTGCCACTACTGTTTAGGAAGATGAATAGTGCTTTTCTCCCAATTGTTTATAAGGGGGGTTTTTGTCTCACGGTCATAGTATAGGGGAGTCTTTGTTGCAAAACAAAGTACTGGGGGGTCTTTGTAATTTACCCATTAGTTAAATATGCCATGTCTTTTAAATAAATTATTTAAATGTGTATATATATATATATATATATATATAAATAGAGAGAGAGAGAGAGAGAAATAAATCTTCACTTTACTTTTCCTCACAAAATTTTACTTGTTTTCTAATTTTAGTTTTCAATGAAGGGATGGGAGATCCATCATATGGATGGCCGAACCCTGCAAGAAGGTTGGGCAAATTTTCAAAAATTTCTTTCTCTCCAATCCGGGAATCGTATTCCCTAGTTTAGAAAAATGCATTTTCAAAGTTCGTTCTTGAAACAAAAGTAGACCAGATCCGAAACCAAAAGAAGGGAAAGGGAAATACTTGATACGGAATTAAAAGGAACTCCCAACATAGGTGTTCACGCTCAAAGAGTATACCAAATCCGCCTCCACTGAAGATGACATAGCGAATGTTGAGGCAAGATCAACAAGAACTTGGGATTCTTCACCAAGAATCGAGTAGGGTGGTGTGAGCACGACTTATGATTGTTTCTTCACCAAGAAACTATATCAATAACACTTCTTGATCACTTCCAGTTGGTGGAGATCGAACTGGGATGGCGCCAAGAACTTAGGGAGCGAAAATAATGCAAAGAGAATTGTGTTCCTTTTGTGGAATTCGCCCCCTATTTATAATCCCTTTATGATCAGCTTCCTAATCTGATTATGAATGAGATTTCCTAATCTAAATCTTGTATTTAGATTTGGACTCTCAAGTTGATAAGACTTATCTTATCCAACTACTAATCCCAATCAGATTATAAACCCAGAACGACCTAATTTAATTAAACCTTTTAAGCCTAGTTCAAAATGGGCTTAGGTCCATTAAGTCATATTGCTTACTTTACCCATTAAGTGATGGCTAGTTTGGTTCTCTTTGTATGGCGTGGAATCCTAACATTGATCTACACAACAGCCACATGGGTTTAGCCTAGCCTGTTACAAGGCCTGGCCGAATTCACTGTAAGTCACAGTAAACCCCTAAGTCAAACACCATGAGCTCTTAATGGGCCCAACAGTTATACTAAATGGTCCTTGGGTTGAGCCATCTTGTGAAAACCCAAGGACTGTGGGCAGATGCAAGATTTGTTGCTTTTCCAGCAAACAGCACACGATCCTATCGTGAAAACATACCCAGATGTAGACTTTCTATCATCTGGATCCGACTGGAAATCGGCATCAATATACCCCTGGATCTGTAGTGAGCTACCATTGAATACCAGACAAAACTCTTTTGTCCTTCGAAAGTAATTAAGTATGTTTTTCACAGCAGTCCAATGCTCCTACCCTTGGTTGGCCTAAAATCTGCTTACCACACTCACTGCCTGAGTAATGTCAAGACGAGTGCACAGCATGGCATACATGATGCTCCCTACGGCTGAGGCATAGGCAACAAGGAGCAGCGGCAGATTTCCTTCCTCTTGTAATCAGCAGAAACAAGGAGCAACAAGGAGCAATGGCAGTCAACTATTTTGCAGCAGTGGCCGACGATTTTGTAACGGCAGGTTTCCTTCCTCTTGTAATCAGCAGCAACAAGGAGCAGCGGCGACCGACAGTGAGCTTTGAATTTTTTGCTTAATTTTTATTAGAAAAATCAATATGATAAAAATTTTCATATGCAAATTATCATATTGGTTTTCATATGATAAACCAACACCATATTGATTTCCGTATGCAGATTATCATGATTCATGAAAATTGCTTAATTTTTTGATTAATTTTTATTGGAAAACTCAATATGATAAAGCAACACCATCTTGATTGATTTTCATATGCAGACATCATGATTCATGAAAATTGCTTAATTTTTATTGGAAAACTCAATACAATAAAAATTTTTATATGTAGATTATCATATTGGTTTTCATATGATAAACCAACACCATATTGGTTTTCATATGCCGCACTTGGTTTGTAATTTTTTTATTACTTGTGATTGTGATATTTTTATTTTTGAGTATGTAAGTATTATGTTTGATGAATTAAGAATACATGATGTTATGGTAATATCTATGGAATCATTTGTAAATTTTCTTTTCTTGTCATTTTAGTGTTTATAAACAAAAAGTCCAGAAGAAACTTTGAGAGACTTGACCATTTAAAGGGGTTCCTTTCCATTTGTATAGATAAGGAAGTTTATAAAGCAAGTCGTTTTTTTTTTCTTGATAAATATTTGGAAAAGTCTTTGTTTTCAAAATCTGGTCATACAATGAAGGGAAGAAGAAGAAAAGAGAAAGGGAAGAGAGGAGAAGAGAAAGAATAGAGAGTGAGAGAGAGAGAGAGTATTTCCACCAGCAATACTAGTCCAATGACCACTATACAAAGCTGGTGTGGTGTATTAGTGTATCCAGATCTGTAATTGTCCCATTATTAATTGATGACGCAAAGATTCACGCATAGACCAATACTAATCTACTTGTAGTTTGTGTTGCTACAATTCGTTTTTCTCTATTTATACTACAAATACAAATGTAAATTAAGAACAATTAGGAGTGTAATCAAGTCAAGTCAAGCCGAGTATTAGGCTGTTCGCTTGAGTTCAAGTTTGAGCCCAACACAAAAGTACACTTCAAAACTCAACTCAAATTTTATGTGTTTAGATTGAATTTGATTTGAGTTGATACTCACGGACTACTTGAGATTAACTCGGCTTGAGATGATTATAAATAAATTAATATTAAAAATTATAAATAAATCAATATTAATGATATTAAAAATATTAAAAATAAAAATATGTTAAACAATTATAGATAAATTAATATTAAATAAAATATAAATAAAAATATATTATAAAAATCATTTATAAATGCATTTATTTATATTATTTTAATGTGTATTTGTATTTATAAAACAGTATTTTCAGGAAAAGTTTTATAATTAGGAATTAATTAGGACTTGTTAGAAGTTAATATAATATTATATTAACGTATTGCTGGGATAGATGGGTCTCTAAGCGAACTTGGTCCAAGTTAAATTAAAATATTATATTTTGAGTTATGTCTAATTGGCCCAACTGCAATCCAAGTTCCTACTCCAGTGAGAATGATCCATTTAATTTTGTGCTCTATTCTTTGTAATAAAAGCTCAGAAAGTTGTTTTAGTAGGCTTCCCGTTCCAAGGTGACCATAACTTGTAGCATAAATTGGTTTTAAATTTACTTTCGTAATTTTAAAAACAAAATTATTAATAAAATTATTTTTTAATAGTATTTTATTATTTATAAATATAATTAATTTTTATATTTTTAATGATTTTATTAGTTAAATAAAATTTTATTCATTTTACTAATTTTAACCGATCGAACTACAAGACAGGATAGCTCAGAGAACCTAGGGTGGCTCACCAGGCGTGGTCACTTTGTTGCTTAAGTTAGTATCTAGTTGTGTGAGCTAGTAATCTTGAATGCAATAGTGTTAGTTAGCAGTAAATTACGCTTACCTTATGTTAATGGGTTAGATGCCTTTATATAGGCGAGCCGTTGTAGGTCTTACAAAACACCTCCAAGATCTTTGGCCCACTCCGTTAAGAGTCTGTTTCACACTAGGAGGTGGACATCATTCTAGCCAATAAGGCTAATCGAGTCTGTCTGATCCGAGAGGTATGTGGATAAGGCCCAAAGATACGCAACATGATCCCGTGAAGTTCGGTGATAGTTAGGTAGCTTCTGGAAGTAGGTTACGTGTCACCTCGGCAAGTCGGGTTACCACAAGCTGCTCGGTCCTCAGTCTAGGCCGAGGTGCCCGAGGTGACCTGGCCTACTGAGGTGGCACAAAGTGCCAAGTAGATATCCAATTAGAAGATAGCATCCACATGTCCGCTTATGGGCAGGTCGAGCCAAATCACCCCTCATTAGTTTAGACGAGTGAGAAAGAGAGGATGAGAGGAAGAGGAAAATAGAGAAAAGAAAGAAAGAAAGGAGAAGAGAAATGGATGGAGGAGAGAGTAGATCGCCACTTTAAGAGTTGCACCAGTGATCAGGAAAAATAGAGGAGGTACAGGGAAGGAGAAGAAAGGGAAGAAGGGGAAGAAGAGAAAGAGAGAGTGAGAGAGAGAAAGAAAGAAAGAATGGGAGAAGAGATTGTACCAAGGAGAAACCAAATTTCCACCACTAATTCGCCGTGTGAAGAGGTTGAACGAGATTAATAGTGCTGATTCTAAGGGATTCAATTACTTGGAAAAATACCTTTATCTTAAGAAATACATTCATCAGATGAGTTCCAAGGTATCACTTCTCTAAGTAAAAGAAAGAAACAAAAACAAATAGTGAAATAAATCATATACCTTAAGGTTAGGGGTTAGAAGTAGTTAGATCAAATTACAAGAATATCGTTTATATGTGTAGGGGTATTATGACCGGAAGGGCTGGTTTACCCAAAATTTAATGTGGTTTGGGTTAAATAATCAAAACCTAACCCACCCTACACCCGGTTTGGGTTAAAAACAAACATTAAGGTTAGGCATAGAAGTTAAACCAAATTACAAGAATACCCTTTATATGGATAAGGACATTATGATTGATGGGCCAAGTTAACTAAGCATGCACCGAATTTGGATTAAATAATCAAAACTCTAATATGAACCTACGCCCTAATAGGCCTAACCCTAACCTGACAATGCAGGGGTGAATCAAGTCCAATTTACCAATATGGTGTTGGTTTATCGTATGAAAACCAATATGATAATCTACATATGAAAATTTTTATTGTATTGAGTTTTCCAATAAAAATTAAGCAATTTTCATGAATCATGATAGTCTACATATGAAAATCAATCATGATGGTGTTGTTTTATCATATTGAGTTTTCCAATAAAAATTAAGCAATTTTCATGAATCATGATAATCTGCATATGGAAATCAATAAGGTGTTGGTTTATCATATGAAAACCAATATGATAATTTTCATATGAAAATTTTTATCATATTGAGTTTTCTAATAAAAATTAAGCAAAAAAATCAAAGCTCACTATCGGTCGCCGCTACTCCTTGTTGCTGCTGATTACAAAAGGAAACCCACCGCTGCAAAATCGTCGGCCAGTGCTGCAAAATCATTGGCTGTCGTTGCTCCTTGTTGCTCCTTGTTGCTGCTGATTACAAGACGAAGGAAATTCGCCGCTGCTCCTTGTTGCTCACTATCGTAGATGAAGCTCTTTGGAGGAAGGAAATCCATCGTAGTCGTCGGTCATGGCTGCCGCAAGTCATCGGTCGCGCTGTCGGAGTATGAGGTTTGAGAGGAAGGAAGGCTGGAACATGGAATGGTTAGAACAAAAATGAACTTTCATTCTAACCCTAACTCGTATGGCCGAGGGACATGAATGACATTTTTTTGTTTCTTTTTTTTTTTTTTAAATCGAACGAAAATGAATTACGCTACCCAAACTGCTGCCTGCTCAAATGGTTTAGTGGTTCGATCGCCCGGATCAATGATTTTTTGACCTTTTCAATGGTTATTTAATAAATAATGATTTACAGTATAATTGGACCCAAGGGTTGACCAATAACCAATTTTCCAATCCAACCATATGGTCCGGTCCAGTTTTGGAAACCATGCTTGAACTGAAGATGAATGAAGGAGGGAGTGGGTCTCTATTAATGATGTTCTCGTGAACACAGACTGGATCCTGGTTGTTATGGGAGATAGAGGGGCAACCTTCCAAAGACTTGTGAATAAGTTGTTTGTGCCATTAATCGGCAGAAAAGTAGAATGCTATGTAGACGACATGGTTGTCAAAACTCAATTTTCACACGAATTAATACAAGATTTGCATTCTGTTTTTGAAATTTTGCGTAAGTTTAATATGAGGCTGAACCCAAACAAGTGTGCCTTTGGTGTGACCTCGGGCAAGTTCCTAGGATACATCGTTAACCGGCGCAGCATCGAGGCCAACCCGATTAAGATTAAGGCCATCTTAGATATGAGACCACCTCGGAAGTTGAAGGAGGTTCAGAAGTTGAATGGCTGCATAGCCGCTCTGAGCCGCTTCATGTCCAAATCGGCGGACCAATGTCTGCCATTCTTTAAGGCAATTAAGAGCAAAGGGTTTGAGTGGACCCAAGACTACCAGCTCGCGTTTGACGAGCTCAAAAAATACCTCGCTAGTGTACCAATCTTAACCCGGCCCGAGAAGGGCGATGTTTTGGAACTGTACCTCTCGGCGAGCGACGAAGTGGTCAGTTCGGTACTAATAAAGGAAGTAGATCGGGTTCAACAACCCATCTATTATGTTAGTAAAATATTGCAGGGAGCAGAGACGAGATATGCCCTAGTAATTGTAGCTCGGAAGCTCTGCCCGTACTTCTAGGCTCACACTGTTATTGTCCTCACCGACAAACCTCTGAGGCAAGTCTTACTTAAGCCCGAGGTCTCTGGCCGGTCGACGAAGTGGGTCGTTGAACTCAGCAAGTACGACCTCTAGTACAAGCTGCGAATTGCCATTAAGGCCCAAGCCTTAGTAGATTTCATCGCCAAGTGCACATTCAGCTCCGAAGTCCCCAGGCCAGTTGAGCACAAGGCTCCCAGCTCGGCTGAGCCCGAAGCTCCCAGGCCAGTCGAGTCCGAGCCCCATGAGGTAGCAGCCAGTGTGGCATCTCTCCTAGTTCGGCCAAGCATGAGCTGGGATGAGGAACCCTGGATCCTTCACGTAGATGGCTCCTCGAACCAACAGGGCAGCGGAGCCAGAATAGTTCTGCACGACCCAAGTGGCACGAAACTGGAGTATGCGCTACGTTTCGAGTTCGCGGCATCCAACAATGAAGCGGAGTACGAAGCATTGATAGCTGGACTAGCTCTAGCCAGAGAAGTGAAAGCTAAGCACATCGTTATCTGCAACGACTCCCAGCTCGTGGTCAACCAGGTCACCGGAGAGTACGAAGCTCGCGAGCCAACCATGATCGCCTACTTAGCCAAAGTCAGAGAGGCCCTGCTCAACTTCCAGTCACACTTTATCAGGCAAATCCCAAGGTCAGAGAACGCTGAGGCCGACGCTCTGTCCAGATTAGCCAGCGCCAGCAACATCACCATGAGAACCGTGTACATAGAGGACTTGTCTCGGCCTAGTATTCTCCGGGGGGCAGAGGAGGTCACTCCCGTCGTTCAAGTAGAGCCAAGCTGGATTGACCCGCTCGCGAGCTTCTTGCTACACGAGACCCTCCCTGTAGATCGCAATGCAGCCAGAAGGGTGCAGCGCCAGGCAGCAAAATACATCATGATAGACGAACGGCTATACTGGAGATCCTACATGCTCCCCTACTTGCGTTGCTTGTGACCTACTGAAGCCGAGCTCGTACTCTGCGACACTCATGAAGGGTTGTGCGGCGGGCACTTGGGGGGCAGGGCCCTCGCCCAGAAGGCACTCCGACAGGGATATTATTGGCCAACAATGAAGATAGACGCTATTGAGCTCGTTAGAAAATGTGACAAATGCCAGAGACATGCCAATATTCACCACCAACCCGCTGCTGACCTCAAGTATCTCACCAGCCCGTGGCCCTTTGCACAATGGGGCATCGATCTACTCGGGCCATTCCCGCCGAAAGTTCTTAGTAGTAGCAGTCGACTACTTTACCAAGTGGGTAGAAGCCGAACCCCTTGTAACGATCACAGCCCGAAATGTTCAAAACTTCTTTTGGAAGAACATCGTGTGCCGCTTCGGGTTACCTCGGGTATTGACAACGACAAGCAGTTCGAGGACATCAAATTTCAAGACTGGTGCCAAGACATGGGAATCTGATAGAATTTTACTTCAGTCGCACACCCTCAAGCAAACGGCCAGGCAGAAGTCACGAACAGAGCCATCCTCTGAGGACTAAAGGTACGACTGGACCGAGCTAAAGGATTATGGGCAGATGAACTACCCAGTGTTCTATAGGCCTTCCGGACCACGAAAAAGACCACCACGGGAGAAACACCCTTCAATCTCACCTACGGCACCGAAGCAGTGATCCCTGCAGAGATCGAAGTACCTACGTTGTGACTAGAAGTATATAGTGATCAGACAAATGAAGATGAGCTACATACCAACCTCGATCCACTCGACGAAGTAAGGGACCTCGCGTATGTTAGGACTGCAACCTACCAGCAGAGAGTAGCTCGGTACTATAATGCCAGGGTCAAGAAGCGGAACTTCCACGTGGGCGACCTGGTCCTTGGTAAAGTTATGGTACCGGAGCCCGGCGCTAGCAAGCTCGGGTCCAACTAGGAAGGTCCTTACCAAGTGAAACGAGTGCTCCGGGAAGGAACGTATGAGCTAGAGACCCTCGAAGGGAAACAAGTACCTCGGGCATGGAATATTGTCAACTTAAGACAATACTAACTGTAAGAATCGGGTAGGCCACGAGCCACCCTCAAAGCCTAAGGACCAGAATACCGAGCTAACATGACCTCGGCACAACAGGACCCAGTCGCCTTTATGACATGGGCAGACTCCAAGAGTGGGCCACGAGACACTCCTCCAGCCTAAGGGCTGAAACGCCGAGCTAATAAAGAAACCTCGGCAGCATACAAGACTTAGTCGCTCCATCAGCATGAACTAAGTACTTGCAACACCCAAGGTGCGGGTGGCTCGGGCACGAACCTTGTTGTGAATAGCCCGCCCTAGCACGCAATGAGTTCAACCCGTTAAGGACAACTGATGGCAACCTACCCCGGGTGCAGACAGGTCAGGCATATACCCTACTATGTCACTCACCTCGGTGTACACAAGGCTACCCCTACTAAGTAATGGAGTACAGTTCGGGAACACAGCGGTTGAGAAACTCCCGCTTCGCGTAATTAGCCTAATAGCCTAAACGGTTCAGAACAAAGCGATCACTTTGGCAAATAAATGAAAGACTTGCTCAGATACTCAACAAAGTAAAGTTGTTATTACGTAAATGTTGTTACAAAAGTCTGTTACAAGAAAGTAAAGTTGTTATTACGTAAGTACAGAGCCCGAGCTATTTTGGAGGCTTGCTGTCTTTGCCAGAGACCTCATTGGGGGAACTAACTGGGCTAGCATCCCTTGTTTCATCTTCAGCGCCTTCATTCTCAGAATCTAGATCATCCTTTGACCGACGCATGATGTCATCAGTGATCCGCAAAGTGGTGATGGCGCTTGTATCCAGGTCGGGGTAGAGGTGCCTGATTAGCCACCAACTGAGCTTGAAGCCCTTGCGATAGGCCTCGGTCATCACATCGTCAAACCTTGAAGAGCTGACATAGTCGACGACGGCCTGAGCTTTGGCCTCCTTGAGAGCATCCTCGAAGATCGTGGTCTTATCTTTAATATCTTCTTGGAGGTACTCCATCTCGCGCTCCAGCTTCCCCTTTGCCTCCTTGAGGCCCTGCATCTCGAGCTTCAGGGTGTCCCACTCAGCCTTGAGGCTGTCCACCTTGAGCCCCAAGGCCTCTTGGCCAACCTTGAGCCCATTCACCTCGGCCCTAAACCTATCCTTGTCTCAGGCCAGCTCGCCCTTCTCCGCCATTAGCACCTCGATGAAGCTCTTCTGAGCCAAGGCATCACTCTCCAGGCGGTGGACTTGGCTGCGAACTGCCCTCAGTTTGGTATGGGCTGCACGAGATGACTTCTCAGCCTCTAGAGCCCACCTCAGATGCCGATCTGATTGAAGGGTCAAGGAGCGAACGACGGAGTTCACCTGCCAAAGGGAAACCAGTTAAAAAAAAAAACTCACCACCATAGTATGAGTGGCAGCTCGAGCACCGAGCTGACCAGGAGTGAGATCAGCCCACTCGGTGACCTCCCCGGGGTATGCAGCCAGCTTGCTCTTCTCCAGGCTGTACTGGGGATTCAAGACGGTTTGGCTTCCTTGACCCTCCGAGCTAGACGTCGTCATCTCTACATCACGAGTGGACTCCTCAGAAGCCTCAGCGGTAGCTTCGGCAGGATGAGCCCCGGTAGCAGCCTCTGTAGCACAAGCCTCGACAGCGCTCTCAACAGCAGGTTCGATGGACTTAGTAGAAGGCTCCGCTACCACCTCGGGCCCCTGAGGCACCGTGTCTCCTTCCAGGTCGATGACAGGTGGAATGCCTAGGAGCTCGGGTTCCGGAGCTGAAGCCTGCGGAGGTTGAATCTTGGCTGAGGCTTGTGGAGACTCAACGCGTGCCCTTCTTGGCCACGCGCTTCTTCCTCTTCATCTGGCAGAAGAGTCTTTGGTTGTCAATCTTCTCTATCTCCATGGAACCTACAGCGGAGCTCAACGTTAGCAATACCGGAGTAAACATACAAACAAAGGACCGAAGTAAGGCAAAACCTACCTGAGCTCAAGCCGGCTTGGATGAGCTTCTCCTCGGATGTGAACTCCTTATAATTTAACCTGAGCTGGGCTAGCGACTGGAGCTCCTTCTTGGTCTTCTAATCTAGCATGATGCCGAGGTCTTGAACGGCCACCCTCCAGTCAGTAGGGAAGGGCCACCCCGTGCTGCTCCGAACTATGAAGTAGTCCCGCTTCCAGGCCGGGACTTTACTCGGGAGTCTGTGCATAAGCTTGAAACCCGGGCGGGGAGACAGGTAATAAGACCGTCTGTGCCCGGGGAGAGTGCCCGAAGCACTCTTCTTTATTGGAAAAATGGTGCTAAGAACATCCAGGTTGATAGGGAGAGATCGGTCAAAACAAAGAGAAATAGTCCCAACTATATTCCATATGGAATTTGGGTGAAGTTGGTCCAAAGTAATGTTGAAGTGCACCAGCACCTCGGTAATCAAGCGGTGAAGAGGGAGGCAGAGCCCGGCTACTAACTGCTCACTGAAGATCACGATCTCATCAGGACTGTGCTCCCATGGGATGTTTCCGGTAGGGAGACCGTATGAGTATTCCCCGGGAAGGTGGAACCTTTGTATGAGGTCCTGGAGCCTCTCCGAGGTCATGGTGGAAGGGCCGAACTGGTCCGGTACCCGACCTCGGTTGGAGGTAGATGCCAGATTACCTGAAGCCACCTGTGCATCGGGTGGCGGAGCGGCCGAAGCCCCACCCTGGGCCGAGGTAGCCACCCCGGGCTCATCGGCTAAGCTACCTATGCTAGACGACATGATAGGCAGAAAGGAAAGAAACAAACTGGAAGGGAAAAGGAAGCTCGGGAGGACTCACCAAAGAAATGCAAGCGGACTGAGAGAACGGGACGAACTGGAAGACCCGAGCTAAGAGACCTCTGGCGCGAGCTCAAATGCTAACGACAAAAGCTTTGTGGCGAAGAAATGGCCAAGGGTCCCCCCTATTTATAGCCATGGCTGCGGGCTCCTCGAGGCGAAAACGGTTTAGCGCGTTTTTGACGTCCGCGAAGTCCAAATCGCGTGAGGTCCGCGCTTAAACTGGATTCGACTCGAGTCTCTCTTGATCGAACCGGGCACTAGACCAGTCCAGCTGGATGGAGGGCGCAATGAAGCGGCATAAGTACCAGTGCCAAATCCACCTGGTGCATCATGACCTCCCTTCACTGGGTCATCGCCGCCAGCGCAGGGAGTGGGGGGCAATTGATGGAGGGTGATTTGGCCCGACCTCGCATCACGGGTACACGTGGGCGTGACCTTGCCCAAACTGTGACTCAACGTGACAGCGCAACGGATGCAACCACAATTCGGAGGGAAGGCCCCACTGAGTTCAGCTCGTTAACTGGGCAGATAAACTACTCGTTGGAAGCCACCTTACCTACCCCTCCTCCCCAGGGATAAGGCACTTCGGAGCGCCCCGAGTTCGGGGCGCCCTGACCTCTCTTGAGGCCCGAGCTCCTCCCAATGGACGTCGGGCCACTCCCAGACAGGAATGCACCGATCCATCTCTAGACACCCCGAGGCATAGAGACCTCGGGTCAGCCATCTCGACATAACTTGCTACAAGCAACTCGTCGCTCAAGAGACAGCTCGGCGGGAGGTAATTCGTGGAAGGGTAGCTCAGCATACCATAGGAAGGCTTCTTGCTCGACCACCGTACCCGACAGATCTGGGACAACCGCCATGTCCCTTGTCAGATAGTGTCGTGCCTGCCACCTCTAGAAGGTGTCTTGTACCTGACAGGTACGTACCCTGCAGTGATGATCCCGCGTGTGCCACCTCAGCCCTGTCTGTAACGGCTGTGGCAGGCTGACAGTGGCGGTTATACCTGCCCTGTCAGAGGCCAGTAGGCCTAGGGCAACAGAACGTTGTTATAAGGAGCCTATTCTCAGAAAACGGGTATCTTAAAAGAATCTCTTGTGCTATCTCACTCTTAGCCTTTATCCTCTCTTTGCTTCTTGCACAGAATACTGACTTAATCGTCGGAGCGTCCCCGCTGGGAAAACCCCCCGGGAATTCTTCTTCTTCCTCATTTCAGGTACCTCTTGGGAAGCCATGCGAGTGCCAGTTAGGAGTGACCGGATTACACACCATCAGATATTAAAGGAGATCAAGTGCCACCACCACCAACAACCGCAGTGCAGAAGAAGAGGAGGAGGAGAAGAAGAAGAAGAGGAAGAGGAGGCCAGAAAATGTACCACCAGAGCTCTCACCACCGATGGCCATTGGTATGGGTCACCGTTTGCTGTAGTATGATCGCCGGTGTATGGGTAGGGTTTGATGGAGGAAAAGCAGCAAAACTCTGCAAAATGGAGGGAAAATGAGAAAGAACAAGGGCTGAGTGTTTTGAGTCTTGTTTTCTCTTTTTGTGGCCAGTTGAACCGGCTAGCCCATGCTAACAATAGATTCACAGTTAATGTTATGAAGCAGCAGGCTAAGTGATGTGGTTGATTAAGATTGGTGTGTTTACAGATGAATGAACCCACCGGTGCACAAAATGTGGACTCCTTTTGCAGTTAAAAATGCTCGTAAGAACACTAACTTTTTAAACGCAAATAACATTTGCACTAATACTTAAATAACATTTGCTTGCACAAATACCATCATTTCTTTCCCATCTTTATCATCAATATTCTGTTTTTACAAATGCAATGTACCCCACCAGCATGTGAATTGCATCATCTCAAACGAGTCTTTTAATTACCCAAATAAAGAAGTGAGTTGTTTAGCTGACTATAGAGTAAAAAGTAGGGGGTGCTTATAAAAACCATAAGACTAAAAATAGAAGGCAACTGAACTGACCAAAACATGCAATTAGGTGTTATTTATCAAAATTCATAGATGGATTTTGATTGGTCAAAACTCTTTGGATCATGTCTTTTCCATATCATAGATTTTTTCATAAATATAAATATATATATATATGCATCACATATTTATATTTATTATTTATGATATTTATTTATAACACATACATATATATAAAAAGATAAAAAACTGAAAATTGGAAAATCAGAACCAATCAACCAGTTAACCCGTGGTACTGGGTTCAACGGAGAAAAAATTTGATCTCAAATCTCCTGTGCAGCCAACTAGACCTTACCAACCAGTGGTTGGTAACCTTATGATACAAATTGCATTTGTAAGGCAGGGCACTCCATCCCTTTCTCTGCCCCATAGTCAAGACATTCTACCCCATCCCCACCCCATCCCCAAGTAACCACTCTTCAATGTCGGGCGAGTTCAAGGGCAATGCACCCCACTCCTCATCAAGGATGGAGAATCCTTGAACTTCTCGGCCTCGTTCCTAGTATTGGGCAGGTTTATGTAGAGGTGTAAATTGGGTCATGCTGGGTTGGCACAACACAACCCGTATGTTGCTTGCACAAAGTGTGAGTCATACTGTGCTGACCCACGAGGCGTCTAGGGCCATGCCTCACTCCTCTAGGATAATTTGGGGGGTCAGTTTGGCATGGCCCATGACTCAAGCCAGCATGGGCCATGCCGTGCCAAGGGTCAGGCTACTCCATGGGCCAGACCTTGGGCCAGGCCATGCCGCACACCAAGCCAAGCTTAAGGAAAGGCACCCACTCCCTATCCAAGGTTTTTAAAATTGGACCGGATAGGGAACCGTTCTGGAGTCGAACGGTCTATCTGTTCAGTTTAAATGGATGACCCGCTTTGACAAAAAAATAAAAAAATTAGAAAAACAAAAAAAGGCTAAAAATTGTTGCCCGGGTTGACGATTCGACCGCCCAGGTTAGCGGTTCGCTATACAAATAAACGGTTTTGAAGAAAAAGCGGTTTTGAGGTGAAATGGTGTCCAATTCCCAATTTTTCAAGTCTAACCATCTAGTTTGATCCAGTTTTGAAAACATTGTCCCCATTAACCCAATATTCAATTTGATGATAGAAATGATCAAAAGGATATATTGAGTATTAACCACATGGTAAATTTCTAAGTGTACACTAAATTGTCTATAATATTAAAAAATCTAACTTTATGAAAATTTTGGAAAATTTATTGTACTTGTGTAATTTTGAAATTTATTTAATTTTTTATTAAATAATGCATTTTCTTTTTATATGGTTTACTTATAGAATTATACTATTTTATCTTATAATTTCTAATATAATCTAACCAATAATTTCCTTTTTCCAATATTATACTAATTTATCATAATAATTTGTGTAATTATTTGTTCATATTATAGTTTTCTACGTCACATAGTCATTTATCTTTAATAATTTTCAATAATTTGTAATGAAAATTACATAATTTTTTAATGGTTTTCCAAAACCTGTCATATGTAATAAATTTTCCTAAAATGTCCAAAATACTCTAATAAATTTCAATAATTATTTAATGCATTTTAATTAAACTTTCAAATACTTTATATCTTTTAATTTCAAATATGTTACTTTACGAAAATGTA
Source organism: Nelumbo nucifera (assembly GCF_055504915.1). Classification (NCBI taxonomy): domain Eukaryota; kingdom Viridiplantae; phylum Streptophyta; class Magnoliopsida; order Proteales; family Nelumbonaceae; genus Nelumbo; species Nelumbo nucifera. The sequence goes on along the minus strand of NC_142650.1, from coordinate 94,672,024 downwards.
GTTTTATGAAAATTTTTGAAAATTTTATTACATTTGTGTAACTATGGGGATTTATCAAATTTTTTAAATTGTTATTAAATATATTTTTTATTTGGCAATTTACTAACAAAATTAAACTAATTTATCTTTTATTTTTCAATATAAATTAATGAATAATTTTATTTTCTAACATTATAATATTTTGTTCCCCCATTTGCATTTGGTTATTAATTATACCCACCGGGCTAAGTGATGTGATTGATTAAGATTTGTGTGTTCACAGACGAATGAACCCACCGGTGCACAAAATGTGGACTCCTTTTGCAGTTAAAAATGCTCGTAAGAACACTAGGTTTTTAAACGCAAATAACATTTGCACTAATACTTAAATAACATTTGCTTGCACAAATACCATCATTTCTTTCCCATCTTTATCTTCAATATTCTGTTTTTACAAATGCAATGTACCCCACCAGCATGTGAATTGCATCATCTCAAACGAGTCTTTTAATTACCCAAATAAAGAAGTGAGTTGTTTAGCTGACTATAGAGTAAAAAGTAGGGGGTGCTTATAAAAACCATAAGACTAAAAATTGAAGGTAACTGAACTGACCAAAACATGCAATTAGGTGTTATTTATCAAAATTCATATATGGGTTTCGATTGGTCAAAACTCTTTGGAGCATGTCTTTCCTACATCATAGATTTTCCTATAAATATAAATATATATATGCATTACGTATTTTTGTTCTTTTTATTATTTTTGAACAAAATTTTGATTAATTTTAAATAAATAAAAATAATTACAAAAACTAACATTTTTATTAATTCCACTAATAATTAACAATTATATAGGAATGACAATGGGGAGGGTTCAAGGCAGGGCACTCCATCCCTTTCCCTGCCCCATAGTCAAGACATTCTACCCCATCCCCACCCCATCCCCAGGTAACCACTCTTCAATGTCGGGCGAGTTCAAGGGCAATGCACCCGATTCTTCATCAAGGATGGAGAATCCTTGAACTTCCCGACCTCGTTCCTAATATTGGGCAGGTTCAAGTAGTGGTGTAAATTGGGTCATGCTGGGTCGGCACAACACGACCCTTATGTGGCTTGCACAAAGTGCGAGTCATATTGTGATGATCCACGAGGCGTCCTAGGCCATGCTTCACTCCTCTAGGATAGTTTGGGGGGTCAGTTCGGCATGGCCCATGACACAAGCCAGCACGGGCCATGCCGTGCCAAGGGTCGGGCTACTCCATGGGTCGGACCTTGGGCCAGGCCATGCCACACACCAAGGCAAGCTTAAGGAAAGGCACCCACTCCCTATCCAAGGTTTTTAATATTGGACCGGAAAGGGAACCGTTCTGGGGTCAAACGGTCTATCTGTTCAGTTTAAATGGATGACCCACTTTGACAAAAAAATAAAAAATTAGAAAAACAAAAAAAGGCTAAAAATTGTTGTCTGGGTTGACGGTTCGACCGCCCAAGTTAGCGGTTCGCTTAACAAATAAACGGTTTTTGAAGAAAAAGCGGTTTTGAGGTGAAACGGTGTCCAATTCTCAATTTTTCAAGTCTAACCATCTGGTTTGATCCAGTTTTGAAAATATTGTCCCCGTCAACCCAATATTCAATTTGATGATAGAAATGATCAAAATGATATATTGAGTATTAACCACATGGTAAATTTCTAAATTTACACTAAATTGTCTTTAATATTAAAAAATCTAACTTTATGAAAGTTTTGGAAAATTTATTGTACTTGTGTAATTTTGAAATTTATTTAATTTTTTATTAAATAATGTATTTTCTTTTTATATGGTTTACTTATAGAATTATACTAATTTATCTTATAATTTCTAATATAAACTAACCAATAATTTCCTTTTTCCAATATTAAACTAATTTATCATAATAATTTGTGTAATTATTTGTTCATATTATAGTTTTCCATGTCACATAGTCATTTATCTTTAATAATTTTCAATAATTTGTAATGAAAATTACATAATTTTTTAAAGGCTTTCCAAAATCTGCCATATGTAATAAATTTTCCTAAAATTTCCAAAATACTCTAATAAATTTCAATAGTTATTTAATGCATTTTAATTAAACTTTCAAATACTTTATATCTTTTAATTTCAAATATGTTAGTTTACGAAAATGTAGTTTTATGAAAATTTTTGAAAAATTTATTACATTTGTGTAACTATTGGGATTTATCAAATTTTTTAAATTGTTATTAAATATATTTTTTATTTGGCAGTTTACTAACAAAAATACACTAATTTATCTTTTAGTTTTCAATATAAATTAATGAATAATTTCATTTTCTAACATTATAATATTTTGTTCCCCCATTTGTATTTGGTTATTAATTATAATAATAACAATAATTAAATTTTGTCATGTTAAATATCTAAATTAGTTAATTTTGTCAAGTTAAATATTTTGTTATTTAAATAATTAAATAATATTTAAAATATTTAAAAATTTTTGTTATTTGAATTTTATTTATTTTAATGTTATTATGTAATATTAAATATTTTGTTATATTATTTAGCTATTTTTAATATTTTTTATTTGAGATTTTTAGGTATTGAAATATTTAAATAATGTTTTATTTTTTAATGTTAAATTGTTATTATTTGAATAATATTTAAATTGAATAGTTCATAAAATTATAATTTATATTGTTACTACATAATTTCATGGTGAATTTTGTAAAAATATAGAATTATCAATAATATGAATATTATTTAAATAGTTCTAAATTTTTTTAAGTGAAACTTTCTTTAGATAGATATAGATAAACAGTGGGGGAGAGGATAAATTGAAATTAGAGATAGTTTAGGAGATAATCTCTCTACTAAATTAGAGATAATTTATGAGATAAATAGGAGTTAGAGATAATTTATGAGATAAATAGGAGTTAGAGATAATTTATGAGATAAATAGGAATTAGAAACAATTTAGGGGGAAGTGGTGCCAGTTAGCTAAACATTAGAAAAACAAATCCCTCTTTCTTTATGGTTATTAGAAATAGTTAAGCATATTTGATTTCCTTATTGGTTTAATGGATAATTATGTGGAACTAAAAAAATAAAAAATTCAGAAAAACATAAAACTAGAAAGGGGGGTTTGAAGCAATGAGAGGGCTCTTGATATGGCAGCACCAATTTATATATATATGAACACGGAATCAGGGGTTTACATGTGGTCTGCGTGGCCATACCACAAATAGGTTGCAGTTCCATGGTTTGGATCCAAAGTCTCTGTATTTGGAGTGGTGTAAAATGATCAGAGAGAGATCTACTTCCTCCGTTTTCTTTTCACATATAACCTCCTAATTCATCTTATTCCTTCTATGCCCCCCTAAAGTTTATTTGCAAATTACACATACCAAGTGAATAATATATTAGGAAAAGAATGCTAATAGTCAACATTAACCAACTAGAAATCCATTAGCTTGGATGTGCGAATTAATTGCTAAAAGATTATTCTTTTAAGAAACTATTCATATCTCAAATATATCAAGAGTAAAATATGGATCATACAACTAAGTGGTATAAAACACATCTATGGTGAAACAATAAGGACATATGGGTATAGATAAGTAGAGAGAGGACATACAACACAAATGCAATACTCTTTAAAATACAACAACTGAAGTTGAATATCTTTAATATCTATATCTTAGTAAAGATGACTACAAGGATGGATTATGCAGTAATGGTTGCTCATCAACTTGTGTTTTGAAATTGTTCTCCATACTTTTGCATCCTGTTGAAGTTGAACCTGTATCCCAAAGGCCTATTGGTTTATCTATGATGCATTCCACCTCATGAATTTTTCGTTCAACATGAGAATATCCTTCGGACCTCCTCAATCCCTCGAGCTCCAATGCAACTTCTTTCATTGTTGGCCTTTCCTTTCCATTTAAGCTCAAGCATCTTTTTGCAATGTTGGCAACCTTTTGGAGTTCATACTCTCTACCATCTTTTAAGACTTGAGCATCGAGAATTTCAAAAAGATGGTTCTCCATTATTGCAGAAATAAAATAAGTCACAATGTTTCTCCCTTCTAATGGTCTAGTAAAAGAAATTGGCTTCTCCCCTGTTAGGAGCTCCACAGGAACAACCCCAAAGCTATAAACATCACTTTTGTCCGTGAGTTGACTTGACTGAAAAATATTCAGGATCCAAATATCCAAAGGTCCCTTGTACCATAGTGGTTAAGTGAGTCTTATCAATTGCAATTGATCTTGAAGTCCCAAAATCAGACACCTTAGCCCTACCTTTGTCATCTAAGAGGATGTTTGAAGATTTTATGTCTCTGTGGTAAATTGGTATTGAAACTGCTGAATGTAAGTAAGCAATTGCTCCCGAAACTTCTGTGGCAATTCTTAAGCGATTGTCCCATGTTAATAAGAAATCCTCATTTTGATAATGAATATTGTAGAAAAGAGTTCCACCAATGATGAATTCATAAACTAATAGAGGAATTTCTGTCTCTAAACAACAGCCCAACAATTTAACCACATTCCTATGGTTGATTTGAGAAAGTATGACAACCTCATTGATGAATTGTTCAAGTTGACTTTCATCCTCCATCTTGGATTTCTTGATTGCCACAATTCCTCCATCTGATAGCATACCTTTATAAACTGTACCTTGTCCCCCTTGACCAAGAATTCGATTTTCATTATATTGATCAGTTGCCTTTGCTAATTCATCCGCTGTAAAAACTTTTATTTTCTCGACATTGCCTTCTTTTGATGAAATTTGTTGTTTCAATAGCAAACCACCATTTCTTTTATAAAAATTTTCTTTTTGTTTCTTTATTTGTTTTTTCTTCAAAACATGGTACAATCAATAACTGGATAGAAGTAACACCATACCTAAACATACACCTGCATGATCCATGGAAGATAATTGGTTAAGAATAACATAATAACTAAGAGGAAACCAACAAATAGAAGATTTTAATGCAGCAAATCCCATGTGTTAATTTTGTTTAAAAGTCTTTGATCAGGCACGCGTCATGTATGTGTGCAGATATAGAGTGGTGAGCTAAGAATCTTGTTTATTAATGCTTAGTGGTTCTATAATTTATAAAGGCAATATCAAGAGGCAACTTTTTCTTGAAGACCCTTGCTACATAAAGCCTAAAAAGCAAATTTCATTCATAAATGCTTGTATTACAATTAGATCATTAAAAAGAAATAGTAAGAAAAGTGCTGATACAACATCATAGATTAGAGTAGTTCTGCTAAGAAAAAGAGGTAATCAAGAGAATTGGGAGAAAACAACTTAAGAATCCTTTGTAAATGGTGCAAAAGTCATAAGATTCCAAAAGGAAGGCATCTACCTCCAACAAAAAGCATTTTAACAAGTGCAACACCCTCATTACACATTAACTATTTAAATAGGGATATTATTCACTAGATCAATCATAGAATATTTGTTGTTTATATTTCTATTGCATGTGGGTAGTTTATACTTTCTTCTTGTTTCATAAGAAAGGCATGTGAAAACAATTAATTATATTCTCTACATCCTAACACTCCTCACATTTAAAATAATAACAAAAAAGTATAGTGTTATCTACCTAGGGCATTTTTGGTTTTACTGACTAAATTTGTTTCCTACCTTTTTGTTGAATGAGATGAAATAAACTCAAAATGACTTTATTTAGCAGAGTGTTTGGAAGGAGGAAGGATTAACTGAATGTGATGGTTGTTCAATGAGCTATTGGTGATAATTTTCCATGCCAATAATTAAATGCATGAGTCCTGCACCTCTCACAGTGGGGCCTATGAATTTATTTATTAGCATGGAATATTATCATTGGTTCCACAGCCAACAAAACAGCCATCACGATTCAACTAACCTAAGTTACTTTGGAAGGGTGTCTATGTCATTCGCATTCACTTATTGAGATGGTCATTTACTTCACACCCTATAGTTACAATGTGATAGAGAGAATTAGGTCCTCATAAATGAGGTTTATATCAACTGTAAGCCATTGAACCTTGCTTCCACTAAGGTTAGAAAATGTGTTGGCATTACTATTTGGCAGAAATGGTTAGGCCATCCTAGCCATCATATGACATCTTTTGTGCTTTCTAAGAAATAGCTACTAGTTTCAAATAATTTCTCTATTTGTAGTTCAAGCCCTTTTGGCATGAGTCATAGCTTTCCATTCTCTTTTACTTGTCCACTTGGGATATTGTACTTCAATGTTTAGGGACCCTCTTCTTTATGTCAACATTGAAGGTTAGAGATATTACATTCTTTTTGTGGATTTTTTTACTAAGGTTCAGTTTGGAAGGAGTACAAATACAAATATGTACAGTACAAATATATACAAAATAATTCAAAATACAAGGTTTTGCACTGCACATATTTGTATTTGTACTCCTTCCAAACTGAGCCTAGGAGTACAAATGCAAATGTATAGAGTGCAAAACCTTATATTTTTATTATTTTTTATGTATTTGCATTGTACAAATATATACAAAATAATACAAAATATAAGATTTTGCGCTCCACATATTTGCATTTGTACTCTTTCCAAATCGAGCCCAAGTTCATTTGGATTTTTCCCAATGAAAAGCAAATCTTAAATGCTTAATCTATTTATTCAATTTAAAAAATCAAGTTGAAAATTTGTTAAACTAATGGTAGTACAAAGCGTCAACCTTTACTTGGGCCCTTTCATTCAACTAGTATATTACTCATTGTAAATCCTATCTTCATACTAACCAACAAAATGGCTTTGCTGAATGAATTGAAACATTGTTGAGATAGGTTTGGCAATGATGGCTAGAGCTTCTATTCTACAAAACTGCTTGTATGATGCCTTTGAGTCTGTTGTTTTTACCCTCAATTGCTTGCCTAGCTAAACCTATTCTCAACATGAAACCTTCATGGCAACAACTTTTGAGTCACCAGTAGACTATTCTTTTCTTTGTGGGTTTGGTTGTGCATGTTATTTGCACTTATGAACCTGAATCACTCTCATCTTGAGTATTTTTTGTTCTACAAAATGTGTTCATATAGTTTTATTACTTGAAAAGCCATTTCCAAGGAATCAAGCAAACCGCAACGCTAAATAAAATATAAAATGGACCATCTTTTGTAGTGTTAAAGTTACTGCGCCTAGATGCATTTAAAAAGAAAGAAAAAATATATGAGCAATACAGAGGGGTAAAGAAGTCCCAATAACCCACAAGGCCACAAACATAAACCAACATCAATAGAATGATTCAATCATTCAAGTGAAGAACGAAACCTCAAGATAAAATTTCTTTTCCTTCCCGACTACTTCCTGTACAATAGAATAGATGCCCAAACAATGCAAAAAATGGCGGGTTTTCATTTTTATAGGTAAAATGCAGCAACAAATTAAAAAATGGTGGCTTCCTGTAATCTCCACCATTAAAAAATGGTGGCTTCCTGTACTTTGTGTAAAATATTTTTTGTAAAAGTGCTTTCATAAAAATACTTTTATGCTTTCATAAAAGTTTTTCAAAAAAGTACTTTTATAAAAGTGCTTTCGTGTAAAACTATTTTCGTAAAAGTACTTTTATAAAAATGCTTTCATAAGTCTTTTTCATAAAATTGCTTTTGTGAAACTGCTTTTGTATAAAATTGCATGTGAACTCGAAAGTTAATAAAATCTATTTTATTTTATCTTTAATCTCAAAATGAAATGTGGCATAATGGTTTGGAAGTTTAATGAGATGTTGCTACTATAGGAGGCATGGGTTTGAATCACTACAACTTCTTGTTTTTGAGATTTGGCGAGTATAGTTGACTTTGACCCAACCCATCTTGACCCTAATGGGTACTCTCGACCCAACCCACCCTAACCTTTTTCTTGGCCCTAATGGGTCACTCGACCCATATTGACCACCAATAGATTGGGTGGGTTCCAAGGTGGGTGGGTCAAATGGGTTAGGGCCAAGATTGTCAGCCCTAGTCTCACCATCCACTCCCGACCCATTACAGCACAATGTTTTCCTCTCTCTTTCTTACCTCCCTTACTAGTATAAGTTCCTCTCTTGCTCAAGTAAACCCAACCAAATCCAATCTTTTTGAAACACCACCACCTAATCTTATATTATTCTTGTTTTCTCTATTTTTCTTAGGATATTAGTGGTATTAATGTGGTGTTTGATCCTTCTCCCTTTTTCTGTGAATGGGCTCCATCTAAAAATGGTTTTTATTTTATTTTTCAATTTATCTATAACGACAGATACATTTCTTTTCTGATGCAGATAATTTGAATATACTTGTAGAAATTGGACACATTTTTTTTTTATGTTTTGTCTACTATTCTCTTTTCCAAATTAGGTTTCACTTTAAAAATCACATCAGCTAAATAGGTTCAGCGAGGTATATTTGTTTTAGGGGTTCGTGTTTGATTTTACTAAACTATCAACTAATTAAATCCAAGCAATGCCTGGGATTTTGTAAAAATTTGGTTAGGTTCTGATTTTAGGACAGGGGTGATCACTTTTTACTCCAATCGGGATTAGGCTCTGATTTCAAGAATGTGGTATTCAGGGACCATTGAAAATTTATCAAATTCCCAACCCAAGTTGCACCCCTATTTGGGTTTTGTACTTTGACATCACGTTGAATCTTGGCTAAGGTCTATTTTAGGTTTGGTTTTGTTTTGACCTTTAACTTAATTCAATCAATCAATTTCAAATCCCTACTTTATTAGAGAAAGCCTAAGGCTCAGTTTGGAAGGAGTATAAATGTAAATTTTTAGAGTGTAAATACATACAAAAAAAAAAAATATATAAGGTTTTACACTCCACAAATTTGTATTTGTACTCCTTCCAAACTGAAAATAAAGGAAAGAGGGTCAAAGAAATTTAATAGAAAATTAGGATAATAGTGAAGGGAAAATGTTACAAGCATTGACTATTGGGGGGGACGAATATATATGTAAATATATATAGAGAGAGAGTAATAATGGATTTTATTAGAAACAACTATGACATGAAAAGTAATAATGAATTTTATTAGAAACAATTAATGCTTGAGAGGGCTTTATTTGAGTAATGATGGATTTTATTAAGGGATAATTAAAACCTGAGATGGTTTTAATTTGGGTAAAAGATTTAAACATACCCTATGTTTTCCTAAATTAACTTAAACTTAACCCTGTGTTTTTTAAATAGACTTAAACAAATATACTTGTGGCTATAAAGAGGGCATTTTTACTCTTCATCATACCTTAAATTTTCAACAAAAAAAAAAACCAAAACAAACCCACATATTATTTATCGCATTGTCTCTCATTTCTCGTACATAGAGTTTATAAGACTGGCTAGGTGAAGGAAACAAGTAGAGTTTATGAATTGTACCACTGCACAATTAATAATAGGAGATTAACAAATGAAACTAAAGGTATTCTAGTGTTGCACTGTGGCGAGGTATTGGATTCTTGATGATTTCTTCTTTTCTCTCTCTATCTCTCTTTCTCCCGCTATTTCTCTCCCCTTCTCTTCTTCTCCTTTTTCCTTTTCCCTCCTTTTGCTTCTCTTTTGTTTACAATCTACAATCCACAACCATCACTTAACTTCATTTTTATTGATACCCGCAAACACCGGTTTCCTATTTTAATCCACCTCTCCCTCTCTACTAGCTTATCCATCCGCTAGCTTATTTTAATCTAAATTTATCCGCCTTTTATTCCCCTGTTACACCATGGATCAATCATTGACAACCAGCCACTTAGATTCAGCTTGAGCATGTTAGGTCCTGTTTGGTTTGTAGGAATAGGAATTTGAATGGACTATTCCGATTACAACTACTTGATTGGACAGAATTGGAATCTTATTCCCATTCCTACTAGAGGAATGCTGATGAAAAATTATTTTATAGTGAATAAGGGATGGAACCAGGAAACCATCGAATGACAAATGTTAGTACAAAGTGGGGCACGCTTTGGATTCCTCGGCCTTCCACGCTACTGTTAGTAGAGAAGGCCAATCAATAAACCAACCCATGATCGACCCATCCCTCAGACATAGTGGGATCTTACTGTAAAATTATTCAAAATTGTTATTGGTTATGGAAGCTGAAAGTGAAAGCTTGAAATTGGTGATGAATATGCTCCCTCTCAACTACTAATAAATGGTAGGAGCTTCATAAGCTGAAGCTTCTTCACATTATACAATACTGCTATCAAAGCTTTAGATCTGAGAGTAGAGACTATGGTGGAGGCTCTTGTTAGATTTTGTCTCAATAAGGTCGATTCTCTCCTCAGAGAACAAGTGAAACAACCCAAAGGAGTGAAAGAAGATATTAGAGAACTCAGGAATGAATTAGACAGTATACGTGCCTTTCTAAAGGAAGCTGATTCAAGGCAAGAGAGTGACAAAGGAGTGAAGGCCTGGATGGAACAAGTGCGTGACGTAGCTTTTGACATTGAAGACATTCTTGATGAATTTGTGCTTGAAGTAAAATAATCTACAAAAATTCAGGATATATTTAAATAATTTATGAAAACTCAGGGCATGTTTAAGTCTTTACCCTTTTAAATTTTGAAAAATTAAAGGTCTTGTAAGCTCTGTGGTGAGAGGATCCCTCAGCTCTCCTCTTTCCTCTTTGTATCATAGATATATAAAGGTTAGCGTTTGGTTAATTCATATAAAGCACATAAGCATATCACTTGTTCACTGATTATAGATGTGTGTTTGGTTTTTTTCTCATTGTTTGGAAAGGTTTTTTAGGTTTTCTATGTACAATCTGTGTTCAAAGAACAAAAGCCCTATTTGTGAAAGAAAAAGAAGAAGATAGCTGGTTGTCGATCTAAGGGAATCAACATTAAGAGGCAATCTCAGCTAATTTGAGGCCCATTTGGCGCGTTATTTTGGGAAGATCTTCTATTAGCTCTCACATGCAAAAGATGCATTGAGTTTTTGCATGAAGATCTAAGCAGCCCGAAGCACATTTGGCAGACCTGCATCTTTCTATGCGTGTTTTCGTGCAAAATTAAAATGCGAAAGATGCGAGAAGCTTCATTTGGAGCTTCCCGAAATCAGTTCAAAATGGGCTTCTCGCTTCTTTTCGGCATCTCATCTTTTGGCGGTTAGATCTTCCGCATGCCAAATGGAAATAGACCGAAAATCAGTCTTCCTGACTTATAAACAACCGAAAGAGGAAAGACATGCCAAACAGACCCTTGGTCTTCAAGCTTCTTAAACTGACATGGCTAGATGGGATTGGAGGGTCCACACTTGTTGTGGACCAAGCGGTTCATAGGACTTGTGGCAACGGGATTGGGGTTGCAGAGTAGTTGAAAACCTTCTCTATAACAGCTTGGATCCTTCCCCAATCCGAATGGGTAGGGAACGGTGATGTTGCCACATTTGTCTGGGCAGTCGGGCTTTGTCATGATTGGTGACGAGGTCGCTGTTGCCATGAAGAGACTCAAGAATAACAGCAAGAACAGGAGTAGGAGCTGATGAAACAGCAGCATAACCCCAGCTACAGCCATTATGGTTAAGTTTCTATACTTCACCGAGGGATGTACCTTTGCCCCTCCTTTACTCGTTTATTCGTATTTGTAGCCTCTCTTTTTTTCCTTGTTTGGAGTGACGTTAAAAAAAAGGAAAAGTTTGCATGACTTTGTTGTCTATTATTTATAAAAGTACCAGCGGGGACCATGGGACCTATGGGATTTATTAAAGCTTAAATACATACAAAATAATGTAAAATATAAAGTTTTCACTCTGCATATTTGCATTTGTATTCCTTTCAAACTCAGCCTAAGTGAAAGTTAAATAATAGAAGCATGTAAGAATAGATAAATGTTTTATATTTTTTATTTTTTAAATAATTAATAATTATTTATATACTACTTTTAATAATTTTTTTTGAAAAATTTTTAAAAAATTTGACATAATCCTCCCTTCCATCACCTTCCTAGATGGAAATGCACAAATTTTTTCAAATACCCATTCTACCCTTTTATAAACTATTTTACATACAAAATTACTTAAATAACCCTATTTTCACTCAACAAAAACTTTAGAAGATAATCATTAAAGAAGGTTTTGTCAAATTAAAACAGGGTAATTTCAATAACTTTATATATAAAATAATTTTAAATGGTATAATGGGTATTTGGAAAAAATGGTGCATTAGTCTAATGTTTTGTGTTTGGGAAGCTGATGAAAGGGGGCTATTACCAAATTACTCAAAAGTCAAAGGGAGGCATTTATTAAAAAGAAACTATAGGGGAGCTTTTATGATTGTTAGAAACTTTAGGGGAGGTTTTTGTATTTTACCCTTGTTTGTTATACAAATTGTGTTCATATGGGCTATATATAGCATATAATGTTATATTTTATGAGAATTAATGATTTTCCCTCTGCAACTTTTTAGACATCACTCCAACTTTTGAGAACCCCCAGGTCAAATTTTTGAAAACACCTTTATAAAGGCACCTTTACAAAAACACTTTTATAAGATTCAACTGGATAATTTTATAAGTGGTATTTTAAAATTCAACTAGGAACAATTTTGGAAGAAAAAAATTGAATAAATGGTTATTGTATAAACACCTAAAAAAACTAGAAATTTGGGCTCAAAACATAGACCCTTATTTTTAAATTAAGCACTTATTTTGAACTTATTTCTCAAACACCAATAAATGCTTGATGAAAAGATTCCAACCCAAATAAACACAAGTACTCCCAAACATCTCTTTAATTCATTCAAAAAATGTGACGCTTTTGAATTCCAAAAATGCGGCCGACACTTGTATTCTAAAAATACCCCTCACAAATTCTCTTGTCAAGCCATATCGCTTGGGTTTTGACAAATAATGGAACTGACTACGGAGTTTGCGGAGAAATCCTGATGCTGATGAATGAATAAATAGCAATTATATGTTGTCGTGGATTTAAATTATATTACCTACGAAGAGTAGAATCACCCAATATTTTGTCTTTGAAGGTGGAAGAGGGATGCAACCACGCTTATTCCTTCTTCCGTCACCCTCTGTGCCAAGTGGGCAAGAGCAGTTATAACCTCCAGGCATGTTTGTGCAAATCGCCGATGATAAACAGTCATTCATGGTTGAATTCAAGCACTCATTTATATCTGCGAACCATTTATTAGAAATTATTGGACTAGAATCAAAATTTTGTAAAGACTCAGTCTTTTAGGTAGAATTTGGATAGAGGAAAATTTGGTGAAGAATGAAATTAAATTATCGATATAATTATGTACCTTGGCATCCATGTTGGAGATAAGGGTTGCCTCGGTAGCCTTTCAAACATTCGCAGAGATACCCGAGACCGTTGGGGGACTTGTAACAGTCCGTGTTGTTGCCACATGCATAAGTAGTGGAGTTTCTCATGGTAATGTTCTCGCAGGAGTCATTCTCTATTGCCCAGTTGAGTATGGTTGGAACCATTCCTCCGTTTCTTCTATAGAAATCAAAGCCCGAGAGATCAGCTACGGAGAAGTTGTACCACTCCTTGTCAGCGATGAAAGAGTATGCGCATGGATTGAAATCCAATGATGAGTTTTCTAGAATCTCCAAATTCCTTGGAACACTCTTAACACTCTTTAGTTCCCTGGGGATGGTGGTTTGGCAGAAACCCATGCCACTGTAATTCCCACTCAGCGTTTTCTCTTTCCCTAAGCAAATCACTTGACAGCCGTATTGGAGGATTGCATACCATCGAATACTTTCAGTTTTGTTGAGATACAAAATGTAGGCTTGAGAGTCGCAACCGATAACCGTGAACATGTTGCGAGTGTCGGAATAAGTAAAGGGCGTATCCCATAAACCCACAAGGATCGAGGACTTATTAGGGCTAACAAATAAGGAATGATTGTTGCAATTGTAGTCGATGAATGAACAGACGTGCAGTTGGCCTTCTAATAATGATATTTCTTTAACTTCCACCACTCTATCAGTCTCATTGTCCAAGTCTTGGTTTGTTGCTTCCCAAACGTTTATATCAGCTGGGGCAATTAATAATTTGGGAGGGGTGTAAGTGTGGTTGCAGGATAGTCGGAAGCCTTCTCTGTAACAGTTTGGGCTGTCTCCAAAGCCAAATGGGTAGGGAACGGTGATGTTCCCACATTTATCTGGGCAGTTAGGGTTTGCCTCCACCGATTTGGCTGATGATGAAGATGAAGATGTCGCAGTTGCTGTGCAAAAAGAAGACAACAGGAAGAGGAGGAGTAGCACAACCAGCAGAGCCAATGTTAAGTATGAGTTACTAAGACTGCACTTTTGGTTAAGCAATAGAGGGATGTCCCGCTATGCCGCTAATATTAAAAACAGTATTTATTTATATTATTTTAATGTGTATTTGTATTTATAAAACAGTATTTTATTATGAGCTCCATTATTCTCGCGAGCCACTTGAATCTGGTATTTTGAATTGACCAACTACTCAACTCAAACTGAATTACTGTGAGCTGACTTTGAGAAATTAACAAGCCAAACACAAATAGCTCCCTTTCACCAGTCCTTTCAATTTAAACTGCCATTAATTCAATTTCCTCCGGAAAACCATGTGACGACTGAAATTTTTCACCTTCCGCAGCAATAAAATTTGTGCATAATTTGCCTACGGAAAGATTGAGCCGAACCAGTCATCATTCTTGATAAAACTGTGGGTAGCAAATCAGGCAATCATGGCCCAAGATGGAATTGGTATCTTCTGTGTCAACCCTCTGTCAACATCATCTTACACCGCACACCTTAATTTGACATTGGAACCACGATTGCCACAATGTATTAAAAACGTCTCCTATGACTAATCTGGGTTCAGTTCAATGAGCATTTAATAAAATATTATGATAATTACATCAAAAGTTGTTTTTAATTTTTTTCAATGCTGGTTGGATGGGAGTGTAAAAAAAATTTGGAAGTGCTTACTCGGCGTCTAGTGACACCTACTTGTCATAAGCAATTGCAGTTATTGCATTTCTCGGTTTTACAAAAAAATAAATTACAAATAATTATTCAATAAACATAAACGAAATCAAACACATACTTCCTAAGTTTTTTCAAAATAACCCAGTGCAAATTTTTTTAGGAATAAAAATTTTCTCATAAACCTTTTTCACATACAAGTTTTATATTAAAAATAGGGATGATTTCATTCAGGGTTATTTTGGTGAATATAAAACATACCTTCAAATGTAACGGCAATCTTTACATTTAAAAATGTTCAATCATCAATTGATGATGTATGCAATTTTTGTCAACTAATTAACAGCGACCAAATATTATAAGGGGTGTACTCAGTACTTGTAATAGTATCAAAACCTTCAGCGGAACTAACTTCTGAGTCAAAGGTTTCAGAAACTTTTTGTTTAGTTAAATTTTTGTCAACTTGACTTAAGTAACCAAAAGAAAGTTGCTGTCAGACTTTGGTCCCTGAAACCATGCGATAACTTCTGAGATCGATCACGAAGGTAATTTTTTCTAAGATGTGTTTCGTTTGAAGGAAAAAGTAGTGATAGGAAAACCTTTATAAATTTTTTATACGTTTTCTTACCTCTTGCTAAGGGTGTCAATGGATCGATTTTGGATTTGACCCCATCCAATCCAAGATCAATTTGGACAGATTGAACAGACCAACAAGATATATTGGATTGGACTAATCCCATCCAAAATATTTATTAAAGATTGGATTGGACCTTGTCCATTCATAACAAATTTATATTGGATTGGGTTGGATTAAGCCAATATTTGATCTATTGATAATTTACTATAAGATAAGAATATATGTGTCAATGAACCATGTTTGAATTGAAACCAATCTAAATCAAAATGAATTTGAACAGATTGAATGATCTAAATATTGAATTGGACCAATCTAAATTGATCCAAAACAATCATTGGATTGGATTAGATCTAATCCATTTATAATGGACTCACATTGGACTGGATCAGATTGGACCAAATCCAGTCCAATTGACACCCCTACCTCTTGCCCTTCCTTTCCCTACCTTAATTTTTCTTAAAACCAAACAGGTGCCATGCTAACTTGTCAGCTACCTTGAAAACTTAGAAGTCTCCTTTACAATAACGTGGTGAGTGGTGACAGAGTATGATGGCACAGATTTTTTCTACAGCGAAGAAAATATCAATCCGACATTTTTATTTTTTTAAT
The DNA here is from genome assembly GCF_055504915.1 of Nelumbo nucifera. Taxonomy (NCBI): domain Eukaryota; kingdom Viridiplantae; phylum Streptophyta; class Magnoliopsida; order Proteales; family Nelumbonaceae; genus Nelumbo; species Nelumbo nucifera. The sequence continues at coordinate 94,655,871 of NC_142650.1, read as the reverse complement.
GTTCGTGAACTGTAATCCCATGGGCAGAGTGCCTTTGATACCCACCGTTTATAGAGCATTCTCTCCATGTTTAAGGGGGGCAAAGTGGAGTAATATTGGGCCCCACCGGAAGTCTAAGCCCAACTCAGACCCCATGCCAAAATATAAGCCTGGGTCCAGGCTTACATGGGCCAGGGTTGGACTGGGCCTGGTTTCAAGCCTACATCAAAGCATTAGATCGGATCATGATTCTGGTCCAATTTTAATTCAAAACCCAGTTTTTGTTTGAAAATCATTGACTTATTCAACAATTCATTAATTCAGGTAGTTGAACCATTGACTTGCTTTTGGTAGTTGTACTTTATGAGTTTATGAGTTTTGTTTGAAAATCATTGACTTATTCAACAATTCATTAATTCAGGTAGTTGAACCATTGACTTGCTTTTGGTAGTTGTACTTTATGAGTTTATGAGTTTTGTTTGAAAATCATGATTGAACCTTAGCTTCAATCAGAATGATGTACATTATGAGTTTATTGTAAATGAATAAAAGTACATATTTGATTCATATTCCCTTGGTATTTTCTGTATAATACCCTTAAACTGGACACTTAATGAGACTAGTGTTAATTTAGAATGTTCACAGCTAGTGGATCGGTCTGGGGAGACCTATCCTGACAAGGCTGACACTGTGGTGCCACCAAGTCGGTTGGGGTGGCCTGTCTCAGCTGCCAGAGTGAGACCCTAGGCACATACAGTGTAGGATTAATTGAATCTATGAACTGGACCAGATTTCCAGTATTGCCCTGGACCTTGGAGATTGATGGGCAAAACTGGAAACTTACACCCGACTCCTAGACTCGATTATGATACTGCACTAGGTGTCGGATTGGGCTGTCTTTGATGTACCAATCAGTGAGATCCATAGCGGGGGTCAAAACCTGGGTATGTTGGGACAGTTCGAAAATTCATCTAAGTGGTTGATCATAGTGACAGGATCAGCCCCTTTGTCGGACAAAGGTAATGATCGGGGATGCACTCTCACTGATGGAAACCAAGACTGCCGACAGCCGATTTCAACCGTTGAGATTTGTTTTGAAAAGTATATTTTATATGAGATATAAAAGTATATATATTATGGTTTCTAAAATGTTTGCAAGAAGGTTTTAATTCCCGGGATCCATATAAGTAAAGAGTGCAACACTGTTCCTTGCAGCCAAGGGAGAGGTCCTCTCTTGTCGGGCAGTGTATGATCATTATGGGCTGAGAGGTTAAGTGTAAGACCATTGAGGATAATACCTGATGCACTAATCTTGCAACTGCCCACAGTCCCTAGGTGTTACAAAGTGGCTTGGCCCAGGGACCACTTAGGGTAAGTGTTGGGCCCATAGAGCCCATTTGATGGGTTTCAGGGGGTGCACTGTCCTTAACAGTGTACTCCGCCAGACCTTGTAACAAAGGCTAGGCCGAACCTATGTGGCTGATGTGTAGATCAATGCTTGGGTCCCACGCCATACAAGGAAGCCCAACTGGGCAGCAGTTAGGAAGGTTAAGTGAGTACATAAGCTTAATGGGCCTAAAGCCCATTTCTAACTGGGCTATTTATTTAGTTAATAATGGGGCGAATTCTGAGATGGATTAGTAGATAAGATAGAGTCTTGACCCTATCCACTCAGAGAGTCCAGATCTGAATGTGATTCAGATCTAGAAACCTTCTAATGAGATTAGGAGAAAGCTAATCTAAATCTGGAGATAGGATAAGGGTTTATCCTTATCACCTAAAGAGAGGGCTAATCCAAATATGATTTGGATAAACAGTTCCTAATGTGATTAGGAGCTGATCCTTTAGGTTAACAAAAGAAGGAGGGGGCGGCAGCCTTTAGATGAATGAGATATTCATATCCTCCTCAGTGCTGAAATCAAGAAGGAAGAATTAAGCATCCCTACAAAATTCTTTCTTGCCGCCTCCCAGTTCTTGCCGCCCTGTTTTGCCAGTTCGATCTCCACTTGTGGGAGAAGTCAAGATTTGATCTTGATATCAGTTCTTGGAGGAAGAATTGATAGGAAGCTGTGCTCACATGCCATCCTGTTGTTTCTTGCGAAGGATAGATTTCTTAGAGAAGAACACTGTTAATTCTGCTCCATCCTGCACTACGCCATCTTCTGTGGGAGCAGTCTTTGGATCCTTCCTTGGGCGTGAACACCTTCGTTGGGGGATACCGTTTCTCCGTATCAAGTATAATCATCTCCTACTCCTTTTGGTTCAGATCTGGTTTACTTTATGGTTCAAGAATGATCCGTGAAAATATGATTTTCTAAATAGGGAATGCGATTCCCAGTTGAAGGGAGAGAAAAATTTTTGAAATTCGCCCCCTTATTCCGCAATCTTTGGGCATCCATACGATGGATCTCTTATCCCTTCAGTGGTATCAGAGCCATTGTCAAATCTTGAACCAATTTGTTTCAGATCTGAACCTACGCAAATGGGCAGAAGGTGTTCTACCCGATTTGCGCAGATATGGGTTTTGGGAAATTTGTTCCCAAAATTAATGGGCGAATAATCTGAAATTGATTTTACATAAATCTGATTATTATTTAGAATTGCTCTGTATGATTTTCTTGATTTATGGGCTGTTCGTACAAGAGGAGATCGAATTCTTGGTTTGCGCAGGGAACCTGCGATTTTGTAGTTTTTGAATTATTTTGTTACATTTGGTCTGTAAATAATTTTTTTTTATTTTCTAGACTCAATGTATAGGTATTCGATCTGATGTAATTATTAATAGAAATAGGATTTCTATTTATTTTACTTTGGATCGAAGATGGCGGCGCAGAAAAGGAGATTTCGCAGAGAAGGAGATTTCGCAGATGGGAGAACTACAATCTGCGATTTGCAGTTTGTGAAACTCCAAACTGTGATCTAACCTCTGTTTTGCAGGGTGGATTGTGCGAACAGCCCTAATTGACTAATTCTTGATTTTCTTTTTTCAGTATTTAATTTCAGATTATTTTCTTGAATTAAAGATTTAATTAAAGATCAAACCCTAGACCCATTCGAACCAAGATTGGTTCAAACTATTTGGACCGAATCTAGGGTTATTCAAGGCTGAAAGTCAGCCCTAATTTTTCCCACTAATGGGCCTGAGGATTGATGTTTAATTAAATGGTTAATTCGGCCCAACCTGTAAAGGCCCAGTTTTAAAAGGTTAAAACCACTAAAAGCCAACTTAACATTTAAAGCTATATGGACTGAACCATTCGGCCCATATACCTAGATAATATTAATGGTTAATATTATGGATTTAAAATGGGCTTCAAATGGGCCTTATAGATGATTAATTGATTGGATCAATTTATCCCTGCATGTGATGTATGAATGTGTGATGTGTTACGTACATGGGCCATAAGCACTTGGCCCATGCTCAATCGACAGTGGCTCTTGCGCACACCATGGCTGAATTCACATCATTGCCATGGTGTCCTTTTTGGTCATTTGATGACCTCCCTCAGTGGTGGGCCCCACACCTCATCAAGAGGTTACGTGCGGAACCCTAGCCGTTTTAGGCCCACCGAAATCTGGCTTTATGAAAGTTTGTGAGAGCCACTTTGGTTTGACCTAAAATTAGAACTAGGGTGTAATTAACTGTTCCCTCCAGCTAATATGAGTGCATGTGATAGGGAGATTCATATGATGAACTCTCTAAAGGCCTTCCATCATTAGCATGAGGATGGGTCCTTCAGTAATGAGGAAACACACCAGAAAATGGGCTATCCATTTGCTGTTGGGCTTGTCTAAATGTTTCATAAGATGATAGGGGCATCATAGACCGATGTGGGAGGGGCTTCACCAGAAAATGGGAACTCTCTCACGGTACCTTGGCGTTCACGAATATGATGGGTAAGCACTCACTGGACAGAAAGGTTTACCTGAAAACGACTCTGAACCTTGTCTGACAGAGGCCAAAGGGAAAACTCATATGATGAGTGGATATGATCCTTCACATAAAGGTGGTGGGGTTTTGCAGCAGAAACAATTGGCTCCACGCACTCTATGTGATTTCCCACATTTCCAGAGACGACCTGTAGTCTTCGTCACTGAGAAAGGAGGGAAATCTCAGAGATGAGTAAATGGAAATGGAACGTAGATTAAAATCCATATCTATGAAATGAACATTGATGAACCTACAATTTATCTATAATTTTTGAGGACTTTAGCATGGATTTTTATGCCAGTTTTATTAATTTTTGCCTTAATTTAGCTTAATACTAAGAATAAGTTTCAGGCGTAATTAATCCAAGAAAATGAAGGAAAAAGGCAAGAAAAGAAGGTTCAAAAGACCAAATTCAGCCCAGCCCGGTTGTGGAAGCAAGAGAGAGCACTTCGGCCCAAGAAGAGCAAGTGGATTCCTTGAGAAAACCCAAGAAAAGAAAGCCTAGCTAAGAGTAGAATTCAGCCCAGCAAGGAAGGCCCATTCTTAGCCCAAAAGAACAGCTCAATGTATAGCTATCATGTGCTAAGAGAGAGCCTAAATGCAGCCCAAATAGCAGCCCTTAGGAGGCTTTCAAGAGAGCTCTAGAAAGTTCAAGAAAGGGGTGTAATACACCCCATTCTAGAGGCTTCAAGAAGGGGCAAGAGCCCCCTTGAAAAACTATATAAGGAGGCCTCTAGGAGGGGGGAGGGGTGTTCAATTGCTTGAGAGGAAGGCTCTCCCACTCTTAGAGGTTCAGCCATCTTGAGAGAAGAGAAGAGAAGAAGGCTAGGCGCAAGGAAGAAGAAGAAGAAGGGCTAAAGGAAGTTCAAGACAAGCAAGCTAGAAGAGAAGGTGAGTTCGAAATTGGGGGTTTGTGATTCAAAGATCCTTTGTAATAACTCAATTGTAGTTTCATTATCCTTTAATTTGAATTCTGTTTCTTTGTTATATTTTCTTTCTTCTTTCTCCTTCTTTCATTCTTCCTTGATGTACTTCAGCTTGTAAAATTTCAGCTCAGCAATCTAATTCTTTTTGATTCATTCGAATGGTCATGAATTGTACTTGAAGTTTCTTGAATAAGGGTGTTATTGTAGATTAATTCGGCCAAGTAACCTTCAAAACACAGATCTGAGATTGCAAGATCTGAATTGCTTGAAAGAGAATTCAGATCTGCAATTTTCAGATTGGCCGAATGGATCTAAAGCTTGGAATTCCTAGAGTGCTTGAGAGAGACTCTAGGAATTCAGATCTACTATTCAAGAACTGAATTGGATGCAAGATTAGAGATAACTTGCACAATTCAGTTGGTGATCAATTCAGTTTTGAATTGATACCTTGTATGTATTTGTAGAAATGCATGGATGAGGATTAGATCCTTGATAGAGATATGGGGATCATCACTCATGCATAGATTGAACATGCACTCGAAAGAAGCTGTTCATGAGCTTGGGGTCTGACCAAACCAAGGCTCAATCATGATTTATTTGAATGATCCAAATTGATAGATTGCTGAATTCTGAGATTGACATTTACTGCTTACTCTTCTAACCTGATTTGAAGGCAATTGGACCAATGATTTAGATAGATTTTAGCTTAGGATTTTTTGCTTTCATTAAAGTTTTGATTTATTTGTTAATCAGATAAGAAGTACTCAATTTAGTATTGATACTTGTTTCCTAAATCCTCGTGGGAACGATACTTCACTCACTACTTTATTACTTGAACGGCTAGTGCCACAATGAGCCACGTCAAACATGAATCAAATTAGGTTGTGGACTGATGTTTGCTCTTTTATCAGAAAATGGCAAATGGATCATTTGCAAAATTGCTTGATGACAACAAGTTGAAGGGCCCAAACTATGCCAACTGGTACAGGAACCTTATACTGGTCCTAGCTTCTGAAAAGCTAGACAAAGTGGCAAAGAATCCTGCCCTGGAGCGTCTAGGTGATAGGGCTTCTGAGGCCCGAAGGAGAGACTATCAGGAATGGGAGGAGAAAAACTCCCTTGCCCGGTGTTACATTATTGCCTCCTTGGACAACCCAATATAGAGGCAGTTCGATCAGATCGAACTTGCCAAGGACATATTGGACAGTCTTAGGACAATGTATGAAGAGCATAATCGTTCTACTCGACAAATGGATCCGGGCTGGACCTTGCAACCCAGATAGATGCTATCCTTAATTCTTTGCCTCCTTCCTTTAATCCGTTCATTATGAACTATAACATGAACAAGCAGAATGTTAGCTTGCAAGAGCTCAACAATATGTTGCAAAGAGCTGAGGAACTGATTAGAAAGGATGAGCCTGTAGCTATGCTTGTTGAATCTAGCAAGACAAGCAAGAGAAAGAGGAAGGCAAAGAAGCCTCGAAAGAAAGCCACTAAGGGCAAGAAGCAGAAGAAAGACAAAGCATCGGATGCTTGTCGCTTCTACAACAAGACCGCCCACTAGAAAAGGAACTGTCCTGCCTACTTGGAATCCAAGAAAGGTAATTTCGAAACTTGTGTTATAGAAACCAATTTATTGGTAGCTTCTGCGTCCTGGTGTATTGACTCCGGGGCTTCAACTCATGCGTGTAACTCACTGCAGGGGTTCAAGGTAAGCAGAAGGCTGAGTGAAGGAGAAGTCACACTCTACTTGGGAACTAATGCAACTGTTGCAGCCGCGGCCATAGGAACCGTGGAGTTATTTTTTAGAGAATGAACAATTGTACTGAAAGATTGTCTTTATGTGCAAAATTTAAGGAGAAATTTGATTTCTGCTTCAAAACTGTGTGCAGATGGTTATTCTATATTCTTTAGTAATACGATTACTATTAAAAGAAATAACATATTCATCGCATACGGGGAATTGGAGAATGGTCTCTATGTTCTACATCCTTATCTAGAAACTAACATAACCGAAACTACGTCAGCTGAAATCCCCAAGAAGAGAGCTCGTGATACAGTCAATCCCACATGTCTGTGGCATTACCGACTTGGCCACATCGGTGTTGACCGAATCACAAGGTCGGTAAATGATGGTCCTTTGGATTTTCTAACTGTAAAAGATCTTCCCACCTGTGAGCCTTGCCTACAAGGCAAGATGACGAAACGTCCATTTAACGGTAAGCCTGAAAGAGGTACAGGCACACTTGACCTAATACATACTGATGTATGTGGTCCCCTGAGTGTTAGGACATGGAACCAACACGTGTATTTCATCACCTTCACAGATGATTTTTTACGATATGGTTACATGTACCTAATGAGACACAAGTCTGAATCCTTTGAAAAGTTCAAAGAGTTTAGACAAGAGGTCAAGAAACAGTTAGGGAGAGAAATTAAAGCCCTTCGATCAGATCGAGGTGGCGAGTATCTCTCTGACGAATTAAGGGACTACTTAAAGGACAATGGGAGAATATCACAATTAGCTCCTCCTGCTACACCACACTTAACGGTGTTTCAGAGAGGAGGTATAGGACCTTGTTGGATATGGTCCGGCCGCTTCTCATACACTCAGAGTTACCCACATCCTTTTGGGGTTACGCATTAGAGACTACGATCTACGTGCTAAATCGGGTTCCAACCAAATCGGTTTCAAGTACTCCATATGAACTTTGGACTGGAAAGAAACCAAGTGTCAGACACTTAAAGATTTGGTGTTGTCCAGCACACGTCAAAAGAACGAGTGCAGACAAGTTGGAATCCAAAACCAGTCGTTGCCTATTTGTAGGCTACCTAAAAGGCTTTGTAGGTTACCTATTCTATGATCCAAGTGAGCAGAAAGTGTTCTGCAGTCGAAATGCACAATTCTTGGAAACCGATTATATCCTGGACACCCATCGTCAGGAAGTTGTTCTTGATGAGGAGAGCTCAGGAGCAGTGGGAGATGTCCCACAAGTTCCAGGTAATGACCAACCTAGAAGATCCACTCGGGTATCTAGGCCACCAGTTCATTATGGTTATGACCAAGATAATTACCTGATGGAAACCTTGACTAGTGAGGAGGATCCCGTGACTTACGCGGAAGCTATGTTGGACATAGAATCCCAGAAGTGGGTGGAGGCCATGAGAGCAGAGATGGACTCAACGGAGACCAATGGAGTCTGGACTCTAGTAGATCCACCCTCCGGGGTAAAAACAATCGGTTGCAAATGGATTTACAAGAGGAAGAAGGGTCCCGATGGTAAGGTTGAGACCTACAAAGCTCGTCTGGTGGCGAAAGGGTACACTCAGAAAGAGGGCATCGATTATGAGGAAACCTTTTCACTTGTGGCCATGCTTAAATCCATTAAGATCCTGCTAGCTGTAGCAGCATACCATGATTATGAGATTTGGAAAATGGATGTCAAAACCGCATTCCTGAATGGAGATCTTACTGAAGATATCTATATCCACCAGCCGCAAGGCTTCATTGCTGCAGGTCAGGAAAACATGGTATGTAAACTTAACAGATCAATTTATGGACTTAAGCAAGCTTGTAGAAGTTGGAACATCTGTTTTGACTCTGCTGTCAAATCGTTTGACTTCGAGTAAAATCCGGATGAACCATGTGTCTACAGGAAGTACAGTGGAGATAAGGTTACCTTCTTGGTTCTGTATGTAGATGACATTCTACTCATTGGGAATGATGTAGGAATGTTAACTACGGTGAAAGTATGGCTATCACAGTAATTCTCCATGAAAGATCTTGGAGAAGCCTCCTATATACTGGGCCTTTGACTCTATAGAGATAGATCGAAGCGGATAATAAGATTATCCCAATCTGCTTACATTGACAAAATAGTCAAAAGATACAGCATGGAAAACTCCAAGAAAGGAAATGTTCCTTTCAGGCACGGAGTCACTCTCCCCAAGAAGATGTCTCCCAAGACTTCTAAGGAGATTGATGGCATGAAAGACGTTCCCTATGCCTCTGCCGTAGGGAGTATCATGTATGCCATGCTGTGCACTCGTCCTGACATAGCTCAGGCAGTGAGTGTAGTAAGCAGATTTCAGGCCAACCTAGGGCAGGAGCATTGGACTACTGTGAAAAACATACTTAAGTACTTTCGAAGGACAAAAGAGTTTTGTCTAGTATTCGGTGGTAGCTCACTACAGATCCAAGGGTATACAGATGCCGATTTCCAGTCGGACCCAGATGATAGAAAATCTACATCTGGATATTTTTTCACGGTAGGATCGTGTGCTGTTTGCTGGAAAAGCAGCAAACAGGGGTCCACTACAGACTCCACGACCGAGGCCGAGTACATTGCCACAAGTGAGGCTGCCAAAGAAGCCATGTGGATAAAGAAGTTCGTTCACGAGTTGGGAGTAGTTCCGTCCAGCACATCACCCATCCCGTTGTTGTGTGACAACAATGGAGCCATTGCTCAGGCTAAGGAGCCACGAGCCCACTCGAAGTCGAAGCACATCGAGAGGATGTACCACGTACTGCGGGAGATTGTTGGTAGAGGGGACATTCTGATTCAGAAGGTAGTGTCAGTAGAAAATGTAGCAGACCCATTGACAAAGCTACTATCACAGAAAGTGTTTGAGAAACACGTGGTAAGCATGGGACTCCGGCTAGTACCTGATTGGACCTAAGTGCAAGTGGGAGCTGTTAGACAGTTTTGTATGCCCTTAGTTTCAATCAGAATGATGTACTTTATGAGTTTATTGCAAATGAATAAAAGTGCATATTTGATTCATGTTCCCTTGGTATGTTTCTGTGCAATACCCTTAAATTGGACACTTAATGAGACTCGTATTAGTTTAGAATGTTCACAGCCAGTGGATTGGTCTGGGGAGACCTATCCTGACAAGGCTGACACTGTGGTGCCACCAAGTCGGTTGGGGTGGCCTGTCTCAGCTGCCAGGGTGAGACCCTAGGCATATACAGTGTAGGATTAATTGAATCTATGAACTGGACCAGATTTCCAGTATTGCCCTGGACCTTGGAGATTGATGGGCAAAACTGGAAACTTACACCCGACCCCTTGACTCGATTATGATACTACACTAGGTGTCGGATTGGGCAGTCTTTGATGTACCAATCAGTGAGATCCTTAGCGGGGGTCAAAACCTGGGTATGTTGGGACAGTCCGAAAATTCATCTGAGTGGGTGATCATAGTGACAGGATCAGCCCCTTTGTCGGACAAAGGTAATGATCGGGGATGCACTCTCACTGATGGAAACTAAGACTGTCGGCAGCCGATTTCAACCGTTGAGATTTGTTTTGCAAAGTATATTTTATATGAGATATAAAAGTATATATATTATGGTTTCTAAAATGTTTGCAAGAAGGTTTTAATTCCTGGGATCCATATAAGTAGAGAGTGCAACACTGTTCCTTGCAACCAAGGGAGAGGTCCTCTCTTGTCGGGCAATGTATGATCGTTATGGGCTGAGAAGTTAAGTGTAAGACCATTGAGGATATTACCTGATGGGCTAATCTTGCATCTGTTCATAGTCCCTGGGTGTTACAAGGTGGCTTGGCCCAGAGACCACTTAGGGTAAGTGTTGGGCCCATAGAGCCCATTTGATTGGTTTCAGGGGGTGCACTGTCCTTAATAGTGTATTCGGCCAGGCCTTGTAACAAAGGCTGGGCCGAACCTATGTGGCTGATGTGTAGATCAATGCTTGGGTCTCACGCCATACAAGGAAGCCCAACTGGGCAGCAGTTAGGAAGGTTAAGTGAGTACAGAAGCTTAATGGGCCTAAAGCCCATTTCGAACTGGGCTATTTATTTAGTTAATAATGGGGCGAATTCTGAGATGGATTAACAGATAGGATAGGGTCTTGACCCTATCCACTCAGAGAGTCCAGATCTGAATGTGATTCAGATCTAGAAACCTCCTAATGAGATTAGGAGAAAGCTAATCTAAATCTGGAGATAGGATAAGGGTTTATCCTTATCACCTAAAGAGAGGGCTGATCCAAATATGATTTGGATAATCAGTTCCTAATGTGATTAGGAGTTGATCCTTTAGGTTAACAAAAGAAGGAGGGGGCGGCAGCCTTTAGATGAATGAGATATTCATATCCTCTTTAGTGCTGAAATCAAGAAGGAAGAATTAAGCATCCCTACAAAATTCTTTCTTGCCGCCTCCCAGTTCTTGCCGCCCTGTTTTGCCAGTTCGATCTCCACTTGTGGGAGAAGTCAAGATTTGATCTTGACATTAGTTCTTGGAGGAAGAATTGATAGGAAGCTGTGCTCACGTGCTATCTTGTTGTTTTTTGCGAAGGACAGAGTTTTTGGATAAGAACACACCTGATTCTGCTCCATCCTGCACTGCGCCATCTTCAGTGGGAGCAATCTTTGGATCCTTCCTTGGGCGTGAACACCTTCGTTGGGGGATACTGTTTCTCCGTATCAAGTATAATCCTCACCTACTCCTTTTGGTTCAGATCTAGTTTAGTTTATGGTTCAAGAATGATCCTTGAAAATATGATTTTCTAGTATTACTTGTGAGCTCGGGAACCAAGCATCTACCAATTTTCTGAAGTACAAATGACCACCTGTTCAAGCAAAGTGATCAGGCCGCACGTTGGCTAAATTATGTAGTGGAGAGTGGACCATGAGTCACTCTAAAAGCCTAAGGGCCATAGTGCCAAGCTGATAATGACCTTGGTGCTAAAGTTGAATAAGACCTAGTTGCTTTCTAAGGATATGAGCAACACGGACAAACCATACCTATGACTCACTAGTGTATAGGTAGTTCGGGTCATATATCCTACCATGCCTATCCACCTCAGCTCACAGCTACTTTGGGTTACCCCTTACCATGCCTAGTTGTTTTAGAAGCTAGGCACCTCGGAGAACCTACACTTTGAAAATATTTTAACAAAAGTTGATTGTAAGCGATGTGGAGAAGAAAAGAATTCTAATTTGTACATCAGGTAGGAAAAAGAGAGAAAAATCTACTAGACCTAGCTTGGAGGCTCGGCAGATGTTTGTTTGTATAAGGGGTCCAAGAAAAGAGGCAGAAAATTAGTCTTCATGGGGTGCCCCCACCTTCAACATTCTCAAAAGCATCTTTGTCCTGCTTAGTCTCCATGGCTTCTTCAACCATAGCATCCTCATTAGGGGCAGCTTCCTCAGTCTCCATGACTTGCTCAGTAGTGGCATTTGGGCTGTCCTTTATGGTCCCCTTGTCAACATTGTCATTACTTTCTTCCTCTGAGTCAGGATCCTTGTCTGCTTCGAGCACATGCTTCGTAGTGACCAACGATGGTGATGGCTCCGAGGTTGAGCTCGGGGAATCTACACCTAGCCAACCAGCGATCGAGCTTAAAGTCCCTCCAGAAAGCTTCTGAAGCAAGGTCCTATTTAGGATGATAAAATTTTGGTGAGTCCTTGTAATCTTTAATAGCAATGACCTTGGCATCCTTAATCCCCTAAGTAAGCACCGTCTCCTCTTGAGCAAAAGCATTCATTACCTCTTTGGTCTCCTTTGTCAATTCTTTAACACGTTCGCACTCCATAACTACCTCTCCTTCCAATTTTCAGATTGCATCGACGGCCTTCACCAGCTTAGATCGGCACCCCGTAGCCACTGCCTCGATAGCTTGAACCTTGGCATCGGCAGCCTACAACTTCACGGCTTGCTGCTTAGATTGTTTTGCCGATGAATCATAGAATTTGTATACAAGATAGGCAAACACTCACTAAGTACAAAGGAAAACTCAATTTAAAGCATAGTATCAAGATCGGAGGCATACCACTATCATATGACCCAAGGCTTTTGCGACCAGCTTGGGAGGCTGCAGCTTGGCATACTTGGAGACCTCCTTGGCGAAGACCACCTCCTTGCTCTTGTTAAGAGTGTCTAGAAGATCCAAGACACTTCGGAACTCCTTACAGCTAGAACTTGAAGAACCAGCCGTAGGAAGATTGGAACTGAAGCTCGGAAGTATGGGTCACCTCAGGCTGGTGAGGTGGAGACTTCCTCTCTTGGTCCTCCTTGACCAAGTTGATGATGAGGACCTCCTCATCCCTAGAGGGTGCAACAGGCTCCTTGGTAGGCGCAACAGGCCCGGTCTCCAAATTCAGGGAAGAGTCACCTCATGATGCCTTCCTATTCTTCCTCTTCTTCATATCACTGAACAACTCAATCATCGGGAACTCAAACATGATACCTATGGAAGACGAGCTGAAAGTCAACCGAAGTAATGTAAAAGTACAAAAAGGCAATGCACTTGTGCCCGAAGAGACAATCTACCCGAGGGACTCAGCCTAACCTTAACAAGCTTCTCGGCCAAATAATCCTTTAATAGTAGACTAAGCTCCACCATGAAGCACATCTTCTTCTTCATTTTCCTATCCAATGGTCCCTAGGATCATTAATGCCCTTCCTCCAGTGCGTCGGGAAAGGCCACCCCCCATCAATTACAACTATGAAGTATCTTTTCTTCCAGGTCAGGACTTTGGAAGGATACTCATTGATAAGCTTGTACCCAGGTCGGTAAGATATGTAATAGCTATATTTGTCTACTCCCTTTGGGCCAACAGGATTTTTCTTGATGAAGCAGAGCAAGCAAAAGGTGGCTAAGTCTAAAGGTAAGTCGAAATCGTGGAAAAGAGAGATGGTACCCACTATGGTATGAACCAAGTTCGGATGAAGCTGATCAATGGTGATGTCAAAAAAACTTAAGGACTTCAATAATGAAGGGATAAAGAGGGAAATGGAGCTCGGCGATCAATTGCTCCTCGAAGACCATAATCTCGTCGTGGTTATGCTCCTAGGGGAACCCCTTCAAAGGGCTAAAGACAAAATAGAAGGTCTGAAGTTGTTTGGACCTTTGGGCTTACGGGCGTGAGGTGAAGACAACACTTTTTTGCTAGAAGCTTTCTGCTCCTGAACCAAGGGGTCCACCTGGCAAGACTAGAATCTGAGCTTTGAGCCGAAGGGACCATCTTCGCCGAGTTAGACTCTATGTCTTGAGTCAAGGTGCCCTCCTTGGTTCGATCGGACTCACCACTCTCATTGAAAGGACTATCACTACTAGACATGCTGGAAGAAAGGAATGAACTGAAGCAAGGAAAGACAACTTACCTAATAAAGGATAACATCCTCGAAGATGGGAGAAAGACGACCGACCTGGAAGATAGAATGCAACCTCTAGAATGCAAAAATTCAAAATGGAACAAAAGAAATGGGACACCAAGGTCCCTATTTATAGCCGCTGTAGTCGATCATGGATGGCTTAAATCAACTTGATCCGATAGCTCCCGAGAGAGCGGTCGCATTACTCTCAAGCTTGAAATTGGTTAAGCACACATTTTGATGTCCACAGTGTTTATAAATCTGAGTGATGTCCACACGTCCCTAACACGTAGCCGAACCCTATGGGAAGGTTGGGCAATTTTTCAAAAATTTCTTTTCTCCCATTCGGGAATTGCATTCCCTAATTTAGAAAATTGCATTTTCATGGTTCGTTCTTGAATACAAAACCAGACCAGATCTTAAACCAAAAGGGAGGAGAGGGATATACCTAATACAAAGTAATAATAACTCCCAATGAAGGTATTCATGCCCAAGGAGAAGACCAAAACCCGCCTCCACTGAAGATGACACAGTGTGTGGTGAAGCAGGATCATCAGGATGACTCTTCAATAAGAACCGAAATTATTCATCAAGAATGAAACAAGGGCTAGTGATCATGACCTCAAATTGTTTATTCAGCCAAGAAATAATATCAAGAACCTTTCTTGATATGATCCACAAGTGGAGATTGAATTGGGTAGGGATGGCAAGAACATGAGAGATCTCTGCAGATTGCTGTGTATAAAACTAAGGAATTCTTCCCCTATTTGTAGTCTATCAGCCTCCTAATCTAACTAGGAGAGAGTTTCTTGATCCAAATTTGATATTTGGATTTGGACACTTAAATGGATAAGACTTATCTTATCCTTTCAGCTAATACTAATCGGATTATAAATCAGATCTTGCCTCCTTTTAATTAACTATCTTAAGCCCAATTCAAATTGGGCCTCAGGCCCATCAAGCTTTTGTTCTTACAAACTCCTTAACTCCTTAACCTACTACCCAGTTGGCGTGGGACACTTACATCGATCTACACATCAGGTACATGGGTTCGGTCTAGCCTTTGTTACAAGGTTTGGCCAAATTCATTGTAGGAGATAGTGAACCACTGAGTCCATCATCATGGGCTCTTAATGGGCCCAACATTTACACTAAATGGTTCTTGGATCCACCCACCTTATGAAAACCCAAGAACTGTGGGCAGATTTAAGATTAGCCCATCAGGTATTATCCTCAATTGTTTTACACTTAACCTCTCATCCCATATTGATCAAACACTGCCCGACAAGAGAGGACTTCTCCCTCGGCTGCAAAGTACAGTGCTGCACTCTCTACTCACATGGATCCCGCAAATTAAAACCTTTTGCAAACACTTTGAAATCAATTGTCGATAGTTTAGGTTTCCAGTAGAGAGAGTGCATTCCCCGATCATTCACTTTGTTCGACAAAGGGGTTGATCTTGTCACTATGATCACCCACTCAGGTGAATTTTTAGATTGTCGCAACATACTCAAGTTTTGACCCCCTCTAAGGATCTCACTGATTGGCGTATCAAAGACAGCTCAATCTGACACCTAGTGCAGTACCATAACTGAGTTTAGGGGTTAGGTGTAAGATTCTAGTTTTCTCCATCTATCTCCAAGGTCCAGGGCAATACTGGAATTTGGACCGATTCAAGGTTTCAAGAAAACGCACACTACATGTACCTCATGTCTCACCCTGGCAATTGAGACAAGCCACCCCAACCAACATGGCGGCACATTAGTATCAGCCTTGGCAGGATAAATCTCCCCATATCTATCCATATGCTGTAAAGATTATAAACTACCACGAGTTTCATAAGTGTCTAGTTTAAGGGTATTACACAGAAACACACCACAATGACATGAATCAATTATGTACTTTATTCATTTACAATAAATGTCAAAAGATACATCAATCTGATTGGAGCTAAGGGCATATGTCTAACAAATCCCACTTGCACTTAGGTTCAATTGGGTACAAGTCGAAATCTCATACTTTCCACGGGTTTCTCAAACACTTTCTGTGTAAGTGGTTTAGTCAATGGATCTGCTACATTCTCCACTGGTGCTACTTTCTGAATCAAGACGTCCCCTCTACCAATTATCTCCCGCAGTATATGGTACATCCTCTCGATGTGCTTCGACTTCGAGTGGGCTCGTAGCTCCTTAGCCTGAATCAAGATGTAGACTTTCTATCATCTGGATCTGACTGGAAATCAGCATCAGTATACCCTTGGATCTGTCGTAAACTACCATCGAATACCAGACAAAACTCTTTTGTCCTTTGAAGGTATTTCAGTATGTTCTTCACAGTTGTCTAGTGTTTCTATCCTGGGTTAGACTGATGTCTTCTTACCACACTCACTACCTGAGCAATGTCAGGACGAGTGCAAAGTGTGGCATACATAATGCTCCCTACGGTTGAGACATAGGGAATCTCCTTCATGCCCTCAATCTCCTTGGGAGTCTTGGAAGACATACCCTTGGAGATAGTGACTCCTTGCCTGAAAGGAACATTTCCTTTCTTGTTGTTCTCCATACTGTATCTCTTGACAATCTTGTCAATGTTAGTAGACTGGGACAATCTTGTAATATATGGATCGGTTAAGTTTGCATACCATATGTTCTTGACTTGCAGCAACGAATCCTTGTGGTAGCTACATATAGATATCTTTATTAAGATCTCCATTCAGGAACGTGGTTTTGACATCCATTTTCCAAATCTTATAGTTATGGTATGCTGCTACAGCTAGCAAAATCCTAATAGACTTTAGCATAGCCACTGGTGAAAAGGTCTCCTCATAATCGATTTAGTCTTTCTGAGTGTACCATTTTGCCACAAGACAAGCTTTATAGGTCTCAATGTTACCATCTGGGCCCTTCTTCCTCTTGTAAATCCACTTGCAACCAATTGCTTTCACCCCAGAGGGTGGGTCTACAAGAGTCCAAACCTTCTTGGTCTCCATTGAGTCCATGCCAGCTTTTATTGCATCTACCCACTTTAGGGAATATATGTCCAGCATAACTTCTGCATAAGACATGGGATCCTCCTCACTTGTCATAGCTTCCACCAAATAACTTTCTTGGTTATAGCCATAATGAAATGAAGGCCTGGATACCCGAGTAGACCTTCTAGGTTGAGCATCTGGAGCTTGTGGGACATCTCCCACTACTCCTAAGCTTTTCTCATCAAGAACAACTTCTTGTTGAAGATTCTCTAGGATGTAATATTCTTTTAAGAAACAAGAATTTCGACTGCAAAACACCTTTTGTTCTTTCGGATCATAGAATAGGTATCCTATAGTGCCTTTTGGGTAACCTACAAACAAGCAAATGCTGGTCTTAGATTCCAATTTGTCTGCACTTGTTCTTTTAACGTGTGTAGGACAATCCCAAATCATTAAGTGTCTCACACTTGGTTTCTTACCAGTCCAAGGCTCATAGAGAGTTTTCGGAACGGATTTGGTTGGAACCCGGTCCAACACGTAAGTTGTAGTCTCCAATGCGTATCCCCAAAAGGATGTAGGTAATTCTGAGTGGATGAGAAGTGATTAGACCATATCCAATAGGGTCCAATTCCTCCTCTCCGACACATCATTTAATCGTGGTGTAGCGGGAGGGGCTAATTATGATACTATCCCATTGTCCTTTAAGTTGTCCCTGAATTCGTTAGAGAGATACTCACCACCTCGATCTGATCGAAGGGCTTTAATTTCTTTCCCTAACTATTTCTCGACTTCTGATCTAAACTCCTTGAACTTTTCAGAGGATTCAGACTTATGTCTCATTAGGTACACGTGTGATATGATCTATATTAATGTGGTCAAATCAGAAGGATTCACAAATTGGAAGATCTTCTATAGTTAGACAATCAAAAGGATCATCCTTTACCAACCTTGTGATATGATCTATATTAATGTGGTCAAATCAGCAATGCCACAAGCATGTAGGATTAATTATATCACAAATCCTCTTTTTGGGGATTATTTTTTATGTAGTTTTGGTAATGTTGGATTTTAGAGAATGATGGAGAACATAAAGACCGTTCTCAAGTTCTCCGTATGTGAGGAATTTGTTATTCCGTTTGATAGTAATCACATTACTAGATAAGATAGAATAACCATCCAAACATAACTTTAAGACAAAAATCAAATTTCTTCTTAAATTAGGTACGAAAAGACAATCTTTAAGTACAATTGTTCCTTCTCTGAAAACTAGTTCTACATTTTCTATGGTTGTAGTTGCAACTATTGCAGAAGTCCCCAAGTAAAGCGTTACTTCTTTGTCACTCAGTCTTATGTGGCCAGTTTGTTTGTAAAAGTAGAAGTAACTAGCAAATTGGTCTCTATGATAAAAGATTCAAAATTACCTTGCTTCTTAGTCTTCAGATATTGAGGACAATTCCACTTCTAGTGGCCGGTTTGTTTGTAAAAGTGATAAGCATCTGATGTTTTGTCCTTCTTCTGTTTTTTCGGCTTGCTAGTATTTTTCTAAGGCTTTTTCTTTGACCTCCTCTTCTTCTTACCCAAATTGCTACCTTGAACGAGCATGGCTATTGGTTTATCCTTCTTAATCAGCTCTTCAGCCCTTTGCAACATATTGCTGAGTTCCTGAAGGCTAACATTTATCTTAGTCATGTTATAATTCATGATAAACTGATTGAAGGAGGGAGGCAAGGAATTTAGGATGGCATCAACTTGGGTGATATGATCTAGCCTTGAACCGAGTGCCTCTAGTTCATTAATGTAATCCATCATCTTGAGACAATGATCATGAACCATCTGGCTCTCGATCATTTTTGCGGTCATGAACAGCTGCAAGACCTTCTAACGAGTAGAACGATTCTACTCTTCATGCATGGTCCTCAGACTATCTAGGATATCATTGGACACTTCGATCTGATCGAATTGTCTCTGTATCGAATTGTTGAAGGATGCTATGATGTAGCACTGGGCAAGAGAGTTCTTCTCTTCCCATTCTTGATACTCTCTCCTATATGCCTGAGAAGACTTATCACCTAGACGATCCGGAGCAGGGTTCTTAGCAACCTTCTCCAATTTCTCGAACGTTAACACTCGCATAAGGTTACAAAACCAGTTAGTGTAATTTGGGCCCTTAAGCTTATTATCATCCAAGAACTTGGTGAATTTCCGTTTGCCATTTCTGGTAAAGCCAAAGCAGATTTATAAGTCCACAATCTATTTGATTCATGTCATCACATAGAAATGACTATTAATATATGTTCCATTTCCATTTTGGGCATCTCTAGGATTCACTCCAATATCAGTGACGGAGATAGTTGTGTCTCTGGAAATGTGGAAAATCACATGGGGTGCATGGAGCCAACTATTTTAGCTGCAAAACCCCACCACTTTCTGTGAAGGATCTCATCTACACATCTTTTGAACTTTTCCTTTGACCTCTATCAGAAAAGGTTCATAGCCATTTTAGGTTAAACCTTTCTGTCCAGTAAGTGCTCACCCATCATGTTCATGAACGCCAAAGTACCATGAGAGAGTCTTCCATTTTAGGATAAGCCCCTCCCACATCGGTCAATGATGCCCCTATCATCTTATGAAGCAATCTAGCTAACTGCAATAGCAAATGGATAGTTCAATTTTATGTTGCATCTCCACCCACCAATACAGCCAACCTTCATACTAATGATGGAAGGCCTTTAGAGAATTCATTATATGAAATTCCCTATCACCTGCACTTATATTTACTGGAGGGAATGGAAAAGATAACCCCCTAGATCTGATTTAGGTCAAACCAAAGTGGCTTCCACTAACTTTCTCAAAGTCAGATTCAAAGTGGGCTCAAAACAGCTAGGGTTATGGGGTGTTCCTCTTGGGGAAAAACTAAAATGGACCCCACTGAGAAGGGAGATCAGCCTCCTAATCTAATTAGGAGAGAATTTTTTGATCCAAATCTGATATTTGGATCTAGACTCTTAAATGGATAGGAATTATCTTATTCTTTCAACTAATCCTAATCAGATTATAAATCAGATCTTGCCTCTTTTTAATTAACTAACCTAAACCCAGTTCGAATTGGGCCTCAAGCTCATTAAGCAAATGTGCTCACTTACTCCTTAACTTGCTGCCTAGTTGGCTCTCTTTGTTTGGCATGGGACCCTTACATCAATCTACACATCAGCCACATGGGTTCAGCCTAGCCTTTGTTATAAGGCCTGGCCGAATTCACTGTAGGAGACAGTGAATCCCTGAGTCCATCATCATGGGCTCTTAAAGGGCCCAACATTTACACTAAATGGTTCTTGAATCCAGTCACCTTATGAAAACACAAGAACTATGGGCAGATGCAAGATTATCCCATCTGGTATTACCCTCAATTGTTTTACACTTAACCTCTCAGCTAATAATGATCAAACACTACCCGACAAGAGATGATCTCTCCATCGACTGTAAGATAAAGTGGTGCACTCTCTACTCACATGGATCCGGAGAATTAAAACCTTTTGCAAACATTTTGAAACCATAATATATATATATATATAAATATATTTTGCAAAAACAAATTTCAACGTTTGAAATCAACTACCGGTAGTTTAGGTTTCCATCAGAGAGAGTGCATTCCCCGATCATTCACTTTGTCCAATAAAGGGGTTGATCTTGTCACTATGACCACCCACTCAGGTGAATTCTCACTCTGTTCCAACATACCCAGGTTTTGACCCCTTCTAAAGATTTCACGGATTGACATATCAAAGACAATCCAATCTGACACCTATTGCAGTAACATAATCGAGTCTAGGGGTCAGGTGTAGCATTCCAGTTTTGCCCATCTATCTCCCAGGTCTAGGGTAATATTTGAATTTGGTCCGATTTAGGGTTTTAAGAAAAACCACACTGCATGTATCTCTGGTTTCACCCTAGCAGTTGAGACAAGCCACCCCAACCAACTTGGTGGCACATTAGTGTCAGCCTTGGTAGGATTAATCCCCTAGATCTATCCAATGGCTGTGAAGATTCTAAACTAACACGAATCTCATAAGTGTCCAGTTTAAGGGTATTACACAGAAATACACCACAATGACATGAATCAATTATATACTTTATTCATTTACAATAAATGTCAAAAGATACATGAATCTGATTGAAGCTAAGGGAATAACTATCTAACAGTAGCCAACTTCTAGAAGCAAGCCAATTGTCTTCAACCTCTTTGGGATCACGTCGCACATCTGCCAGCCTTATCCTCATCCTGTCCAGATCGGATGGACTCGATAAGCCTTATTAGGTAGCATGAAGTTCACCTCTTGGAGCAGAATGGATTCCTGGTAGTGTGGGCCAAAGATCTTAGAGATGTTTTGTTAGACCTACGTTATCTCATTTATATATGGATACCAACCCCAACGTTTTAAGGTACATGCGATTTATCGCTCACTAGCCTAGTAGCATACAAGCTTTTAGATCGCACACTAGAGAACTAATTTAAGCATCGGAGCATCCACACTGGATAAGCCACTCTGGGTCCTCTGAGCCTTCCTCTTTTGCAGTTCGGCCGGCCAACAAAGCAGACTAACGTCCGAATTGCCCTCTAGATAAGAGCATCCAGATCGCACACCATAAGGGGCCATCCATATAAATTTTTCTCTTTTTCTTTTTTTATCCTTTCTTTTAGACTTGGGTTAGTGGTACCACTATAAGTGAATTTTATATTTGAGAAAATTCATAACCACCTTGGTTTTGTAGTGCAAACAGTAAACTTGAAGCCTTGCATCATATATTTTTACTCACCATTCTCTTGTAGGTATATGAGGTTATAAATAGGCATTATAACATGGTTATTGGAGGATGTATAAACATATTTCATAGTTAATTATATGAATAAAAAACATTTTTGTTAATTTTATTAATGTTTTTAAAATAGGAAATCTCACGTCTTTTATGGCATGGTTTGGTGTTGGTTTTTTGACTTCCATATGAACACATATGTTTACCTTATAATTCTAGAGATTTTTTCTTGAATTCTATTAATAAGTGGATTTTCAAGTTTGATCCCACCCTAGTTACCGCCTTAAACAAGGAAAAAAATAGTTTTGAGCAATCGATGTGAACAGTATGGTTGGATTGATGCAAGTTCAAGTGGTTTTTGTACTTACAAAGAAGGTTGCTAAGGTGATGTAGAATGAAGTTACAATATTTCACTTTAATTTAAACTTTTATTATTTGTTCTTGTTTCTTTGATTTTAGTTTCATAGGGGTTTTGGTTTTGTAGTTAGAACAGTAATGTTAGATTTAAGAGTAGTTAAGAGTCCAACTTATAACAAGTGTATGGATTTTGTTCTCAACCTGAAGGTGAGGTCTAAGTTGTTTCTTTTTCTACTTCTAATTTGTATATTTTAGGTTTCTCAATTGGCATCCTTTCCATTGAGAAAGCACTAGATAAAACCTGTAAAACAATAACAGGTCTTAAACCTCCCTGGTGAGATGGCATGTACTTTCAATAGCTTAATGAAAAAGCATTGGTAAATGCAGAAATTTAATTCTATTTACAAATTGTTTTTATTTATAAATCAGGTTGTTTTTTAGAGAACAAGTATTATCTTGAAATGGTTTTCACATTAAGGCTCGTTCTTGGTTTGGCAAGGTTTCACCTTTTTCCTCTTTAAAATAATTGTGGATATTTGTATTATGTTTTGGTTATTTTTCCTTATAGGGACTAGTGCATAAAATACTGTTCATAAAATGGGTTGAGACCTTAGTAAATATCAAATTTAATAAACGCTAATAAAAATAAGAAATTTAAATATAAAAATATTAATTGATAGTTTTAATAATATTATTACATAACCTTATATTAATGCATTTCTAATTAATTAATAATTTTTATGAGTTGTGACTATTATTATGCATAATGAACTCATTAAAAATGATAAAAATAAATGAAAATTTAAAATGCAGAACCTGTTTTATTAACAATATTGTAATTTCAAAAGGTACTCATATGCAAAAATTATTGAATAATAGTGAAAAATACCAACAATTAATTAAAAATTCAAAAAATTCTGAAAACCTTAAACATAATTAAAATACTAAAAATAATTAAAAATATTGAAAATTAACGATATTTCATATTAAAAAGGGTAGGTTGTATTAACAAATTTTGATTATTAATTTAATATTAATTAATAGTAAATAAAATTATTAAATCTTTCAGGTTTTCCCGTGCATCGCACGGGTCCCCGCTAGTAGTTGTGCTTAAGATTCATCAACAAACCCAATTCTGGCCCAATCCTTAGCCCAAACCCAATATCGACCTTGGACTTGGTCCAAATGGGCCAGCCTGAGTTGGTATTAAACCAAACCCAACCCATTAGACAGCCCTACCGAGCTCAAACAAACCGATTGGGCTAGGTCAATAGTAACTGCCTAGAAACTTAAAGCATATTATGGGCTCATGAGTTGTGGCTTGCAATTAGAAGCAAGAAACTAGTTTGAATATGAAACAAGTGAGATCTGGATTGGCTCCGTCTGGTACATTACATTAGCTAAAATTTTCACATCAAGGCGATCATGGATAATTTAGATATTGCAATGCTACATGGCTATAGAGAAGTCAATAGGCCAACTGAAGCTTTGGCTAATATTGGCATTGATAGAGGTAATATGACTCATTTCAGAGATCTTTCTCTGACTAGCATAATGTTAAAACTCTTATTCTTGATTTTTTTTTTGTTTCTTTTATTTTATTTTTGTATATGTGGTGGCGGGGGTTTGTGAGAGATTTAATTGTATTGTGGTTGGGCAAGGTGGTTTATGACTTCTCTTGTAATTGGTTTGTTTCTCTTTGGTAATGGTTAATAAAATTTTAACATGAGTGAAGTTTGGGATTATATATTTGATATGAGTTTCTCTGAATATGTTGTTGAAATTCATCTTGACTTAGCTTTAAGAATGCACATATAAAAATGCATTAATTACAAAATGTTTATTATTTAATATTGATATAGCATAAAAGTTACTTGCGCCTTCAAAGTGCAAAATGATTTTAGGCTGAGTTTTATCAGAGTCGCATAGACTTCTACATTAGAAGTTAATATACACAAAATTAAGATGCCATGCAACAATGTTCTTGTAACAGTATTCTAACTAAAACTTTGCACCTATGCTCTTACTTTCTAACTTATGAATTTAGATGTTTCTAATGACACAAAAATCTATATAGAATAGAGTAAATCTCTTAAGAAAAAGAAAATTCATGTAGTATCAAATGACAAAGTAAGAATTTCACATCTAAATTATTACAAATCATATATATAATTAACAAGAAAAAACCACACAATAATCCAAAGACTTCTTTTTATATAGTCATCGCCCACAGTCTAATGATATTACAACTTGATTTCCCAAACTATCATAATTAGTAGTGTTGAAGTTTTGAGAATTTGGTGGATCCCCAAGCAAGCATTCTACTTCTTCATGAGGTTCATCCCATAGATGTTTGCTAGACCTACGCAATCCCTCCAGTTCCATCGCTACTTCCTTCATTGTGGGTCTTTCTTCTCCCTTCACGCTTAGAGACCTCTCTACAAGTTTAGCGACTTCACGGAGTTGATCCTCATTAGCTTCATAGAGCACTCTATCCTCCAAAATATCCAAAATATTTTCTTCTTTCATGGAACTAATAAAGTGGAGAGCTAAGCTTTTCTCTTTTTCAGGTCTATCAAATTCAAGTGCTTTTCTACCAGTTAATAGTTCTGCAAGAACTATGCCAAAACTATAAACATCACTCTTTTCTGTCAATCGACTTGTGTGAAAATATTCTGGGTCCAAATACCCCATTGTGCCCTGTACTAATGTAGTAAATTGAGTTTGGTCTAATGGAACTAATCTTGAAGCTCCAAAATCTGACACCTTTGCTGTATAATTATCATCCAAAAGAATATTGGTAGATTTAATATCTCTATGAAAGATTGGGGGGAGAGGCTGCAAAGTGCATATATGCAAGTGCTGATGCAGTTTCTGCAGCTATCCTTAGACGGTTGTCCCATGAAAGTGAAGATCTGTGTCCTTCATCATGAATATGATGGAACAAAGTCCCACTAGTAATGAATTCATATACTAACAATGGAACTTCAGACTCTAAGCAACAACCTAAAAACTTCACTACATTTATATGGTTAATTTGGGAAAGAATAACCACCTCATTGATGAATTGTTCAACTTGGCTTTCATCAATTATTTTGGACTTCTTAATGGCAACTATCTTATTATTAGGAAAAATTCCTTTATATACTGTACCATAGCCACCGCAACCTAGGATTAGATTCTCATCAAAATTATTAGTTGCCCTTTTGAGCTCTTCTTCTGTAAATATCTTTGCAATGTCCACACTTACATCATATGAAGAAAGTTGTTGTCTGAGTAGGAGCCCTCCATTTTGTTGAAAGCATTTTTCCTTGCGTATGTTCATCCTTCTATTTTTTATTCTCCAATATAGCAAAGAGCTAACAGATAGTACAAATAAGATGCCAATGGCAATACCTGCATGGAGATCAGGGTTTGGGTGGACATAAAAAAGAGGGTGTAAGATCAATTTGACCGTGTTAGCCAAAAAAATAAATAAATAAAAAAGACAAATTTGACTGCAATTGTTGATTTCCATTGATCTTATTATCCTTCTCATATCTTTCATTAGAGGTGCATGGTGGTATCCATTAATCTAGGTTCTATAGGTGAGATCCAAAATCAATTTGTTTTTAATTGGATTCAACATAGATCTATGCTATTTATCACATATAATATGAGTCCATTTGATTTAAATCCATCAGCTTTTTTATACTTAAAATTTCTATTATTCTATCTATTAGTAAAATTGGTTTGACAGTACTTATGTCTTTACAGGAGAGTCAACATTGGTTCATGTTTTATAAACTTTATTTTTCAATACATCGTTTAGGTAAAAATAAAGTTTGTAAAACATAAAATAGAGTTTAAGATCAAAGAAGCCACAAAAAGACACTGAAAAAATAGACCAACTCGATCGATATTCATTCTTAATGATATAGCAAAGCAGGAACCAGCCCCAACCCAACCAAAAGGATAGACCACCAAACACCAAAAAGGACGCCATTACCTCTCTACCCATATATCAACTACTTCTATAGATCTTCATCTAAGGATATATGGTTGAATTGTTTACTTGTCACATAGACAGAAAAAGGTTTTGCTTTTGGGTCATTTTTTTAAATATGAGTTTTATATTATTAAAAATATTGGATATAGATCTAATTAGAAGAGTTTATTTATTAGAAAAAATACCTTAATTCAATAGAGAAAGAACGAGATTTAATATCTCATATGACAAGTTTGAAATGACACTGCTTTTAAAAATATTAATAGAAATGCCCATTGGGTTCTAAGAAAAATTAATGGAATGATGAATATATAGAATCCTAATATTAATTCCAACAGTGATATAGTTATGTATAACATGTTAAATCTTCCATCTTTGTCTTATCATAGTGTTTTTATATTACTCGAGAATGACCCCATACTAAGTAAGGGGTAACTAAATGTGTGTATAATTTAGTTTGAAGTTTACTACTTAGTTAACAAAAATTAAATTAAAAAAACTAATATGGACCTTGTATCTTTGCAATTGACAATCTATTTTTACCTATTTTATTTGAAAACCATTATTAATTTATGTTTTTTTAATTTGATTTAAGATATTAAATGTGATCTTATTCGTAAACAATAACCCACTTTATTTGGTATTTAATATTTATCTAATAAATCTATTTTGAGTTATTTATTTTTAAAAGTTAAATTAGGTTGCTTCCTAAAAGTTAATCCAAGTTTGTAACTAATAAAGTATTTTCTTTTTGAAAAAAATCATTTAAAAAAATGTGGGTTTATGATAATCATTTAATGTGTCCCACCATTTGTACTTAATAGACTATGAATAAACATGTGTTAAGCTAATAAATAATTGTCTATTGGGAATGCTTAGGATTGAAACTATCCACTTTTTAAATCCTATTTTTCAACTAATAGGATGCTATGTGTCTGAATGAAGATAGTAGGGTGTGGGCTTTAGCAGCAACTTCTAAGAAAATGTCATTTGTCTAGTTTTCTAGAAAAATGAGAAGGCTACATGTCTAAATGGTGGGGAGTTGTAGCTTCATAGTGGGCGGTGGGCTTTAGCAAGAATTTCTTAGAAATTGCCACATGTTTAGCTTTCCAAAAAATGAGAATGCCACTTGATTGAATGGTGGGTGGCTGTAGCCTGAAGAACTTGCTTTAATATATATATATATATATATATATATATATATATATATATATTAAAATTGGTCCTGCCATGTTAGCAGCCTTCTCCTATACTGCAATGTTAGAAATTTACCATGTGGTTGATACTCAATATATCTTTTTGATCATTTCTATCATCAAATTGAATATTGGGTTGACGGGAAAGTGTTTTCAAAATTGGATCAAACCAGATGGTTAGACCGGAAAAATTGGGAATCAGACACCATTTCACCTAAAAACCGCTTTTTGTCCAAAAAACCATTTATTTGGTTAGCAAACCATTGACTTGGGCGGTCAAACCGTCAACCTGGATAATAGTTTTCTGCCTTTTTTATTTTTTTATCTTTTTACTTTTTATTTCTTTGTTAAAGTAGGTCATCTGTTCAGACTGAACAGTCAAATTGTTCAACCCCAGAACGGTTCCCTATCCGATCCAATTTTAAAAACCTTGGATGGGGAGTGGGTGCCTTACCTTGAGCTTGGCTTGGTGTGCAACATGGCCTCGCCCAAGGCTCGCCCATGGACCAGCCCGACCCATGGCATGACATGGGCCCGTGTTGGCTCGAGCTGTAGGCCGTGCTGAACCGACACCTAAATTATCCTAGAGGGAGGCATGGCCCGGAATGCCTCGTGAGCCAACACAGGACGACTCGCACTTTGTGCGGGCCACATGCAGGTCATGTCGTGTCAACCCAGGATGACCCAATTTACACCTCTACTTGAACCCGCCCAATTTAAGGGATGGAGTAGGGAAATTCGAGGATTCCCCATCCTTGATGAGGAGTGGGGTGCCTTGCCCCTAAACTTGCCCAACATTGAGGAGTGGTTACCTTGCCCTGAACCTGCGTGACACTAGGGATGGGGTAGGGATAGGGTGGAGTGTCTTGACAATAGGGCAGGGAAAGGGATGGGATGCCCTGCCCTGAACCCACCCTACTGTCATTCCTATATAATTTTAAATTATTAGTGGAATTAATAAAAATGTTAGCTTTTATAATTATTGTTATTTAGTTAAAATTAATCAAAATTTCATTTAAAAATAATAAAAAGAATAAAAATTATTAAAATTACTATAATTTATTAATAAAAATAAATTTATTAAAAAATATTTGTTCATATTCAATTAACAATAATTAATTTTGTAAATGAAAATTAAATGAAAAATAAAATCATTAAATCTTTCAGATATGCATGGGTCCCTACTAGTATAGGTATTTATACCAATATTAAAAAGAGGAAAGAGGGGAGGAGAAGGGCCCTCTTCCACAAAGCTCAGATAGACTTCCTCCTCTCATTGCTCACATGTGGTTAATTAGTTTTAAATCAAGTTATCAAAATATAAGAAGTCAAAATAAAAACCTTTCTAAGTCTTAATTGATTGATTATTTCTAATTAGATTGATATATGGAGTCCATCAAAATTTTCAGTTTTGTAATACTTTATTATTATTATTGTTGTTGTTTTATTATCTTAATATTACTTTATAATTATATAATTATGAATATATTATTATATTTTTATATTTTTTTAATATTGTGTTGTTATTGTTTTATTATTTCTTTAATAAAATTTTATTAATAGGTTAGTAATAGCTTTCTATTTTATTATTACTTTATTTATATTTTGTTACTATTATCATCATATTATTATTATCATGTTATTACTATTTTAATAACATTTCATTAATGTTAAGGTTTCAGGTTTTATTTGTCAAGAGTTTATTTTTTGATAAACTTTAGAATGGGATCCCATTCCCCACTAGGATTGGCCATTCACCCTTTTGGCGGAATACCATTTCATCAAGAATGGGAATTAGAATCTCATTCTAACTAAATAAACAGTTGTTATCAAAATAGACCATTTCAATTCTGCTTCCAAGCACTTATTCTACATAACCAAATGGACCCTAATTTTGAATTCAAAAGAACCACCCATGAATTCCCACAAGATGGCTAGACAACCAGTGGAAATCAGTGCTACCTATCCATCCATGCCTTCTTGTAAATAGCATTGAGGTGGGGCAGAGTCAAGTTTTATATACGCTATTTATTTATTTATAAATATGTTATTTTTATTGCATTTTGTAATTTTTTATTTTTATAAAAAAACATGTATATATATGATGAAAATAGTTGAAAAATACTTATACTTTTTGTTTTTATTTATTTAAACTATTATAATTAATTTTATTTTAATAATTTATTGTTTTTTAAAATTAAATTGGATCGGATCAGATTCGAATATCTGACATCCTTAATGGATTTGAATTTGAATCAATATCTCTGAGATCCGGTTGGATCTTCGAATTGGATTGGATTCGGATATACCCTAATTTGAATCAGATCCAATACATTTGCATTCTTACATTTTGGGATGGACTTGAACTTGTCCTTGACCAAGTTGATTTACTTTTCTTAATTTGTCAATTCTTCTAAAATTTTTAATATCTTTATGCTTTAATTTTTAAAGGGTATATCAACCATTAGGATGAGCTAATTGGATTATGACGTCCCTACCTAGTCCTTGGTCAAAATAGTTGCAAATTTCCCCAACTCACGTGGCCCCATGGGGGTTCGAATGTCCTACATTGGGAATATCTTTCGTGTATTCTCTACATGGGAGATGTTCCAATGTAAAGTTGTGTCTCAAGGGTAGGATTCTCCTTTTTTTTTAATTTATTTATTTATTTTTTAATTCAATGTCTTTTTTGAAACAACCAAAGGAATGTTCTCCTTCCCATAAAAAATTTAGCTAAAATCTCTCTCTATCTCCACACACACACACATTCCCAAAGTCTGGATTTCCTGCCCACATCTACCCCCATGGAGAACATTTTCATCCTCCTACGTAGTATTATGCAAGGGGTGATGTTCCAGGTAGTGACCAACTTAGAAGATCCACTCGGGCATCCAGGCCACCAGTCCGTTATGGTTATGACCAGGATAGTTACCTGGTGGAAACCTTGACTAGTGAGGAGGATCCCGTGACTTACGTGGAAGCTATGTTGGACATAGATTCCCAGAAGTGGGTGGAGGCCATGAGAGCTGAGATGGACTCAATGGAAGCCAATGGAGTCTGGACTCTAGTAGATCCATCCTCCGGGGTAAAAGCAATCGGTTGCAAATGGATTTACAAGAGGAAGAAGGGCCCCGATGGTAGGATTGAGACCTTCAAGGGTCGTCTAGTGACGAAAGGGTACACTCAAAAAGAAGGCATCGATTATGAGGAAACCTTTTCGCCTGTGGCCATGCTTAAATCCATTAGGATCCTGCTAGCTGTAGCAGCATACCATGATTATGAGATTTGGCAGATGGATGTCAAAACTGCATTCCTAAATGGAGATCTTACTGAAGATATCTATATGCAGCAGCCGCAAGGCTTCATTGCTGCAGGTCAGGAAAACATGGTATGTAAACTTAATAGATCCATTTATGGACTTAAGCAAGCTTCTAGAAATTGGAACATCCGTTTTGACTCTGCTGTCAAATCGTTTGACTTCGAGCAGAATCCGGATGAACCCTGTGTCTGCAAGAAGTTCAGTGGAGATAAGGTTACCTTCTTGGTTCTATATGTAGATGACATTCCACTCATTGGGAATGAGGTAGGAATGTTAACTACAGTGAAAGTATGGCTTTTGCAGCAATTCTCCATGAAAGATCTTGGAGAAGCCTCCTATATACTAGGTCTTCGACTCTATAGAGATAGATCGAAGCGGATAATTGAATTATCCCAATCTGCTTATATTGACAAAATAGTCAAAAGATACAACATGGAAAACTCCAAGAAAGGAAATGTTCCTTTCAGGCACGGAGTCACTCTCTCCAAGAAGATGTCTCCCAAGACTTCTAAGGAGATTGATGGCATGAAAGACGTTCCCTATGCCTCTGCCGTAGGGAGCATCATGTATGCCATGCTGTGCACTCGTCCTGACATTGCTCAGGCAGTGAGTGTAGTAAGCAGATTTCAGGCCAACCCAGGGCAGGAGCATTGGACTGCTGTGAAAAACATACTTAAGTACCTTCGAAGGACAAAAGAGTTTTGTCTGGTGTTCGACGGTAGCTCACTACAGATCCAAGGGTTTACAGATGCCGATTTCCAGTCAGACTCAGATGATAGAAAGTCTACATCTGGATATGTTTTCACGATAGGATCGTGTGTTGTTTCCTGAATGTCAGCAAACAGGGGTCCTAAGTAGCAAATTAAAATAGTCCACAACTCAAGCCGAACACATTGCCGTAAGTGAGGCTGCCTTATGAATGAAAGTGTTCATTCCTGAATTTGGAATTCAGCACATCACCCATTCCACTGTTGTGTGACAACAGGAGGTTGATGTTGAGAGGTAGCAGCAGCGGAGAATGTGGCAGACCCATTGACTAAGCCAC
The DNA here is from genome assembly GCF_055504915.1 of Nelumbo nucifera. Taxonomy (NCBI): domain Eukaryota; kingdom Viridiplantae; phylum Streptophyta; class Magnoliopsida; order Proteales; family Nelumbonaceae; genus Nelumbo; species Nelumbo nucifera. The sequence goes on along the minus strand of NC_142650.1, from coordinate 94,624,224 downwards.
TATCACAGAAAGTGTTTGAGAAACACGTGGAAAGCATGGGACTCCGGCTAGTACCTGATTGGACCTAAGTGCAAGTGGGAGCTGTTAGACAGTTTTGTATGCCCTTGGCTTCAATCAGAATGATGTACTTTATGAGTTTATTGTAAATGAATAAAGATACATATTTGATTCATGTTCCTTTGGTATGTTTCTGTGTAATACCCTTAAACTGGACACTTAATGAGACTCGTGTTAGTTTAGAATGTTCACAGCCAGTGGGTCGGTCTGGGGAGACCTATCCTGACAAGGCTGACTCAGCTGCCAGGGTGAGACCCTAGGCACATACAGTGTAGGATTAATTGAATCTTTGAACTGGACCAAAATTCCAGTATTGCCCTGGACCTTGGAGATTGATGGGCAAAACTGGAAAGTTACACCCGACCCCTAGACTTGATTATGATACTACACTAGGTGTCGGATTGGGCTATCTTTGATGTACCAATCAGTGAGATCCTTAGCGGGGGTCAAAACCTGGGTATGTTGGGACAGTCCGAGAATTCATCTGAGTGAGTGATCATAGTGACAGGATCAGCCCCTTTGTCGGACAAAGGTAATGATCGGGGATGCACTCTCACTGATGGAAACCAAGACTGCCGGCAGCCGATTTCAACCATTGAGATTTGTTTTGCAAAATATATTTTATATAAGATATAAAAGTATATATATGGTTTCTAAAATGTTTGCAAGAAGGTTTTAATTCCCGGGATCCATATGAGTGGAGAGTGCAACACTGTTCCTTGCAGCCGAGGGAGAGGTCCTCTCTTGTCGGGCAATGTATGATCATTATGGGCTGAGAGGTTAAGTGTAAGACCATTGAGGATAATACCTGATGGGCTAATCTTGCATCTGCCCACAGTCCCTGGGTGTTACAAGGTGGCTTGGCCCAGGGACATCTTAGGGTAAGTATTGGGCCCGTAGAGCCCATTTGATGGGTTTCAGGGGGTGCACTGTCTTTAACAGTGTATTCGGCCAGGCCTTGTAACAAAGGCTGGGCCGAACCCATGTGGCTGATGTGTAGATCAATGCTTGGGTCCCACGCCATACAAGGAAGCCCAACTGGGCAGCAGTTAAGAGGGTTAAGTGAGCACATAAGCTTAATGGGCCTAAAGCCCATTTCGAACTGGGCTGCTTATTTAGTTAATAAAGGGGCGAAATCTGAAGTGGATCAGCTAATAGGATTGGGCTTAGACCCTATTCACTTAGAAAGTCCAAGATCTAAATAAGATTTAGATCTGGAAACCTCCTAATCAGATTAGGAGATGGCTGATCTCATCTCCAGATAAGATAAGGATTATCCCTTATCACTTAAAGAGACTTCTAACCCAAATATGATTTGGATTAGCAACTCCTAATCTGATTAGGAGCTGATCCCTTTAAGACTATAAAAGAAGAAGGGGGCGGCAGCCTTTAGAGACACAATACACACAGATCATCAGGTTTTCTTTGGTGCTGAAATCTAGAAGAGAGAATTCTGCTCCCTGCAAATACTCTCTTGCCGCCTCCCTATTCTTGCCGCCCTGCTTTCCAGTTCGATCTCCACTTGTGGGAGAAATCAAGATTGGATCTTGACATCAGTCCTTTGAGAAAGGATTGAAAGGAAGCTGTGCTCACGTGCCGTCTTGCTGATTCTTACGAAGGACAGAGTTCTTGGAGAAGAACACTACTGATTCTGCTCCACCTGCACTGCGCCATCTTCAGTGGGAGCAGTCTTTGGATCCTTCCTTGGGCGTGAACACCTTCATTGGGAGATATTACTTCTCCGTATCAGGTATAATCCTTCCCACTTCTTTTTTGGTTCAGATCTGGTTCAGTTTAAAGATTCAATTAATCCTACACTGTATGTGCCTAGGGTCTCACCCTAGCAGCTGAGACAGGCCACCCCAACCGACTTGGTGGCACCACAGTGTCAGCCTTGTCAGGATAGGTCTCCCCTGACCGACCCACTGGCTGTGAACATTCTAAACTAACACGAGTCTCATTAAGTGTCCAGTTTAAGGGTATTACACAGAAACATACCAAGGGAACATGAATCAAATATGTATCTTTATTCATTTACAATAAACTCATAAAGTACATCATTCTGATTGAAGCTAAGGGCATACAAAACTGTCTAACACCCAATTCATGGGGGTAGTAAGTTGTAGATAGATGTGGGCAGAGTTCTCATGGACAAGAGATCCGGTGTCATTCCTAATAACCTAAACAATCTCCTTTCCTAAAATTTCTCATAAACTACCTCCCCCACTTTCTCCTAAATTAACTCAAATTCCTATTTATCTCCTAAATTATCTCTAATTTAGTAGAGAGTTTCTCTCCTAAATTATACCTATCTTCTCCCCCACTTTTTATCCATATGTATCTAAAAAAAGCTTGAATTAAAAAATTTAAGAATTATTTAAATATTCTAGTAAAATTATATACTGACTTTAAAATATTTATTAAAAGCAGAAAAATAATTACAATATATTTAATAATATTCATATTATTAATAATTTTATATTTTTATATAATTCATCACGAAATTATGTACTAACAATAGTTTAATAACTAAATATCTTAAATAACAAAATATTAAAAATAGCTAAATAATTATATAACAGAGTATATAACCCGACTCTATTACAGAGGTTCTTGGTCTGAACACTGAGTTCTGATTATAAATAGGGTCAAATTTGGGCCTTCATTTTAAGCTTTGATTATAATAGTTTCATGAGTCAAATAAATCCCAAAGGAAATGTTATTCAGAATTTGGGCTCCATACATTCCTTCCAAGGAAGATAATACTGTAGAAGACATAATGAACTAAAGGTGTGACAGATAAAAGCCAAAAGATTTCTAAAGGTTATGTCTTGTTGTAATATTAAGTAGTGCTAAAGAGGAGGGGTTTGATGATAAATGGCAGTCAATTCATTGATTTCTATCATTTCTTCCTATAACTATGAATGGGTCAGGTCTGGCCTAGAATAGGGTGAAACCAGTTCAGAACCAAACTCTATTAGTTCTGTAAAATCAGACACAACCAAACGAATTATTAATCTCAATAATTGTGTCTGATGTGGCTCGATTAGACCCCCTATAATTTTTTACATTTATTATTTATCGCATTGTCTCTCATTTCTCGTAGATAGAGTTTATAAGAGTATGGCTAGGTGAAGGAAACATGTAGGGTGTATGAATTGTACCACTGTACAATTAATAATAGGAGATTAACAAATGAAACTGAAGGTATTCTAGTGTGGCATTGTGTCCAGGTATTGGATTCTTGATGATTTCCTCTTTTCTCTCTCTATCTCTCCCCTTCTCTTCATCTCCTTTTTCCTTTTCCCTCCTTTTGCTTCTCTTTTCTTTACAACCTACAATCCACAACCATCACTTAACTTCATTTTTATTGATACCCTCAAATACCGGTCCCCTATTTTAATCCACCTCCTCCTCTCTATTAGCTTATCCATCTGCTAGCTTATTTTAATCTAAATTTATCCACCTTTTATTCTCCTGTTACACCATGGATCAATCATTCACAACCAGCCACTTAGATTCAGCTTGAGCATGTTAGGTCCTGTTTGGTTTGCAGGAATAGGAATTTGAATGGGCTATTCCGACTACAACTACTTGATTGGACAGAATTGGAATCTCATTTCCATTCCTACTAGAGGAATGCTGATGAAAAATTATTTTATAGTGAATAGCGGATGGAACCAGAAAACCATCCAATGACAAATGTTAGTACAAAGTGGGGCACGCTTTGGATTCCTCCACCTTCCACGCTACTGTTAGTAGAGAAGGCCAATCAATAAACCAACCCATGATCGACCCATCCGTCAGACATAGTGGGATCTTACTGTAAAATTATTCAAAATTGTTATTGGCTATGGAAGCTGAAAGTGAAAGCTTGAAATTGGTAATGAATATGCAATACATTCTCCCTCTCAACTACTGATAAATGATAGGAGCTTCATAAGCTGAAGCTTCTTCACATTATATAATACTGCTATCAAACCTTTAGATCTGAGAGTAGAGACTATGGTGGAGGCTGTTGTCAGATTTTGTCTCAATAAGGTTGATTCTCTCCTCAGAGAATAAGTGAAACAACTCAAAGGAGTGAAAGAAGATATTAGAGAACTCAGGAATGAATTAGACAGTATACGTGCCTTTCTAAAGGAAGCCGATTCAAGGCAAGAGAGTGACAAAGGTGTGAAGGCCTGGATGGAACAAGTGCGTGACGTAGCTTTTGACATTGAAGACATTCTTGATGTACTTGTGTTTGAAGTAAAATAATCTACGAAAATTCAGGATATATTTAAATAATTTATGAAAACTCGGGGCATGTTTAAGTCTTTACCCTTTTAAATTTTGAAAAATGAAAGGTCTTGTAAGCTCGGTGGTGAGAGGATCCCTCAGTTCTCCTCTTTCCTTTTTGTAAAAAATGAAAGGTCTTCACTGATTATAGATGTGTTTGGTTTTTTTCTCATTGTTTGGAAAGGTTTTTTAGGTTTTCTATGTACAATCTGTGTTCAAAGAACAAAAGCCCTATTTGTGAAAGAAAAGGAAGAAGATAGCTCGTTGTCGATCTAATGAAACCAACATTAAGAGGCAATCTCCACTAATTTGGGGCCCATTTGGCGCGTCAATTTGGGAAGATCTTCTGGTAGCTCTCACATGCAAAAGATGCATTGAGATTTTACATGAAGATCTGAGCAGCCCGAAGCACATTTGGCAGACGTGTATCTTTCCGTTTGTCTTTTCGTGCAAAACTAAAACGCGAAAGACACGAGAAGCTTCATTTGGAGCTTCCCGAAATCAGTTCAAAATGGGTTCTCAAATCTTTTCGGCATCCCATCTTTTGGCGGCTAAATCTTCCGCATGCCAAATAGAAATAGACTGAAAATCAGCCTTCCTGACTTATAAACAACCGAAAGACTGCACGGAAAGACATGCCAAAGAGACCCTTGGTCTTCAAGCTTCTTAAACTGACATGGCTAGACGGGATTGGAGGGTCCACACTTGTTGTCAACCAAGTGGTTCATAGGACTCGTGGCAACGGGATTGGAGGTGGTACTTGATAGGGGTGATTGTGGGTCGGTCCAGGCCAGGCTTTGCACATACGGTAAGGGATATAGCCTAGGCCTGGGCCCATAAAGGGATATAGCCTAGGCCCAGGCCCAGGCTAGGCTGGGCTGGAGCTGGGTTTGAAATATTAGAGTCCGAAGGCCGAAACTTGACATCAAAGTTCGCAGGCATGATCCAGGCCCAGGCTCGGGCTGGGCTGAAATGACGTAGGTTGTCAATGGAATCAAACTTAGATACCTGATTCGATTCCAAATCCAATAATCTTAGATTTGGATGTTGGAAGTTAGATCCTAGTAATAATTGGATGGATGCAGATTTACTCCATTCAAAATCTGACATGATAATCTGACATGATAATCCAATAATCTTTTAAAATAAAAGAAAATAAAAGAATATAAAAAAATGATAAAAATAGATAAATAACTTTTCTCAAAGGAGAGATATACTGACATGGATGAACCAGTTTTAATATATATATATATATAGAGAGAGAGAGAGAGAGAGAGAGATAGATAGATAGATAGATAGATAGATAGGTACATAGATAGATAGATAGATAGATAGATAGATAGATAGATAGATAGATAGATATTCACTATGTTTAAAAAAAACAAAAGAGCAAAAATCAGTATTTAGTATTTACACTCTCGAAGGGATGGTAAAGGATAGGGTTTAAACCAACCAAATAGAATCGAATATGCCTGACCCAAACCAAAATCTGAATGGACGAAAATAGAAATGAGAAGCTAAATCCAATCTGGTTGTCTCAAAATTAGTAAATTTATACCAATTAAGAATATATGTGCAAATACTTCGACCCTACAATTTCATTGTATCGAATTTGCTTCAACCCATAACCACCCACCGGGACCTAATGGGATAGGATTAATGTGAAACTAGTCACAATCTATTTGATGCGTGAGCCTTGTTAAGCAAAATTAAAGTTAGAAAAACCTTATGACATTTCTAAATGAGCCAAGTAAATTCAATCCAACTTAAGTATTATATTTGTGAGATATGTTTAGTTGTTCTAACCACTTTGAAACAGAAACCCTAGTGAGAGTGTCTAATCTTGTATAAGATGCCAATGAGTCAAGTTAAATAGTAAATTGGACTTGATTCACCCCTGCATTGTCAGGTTAGGGTTAGGCCTATTAGGGTGTAGGTTCATATTGGAGTTTTGATTATTTAATCCAAATTTGGTGCACGTTTAGTTAACTTGGCCCATCAATCATAATGTCCTTATCCATATAAAGGGTATTCTTGTAATTTGGTTTAACTTCTATGCCCTAACCTTAATGTTTGTTTTTTAACCCAAACCAGGTGTAGGGTGGGTTAGGTTTTGATTATTTAACCCAAACCGCATTAAATTTTGGGTAAACCAGCCCATCGGGTCATAATACCCCTACACATATAAAGGATATTCTTGTAATTTGATCTAACTACTTCTAACCCCTAACCTTAAGGTATATGATTTATTTCACTATTTGTTTTTGTTTCTTTCTTTTACTTAGAGAAGTGATACCTTGGAATTCGTTTGAAGAAGGTATTTCCTAAGATAAAGGTATTTTTCCAAGTAATTGAATCCCTTAGAATCAGCACTATTAATCTCCTTCAACCTCTTCACACGGCAAATTAGTGGTGGAAATTTGGTTTCTCCTCGGTACAATCTCTTCTCCCATTCTTTCTTTCTTTCTCTCTCTCACTCTCTCTTTCTCTTCTTCCCTTCTTCCCTTTCTTCACCTTCCGAGTACCTCCTCTATTTTTCCTGATCACCGGTGCAACTCTTAAAGCGGCGATCTACTCTCTCTTCCATCCCTTTCTCTTCTCCTTTCTTTCTTTCTCTTCTCTATTTTCCTCTTCCTCTCATCCTCTCTTTCTCACTTGTCTAAACTAATGAGGGGTGATTTGGCTCGACCTGCCCATAAGCGGACATGTGGATGCTATCTTCTAATTGGATATCTACTTGGCACTTTGTGCCACCTCAGTAGGCCAGGTCACCTCGGGCACCTCGGCCAAGACTGAGGACCGAACAGCTCGTGGTAACCCGACTTTCCGAGGTGACACGTAACCTACTTCTAGAAGCTACCTAACTATCACCGAACTTCATGGGATCATGTCGCATGTCTTTGGGCCTTATCCACATACCTCCCGGATCAGACGGACTCGATAAGCCTTATCGGCTAGCATGATGTCCACCTCCTAGTGTGAAACAGACTCTTAACGGAGTGGGCCAAAGATCTTGGAGGTGTTTGAGCCACCCTGGGTTCTCTGAGCTATCCTGTCTTGTAGTTCGATCGGTTAATTAAACGACTAGTGTTGAAGCTGCCATCTAGCTAGGTGCAACCAGATCGCGGACCATCAATTGGTGTTGTCTGTGGGAACGCGACGAAAAGCTAAGTCTCCATTTTATTCGCTTTCCTTGCATATTTTTCTAATGGCCTCTTCAAGCAACACTGAAAAAAGCATCTAGATGAACATCACTAGGGGGTTGGACCCACCTGAATTTAACCCAGAGACCCCTCAGTGACTATTGGCCAGTTCACCATCCCCCTCCCCATTCTAGGGGTATCAACGGTTTAGAGCCAGACGTTTGCTACCCAGTCAGCTAATGCACCCTTGCCTCATGTGAGTGCTGCCATCCCAGTTGTAGAACCATCCGTGGTTCCTCTTGGGGTCGGAGCACAACAGTTCCATGAGCTCAGGCTCCGGGTCATTCAACTTCAGATGTAGTAGATCCACTAGTTCCAGAAGTACCAGCAATACTACTACTACTACTACTGGGAGTTCCCTCCACTCCATCAAAACAATCCATACTAGAATTAGACTCAAAACCAGCAGAGCTTCTGCCAGTCTCCCCCCGGGGTGCAGGGCCTTCTCGGGTCCCAACTCCTCCTCGTGGCCAGACCATACCTCGGGACCCAATAGTAGGTCTATGCACACCACCACCTCAGCAAGAGGTAGATTAGAGAAATCAGCCCCAATGCAACCGGCAAAGCAAGACCGATCAGCAGTAGCTAGCGGTCGCATCACAAGAACTAGGAACCTTAGGTCAGTAACCAATAAAGGGTAAGAGGCAAGGACCCAGTTCAGGACCCCTCTATCCCCCATAACAACCAGGATCCAGTCCATGTTCATGAGAACATCAGTAATAGAGACCCACTCCCTCCTTCACTCATCATCAGTTCAAGCATGGTTTCCAAAACTGGACCGGACCATATGGTCGGACTGGAAAATTGGTAACCGTTCAACCCTCGGGTCTAGTTATACTGTAAATCGTTATTTATTAAATAACCATTGAAAAGGTCAAAAAGTCATTGATCCGGGCGATCGAACCACTAAACCATTTGACTAGACAGAAGTTTGTGGGTAGCGTAATTCATTTTCGTTCGATTTAAAAAAACAAAACAAAATAATGCCATTCATGCCCCTCGATTCCAGCCATACGAGTTAGGGTTAGAATGAAAGTTCATTTTCGTTCTAACCCTTCCAAGTTCTAGCCTTCCTTCCGCTCACACCTTATACTCCGATAGCGCGACCGTCGACTTGCGGCAGCCATGATCGACGGTGAATCACGATAATCGACGACTACGACGGATTTCCTTCCTCAAAAGAGCTTCATCTATGACGGTGAGCAACAAGGAGCAGCGGCAGATTTCCTTCGTCTTGTAATCAGCATCAACAAGGAGCAACAAGGAGCAACGACAGTTGGCGATTTTGCAACGGTGGGTTTCCTTCCTCTTGTAATCAGCAGCAACAAGGAGCAGCGGCGACCGACAGTGAGCTTTGAATTTTTTGCTTAATTTTTATTAGAAAACTCAATATGATAAAAATTTTCATATGCAAATTATCATATTGGTTTTCATATGATAAACCAACACCATATTGATTTCCATAAGCAGATTATCATGATTCATGAAACTTGCTTAATTTTTATTGGAAAACTCAATATGATAAAACAACACCATCATGATTGATTTTCATATGGAGACTATCATGATTCATGAAAATTGCTTAATTTTTATTGGAAAACTCAATACAATAAAAATTTTCATATGTAGATTATCGTACTGGTTTTCATACGATAAACCAACACCATATTGGTTTTCATATGCCACACTTGGTTTGTAATCTTTTTATTACTTGTGGTTGTGATCTTTTTATTTTTGAGTATCTAAGTATTATGTTTGATGAATTAAGAATACATGATGTTATGGTAATATCTATGGAATCGTTTGTAAATTTTCTTTTCTTGTCTTATTAATGTTTTTAAACAAATAGTCCAGAGGAAACTCTGAGAGACTTGACCATTTAAAGAGGTTCCTTTCCATTTGTATAGATAAGGGCATTTATAAAGCAAATCATTTTTTTTTCTTGATAAATAATTGGAAAAGTCTTTGTTTCAAAGATCTGGTCATACAATGAAGGGAAGAAGAAGAGAAGAAAAAGGAAAGAGAGAAATAGAGAAATAATGTTTTTTTTTTTTTTTTGAGTGCCAAAATCTGGGCTGGCGGCCCCGAGTCAGCTTACTATAGCTGATTTATTTCACAACTTCTTGCTATATATATATATATAGAGAGAGAGAGAGAGAAAGAGTATTTCCACAGCAATATTGGTTCAATGACCATGCTGGTGTGGTGTATTAGTGTATCCAGATCTGCAATTGTCCCATTATTAATTGATGACGCATAGATTCACGCATAGATCAATACTAATTACTTGTAGTTTGTGTTGCTACAATTCATTTTTCTCTATTTATACTACAAATACAAATGTAAATTAAGAGCAATTAGGAGTGTAATCAAGTCAAGTCAAGCCAAGTATTAGGCTGTTCGCTTGAGTTCAAGTTTGAGCTCAACTCAAAAGTACAGTTCCAAACTCAACTCGAGTTTTATGTATTTAGCTTGAATTTGATTTGAGTTGATACTCATGGACTACTTGAGATTAACTCGGCTTGAGATGATTATAAATAAATTAATATTAAAAATTATAAATAAATCAATATTAATGATATTAAAAATATTAAAAATAAAAATATGTTAAACAATTATAGATAAATTAATATTAAATAAAATATAAATAAATATATTATAAAAATCATTTATAAATGTATTTATTTATATTATTTTAATGTGTATTTGTATTTATAAAACAGTATTTTATTATGAGCTCCATTATTCTCGCGAGCCACTTGAATCTGGTATTGCCAAACTCAAACTTGAATTGACCAACTACTCAACTCAAACTGAATTACTGTGAGCTGACTTTGAGAAATTAGCAAGCCAATTTATATTCATTGAATGGGTTTAGACCCATGTGCTATACATATTGAATGGGTTTGGACCCATGTGTTACTCAACTAAAAAAAGCATCTAGATGAACATCACTGAGAGACTCAAACTTGAGTCTGGACCCATGTGCTATACATATTGAATGGGTTTAAATTCAGATATGAGCTTACTTCTATTTTATGGTTCTGTCATCAGTGTAGAGATAAGCTTTTAAAAGGGTTAAAACGAGGAGTATTTCCACCAGCAATACTGGTCCAATGACCACTATACAAAGCTGGTGTGGTTTGTGTTGCTACAGTTCGTTTTTCTCTATTTATACTAAAAATACAAATGTAAATTAAGAACAATTAGGGGTGTAATCAAGTCAAGTCAAGCCGAGTATTAGGCAGTTCGCTTGAGTTCAAGTTTGAGCTCAACTCAAAAGTATAGTTCGAAACTCGACTCGAGTTTTATGTATTTAGCTTGAATTTGATTTGAGTTGATACTCATGGACTACTTGAGATTAACTCGGCATGAGATGATTATAAATAAATTAATATTAAAAATTATAAATAAATCAATATTAATGATATTAAAAATATGTTAAACAATTATAGATAAATTAATATTAAATAAAATATATTATAAAAATCATTTATAAATGTATTTATTTATATTATTTTAATGTGTATTTGTATTTATAAAACAGTATTTTATTATGAGCTCCATTATTCTCGCGAGCCACTTGAGTCTGGTATTGCCAAACTCAAACTTGAATTGACCAACTACTCAAGTTGGTCAGGAAAAAGTTTTATAATTAGGAATTAATTAGGACTTGTTAGAAGTTAATATAATATTATATTAACCTATTGCTGGGATAGACGGGTCTCTAAGCGGACTTGGTCCAGTTGAATTAAAGTATTATTTTTTGAGTTATGTCTAATTGGCCCAACTGCAATCCAAGTTGCTACTCCATTGAGAATGATCCATTTAATTTTGTGCTCTATTCTTTGTTATAAAAGCACAGAAAGTTGTTTTAGTAGGCTTCACGTTCCAAGGTCACCATAACTTGATACGTGTTGAAAAAAGGAAGAGATAGATGGGAAATGCAAACATTACATTACAGAAATATACAATTTCAAACCCCAAACATAAACAACTTGTAGCATAAATTGGTTTTAATTTTAGTTTCGTTATTTTAAAAACAAATTTATTAATAAAATTATTTTTTAGTAGTATTTGGCAATTTGGCAAGTCCATCAGCTATAAAGAAATCCATACGACAATGGTGAATTTTGTCCCTACGTACATATTGAATCTTATTTATATTCATTATTATTGTTATTCTATATATGAAAGAAGATTTATTTTAACCCATGTGGTTGGTTTTGATTTCTGTGTAGGGTCATATGAAATTATATTATCAAGTCAACTAATAAGGCCATTTTTCTTGGGTTGAACTTTTCTGGAATAATTCCTTTGTATAACTGTTGAGCTAACTTGTTAAATGGTTGACTTATAGGGTAAAACTGGACGCCTGTACTGTTTATGGTAAAGGGTTGTCATCAATCAAGTGTTTCATGAGTTATTCGAGTTTGGCTTAAATCGGTTTCAATTGAGCTTCGAGTCTAGTTCAATTCTAATAAAGCTCAACTCATGAAGCTTGTAAAACGAGATTGAATAGTTATATACATATAATAATAATAATAATAATAATAATAGAAAATAATATATATAAAATAAAAAATATTATATAATATTTTTATTTTTATATGTAATAATAACTAATTATTTAATTCTTAATTTTTAAATATCAAATAAAATCTTTTTATTTTTATAAAATATTTTTCTCAAGTCAAACTTGAGCTGAACCAATCTCGAATTTACGAGCTTTTGACTCGACCTCAAGGTTCTAGCTCGAACCGAGATCGAACTCGAACTCAAACCTCATGCTGCCTTGGAAAGTCGAGCTCAAATACCGACCCATCCCCATGCAAAGAGTAAAACTGGAATTCTAGATAAATTTTCTGAATACAAGAGAAAGAATCTAATGAGTGTAACAAAATGGCCTTGTGCATCGCCCTTGAGATGAATATGCTGCAATTTCAATTCAGTAACGAAGAGTGTGGCGTTGACACAGGAAAGAGAAGCAAGTGCAAGGCATTTGTTTTTTTGCTTATAAAGCAGCTCACATGCATCTAATTCTTTCCATTTGCGTTATAAATAAAGAAAAACCAGTTGAAATAAGTAATAACACAGATTTAGGAGCAACCAGATCACGTAATTCGAATGGCCAATTAAACAACCGATGTCCAAACTGCCACCTAATTAGGAACAACCAGATTATGCACCATCATGAACATTTCTCCTAGTTTTTTTGCTCCATTTGAGATCACATGACCACTGCTACATCTCCCGGTAGTAGTGGTACATTTGTCTTTCTCTTTCTCTCATTTTTTCATCATTATGTCTCTTCTTGCACTTTGTTCTTCTTCTTCCTCCTCTCCCTCCCCTATATTTTCACTATCAACACCAAGCCCATTATTTAGCCAAACTTGCATTGTAAGATGTGAACTCTCATGACCATAGTATGTTTGGACCAATAATTGAAGAAGACCACCGCTACTGCTTTTATAGATTCCTTCATCTATGAACAAACTCTATTTTCCCTGATCTCGGATATAAAATGCATTGCTCCATTCATAATTTTCTAATCTAGTCATCCTTCAATATCCAACTTAGTAGCATAAGCCTAATCAGTTGAAGGCCACATCCAAGGTAGCATTCAGTTTCATACAAAATAATGCTTATGATAGTTGTTCCTACTAAATTTTTCCCACTGAAATGGAATGTCCATGTGAGACTCCCATCTAAATTCTAGTCCTGATTGGAATGTATGATGATGGAATGTCAATTTTGCTTTACTCTGGTTTGCTTCTCTATTGAGATGATGAGTAGCAACTCAGGCAATCATCCTTAAAACCCCTACCTCTTGCCCTTCCTTTCCCTACCTTAATTTTTCTTAAAACCAAACATAACCTAGGTACCATGCTAACTTGTCATCACATTTCATATCTTTAATCACCTATGAAAACTATGAAAACTGAGAAGTCTCCTTTACAATAACGTGGTGAGTGGTGACAGAGTATGATGGCACAGATTTTTTCTAAAGCGAGGAAAATATCAATCCGACATTTTTTCTTTTTTTTTAATGTTCGTGAACTGTAATCCCATGGGCAGAGTGCCTTTGATACCCACCGTTTATAGAGCATTGTCTCCATGTTTAAGGGGGCCAAAGTGGAGTAATAATTGGGCCCCACCGGAAGTCTAAGCCCAACTCAGACCCCATGCCAAAATATAAGCCTGGGTCCAGGCTTACATGTTGGACTGGGCCTGATTTCAAGCCTACATCAAAGCGTTAGATCGGATCATGATTTTGGTCCAATTTTAATTCAAAACCCAATTTTTGTTTGAAAATCATTCACTTAGTCAACAATTCATTAATTCAGATAGTTGAACGATTGACTTGCTTTCGGTGGGTCATGAATTACAGATAATGAGAATCAATTAAGCATCAATGATTCAGTATTATGGAAATATTACTCAGAATCTATTCATTTTGTTTTGGTTAAGGCAAGTTGTCGCCTAGATAATTCTAGGTGTTACTCAGTTGTTCTGAGATGCCATATATCATGATGTTAGTGGATGATTAAATCTGCTCTCATCAATTATTATTATTATTATTATTTATTGTTGTTATTTTGTATATAAAAAAAATATTATTTTATCCCATATGGTTGCTTTTTCTTTTTTCTCCACGCATAAGGGGCATGTGAAATTAGATTCCCAACTCTTATCAATTCAGCTGATAATAAGGCCATTTTACTATTGGGTTTGGTGAGCTGACTATATGACAAACTTTTTTGGAATAATTAATTCCTTTCATAAAGACAGCTGTTGAACTAATTTGTTAATTAAATGGTTGATGTACTTATTATTACATTTCCACTCTATGGGATTCTTAAAACAGCTGAATATGCAGTTGACACACGCATTGCTCAAGTGCCCAATGCTCATTATGCCTAAGGCTCAAGCCTGAGGTCAAGCCCAAATTGTTCAACATAGACATAATTAAAACTGAAATTTGATGTTCTTGGGTTGGGCTCGAGCCTATTGGGCTCCGGTTGGTCAATCAGACCACACTAAAATTTAATGTGAGCATATGCATGTGTGTATGATTTATCAAAACGTAAGTGCATATGTGTTTATATATACATATATGTATGCACATAGATGGGTTATGCTTGGGTTAGAATAAGATAGGATCAACCTAGGGCTAGCTTTGGGCTACCAAAAAATAAAGAAGCTTGAACTTTTGGACCAGATCTAGCCTTAAGGACCAAAAATGGAAGCCCAGAATGTGTAAAATTGTGGGTTGGGTTGGTCCCGCTTAAGTAACACCCCTAGTGGGTGGCATATAGCTGGTCTACTTTCTTTTTGCCTCCATCTTTTGGGACTTAGTATGTGTTAGGAACCTAAATGGACCCATATACAAAGTCCCCGTAGCCACCTAATTATTGTTTGTTTTACTTATAATTAGCACATTGAAACTGTCTTTTGTGTTAGACAATGTATGCTCTTAGCTCCAATTAGATTGTTGCACACAAATATTTATTAGTAAATAAATAAAGTACATCGTTATTTTATGTTAAATTTGTATACTTCTATGAATTACTCTTTAAATTGGACACTTATAAGTCTCATGTTAGTTTAAAATGTTCTTAATCATTGGATAGACTTAGGGAGTTTATCCTAACAAGGCTGACATTAGTGTGTTGCTAAACTGATGGAGCAACTTCTTTCAACTGCAAGGGTTCGACCCTAAGCATAGCCAGTGGATGTTTAAATGAAACACGAAAATGCAGACCAATTTTCAATTATGCCCTAGACCTTGGAGATAGATGGGCAAAACTAAAATGTTATGCTTGACCCGAAACTTGATTATTGATGGAGGGTGATTTTGCCCGACCTCGCAGCACGGGTACACGTGGGCCTGACCTTGCTCAAACAATGACAGCATGATAGCGCAATGGACGTGACCATACCTCCTCCCCGGGGTTAAGGCACTTCGGGGGCTCCCGAGTTCGGGGCACCCTAACCTCTCTAAAGGCCCGAGCTCCCCCCAATGGACCTCGGGCCACTCCTAGACAGGAACGCACCGATCCATCTCTAGACACCCCGAGGCATGGACACCTCGGGTCAGTCAGCTCAGCATAACTTGCTACGGGCAGCTCGTCACTCAAAAGACAGCCCGGCTCAGGGTAATTTGCGGAAGGGTAGCTCGGCATACCGCAGGAAGGCTTTCTGCTCGACCGTCGTACCCAAAAAATCTGTGGACAGCAGACATGTCCCTCATTAGAAAGCACCGCGCCTGTCACCTTCAGACAAGTGTTCCGCACCTGACAGGCGCGTACCCTACAACGACGGCCCCGCGCGTGCCACCTCAACCTTGCCAGTAACGACTGTGGCAGACTGATAGTGGCGGTTATACCTGCCCTGTCAGAAGCAGAGGGTCTGAAGCAACGGAATTCAGTTATAAGGAGCTTATTCTCAATGAACAAGGTATCTTCGAATCACCTGTGCAATCTTCACTCTTAGCCTTCGTTTACCCTTTGCTTCTTTCACAAAATACTGACTTAATCATCAGAGTGTTCCCGCCGGGCAAACCCCCGGGAGTTCTTCTTCTTCCCTCTCGTTCCAAGTGCCTCTCAGGAGCCACACGAGTGCCAATTAGGAGTGACTAGATCGCGCTACATCATTTGACGCCGTCTGTGGGAAATGCTTCAAAAGGCCTTTCTCTCTAAACTCTCACAGTTCTCTTCTTCCTTGAAAAAATTCAGCACTCATGGCTTCCTCTAGCAATGTCGAACGAAGCACAGAAATGGATAACTCCAGGGAACAACCCCAACTTCCTACTGTTTGTATCGGACAGTTCACCGTCCCCCTCTCGGCGAACGGAATCCCCAGCTTGAATGTGCCTCTTACAGTGGCACCTATCGTCGCCCCACTCCCTGTTATCGTTGGAGCGATGTTCATCGAACCTTCGGTCATGACCCCGGTGGCCGGCCCGAATCAACTAGAGGACTTGATGCAGTGCATGCGGGCCATGCAGGCCCAAATGCAACAGTTCCAGCAACTTCGACTCTATCAACAACATGTGCTGCATCAGGTCTCCCAGTATCAGTATCAGCAGCAGTTCCCCCAACTGCCTCAACCTCAGCTTCAGCAGCCGCAACTCCCGCCTCGGCACCTAACCTCACAACAAGCTAGGTCTCGCTGCCAGGACGAGCGCCCCACTGGCCAGGGTGAGGCTCCCCAAAAACTCCAAAAAAACCAAGCCTCCCCCGCGGCAGACGAGAGAAACCGGCAGCCCCAATCTCGCCACGGGCGAACAGGTCAGGAGGACCCTAGCTCGCCAGGTCTACATCACCTCGGCAGTCGAAGTTTGAAACCCCGATCCTTGAGAACCGGTTTGAGATCCTAGCAACTGACTCCAAGCAGGACCCCTTTGTCCGCAGCCATCACCAGTAGATCGGGCTACCTCCTGCACAAACCATTCCGGATAGCGCAGAGGTGAGCAGCACGAACGCCAAGCCCACCAAGAAGCAGAGACACCACCGCCAAGCTTGCCGATCTGTTACCCACGATTTGCCCGAGCTCGGGGGCAAAGAAGAGGTAAGCTCGGCCGAAGTCAAAGCTCCCCTCCTCTCAATTCCATCCCCCCGGTCTTCCGAACTCTTGGCAGTCCCAATGCCCAAAGACTTCAAGCTCCCCCATCTTGACAAGTATAACGGGTCGTTTGACCCGAATGATCATGTAAATGCCTTTCAATCACAGATGCACCTGGCGAGAGCCAGTGAGTCGTGCATGTGCATGGCCTTGTCCACTACTTTTAAAGGAGCAGCCTGCACGTGGTACCGGAACTTGGCACCTGGGTCGATAAGGAGTTGGGCGTAGTTTGCACAAACCTTCACGTCCCACTTCGTCACCAACAAACGGTGCCCGCGAACTGAAGAAAGCGTCCTCAGCATAGTGCAGAGAGAGGGAGAGTCCATCCGGGGCTATATTAAGCGGTTCAATGATGCCTGTATGCAGATACCGTGACTGGATCCTGCCATACGTCTTGCAGCAGCCAAGAAGGGCGTGACACACAAAGAGTTCAAATGGCACATGGTCGTCAACCAACCAGCGACCATAACCGAGTTTCTGAAGCTCGCGGACAAGTTCATAGCCACCGAAGAGGAGATCAACCAAAAGGGCGAGGGCGCGCCCGAAAAAAGAAAGAGGGAAGGAGAACTTTCCAGTCAAGGGGACGGCCGAAAGAAAAAGGATACAGCTCGAGGGGCAAAGCCGGGTCAGTTATTCCGAGCTCCTATAGCAGACCAAGCTGATTACACCCCACTAAACACGAAGCGGGCCTAAATCCTGATGGCAATCAAGGATGCCCCGTACGTGAAGTGGCCACCCCGTCTGAGGGGGAATCCCAATGAAAGAAATAAGAATCTGTATTGCAGATTTCACAATGATCACGGTCATAGTACCGAGAGTTGTGAAAACCTCCGTGACGAGATAGAGGAGCCCATTCGTCGTGGATATTTGAGAAACTTTGTACAAAATAATAATAATAATAATAGTAATAAAACAGGTCAGCAAGGGGAGCACGACAAGGAGGCTCCCGAGTCTAGTAGCAGGCCGGCCGAACAACCGCAGAGGCAGCTTCTGGAGGAGAGGCCAGTTCGGGGGACCATCCACATGATAGTGGGAGGTTCGGTTGTTGCGGGTTGCACTTCAGCAGTAGCTCGGACGTCAGTTTGTGAGGCCACTCGGGAGGAGCAAAACCCCCCAAAGCGGACAAGGACGGAAGACCCAATTTTCTTCACAGAAGATGATGCGCGAGGGGTCCACTATCCCCACGATGACGCACTCGTAATAAAGCTGATAATCAACAACTTTGAGGTCAGGCGTGTACTCGTTGACTCAGGCAGCTCAGCCGACATCCTCTTCAAAGCCGCGTTCGACCAGCTTCAGTTGCAGAGAAGCGACCTAAAGCCTACAAACACTCCTTTGGTGGGCTTCAGCGGAGAAGAAGTTCGTCCCCTTGGGAAAATAACAATACCTGTGGAAGTCGGCACATGGCATTGCGTGGTCAGTTTCAAACACGACTTCTTGGTGGTCGTGACCCCCCCTACAATGCCATAATAGGTTGACCAATCACCCATGTCCTGCGAGCGGTGGTCTCCACCTACCGTCTGGCTATGAAGTTCCCTACTGACTTCGGTGTGGGGTAGCGCGGGGCGACCAGCTCGAGTCCCGCAAGTGCTATGTCGCTGCCATGAAGGGAAAGACCAAGGTAACCAACGACCTCGAACTGGAGCGCCCTACGGAGCAAGGCGAAGAATGAGCCACGCCCACAGAAGAAACCGTCGTAGTCCCGACTTCAGCGTCAAACCCAGCTCGGACGCTTCAAATCGGCGCTTCCGTCCAGGAACCTCTACGATCCGAACTGGTAAGTTTCTTATTTCAAAATTTGGATATTTTTGCATGGTCCGTGGCAGAGATGCCCAGTATAGACCCCAAACTCATAACTCACAAGCTGAATACTGATCCTGTAGTTAGGCCCGTTAGACAGAAGAAATGCAACCTAGCCCCGGAGCGGTGGAAAGCGGTGGACGAGGAGGTCGAGAAGCTCCTCGCAACTGACTTCATAAGAGAAGTCCACTACCCGAGCTAGGTAGCCAACCCCATCCTAGTAAAGAAGGCCAACGGCAAGTGGCGCATGTGCGTCGACTACACCGATCTGAACCGGGCCTGCCCAAAAGATTGCTTCCCGCTCCCTAGAATTGACCGCTTGGTGGACGCGACCTCAGGGCATGAGTTGCTAAGTTTCTTGGATGCCTATTCGGGCTATAACCAAATCAAGATGGACCCGGTGGACGAAGAAAAGACTGCCTTCATCAAGGAATTCGGCATGTATTGTTACAAGGTTATGCCCTTCGGGTTGAAAAACGTAGGGACAACCTTTCAAAGGCTTGTAAATAAATTGTTTGCGCCGTTAATCAGAAGAAAAGTAGAATGCTATGTAGACGACATGGTCGTCAAAACTCAATTCTCACATGAATTAATACAAGATTTGCATTCTGTTTTTGAAATTCTGCGTAAGTTTAATATGAAATTGAACCCAAACAAGTGTGTATTTGGTGTGACCTCGGGCAAGTTCCTAGGATACATCGCTAACCGGTGTGGCATTGAGGCCAACCCGGATAAGATTAAGGCTATTTTAGATATGAGAACACCCTAGAAGTTGAAAGAGGTTCAGAGGTTGAACGACCGCATAGCTGCCCTGAGCCACTTCATGTCCAAGTCGGCAGACCACTGCCTGTCGTTCTTTAAGGTAATTAAGAGAAAAGGGTTCGAATGGACCTAAGACTGCCAGCTCGCGTTCGACGAGCTCAAGAAATACCTCGCTAGTGTGCCAATCTTAACCCGGCCCGAGTAGGGCGATGTTTTAGAACTGTACCTCTCGGCGAGCGACGAAGTGGTAAGTTCGGTACTAATAAAGGAAGTAGATCGGGCCCAATGACCCATCTATTATGTTAGCAAAGTATTGTAGGGAGCAGAGACGAGATACCTAGAGATGGAAAAGCTAGCATATGCACTGATAATCGCAGATCGGAAGCTCCAACCATACTTCCAAGCCCATGCTGTTATCGTCCTCACCGACAAACCTCTGAGGCAAGTCTTACTTAAGCCCGAGGTCTCTGGTCGGTTGACGAAGTGAACCGTTGAGCTCAGTGAGTACGACCTCCAGTTCAAGCCGCGAACTGCCATTAAGTCCCAAGCATTAGCAGATTTCATTGTCGAGTGCACATTCAGCTCCGAAGCTCCTAGGCCGGTTGAGCACGAGGTCCCCAGTTTGGGTGAGCTCGAAGCTCCCAGGCCGGTTCAATCTGAGCCCCGTGAGGTAGCAGCTAGTGTGGCATCCTCCTAGCTAGGCCAAGCGCGAGCTGGGATGAGGAGCCCTAGATCCTTCATGTAGATGGCTCCTCGAACCAACAGGGCAGCGGTGCCGGAATAGTTCTACACGGCCCAAGCGGTACGAAATTGGAATACGGGCTACACTTCGAGTTCACGGCGTCTAACAATGAAGCAGAGTATGAGGCGTTGATAGCTAGACTAGCCTTAGCCAGAGAAGTAAAAGCCTAGCACATCGTTATCTGCAGCGACTCTCAGCTCGTGGTCAACCAGGTCACTGGCGAGTATGAAGCTCGTGAGCCGACCATGGTCGCCTAGTTAGCCCAAGTCAGAGAGGCCCTGCTCAACTTTCAATCACACTTCATTAGACAAATCCCTAGGTCGGAGAACGCTGAGGCTGACACCCTGTCTAGGTTAGCCAACAGCAACGACATCACCATGAGAACCGTGTACATAGAGGACCTGTCTCGGCCTAGCATTCTCAGGAGGGCAGAGGAGGTCGCTCCCGTCGTTCGAGTAGAGCCGAGCTGGATTGACCCGCTCGCGAGCTTCTTGCTACACGGGACCCTCCCTGCAGATCGCAATGCAGCTAGAAGGGTGCAGAGCCAAGCATCCAAATATGTCATGATAGACGAACGGCTATACCGGAGATCTTACACGCTCCCCTACCTGTGTTGCTTGCAACCTACCAAAGCCGAGCTCGTACTCCGCGACACTCATGAGTGTCTGTGCAGCGGGCACTTGGGGGGCAGGGCCCTTGCCCAAAAGGCACTTCGACAAGGGTATTATTGGCCAACAATGAAGGCAGATGTTATTGAGCTCGTCAGAAAATGTGACAAATGCCAGAGCATGCCAATATTCACTACCAACCCGCTGCTGACCTCAAGTATCTCACCAGCCCGTGGCCCTTTGCACAGTGGGGCATCGATCTACTCGGGCCATTCCTGCCAACAATGGGTGGAAGGAAGTTCTTAGTAGTAGCAGTGGACTATTTTACCAAGTGGGTAGAAGTTGAACCCCTCATGATGATCATAGCTCGAAATGTTCAAAACTTCTTTTGGAAGAACATCGTGTGCCGCTTCGGATTACCTCGGGTATTGATTTCCAACAACGACAAGCAGTTCGAGGACATCAAATTTCAAGACTGGTGCCGAGACATGGGAATCCGACAGAACTTTACTTCAGTCGCACACCCTCAAGCAAACGGTCAGGCAGACGTCACAAACAGAGCCATCCTCTACAGATTAAAGGAATGTTTGGACTGGGCTAAAGGATTGTGGCCAGATGAACTACCCAGTGTTCTATGGGCATACCAGACCACGGAGAAGACCGCCATGGGAGAAACACCCTTCAATCTCACCTACGACACCGAAGCAGTGATTCCTGCAGAGATTGATGTGCCTACGCTACGATTAGAGGCATACAGTGATTAGACAAATGAAGATGAGCTACGTACCAACCTCGATCTACTCGACGAAGTAAGGGACCTCGCGTACATCAGGACAACAGCCTACCAGCAGAGAGTAGCTCGATACTATAACGCTAGGGTCAATAAGCAGAATCTCCGCGTTGGCGACCTGGTCCTTCTTAAAGTTATGGTGCTTGAGCCCAGCACTGGCAAGCTCGGGTCCAACTAGGAAGGCCCTTAACGAGTGAAACGAGTGCTCGGGGAAGGAACATACGAGCTCGAGACCCTCGAAGGGAAACAAGTACCTCGGGCATGGAATATTGTCAACCTAAGACAATACTATCTGTAAGAATCGAGTAGGCCACGAGCCACTCCCAAAGCCTAAGGGCCAGAATACCAAGCTAATATGACCTCGGCACAAATAGGACCCAGTCGCCTCTATGGCATGGGCAGACTCCGAGAGTGAGCCACGAGCCACTCCTCCAGCCTAAGAGCTGAAACGCCGAGCTAATGAAGAAACCTCAGCAGCATACAAAATTGAGTTACCCCATTAGCATCAACTAAGTACTTGCAGCGCTTGAGGTGCAGGCGGCTCGGGCACGAACCTTACAACAAATAGCCCGCCCTGGCGCGCAAAGAGTTGGACCCATTAAGGATAATAGACGACAACCTACCCCGGGCGCAGACAGGTCGGGCATGCACCCTACTATGTCCCTCACCCCGACGTACACGAGGCTACCTCTACTAAACAGTTCGGGGCCACGATGGCCGTTAAGGAACACCCACTTTGGAAGTCCAACTCGACAGGTTAACAGCTTGGGGTGAGATAACCGTTTCAACAAAAATGAATTGCGCAAACTTTTGACAAAAGGAAAAAAATTCTTCATTGCAGAAAATTCATTACATAAATTCCATTAAGAACGTCTTGATTACAAGAAAGAAAAAGGGAGGAGATTAAGTTACAAATATAAAGAGCAAACTACTTCGGGAGCTCGTCGCCTCTATCAGGGACCTCCTCGGGAACAGTATCTGGACCAACATCCTCTGCTTCATCTTCGGCACCCTCATCTTCGGAATCGGGGTCATCATTGGACTGACGCACGATGTCGTCAGTGATCCGCGAAGTAGTGATGGCGCTCGTGTCCAGCTCGGGGTAGAGGTGCCTAATCAGCCACCAACTAAGCTTGAAGCCCTTACGGTAAGCCTCCATCATCACGTCATCAAACCTTGAAGAGTTGACGTAGTCAATACTGGCCTGAGTCTTGGCCTCCTCGAGAGCACCCTCGAAGATTGCAGTCTTCTCTCTTACGTCTTTCTGGAGGTACCCCACTTCATGTTCCAACTTCCCCTTCGCCTCCTTGAGGCATTGCACTTCGACCTTCAAGGCATCCCGCAGCCTTGAGGCTGTTCACCTCGAGCACTAAGGCCTCCTGACCGACCTTGAGGCCGTTCACCTTGGCCCTCAGCTTGTCTTTGTCTCAGGCCAGTTCCCCCTTCTTTGCCATTTAACACCTTGATGAAGCTCTTTTGAGCCGAGGCGTCACTCTCCAGGCGGTGGACCTGATAGTGAGCTGCCCTCAACTCAGTATGGGCTGCGCGAGATGATTTCTCAGCCTCCAGAGCCCGCCTCAGGTGTCGATCTGATTGAAGGGTCAAGGCGTGAATGACGGTGTTCACCTGCAAAAGGGGAGCCGGTCAAGAGGGAAATCAAAAAAAAAAAAGAAGAGGGGGGCGAAAAGAGAAGAAACACTCACCACCATAGTATGAGTGGCAGCTCGGGCGCTGAGCTGACCAGGAGTGAGTTCGGCCCACTCGCTGACCTCCCCCGGGTATGCAGCTGGCTTGCTCTTCTTCAGGCTACACTGTGGGTTCAGGACGGTTTGGCTCCCCTGACCCTCCGAGCTGGAAGCTGTCATCTCCACATCACGAGTGGAACTCTCAGAGGCCTCGGCGGCAGCTTCGACAGGATGAGCCTCAGCAACAGCAGCATTGGCCTCGGCAACGCTTTCACCAGCAGGTCTGGTGGGCTTGGCAGTAGGCTCAGTGGGCCTAACGGCAGGTTCCGCCATCACCTCGGGCCCCTTAGGCACGGCCCCTTCTTCCAAGTCGACGAGAGGCGTGGCTACCACCTCAGGCCCTGAGGCAGAAGTCTGCGGAGGTTGGGGCTTGGCTAAAGCTCGCAGGGACTCAATGGGACCTACAGCGAAACACGACATCAACTACCCGAAGTAAACATATGAACAAAAAGCCGAAGTGGAGGAAAACCTACCCGAGCTCAAGCTCGCCTGGACGAGCTTCTCCTCAGAAGTGAAGTCTTTATAATTCAACCCAAGTTGAGCCAATGACTGGAGCACCTTCTTGGTCTTCCCGTCTAAGATGACACCGGGGTCTTAAACGGCTATCCTCCAATCGGTGGGGAAGGGCCACCTCGTACTGCTCCAGACTACAAAGTAGTCCCGCTTCCAAGCTGGGACTTTGCTTGGGAGCTTGCGCATGAGTTTGAAACCCGGGCGGGGGGATAGGTAGTAGGATCGCCTGTGCTCAGGGAGAGCACCCAAAGCACTCTTCTTTATAGCCAAAATTGTACTGAGAACGTCTAAATCTATGGAGAGGGAACGATCAAAGCAAAGAGAGATGGTCCCCACCACATTCCGTATGGAGTTTGGGTGGAGTTGGTCCAGGGTGATGTTAAAGTGTACCAACACCTCAACGATCAAAGGGTGAAGAGGAAGTCGGAGCTCGGCTATCAGTTGCTCCCTGAAGATCACGATCTCGTCAGGACCGTGCTCCCATGGGAATTTGCCGGAGGGAAGGCTATATGAGTATTCCTTAGGGAGGCGGAACCTCTGTATGAGGTCCTGAAGCCTCTCCGAAGTCATTATGGAAGGCCCGAACTGATCTGGTTCCCGACCTCGGTGGGAGGTGGACGCCAGATGACCCGAAGCCACCCGTACTTCAGATGGCTGGGCAGTAGAGGAGTCACCCCGAGCCAAGGTACCCACCTCGGGCTCGTCGATAAGGCTGTCTACACTAGACGACATAGCGAACTAAAGGGGAGAAACAAATTGAAAAGGGGAAGATAGCTCAGGGGGGACTCATCAAAAGAAACGCAACCGGACTGGGAGAATAGGAGGAACCGGAAGACCCGAGCTAAGAGACCTCCGACGCGAGCTCAAGCGCTATTGATGAGAGCTTTGTGGCAAAGAAAATGGCCAAGGGTCCCCCTATTTATAGCCAGAGCTGCGGGTTCCTCGAGGCGAAAATGGTTTAGCGCGTTTTTGACGTCCGCGAAGTCCAAATCGCGTGAGATCCGCGCATAATTCAGACGCGACTTGAGTCTTTTTTTATTAAACCGGGCACTAGACCGGTCCAGCTAGACGGAGTGTGCGACAAAACGGAATGAATACCAACGCCAAATCCACCCGGTGCGTCATGACCTCCCTGCCCTGGGTCAACGCCGCCAGCGCAGGGAGTGGGGGTTAATTGATGGAGGGTGATTTGGCCCGACCTCGCAACATGGGTACACGTGGGTGTGACCTTGCTCAAACAGTGACTCAGCATGATAGCGCAACGGACATGACCACACCTCCTCCCCGGGGTTAAGGCACTTTGGGGGCTCCCGAGTTCGGGGCACCCTGACCTCTCTAAAGGCCCGAGCCCCCCGCAATGGACCTCGGGCCCCTCCCAGACAGAAACGCACCGATCCATCTCTAGACACCCCGAGTCATGGACATCTCGGGTCAGCCAGCTCGGCAAAACTTGCTACGGGCAGCTCGTCACTGAAAAGACAACCCGACTCAGGGTAATTCACAGAAGGGTAGCTTGGCATACCACAAGAAGGCTTTCTGTTCGACTGTCGTACCCAAAAAATCTGTGGACAGCAGACATGTCCCTTGTCAGAAAGCACCGCGCCTGTCACCTTCAGACAAGTGTCCCGCACCTGATAGGCACGTACCTTGCAACGACGGCCCCGCGTGTGCCACCTCAGCCTTGCTAGTAACGACTGTGGTAGACTGATAGTGGTGATTATACCTGCCCTGTCAGAAGTAGAGGGCCTGAAGCAACGGAATTCAGTTATAAGGGGCTTATTCTCAAGGAACAAGGTATCTTCGAATCACCTGCGCAATCTTCACTCTTAGCCTTCATTTTCCCTTTGCTTCTTCCACAAAATACTGACTTAATCATCGGAGTGTTCCCACCGAGCAAACCACCGGGAGTTCTTCTTCTTCCCTCTCATTCCAGGTGCCCCTCAGGAGCCACGTGAGTGCCAGATAGGAGTGACCGGATCGCGCTACATCATTTGGCGCCGTCTGTGAGAAACACTTCAAAAGGCCTTTCTCTCTAAACTCTCACAATTCTCTTCTTCCTTGAAAAAATTCAGCACTCATGGCTTCCTCTAGCAACGTCAAACGAAGCACAGAAATGGATAACACCAGGGAACAACCCCAACTTCCTACTGTCTGTATCGGACAGTTCACTGTCCCCCTCTTGGCGGAAGGAATCCCCAGCTTGAATGTTCCTCTTACAGTGGCACCTGTCGTCGCCCCACTCCCTGTTACCGTCGGAGCGACGTTCACCGAACCTTTGGTCGTACCCCCGGCGGCCGGCCCGAATCAACTGGAGGACTTGATGTAGTGCATGCGGGCCATGCAGGCCCAAATGCAACAGTTCTAGCAACTTTGACTCTATCAACAACATGTGCTGCACCAGCTCTCCCAGTATCAGTATCAGCAGCAGTTCACCCAGCTGCCTCAACCTCAGCTTCAGCAGCCGTAGTTCCCACCTCGGCACCCAGCCTCGCAGCAAGCTAGGTCTCGCCGCCAGGACGAGCGCCCCTCTGACCTGGGTGAGGCCCCCCAAAACCTCCCAAAAAACCAAGCCTCCCCCCACGGCAGACGAGAGAGACCGACTGCTCCAGTCTTGCCACGGGCGGACAGGTCTGGATGACCACAGCTCGCCAGGTCTACATCACCTCGGCAGTCGAAGTTTGAAACCCCGATCCTTGAGAACCGGTTCGAGATCCTGAAAATAGACTCCAAGCAGGACCCCTCTATCCGCAGCCATCACCAGCAGACCAGATCACGCTACATCAATTATGATACTACACTATGTATTGGAATAAGGTACATTTGATGTACCACTTAGTGAGATCCATCAAGACTCAAATATTTGGGCATGTTGGGATAGTTTGGGAAGTTACTTGAGTGAATGATCATAGTGATAGAATTGGCCCATTTGTCAAAGGGTGTGAATGTTAGGGTTTACACTCTCTCTGATAAAAACCTATACAACCGATAATGGACTTCAACTGTATTTGAAATTTGATTCCAAAAATATATTTATATGCTATATTATTATTTTACGAAAATGGTTTGCAAAATGTTTTAATTATAAAATCCATGCGAGCAAAGAGTGTGACACTGCATTTTGTAGTCATGGAAGAGGTCATTTCCTATAGGCAGTGTTCTAATGATTATGAGCTGAGGTTAGGTGTAAGAGTAAAAACTCATTACATGTTTGATTACCTGACGGGTTTTATCTTATATTAATCCATTATCCTTGGGTTTTAATAGGGTGGCTGAATCCAATGATCATTTATGTGTAAATATCAGGTCCAAACTAAGCCCAAGCTGATTGGGTCAAGGGTTCACTGCCCTGAGTAATGAATTCACCCTAACCTCTTCCAAAGGTAAGGTCGAACCCTTATAGAATTATGTGACACCTTTGTGGGTTCCATGCCAAATAATACTTAGGTCCAAAGCGTTCATGCAACACCTTGGGACGTGAACCATTAGAGAAAATCATCCTAAGGTTCATTACTAATATGATTAGTTAAGTTGTCATGTGACCTAGGTTGAAAATGGGCATGGAACACCTATCATCTTAAGAAGATATTGCTTTTCAACTAAAAATAAACTCTTGATCTAAATTTGATTTTGGATCCCCATTCTCTTGGTCTTTCATCTTCTCCCTTGTCTCCTAGAAACCTTAATTAGACCTAGCTTTGATAAGGGCCAATTTTCACCAGTCCTCTATTGTGTTTTGGTAAGAAAAACATTAGAGCGTATCAGATTCACATACCCACTTTAATCCAAGCAAGTTAGTTGCATCACTAGCCTCTACAAAAGAATAAGATCATATCACATAACCATAGTTGTGTGATATTACTACTACTACTACATATTATGATATTCCTAACCATCACATACTGATTTTAAGCTACATCAATGGAATTTGAGATGGAAATGATGTTGGTTGCATCAAATTCCTCAAGTAGATGGATTTCATGGCTTAGCTCCAAGGAGTGGTGCTTTTCTTAACTTAGAAACTTGAGGGATTTAGGGTATCAATTCCACAAAAATTTTGGACTTGATCTCCTAAAAGGGTTGTGGTTTCAATTCCACAAGATTCAAGTAAGTAGAACCCTAAGCCAAAAAGTAAACGTAGGATTGAAAATCATAGCCAAATACCTAGTAGTCTTTGCCAAAAGTGAACTTGTTGTTGCTTGTGCGTATTTGTGAACAAGCAGTCATTGGAAGGAAATTTAGGACTAGATCTATTCCAAGTTTTTAAGTATGAGTACTCTTATATCCAGCTCATTCCTAGAAGTATATTGTGTATAGCTTTTTTTTTGTGTGTGTTGTGTTTGTGATATGTTGGTGATTCACTATGTGGTTAAACTTTCCATGGGTTGAATTGTGGATTCCACTATGGAAATCCTAACACTGAATTGGCCATGGGAATGCAAATCCATTCCTGTGGTATAGTGGACCTAGAAACCTGGTGGTGAACTGGTGATATCCATAACCCTATTTAAGTTTATATACAAGTAATTGGACTGATTCTATTTCACATAGGTCAATGCTTTATAATGGAACATTTGTTAGTGAATGATGAAAGGTAATATCTACCTAAGACTCTGAACATTGTCCATTCATGTAGTTAAAGAAAAAGAAAATGTTAATTGGAATGATAAATAAAACCTCCTATCGAGGTTTCAAAAATTTAATGGTTTGGGCTAGGGATCTAGCGAAATTAAGGTTGCCAATGGTTGTGCACACATAAAAATCAAATTCAAGTGGAGTATGTTAACAAGTCATCATCATTATCTAAGCTCTACCCCAACTATATGGGGTTGGCTACATGAAACCTGTTTCACAATTTTATTCAGTTTAGTGCTGAATCCATTTTTCAATAATTTCTTATTATTACTTCAACCCTTGTTAAATTTTAAATCCTTAGGACCTCTTGAAAGATATAAATCCTTAATGTAGCCATGCAAGAGTAAGATCTTTATTCTTCACTTACTGCAATTTTCTTTTACCCCATAACAGAAACATGCATCAATTAATTAAAAAGTAGATTTCTGTTTACCAAGAAAAAAGTTAAAACACCTCACCAAAAAGTGAACCATATATCAACAAATTTCATGCAGTAAATTAAAAACATAACAGGAAAGAAGTAACAAGAAGAAAGCTAAGGGTGGTGACCTGTGATTCTACTCTTTGCCTTACCCAATTGTAGGAGTCCTTTGCTATATGGAAATTTTGACATGGTGACTTTGTACTATGTGCCCACTAGATAGAAGGTCCATAAAATTACCCAGTTGTAAGGTGTCTATAGCGAGCTAGACTCTTGGTGTGGATCCAATATTTTTTTCGTTTTGCATTTTGGCATGGATGTACAAATCCAATTTGTTGATTGGTCAAGTTTTCAATTTGTTGATTGTCTCATTACAAGCTAGTTTTGATTTACTATCGTTATCATGCACTTCCATTCAGTCCAAGTTGACTTTACAAAATATAAGAACACACAAGAATATGGGATATAGAGTACCGCATGCGCAGGGGATGGGAAGTGATGGTGGGTGGGGAGAGGTTCTGTCAATTGGATTGGAATTGGTCCAATACAATCCTTAACACCAGAACAAAACAAGCAAACTTTATTTCTGAGGCAAAATGAGATTGAAGTTTTAATATGCTTTCTTGAAGAACCATCTACGTACCCGAACAAACATTTCTTGGTTTATACTTAAGCACAATTATGTTAATATTAATTCCACAGACTTCTCCTTAATATTGCCCTATTATAGATGGTGAAGTCGCGATCTTTTGTTGTGTCCTATTCCCCACTGACCTCGCTGATATGGTCTAGCATTGAGAAGAAATAAATTCTAGGTCCATTCCAAGGTTTAGGGATTAATCCTACTCAAACCAACCCAAGGAACTGCCCTTGATTGGTCTTGGTGAACAGGTCTATGTTCAAGCATTGGATAGGTATAGGTCTAGGTCAATGGACAGACAGGTACAGGGTCATGGATAGGCCTGTGTTGAAGTTTTGGACATGTACAAAACCATGGACAAGTCTAGGTTCAAGTTATGGACAAGTTTAGGTTCATTAATAGGTTTCGGTTTAGGTTCTGAACAAGTATAGGGCCATGGATAGGTCTAGGTTCAGGTTTTGGATAGGTCTATGCCCATTGATAGGTTTCAGTTTACCTTTTGAATAAGTACAAAGCCATGGACAGGTTAGGTTCAAGTTTTTGAACAAGCCTAGCATCATTGACAGGTTTGGCTTTAGGATTTGAATGCATGTACAAGGCCATGCACAAGTCTGCATTCAAGTGAATAGGTTTGTATTCAAGTGTTGGACAGGTCTAGGTCCATGAACGGGTCTTTGTTCAAGTTTTGGATAAGCATAGGGTCATGGATAGGTCTGTGTTTAACGAAAACAAATTTTGTTCCGCAAACAGATTTTGGTTTGGATGAAAATCGAATCATTCCAACTAAGATGTCGAAAATCAAAAGAAAGTCTACTAAGATATAACATTATTGTAGGTAAGGGAGTCAATGGACCAGTTTTGAATTAGACCCCATCCATTCCAAAATCAATTTGAACAAATTGGATGGACCAACAGGACATAATGGATTGGGCCAATCATATATATATATATATATATATATGATTCTCTGTTGTACAGACAAAAAATCAACAAAAACTTGCCAAAACATTTCCTACTTAACTTGGTTTATATGGAGATGGGATCAAATCCAACTGTCACCTGGTTTAATGGGGTTATGGGTAAGGGGGACGGTCTATCCCTGCTTGTTGTATAGTCCAATGAAAAAGAAAACGCGTAATAATAAAACATTTTTCTTTTAACTTTGGGCCCCATTGATGGCCACAGACACTGAGACCATACATGAATTAGAGTTGGGTAGCTGATCATATAATAAGGATCGATTCTTCATTAACTGCTCCATAGAGACAAAGAAGCATGTCATCTCCTTTCACCAAATTACGTCAATCATTTAAGAAGTTAGGTCACACTTTCTGATTCAAAATAGGCATCTGCCTTTATAAAAAGGATTTATTCCAAAATTAGTTGCATATTCACCAATATCTAGGCATCCACTTATCTTTTATTTTTCTTTTAAATATAAGAATTCAGCTACATAGTTTAATAATGAATACTGCAAAATTTTCTGATCTATAAGTAATAAATATTATAAGACTGAACTGTTCAGAAATAATTCATTCTTAGTTGTATCAAGTTGTACAGCGTACCGAGTACCGAGTACCTCGGTGATTGTGTAGTCTGCATTGGGTTTGTTCATACTTTTTCTGTTATTTTTATTTATCACAATTATTTTTTATAATAAATATATAATATGAGAGATGCAGTTACATGTTATTGTCAAAAATTCTGTATTTTTTATTATTTTTGTGTTTTGTCCTTTTAATTAGTATTATTTAATTATTAAGTCATGGATTGATACATTTCACCCAAAAGATTGAACTATTGACCCACTACAAATAGGAAAAAAGTTTTGTTTTTAGTTCAGATTTAAATACTGTATTTCATTTCCATCATGGATAAAAACAATTCTTTTTTATCACACTTATTTTACTTTAACGTGATTAATATTATATTAGAGATGCACCCAATTTTTATGTTTTGTTCTTTTGTTTAATATGATTAGTATATAATATTACAATGGAGCTCCATGCGATGCACAAGAATACCTGATATTCAATATAATCATAATAAATTGACAAATAATATTTTTCAAAATTAGGCAACTTTCGTAAATTGTTGTTTATTAGATAACAATAATTTCAACCAGTTTTCAATAATTATTGAATATTTTCCCAATCAATTTTCCAAAAAATACAGAAATTATTGGTTGTAAAATTTCTATATTTTTCAATTTTCAGTCTTTTTATATTTTTCCAAAGTAACAGAATTTTCTGGTTGAAATATTTCAATAATTATCACTTTTATGATTATTCAACTATTTATTGATTTAAAATTTTAAATAATTAATAATTATATCAATATAATTATTTATTGGTTGAAAATTTTTGGCAATTTTCAATAATAACAATTATTTTATTGAATAATTTTCTGGAAATAATTTACTGATATTTACTAAATTAATGTAATTACAGTTTTCCAAACTAATTTCCTGAAATGCAATAAATAATTTAATTCTTATTTGCAAAAGTTGATTTTCAATAATTTACAATGAAAATTACACAACTTTTCAACAAATTTCAATTGTTTTCAATAATTTACAAAGAAAAAGAACACAAATTATCAATAATTTTCAATAATTAAACAAATAAAATGAGCATTCCAAAATTTTTTCAACATTATACTAATTTATGTTTTATTTTCCAATAAATTTCAAGATTTTTTAATCTCTATCAAATACTGTTAATTTACAAAAATAAATAACATCATGGGAAAAGTTACATTAAATGGGAATAGAAATATCAGTAAAATATCAAAACATTATAGTATTTAATTCATTTACAATGAATTGAACAAAATAAATTAAATATTACAGCAAGAGGGACTTAGTTGTATAAAATTAAAAAAAAAAAGTGTTTATATATAATTGAGAAAACTTGGTATGAAAATAATAATTAATATATACTAATTTTAAATACATTTAGCAATATTGGAATTCTTTTCAGTACTTATTTATAAAAATTTCCAATTAATTAGTTATTTAGCCAAATCGGAATGAAAATTTCCAATTAATTAATTATTTTCCAAATTGGAATAAATTATTTCCAATAAATAATTAATTAGTAAGTGGAGTGAAGTTTATTTCAAAATTACAATAATTAAAGTAGTTTTACAAGAATAGATTTCAGTGTAATGATTAATGGAATTTTACTGCAATTTAACAATTTTTATTATACTAATAATAAATATTCTTGGAGTAAATATGCCTAGTGCAATATTTATTGTCAATAAATAGTTAACTAATTTGTGTATTTATGGTTATTTCAAAATTACTATACTTACATTTTTCCTTGGTTTTGAAAACCAAACCGGACTAGATAGTTGGATTGGTTGACCCAGGAACCAGTTAGGTAACCTGTTCTGTTTAATCCTAAAACTACTTTTTGGCAAAAAAAAAAAAAAAAACATTGATTTGTCAATGACCCACTGACCTAGATGGTTGAACCATCAACCTGG
Organism: Nelumbo nucifera; assembly: GCF_055504915.1. NCBI lineage: Eukaryota > Viridiplantae > Streptophyta > Magnoliopsida > Proteales > Nelumbonaceae > Nelumbo > Nelumbo nucifera. The sequence continues at coordinate 94,590,911 of NC_142650.1, read as the reverse complement.
ACAACGGTTTTTAACCATTGTTATTTTATTTATTTTTATTCTTTTATTTCTTAAGTAAAAACGGGTTGTCCATTTGAACTATACAGTCAGACCATTTGACCCGAGAAACAGTCTCCATAATGGCTCTATGACTATTCTGGTTTTTAAAACCTTGCATTTTTCAAAATAACAGATTATTGAAATTCTATTGTATTTCCGTAATTGTTAGTACACTAATAATAATTATTATTGGAATAAATATGCCAATAATTATTAGTTTAATAATTCTTAGCAATAAATAAATAATTAGTAAATTATTGTAACTATGGTTTTCAAAATTACAAAAATATACAATTGAAAACTTTTAAATAATTAATAATTTTCAATAAAATTATGAAATAATGGAAATTATTTATGTAAGTTACACTTATAATTATTAGTGTAATAAAAATTCCAATAATAATTATTAGGCCCTCTTTGGTTGCACAATTAATGGAAATTATTTTTGTAAACTTTTTAACAACCCGGGACTGGTTGTAAAATGCTTATTGTAAGTACTTATTTTAACAACCACTTAAGGTTGTTTGGTGGTCCATTTGCCAAATCACTTGTTCCGTTTTTTAAGAACTCATTGGGATGGGAATGTTTGGTGAGTTACTTTCCCCACAAATGCTTATTTTAGCATAAATGACAATTTTAGCCCCTTATTTCACCCACACATATAAACAATGCTTTTCACATATTATATTATTCATTTCAAGGAAACTCACCACATCACCATGTCGTAACACATGAGAGCCCATATGGGCCCACACATTGAGTGCCATGTGGACCCAAATAAAAAAGAAAATAATGTATAATAACAATAATAATGATACTAATGATAATAATAACAATAACAACAACAACAACAACAACAACAACAAATATTGAAGAGTACTTCAAGAAAATACCTGTAAGGAGTAGTTTTCACAAAATGCTCCCAAAAAAATACTTTTAAGGAGTAGTTTTTACAAAATACTTCAAGAAAGTACTTTCAATGAGTAGTTTTCATAAAATACTCTAAGAAAGTACTTTCATGGAGTAGTTTTCTCAGAATACTTCAAGAAAGCACTTTCAAGTAGTAGCCTCCCATTTTTCCCTTGACTACTAGCAATAACCTATAAATTATAATTATTTATATAATAGTAATTATGTAATAATAATGATAATAGTAATAAAATACTAATTGTAATAAGAAATTTTGAAAATAAAGGATAACATTTATTATTTATATTAATAATAAAAGAATAAATGAAATTTAAAAAAATAGTACAATAATTTTTTCATATTAATAATAAAAAAAATGAAATTTTGATTTAATTAATAACATGTAAAACACATCACACAATTGCAATGAGAAATCTAAAAACAAGTAGGATAACATTTTTTGTTCATATTAATAACAAAAAAATAAATGAAAATTCAGATTGATAACAAATGTAGACAATATTAGAAATATGCAAAGAAATGGATACAATAAAAAAATCAACAAGAATGTAATCACAAATATTCACATTAAAAATCAATAAACACCAAAATGTAATCACATATCTAGTATATTATTATTAATGTTAAAATTCAAGAACAAAATTCAACATTCAACATATTATTAAACAAGAGTACAATAAGGATTTTAGAAAAAAATATCACCAATTATTCAAATAAAATTCCAGAAAAAATGAAGCAAAATTCAAAATAGGTAAGAACACAAAGAAATAAATTCAAATAATAACCTTATATTTCCGTAATATTCAACATGAATGAGAAATAAAAACATGGTTATTCATACAAAGTGTTGTAAAACCAAACACAAATACAACATTGCATCATTTTTTCAATTCATACCGCTGAAAAATCGAAATAAAATCTACTTTTACTAACATATACAAGAAAAAGAGATAAAAACTCAAAACAACCAAAGTAATAGGATTATGAAGCCTGTTGCCGGTGAATTTTTGGTAGGGTTTCCGACCAAAATTTCAGATACGAAACAAGTCACGCAAGAAACATGTCAGATAACAAAAAACTTCAAAAAATAAAATCAAAAAAGGAGCTACGAATGAAGATGAACGACTAGAAATGCAAAATGAACCACCCACCAATCAATTTCATGCTAGTAATGTGATTGTCAATCACCCTCTCTGCTCTAGTTGCCGCTACACTATATTCGAACTAGGTGAATGAGGAAGATAAGGGTTCTTAGATTTTTTGAATGTAAAAAAACCACCTTCAACATGCTTATTTGTTAAAGTGTATAAGTTCTTTTTTTTTCCACTTAAAGTGTGATCCCAACACTTCTTTTAAATACTTATAAAAATAAGTACTACTTATAACTGAAATCAAATAGAGTCTTAGTGTAAGTAATATTAATAACTGATGAGGGGTAATTTGGCCCGACCTACTAAACAACGGACACGTGGATGTGACTTGTTGATTGGATTGTAACTCAGCACCTCCTGCCACCTCAACATTCCCTATCACCTCGGTGGGTCAGGCCACCTCGGGTGTCTCGAGCACCTCGGCAAATACCGAGGTCTGAGTAGCTCAGGATGGTCCAACCTACCAAGGTGACACATAGCAGATTTCTAGAAGCATGCCAGATACCTCCTAGTTCTTCGAGATCACGCTGCATGACTGTAGGCCTTGTCCTCATCCCGTCCGAATTGGATGGACTCAATAAGCCTTATTGGCTAGCATGATATCCACATTTTGGTGCGGAATGGACTCCTAAGAGCATGGGCTGAGGATCTCGGAGGTGTTTTGTGAGACCCACCACAGCTCATCTATATAAGGGCACCAGCCCCTATAACACAGGTACACGCTATTTACTGCTTACTAGCACTCTTGCACTCAAGAATGACTAACTGGCACAATTAGTTACTAACTTAAGTATCGGAGCGACCACGTTGGGTTAGCCACCTAGATTCTCTGAGCTTTCCTGTCTTGTAGTTCGACCAGCCAATTAAGAGACTGACGTCCAAGTTGCCATCCAGCTAGGAACAACCAAATCACACACCATCAATTGGCACCATTTGTGAGAACCGCTACAAAAAGCTAAGCTCTCACTCCTACCTACTCAACTTCTCTACAAGATTTTATCAATGGTCTCATCAAAGCAACATCAAAAAGAGCATTGAGATCAACGTCACTTGGGGGCAGGACCAACATGGTTTCAACCCAGAGATCCCCTCAGTGACCATTGTCAGTTTTCAATTCCCCTAACCATCCTAGGGGCATTGGCCATCCACAGCTAGACCTACATCACCCAACTGATCAATGCACCTTTGCTCATGTGAATGTCGCCCTCCCAGTAGTAGAGCCTTTTGTGGTTCCTCCTGGGGTTGGAGCATAGCAGTTCTATAAGTTGATGCAGAGTGTGCGGATCATGCAAATTCAGATGCAACATATCCAACTGTTCCAGCACTACCAGTACCAGTAATATTAATAGCAACAATTCCCCCCACTCCACCAAAACTAGAATCAAGTAGAGAACCAACAGAACGAGCGTTGGTCGCCTTCTCGGGGTGCAGGGCCATCTTGGGTCCTAACCCTACCTCAGGGCCAGACCCCACCTTGGGATCCAGTAGGAGGTTGGCGCACACCACCACCTCTCTGGGTAGTGGTCCAGAGAAATCGGCCCAAAACAGTCGCCAGAGCTAGACTGACCAACAACACCACCGCAATGATGAGCACCAACTCAGTAACCAATAGCTCAGGGTTAGAGGCGTGGATTTAGTTCGAGACCCCTCCAACCCCGCAATAGCCCCAGCATCATCCTTGCTAGAATGTCAGCAATAGAGACCAACTTCCACCTCATGACAGTGATTGAGATCGGGAAAAAACCAAGGTTGGGACTCAGGCCCAGATAGAAAGCAATTTCAATCTATAAAGTAGATTTTGATACCAGATTTTGGATTTCCATCTATAAAGTAGATTTTGATAAGTCATTACTTATAAAGTAGTTTCAATTCAGTACAAATGAAGTGAAACCTGAAGCAAAAAATATATCAAAATTTGCAATATATTTATTTGTGCTAGCGTAAATGATTGCATTGCTAACACTACAAGAAAAATGACTTTTAGAGAGTCAAAATTGCCCCTAAAAGTCCCTAAAACTGCCGTTAGAGTTTTATCGACAGTCGGCAAACTGCCGCTAAAAGAACTGTTGCAAAAACGTTCTAGCGGCATTTATAATGGCCGCCGGTATAAATTCTCAACTGCAACTAAAAAGGCTATTAGTGGCAGTCGTATTGCCGCTAATTCTAATTCGGTTGCCACTATAAGTAAAACTTTTTGCGGCAGCCTTGAGCTTCTTTAGCGGTAGTCGCAACCCCCGCTAAGGATCTCACTGATTGGTACATCAAAGACAGCCCAATCCGACACCTAGTGTAGTATCATAATCGAGTCTAGGGGTCAGGTGTAACTTTCCAGTTTTGCCCATCAATCTCCAAGGTCCAGGGCAATACTGGAAATCTGGTCCAGTTCAAAGATTCAATTAATCCTACACTGTATGTGCCTAGGGTCTCACCCTGGCAGCTGAGACAGGCCACCCCAACCGACTTGGTGGCACCACAGTGTCAGCCTTGTCAGGATAGGTCTCCCTAGACCGACCCACTGGCTGTGAACATTCTAAACTAACACGAGTCTCATTAAGTGTCCAATTTAAGGGTATTACACAGAAACATACCAAGGGAACATGAATCAAATATGTATCTTTATTCATTTACAATAAACTCATAAAGTACATCATTCTGATTGAAGCTAAGGGCATACAAAACTCTCTAACAGCTCCCACTTGCACTTAGGTCCAATCAGGTACTAGCCGTAGTCCCATGCTTTCCACGTGTTTCCCAAACACTTTCTGTGATAGTGGCTTAGTCAATGGGTCTACCACATTCTCCGCTGATGCTACCTCTTTACACTATCCTCCCGTAGGTCCAGCGTTGTCATACAACAGTGGAATGGGTGATGTGCTGAATTCCAAATTCAGGAATGAACACCTTCATTCGTAAGGCAGCCTCACTTACGGCAATGCTTTCGGCTTGGGTTGTGGACTATTAATTTGCTACTTAGGACCCCTGTTTGCTGACATTCAGGAAACAACACACGATCCTATCGTGAAACCATATCCAGATGTAGACTTTCTATCATCTGGGTCTGACTGGAAATCGGCATCTGTAAATCCCTTGGATCTGTAGTGAGCTACCGTCGAACACCAGACAAAACTCTTTTGTCCTTCGAAGGTACTTAAGTATGTTTTTCACAGCAGTCCAATGCTCCTGCCCTGGGTTGGCCTGAAATCTGCTTACTACACTCACTGCCTGAGTAATGTCAGGACGAGTGCATAGCATGGCATACATGATGCTCCCTACGGCAGAGGCATAGGGAACATCTTTCATGCCATCGATCTCCTCAGAAGTCTTGGGAGACATCTTCTTGGAGAGAGTGACTCCATGCCTGAAAGGAACATTTCCTTTCTTGGAGTTTTCCATGCTGTATCTTTTGACTATTTTATCAATGTAAGCAGATTGGGATAATCCTATTATCCGCTTTGATCTATCTCTATAGAGTCGAAGACCCAGTATATAGGAGGCTTCTCCAAGATCTTTCATAGAGAATTGCTGTGAAGGCCATACTTTCATCGTAGTTAGCATTCCTACATCATTCCCAATGAGTAGAATGTCATCTACATACAGAACCAAGAAGGTAACCTTATCCCCACTGTACTTCCTGTAGACACAGGGTTCATCCGGATTCTGCTCGAAGTCAAACGATTTGACAGCAGAGTTAAAACGGATGTTCCAACTTCTAGAAGCTTGCTTAAGCCCATAAATGGATCTGTTAAGTTTACATACCATGTTTTCCTGACCTGCAGCAATGAAGCCTTGCGGCTGCTGCATATAGATATCTTCAGTAAGATCTCCATTCAGGAATGCAGTTTTGACATCCATTTGCCAAATCTCATAATCATGGTATGCTGCTACAGCTAGCAGGATCCTAATGGACTTAAGCATGGCCACAGGCGAAAAGGTTTCCTAATAATCGATGCCCACTTTCTGAGTGTACCCTTTCGCCACCAGACGAGCCTTGAAGGTCTCAACTTTACCATCGGGGCCCTTCTTCCTCTTGTAAATCCATTTGCAACCGATTGCCTTTACCCCGGAGGGCGGATCTACTAGAGTCCAGACTCCATTGGTCTCCATTGAGTCCATCTCTGCCCTCATGGCATCCACCCACTTCTGGGAATCTATGTCCAACATAGCTTCCGCGTAAGTCACGGGATCCTCCTCACTAGTCAAAGTTTCCACCAGGTAACTATCCTGGTCATAACCATAACGAATTGGTGGCCTGGATGCCCGAGTGGATCTTCTAAGTTGGTCACTACCTAGAACTTGTGGGACATCTCCCACTGCTCCTGAGCTCTCCTCATCAAGAACAACTTCCTGACGATGGGTGTCCAGGATATAGTCGGTTTCCAAGAATTGCGCATTTCGACTGCAGAACACTTTCTGCTCACTTGGGTCCTAGAAAAGGTAACCTACAGAGCCTTTTGGGTAGCCTACAAATAGGCAACGGCTGGTCTTAGATTCCAACTTGTCTGCACTCATTCTTTTGACTTGTGCTGGACAACCCCAAATCTTCAAGTGTCTGACACTTGGTTTCTTTCCGGTCCAAAGTTCATATGGAGTATTCGGAACCGATTTGGTTGGAACCCGATTCAGCACGTAAATCGCAGTCTCTAATGCGTAACCCCAAAAGGATGTGGGTAACTTTGAGTGTATGAGAAGCGACCGGACCATATCTAATAAGGTCCTATTCCTCCTCTCTGAAACACCGTTAAGTTGTGGTGTAGCAGGAGGAGCTAATTGTGATACTATCCCATTGTCCTTTAAGTAGTCCCTGAATTCATCAGAGAGATATTCGCCACCTCGATCGGATCAAAGGGCTTTAATTTCTCTCCCTAACTGTTTCTCGACCTCTTGTCTAAACTCTTTGAACTTTTCAAAGGATTCAGACTTGTGTCTCATTAGGTACACATAACCATATCGTGAAAAATCATCTGTGAAGGTGATGAAATACACGTGTTGATTTCGTGTCCTAACACTCAGGGGACCACATACATCAGTATGTATTAGGTCAAGTGTGCCTGCACATCTTTCAGGCTTACCATTAAATGGCCGTTTCATCATCTTGCCTTGTAGGCAAGGTTCATAGGTGGGAAGATCTTCTACGGCTAGAAAATCCAAAGGACCATCCTTTACCAACCTTGTGATTTGGTCAACACCGATGTGGCCAAGTCGGTAATGCCACAGACACGTGGGATTAACTGTATCACGGGCTCTCTTTTTGGGGATTTCAGCTGACGTAGTTTCGGTTATGTTAGTTTCTAGAGAAGGATGCAGAACATAGAGACCATTCTCCAGTTCCCCGTATGCGATGAATCTGTTATTTCTTTTAATAATAATCGTATTACTAAAGAAGACAGAATAACCATCTGCACATAGTTTTGAGACAGAAATCAAATTTCTTCTTAAATTTTGTACATAAAGACAATCTTTTAGTACAATTTTTCCTTCTCTAAAATATAATTCCACGGTTCCTATGGCCGCGGCTGCAACAGTTGCAGTAGTCCCCAAGTAGAGTGTGACTTCTCCTTCACTCAGCCTTCTGCTTACCTTGAACCCCTGCAGTGAGTTACACGCATGAGTTGAAGCCCCGGAGTCAATACACCAGGACGCAGAAGCTACCAATAAATTGGTTTCTATAACACAAGTTTCGAAGTTACCTTTCTTGGATTCCAGGTAGGCAGGACAATTCCTTTTCCAGTGGCCGGTCTTCTTGCAGAAGTGATAGGCATCCGATGCTTTGTCTTTCTTCTGCTTCTTGCTTTTAGTGGCTTTCTTCTGAGGCTTCTTTGCCTTCCTCTTTCTCTTGCCTGTCTTGCCAGCTTCAACAAGCATGGCTACAAGCTCATCCTTTTTAATCAGTTCTTCAGCTCTTTGCAACATATTGCTGAGCTCTTGTAAGCTGACATTCAGCTTGTTCATGTTATAGTTCATGATGAACGGATTAAAGGAAGGAGGCAAAGAGTTAAGGATAGCATCTATCTGGGTTGCAAGGTCCAGCCCGGATCCAAGAGCCTCCAGTTCGTTGATGTATCCCATCATCCGAAGACAATGGTCGTGAACTTGTTGACCCTTGGACATTTGTGTGGTCATGAACTATTTCAAGACCTTTTGTCGAGTAGAACGATTCTGCTCTTCATACATTGTCCTGAGACTGTCCAATATGTCTTTGGCAAGTTCGTTCTGATCGAACTGCCTCTGTATCGGATTGTCCGAAGAGGCAATGATGTAACACCGGGCAAGGGAGTTTTTCTCCTCCCATTCTTGATAGTCTCTCCTTCGGGCCTCAGAAGCCCTATCTCCCGGACGCTCCGGGGCAGGATTCTTTGCCACTTTGTCAAGTTTTTTAGAAGCAAGGACCAGCATAAGGTTCCTATACCAGTCAGCATAGTTTGGGCCCTTCAACTTGTTGTCATCAAGTAGCTTTGCAAATGATCCGTTTGCCATTTTCTGATAAAAAAGCAAACATCAGTCCACGACCTAATTTGATTCATGTTCATTTCATAGATATGGATTTTAATCTACGATCCATTTCCATTTATTCATCTCTGAGATTTCCCTCCTTTCTCAGTGACGGAGACTACGGGTTGTCTCTGGAAATGTGGGAAATCACATAGGGTGCATGAAGCCAACTGTTTCAGCTGCATAACCTCACCACCTTTCTGTGAATGATCATATCCACTCATCATATGAGTTTTCCCTTTGGCCTCTGTCAGACAAGGTTCAGAGCCGTTTTCAGGTAAACCTTTCTGTCCAGTGAGTGC